>NC_135624.1:24121868-24721868 GCF_053574225.1 Canis aureus | reverse complement strand
TTTAAATAGTGAACATATATGCTAATATTAGTTTCAGGTGTAGAATTTAGTGATTCATCACTTAAATACAAAACCCAGTGCTTGGGACGCCTGGGTAACTAAGGGGTTGGGCGTCTACCTTCAGCTCAGGGTATGATCCCAGGATACAGGATGGAGTGCTGCATCGGCTCCCTGCAAGGGAGCTGCTTGTCCCTGTGCCTGTGTTTCTGCCTCTCCCTCTGTGTATTTTATGAATGAATAAATAAGTCTTTAAAAACAAAAAACAGGGGCAGCCCTGGTGGCTCAGCGGTTTAGCGCCACCTTCAGCCCAGGGCGTGATCCTGGAGACCTGGGATCGAGTTCCGTGTCGGGCTCCCTGCATGGAGCCTGCTTCTCCCTCGGCCTGTTTCTCTGCCTCTCTCTCTCTCTGTGTCGCTTATGAATAAATAAATGAAATATTTTTAAAAAATAAAAACAAAAAAACAGTGCTTGTCACAAGTGCCCTCCTTAATCCCCATCACCCATTCAGCCCATCCTACACACACCTCTCTCCATCAGCCCTTAGTTTGTTCTCTGTTGTTAAGAGTTTCTTATGGTTTGTTACCCCTCTTTTTCCCCTTCCCTTATGTTCATCTGTTTTGTTTTTTAAATTCCACATATAAGTGAAATCATATGATATTTGTCTTTCTCTGGGACTTATTTTGCTTAGCATAATACTCTCTGGCTCTGTCCACATTGTTGCCAATGGCAAGATTTCATTCTCTTTGATGACTGAGTAATATTCCATTGTATATATGTATACATCTTTTTTTTTAAAGATTTTATTTATTGATTGAGTAGAGACACAGAGAGAGAGGCAGAGACATAGGCAGAGGGAGAAGCAGGCTCCCCACAGGGAGCCTGATACAGGACTCAATCCCAGGACCCCTGGATCATACCCTGAGCCCAAGGCAGACACTCAGCCGCTGAGCCACCTGTCCATTCATCAGTCGATGGACATTTGGGCTCTTTCCATAATTTGGCAGGGTATGTTGAGTTTCATAGGACTGTTTTCCTGTTCATTATAGTTCAAGTTAATAAACATTTAATGAGTCCCTACTTCTAGGCTTTTTGTATGCAGAGGGGCTACAGAAATAAATGAGAAGGCAGCCAAGATAGTTCAGCTGAAGATAGTTCAGCTGGGAGAGCATTACACTGAAGATATAAAGGTCCTTGGAAGAATGAGATGCACTGTAGTAAGGAGACCAGGAGTATGGATAGGTTGTGGGATAGAAATGTAACACTCCTCTGCCACAATATGGTAAGTGCTAGACCAGAAGATAAATTGAGGAGGAGGTCAGGCCAAGTTAAAGGGAGAAGGTGATCTATAGAGCAGACAAAGATCATCACAGCTCATGCACAAACAAGGCTTCTGGCATAGGGAATGACCCCATTGTGTGTCCCTGGACAACAGTTGTGTCTACTGTGTTCAAAGCATAAGAAATAGGAGTCAGGAGGGAGACTACAGGAAGTTGAGGTTGAAACCAGGTGTAAAGAGAACTACATGTGGCTTAAGGAGTTTGGGTTTCATTCTTTCAACACTGGGGAAACTTTAAGTCAGAAGACTGATATGATCATATATGTTTTATAAATTCTAGTAGCATTATGGAGAATGATTAAGAATAATGTCTCTAAAACTAAAACTTTGATCACTCTTACCCATCTTTGCTGCTTCTGTCATACTTGGCTCTACTACTAGAATCGTAAAACAGCCTAGTAGGAAGAAGAGGGCATAAGTGATGGATTGAATTTCTTATATACTTAATGGCTCTGAGTACCTGTGACTACCTTTTAGAGTTTTAAATTTCCTCCCTTATTAACAGATTATCATTTCACATTGATAATAGTGTGCTTGCCAAAGCAAACTCTTCTCCTTTTAAATATAGAGCTGGCTGAAAAATCCAAGTAAACAGCTGGGGGCTGACCATGATACAGTATGTGACTTTCAGTGATTTGACTTGGAGACATATATTTTGATCATCAGATGACTTTTTTTCCTGGTTCTGATCTTATTCTAGATCTTTATAACTTAACTATCCAACAACTTCATATAAGTGAAATATAACTGCAGCTTGTTTAAAAGATCATAATCACACATTTAAAAACATTTTTAAATTTATTTTAATATAGGTGATTGGAGTTGTGCTTCAAAAATTTCAGCAGTTCAACAGTATTTTATCTGCCAACAATAAGCTCTTTACTTGATTGCACCATGAGAAAGCTGCTAATGAAACTTGCTGAACACAAAAATGGACTTGAAGAACCAAAAGGCATTGTTTTCAAATGAAGAATACTGAACAATTTTAAGCCTCGATGCTTTTTAATCACCACTGAGATTTTCCTCATAACATCAGAATGGCAAGCAGGCGAAAATCCACAACACCTTGCATGGTCCTTGCCAGTGAACAGGATCCAGACCTGGAGTTGATATCAGATTTGGATGAAGGTCCTCCTGTACTTACACCTGTAGAAAACACCAGAGCAGAGAGTATCTCAAGTGATGAAGAAGTTCATGAATCTGTGGATTCTGACAATCAACAAAATAAAAAAGTTGAAGGTGGCTATGAATGTAAATATTGTACTTTTCAAACCCCAGATCTAAATATGTTTACTTTTCATGTGGATTCAGAACATCCCAATGTAGTGCTAAATTCATCCTATGTTTGTGTTGAATGCAATTTTCTTACCAAAAGGTATGATGCACTTTCCGAGCATAATCTGAAATATCACCCAGGAGAAGAGAATTTTAAGTTGACTATGGTGAAACGAAATAACCAGACAATCTTTGAACAGACAATAAATGATCTGACTTTTGATGGTAGTTTTGTCAAAGAGGAGAATTCAGAGCAAGCTGAACCTACAGAAGTTTCTTCTTCAGGAATATCTATCAGTAAAACCCCAATCATGAAAATGATGAAAAATAAAGTGGAGAACAAACGGATCACAGTTCATCACAACTCAGTTGAGGACATTCCTGAAGACAAAGAGAATGAAATCAAACCAGACCGTGAAGAAACTGTGGAAAATCCAAGTTCCTCAGCCTCTGAATCTAATACAAGTACTTCGATTGTCAACAGAATACATCCAAATACTGCCAGCACAGTCATGACCCCAGCAGCAGTTCTTCCTGGGTTAGCACAGGTGATAACTGCTGTATCAGCTCAGCAGAATTCCAATTTGATTCCCAAAGTCTTAATCCCCGTTAATAGCATTCCTACCTACAATGCTGCATTGGATAACAACCCCCTGTTGCTTAACACCTACAACAAGTTCCCTTATCCCACAATGTCAGAAATTACTGTTCTTTCTGCTCAAGCAAAATACACAGAGGAACAGATCAAGATATGGTTTTCAGCCCAACGCTTAAAACATGGTGTTAGCTGGACTCCCGAGGAAGTAGAGGAGGCCAGAAGAAAACAATTCAATGGAACAGTACACACTGTACCTCAGACCATAACCGTTATTCCTACACACATTTCCACAGGGAGTAATGGTTTACCATCCATTTTACAGACATGCCAAATAGTTGGTCAGCCAGGACTGGTCCTTACACAAGTAGCTGGAGCAAACCCCTTGCCAGTAACAGCACCTATAGCCTTGACAGTGGCAGGGGTTCCAAATCAAACAAACGTACAAAAAAGTCAGGCACCTGCTGCCCAGCCTATTGCAGAGACAAAGCCAGCAACAGCAGCAATCCCACCTTCTCAGCTTGTTAAACATGAAACCACAGGGGCAAACCCTGATTCATTTGGCATTCGAGCCAAAAAGACTAAAGAACAACTGGCTGAATTAAAAGTCAGCTACCTTAAAAATCAGTTTCCCCATGATTCAGAAATTATCAGACTTATGAAAATCACAGGCCTGACTAAAGGAGAGATTAAAAAATGGTTTAGTGACACAAGGTACAACCAGAGAAATTCGAAGAGTAATCAGTGCTTACATCTCAACAATGATTCCTCCACGACTATTATTATAGACTCCAGTGATGAAACCACGGAATCCCCAACTGTTGTTACTTCACAGCCTAAACAATCCTGGAATCCTTTTCCCGACTTCACTCCCCAGAAATTTAAAGAGAAGACCGCAGAACAGCTCCGTGCCCTTCAGGCAAGTTTTCTCAACAGCTCTGTACTCACAGATGAAGAGTTAAATAGGTTAAGAGCTCAAACCAAACTTACCAGAAGGGAAATTGATGCTTGGTTTACAGAGAAGAAGAAATCAAAAGCTTTAAAGGAGGAGAAAATGGAAGTAGATGAAAATAATGCAGGTAGTTCCAAAGAAGAACCTGGAGAAACTTCTCCCAGAGATGAATCTGGTGCACCTAAGCCAGGAAATACGGGCAAGATCTGTAAAAAAACACCTGAGCAGTTGCACATGCTTAAGAGTGCATTTGTCCGAACCCAGTGGCCATCACCAGAAGAATATGACAAGTTGGCTGAAGAAAGCGGGCTTGCTAGAACAGACATTGTCAGTTGGTTTGGGGACACCCGTTATGCTTGGAAAAATGGAAACTTAAAATGGTACTACTACTATCAAAGCGCCAATTCGAGTAGTATGAATGGGCTGTCCTCCCTTAGGAAAAGGGGGAGGGGGAGACCCAAAGGAAGGGGAAGAGGAAGACCACGTGGGCGGCCGAGAGGAAGCAAGAGAATGAACAACTGGGACAGGGGGCCATCACTCATAAAATTTAAAACTGGAACTGCAATACTTAAGGATTATTACCTGAAGCACAAATTTCTTAATGAGCAAGACCTTGACGAGCTCGTGAACAAATCACATATGGGCTATGAGCAGGTCAGAGAGTGGTTTGCAGAAAGACAGAGGAGATCCGAGTTAGGTATGGAATTATTTGAGGAAAATGAGGAGGAAGATGAAGTGATCGATGATCAGGAAGAGGACGAAGAAGAAACAGATGATAGTGACACTTGGGAACCCCCACGACATGTGAAACGGAAGCTTTCTAAATCAGATGACTGAAATGTAAGTTTCTAATCTGAGTGTATATTCATCAACCATATACATTTAGAATAGTCACCTTATATCTGACGCCTTCACTCTTGACAGTTTTTTCTGAGATGGTTTTCCTTTTAGCTAATAAGAGGACTAAGGACCAAGACTGTGGCCAAGAGACACGTGATTATTATGTGTAGTCTGATTATTATGATTGTTACATTGATTATGTAGAATTTAATGCTGCTATCATTTTTACATAAAATGTTTTTTTTTTTCACTTTGTTTTAAGGGAAAGGTACCCATTCTCAGAGAAGGGAGACTAGACTGGTGGTGGAGTGGAGGGATTCACAAAATACTGAAGATAACTAAAATGTATTGTTTGCAACCCTCCTTCACTAAAGCTTCATTTTTTGCCTATTTAAGGGAAGAATTCAAAAATGAAAATTAAAAAGAAGGGGAAAAGTGTACCGAAGGACAAACTTACCACAGGGGCGAGGATTGCTCAGTTTTAGGAAACTAGGTGAAAATGGGTATCTTTTTTAATTTATTGTATTGCCCCCAAACTATTAGGTTTTTAACTAGAGTTTAAAATGCTTTATGTGGGATCCTTGGGTGGCGCAGCGGTTTGGCGCCTGCCTTTGGCCCAGGGCGCGATCCTGGAGACCCGGGATCGAATCCCACGTCGGGCTCCCAGTGCATGGAGCCTGCTTCTCCCTCTGCCTGTGTCTCTGCCTCTCTCTCTCTCTGTGTGAGACTATCATAAATAAATAAAAATTAAAAAAATAAAATAAAATAAAATAAAATGCTTTATGTGTTAAAATTATTCAGTAATTTTTCTGTTGAAAGCCAAAGGTCTATTTTAGGCTTTATGTAAATTCATATTTGCTTGGAGGGCATCTGTTTTTGAAAACTGTGATATAAATTATTTCTGACTTAGAGATCAAAAGGTAAATAACATATTTGATATTAAATTAACTCAGTTGCCTAAATTGTCTTTTCATTCTTTGATAGAAAACAAACCTGCTACCAGAAGAAATGCTGTATTTGGTTAAAAATACATCTCTTGCTATAAAAGCGCAAGTAAACATGCTTTAAATCTGAAATGTTTGGCATGTTCCTTAAATTTTAACTCTTTTATAGATTGAATTAAAATTTCACTGTAGCTGCAAATCAGACACCTGATTTGGAGTTAGGACTTCAATTCTTAATACTTTTGGAATTTAATAGCATAGTTCTACTCTCTGTTTTGGAGTGTTCTAGGATAAAACTATACTCTGTTGAGTATAGAGTAAACCATATTCTATTGCAAATAATGCACTTGTCACAAAATGTTTGTATATGTCTGTCAGGAGTCCAAAAGCATCTTATTATCAGAGATTACTGCCGTGTTCTCAAACAGTAAAAAAGGAAATGAGGAATAGATCCTCATTATCGTATGAGCATGTTTACTTACTTCCTTAGCTGTTTGCATCCCTACCCCATCCTCTACTTTTATGCTCTATTATTCTGCACAGTATTTCCATGACTCCCCCATGTCTTCCTCACTGGTTTTATTTATTTTGTTAAACAGTTATTTATAGAGAGCTTAATATGTACCAGGCACTTTTCTTTTTGCTTAGCAGTCCTTTTCCAGACTTTCTTTTCATTAACATTTTTTTTTCAAGCAGAAATATAGATGAAACTAAAGCATCTATTTTTGAGTAAATCTTACTCCAGGTTATTGATAATGTAAGTAACAGGAAGTTAAACAATGTTGTATAGCTTTATTCTGAAGTGCAGTCCTCCATTTCCTAATGTCAGAAATTTTCAGGACAGGCTTTCTTCTGACCCAGATGCATAAAATATTTTTACCAGGCTTTTTTTTTTTTTTTTTTTTTGCTAAACACAATTCTCACTCGGCCAAGATTAAATCAACAAATGTGTTGCTGCAGTGAATTGTCCTTGTGGTTGTAGTAACTTCAGCAATGATTCTGTAGGGAGCTGCAATCTTCTAAAAATAACAGGAACTTTTTTGTACAGTTTTTGGCTTTGTGTGGATAATTCTCATGTTCTGTATTGACACTCTAATGGATACTATGATAAAAATTCATACAAAGCCACAGTTTTCAAAAAATTATGTATGTTATTCATGTACTTTCATGGTACATATTCAGGCATGCCTTTAAAAATATTCAAAAGTCTAAAATTTAAAAATGCATTAATTAGCAAGTTACTGTTGGCTTAACAAAATAACTTTTCATCTTATAAGAGGATTCATCTTAAGTTTCCTCTTATTTCTTCACTTAAATATGGTTCAGTTTACCAAAAATAAGTAACCAAAACTTCTCCAAAATAGTTATTGCAAAAAGTGAAATACATATATATCTTTTGCATAAGTGAGACTTGTATATAAATAGAAAAAAAATACAAGAGCCTTTAGATCTCAGTCTGTTTATTACAAATACTGACAGTGAATATACACTTCCTACTAATAATTGTTTTTATAAATTTTAACATAAAGGTGAAAATGTCCATATGCAGAACCTATACATAGGAGTTGCACACAAAATCTACTTTATATAAAATGTATATAGCAAGTGATCTCAGTGTTTAATAAGCAAATACAAAGGATGTATTTTCATGGCTAATTTGTATAATTTTTGTTTCTAAAGTGGTAAACATTAAAATATGGGTTTTAAAAAATTTTAGTTTTTTATTATGTTTTTCTTTTATAGCTGCCTAACGTTGGAGGAGAATCAATTCTTCAACGCAAGATGTCTGATTTACTGTGAATGGGCCCAATCTTTGATGACACTGAAAATGTTTTGGGGCATACACATTCTCAAAAAAATAGGATCCAATACCCAAAAGAAATGGAACTTAATGTTGTGCCAAAGTTAAACTACTGCATTTGGCGGAAGTTCTGCAATGTAAATAGAACACTAATTAAACAACTTGTAAAAATTCGAATTTTAATATAGTACATTTTTATTCTGATATGATGGAGATGTTCTGATTCTTAGACTTTCTGAGGGGGTTTAATGACCACTAGAGCTTGTCCTCATATTTTGTCCAGCTTAATACTGTATGTCTAGTGAGATGGGCCTTATTGCCTATATTCTTTGATATGTGATTAAGCTTATAGCTTTGAGTGACCAAACATTTTACAGAGTAAAAATTGTTAGAAACAGGAAGAGGAAAAACTTGATGTATTTCTATGTCTTATTTATCAGGCCCTGCACTGAGATTAAAATTTGTGCATGGGCTTATACAATTTCAACGTAAGTGGAAAAAAGCAGCCTATTGACACATGTTGAAACAGTAAGATTTTGTGATATCATTGGCCCTTAATGATGGATCTTTAATTTAACACATTCATGGATACCACTATTATTCTGTAATACTCTGTTCATTTTTTTCATTAGAAGCTGAATTTGCTTTGTATTAAACTGAAGATAATCAATTCTGAAGAAGGAAAAGAAAAAGGCATAAGAATTTGGTAGGGTGAAACTCTGAAATAATTATTTTACCAAAAATGTGAAGAAGAACCATTTAGTAAATATATACTTAATGTTTTCTTAACAATCATATAGAAATCAGAAATGTTTGTACAGGTATCATATCAGAATTTTCAAGAATTCTCTTTCAGGGAAATTCTACTTTATGTAGCAATTTCAGTGAATAGAGAGAAAATTCTGAACTGATCATAATGAGTTAAAGGTTAGCTTTTCATTTATGAATCATGGGAGTGTTAACTGTTAACTCTTGCCATATCAGGAGACTGAAAGTTCATACTAACTTATAAACTTTGTAAAGACCGGTGCTGTTCATTCATGTTGAGAAGGACCCTTTTTTTTTTTTTTTTGTGACTTTAGGATCGTTTTTCAAAATGTGCTTTCTTCATAGAAAAAAAATGTTCAGTTTAATTAGCTCTGGATTTTAAAATGTTTTTCCGAATGACCGGATGTAGTGGGCTTGGCCAGTTTCTTTTGTCTAATTTAATGAATAATATTAAGCTCTTGTTTTTACCTAAATGTTTGTCAGCTAATGAAATGTTATGAAAAAGCCTTGAATATGCATGCTGCTTTCATTTTTATAAACTTTTTATTTTTTAACTATAGCTTTATTAGTAATTCCAAAATGCTGCAATTTAGCTGATTTCTTCACTCAGACAGCTGGCTTTGTGGGTGGCTTTTTCATACTACTGTTAACTTTTTTAAGAAGAAGCAATGTAAAGACTGTAACAATTTAATGCACTAAACTGTTCTTTCTTTTACACATTTAAAAACTTCTTAAAGCCCTCTGTATTATAATAATTAAATTGCTCCCTTTTTTAAACCATTGCTAATGTGGTCTGCGTTTTGTTTGACAATTTTCATATTTGAAATGTCAAGTATTAGAAATAAAGCCTTTGAATAATATATTTATATTATGTTTCCCCTGCTATATGTAAACTTTGTATAACCATAAATAACTAGTAGTAATTTCCCTCTCTGTCTCTTTTATAAACTTGACACTTCATTCTGCTCTGATGTTTGCTAGATTTTAAATATATTTATTTGACAGAGCAAAAGCCCTCTTTTCCGGGTTAATGATGTCCTTGAATACAGAATAAAAATTAGCAGTGATTAGTAGGTTTCAGTGATTTTTTTTCCATTTTATTAATTGAGTTTTTTAAAAACTGTGGTAAAATACACATAACAAAATTTGCCACTATAGCTGTTTTTAGGTGTATGATTCAATGGCATTAATTATGTTCACAATGTTGGGCAACCATTACCACTATTAACAAAACATTTTCATCATCCCAAACAGAAACTCCATAACCGTTGAGCATTCCCCCTCCCCCAAGCCCCTGGTAACCTTTAATCTACTATTCTATTTCTCTGAAATTGCCTATTTTTGATATTTCAAGTAAGTGGAATTATACAATACTTTTCCTTTTGTACTTGATTATCATAATGTTTTCAAGGTGCATTCATGTTGTAATATATATCAGTACTTTGTTCCTCTTTTTTTTTTTTTTTTTAAGTAGGCTCCATGCCCAGCGTGGAGCCCAGTATGGGGCTTGAACTCATGAGATCTTGGTCTTGAACCCTGAGATCAAGACCTGAACCAAGATCAAGAGTCGGAGGCTTAACTGATTGAGCCACCCCAGGTACTTCTGTTACTTTTTATGGCAGAATAATATTCCAGACGGTAGCTGTGTTTTGTTTGTTTGTTGTTTTATTTGAGTATAGTTGCCACACGATGTTACATTAGTTTCAAGTATACAACATAGTGATTGAACAATCCAATATATACATTTTATTTATTCTTCTGTTGATAGATGATAGACATTTGAGTTGTTTTTACCTTTTGGCCAGAAAAATGCTACAGTAAACATGGGCGTGTATAAGTATCCATTTAGAGTCTCTGTTTTCAGTTCTTTCAGGTATTTATCTAGGAGCGGAATTGCTGAATCAAATAGTAATTCTGTGTTTAAATTTTTGAGGAACCACCAAACTTTTCTACAGTGACAAAATGTCTTCCATAGTGTCTGTAACCATTTTACTCCAGTTTCTTTGTATCCTAGCCAACATTTTTTATTTTCAGTTTTAAAAAGTTATTATTATTATTATTATTATTACTACTAGTATTACTATCCTAATAGGTATGAAGTGGTGTCTCATAGTTTTGATTTGCATTTCTCTAATGACTAATGATGTTCCACATCTTTTAGCTGTTTATTGACTATTTATAGATTTTCTTTGGAGAAGTAAGTGTGTGTTCAAGTCCTTTGCCCAAGTATAATTGCGTTGCTTTTTGTCGTTGAGTTTTAGGGGTTCTTTGTATATTTTGGATGGAAACCTTTAACAGATTATATGATTTGCAGATACAGTCACTTCTCATTATCCACAGATTCTGTTTATGAAATTTGACTACTCACTAACATTTATTTGCAATCCTGAAATCAATATTCATGGCACTTTTGTGCTCATCCACACACATGTGAATGGTGGCAAAACATTTGAATTGTCAAACTGCGTGTTCCCAGATGAAGTTTAAAAAAAAAAAAGTTATGCTTTGCCTCTTATTTCAACTCTCAGATTATAAAGAAACATCCCTTCTGTAGTCTGTTAGTGCCACTTTTAAAGTATTTTTGCGTCTTTTCTTGGTGATTTAGCTGTTTAAAATGACCCTAAGTGTAGTGCTGAAGCACTGTCTAGTGTTCATAAATGCAAGAAGGCTGTGAGGTGCCTTATGGAGAAAACACGTGTTAGACAAGCTTTATTCAGGCATGAGTTATGGTGCTGTCGGCTGAGAGTTCAATGTTAATGAATCAACAATGTATATTAAATAGGGTATCTTTAAACAGAAGAACACATAAAACAGGTTATGTATTAATCAGTTTATGAAAACGTTATGATCGAAAAACTCCCAGGATTCTCCCTAGGAGAATTTGTTCAGTATTCACTGAATTAGTGACTCTATAGAACATGACTATTGAGAGGAACAAAAATTGACTATATTTTCTTCCTTCTGTGGATTGTATTTTCACTTTCTTGATAGCATCATTTGATGAACAAAAAATTTTCTACTGTGATAATGTTCAATTTATCTATTTTTGTTATTGTTGTTATTTATGCTTTTGATGTCATATCTAAGAATCCATTTCCAAGGGGTGCCTGGCTGGCTCAGTTGGTAGATCATGAGACTTTTGATCTCTAGATTGAGTTCAAGCCCTGTATTGGTCCTACAAATTATTTAATAAGAAAAAATCCATTGCCAAATCCAAGGTCATGAAGATTTACCCCTACGTTTTCTTCTAAGAGTTTTATGGTTACAGCTCTTTTTTATGTTTTTTATTTTATTTTTTATGGTTACAGATCTTATATTTAGATCATTAATGCATTGTGAATAAATTTTTGTATATGGCTTGAGGTAAAAGTCCGACTTCATTCTTTTGTTTGTGGTAATCCAGTTATCCTAGTGCTATCTGTTGAAACAACTATCTTTCTCTTACTGAATGGATATAGCACCCTAGTCAAAAATCAGTTGCCTATATTTATGAAGGTTTATTTCTAGACTTTCACTTCTATTCCTTTGGTATATATACTTATCCTTTTGCCATTGCCACACTGTTTTGATTATTTTAGTTTTATAGTAAGTTTTCACATCAGGAGTATGAGTCCTTAACTTTCTTCTTTTTCAAGATTATTTTGTATACTTGGGGTCCCTTGCAATTATATGCAAATTTGAGGATTGGCTTTTCCATTTCTGAAAAAAAGTTATTAGAAGTTTAAATTATGAACCATGGAAGCAGTTATGTTGAATCTTTAGATTGCTTTGGGTAGTATTGACATCTTAACAATATTCAGTATTCCTATCTATGAAGATGAGATGCCTTTCCACTTATTTAGGTCTTATTTCTTTGAGCAAGTTTTGTAGTTTTCAGTGGATAAGTCTTTCACTTCCTTGGTTACATGTTATTCATAGATATTCTTTAGATGCTATTGTTATTGGAATTGCTGTCTTAATTTGTTCTTCAGATGTTTATTGTACAGAAGCAACTAATTTTTGTTTGTTGATCTCATAACCTCCAATTTTGCTGGATTCACTTATTAGCTCTAGTAGTTTTCTTGTGGATTCTTTAGTATTTTCTATATGTAGGATCATGCCCTCCTTAAATAGATGTAGTTTTACTCTTTTCCCATCTGGATACCTATTTTTCTCATCTAATTGCTCTGGCTGGAACTTCTGACACTGTGCTGCATAGCACTGGTAAAAGAGGACATCCTTGTCTTGTTCCTGATCACAAAAGAAGGCTTTTAACCTTGCCATCAAATATCATTATCTGTGGGCTTTTTATTAATGTCCTTTATCATGTTAGGGAAGTTGTAGTCTTAGTGTTCTGACAGATTTAATTGTGAAAGAGTGCTGGATTTGTGTCAGATGCTTTCTCTGGCATCAATTGAGATGATTGTATGGTTCCCCCCCTTCATTCTATTAATATGATGTCTTATATTGATTATTTTTCTTGCGTTAAACCACTCTTGTATTCCTAAAATAAATCCCACTTAGTTATAGTGGGAGGGCACTGGGAGGGGCTTTCCTGATGAAAGAAGTGGTGAGCTGGGATGCCTGGATGGCTCAGCGGTTGAGCATCTGCCTTCCGCCCAGGGTATGATCCCGGGATCCGGGATCGAGTCCCACGTTGGGCTCCCTGCGTGGAGCCTGTTTCTCCCTCTGCCTGTGTCTGTGCCTCTCTCTCTCAATCTGTGTCTCTCATGAATAAATGAATAAAATCTTAAAAAAAAAAAAAGTGGTGAGCTGAGACCTAGTAAATGCAGGGAAGGTTGTAAGATAAAGGAAAGACTTGGAGTGGGGGTCAGGGGCAATGTAGGAGGCCTATTCTGGAGAGGACCCAGCCTGGCTACAAAGCAGGATTCAGTGAAAGAAATGAGGTAGGGAAGGATAAAACCTTTATAGGTGATGGATATGTTCATCATCGTGAGTGGAGGGAGGGTTTCATAGATATATACCTATGTCAAAATTCATTTTAAATATGTGTAGTTGTTAATTATAACTTAATAAAGTTATATAAACAGAAACACAAAAATAAATAAACAAAAGAATAAAACAGTATGAGTTAGTTTGGTGTCAGACTGTAGATGGCTTTGAATGCCTGAAGAATGTATAGTTAGTAAGGCATTGCGCTTTTTATTTTATTTTTTAAAAGATTTATTTATTTACTCATGAGACACACACAGAGAGGGAGAGGCAGAGACATAGGCAGAGGAAGAAGCAGGTTCCTCACAGGGAGCCCAATGTGGAACTGGATCCCGGATCCCAGGATCAGGCAGGCCCTGATCCGAAGACAGGTGCTCAACCTTTGAGCCACCCAGGTGTCCTGGTATTGGGCTTTTTAAAAGTACCTCTAAGGTCTCCCTTGGGCCAGGAAAGTAGTAACCTCAGACACCCATCTTTGAGGGCTGGATAAAACTTCCTCTTGCTTCATAGAGCATCTGGATTTCTGGGCAGTTCCAAAAACGATTTGAAAACAACCAGTCTTCCCACCTTTGGTTAAAGCCTATAGTCAAAGATAATATTCTGGTGTTCTGGAAGGGAGTATCTTTGAGAGGCAGAAATAGAAATTGAGCAGGGCTCAAGACCGGGAGAGGTGTGGAGGTCTGTAATTTCTAAGTATAGTGAGAACAATCTTGTACTCTGGAAGCACCCTTGAGTCTGTGGAATGATGTACCCAAGAGACTAGACTCTAGCCCAGGGGCTCCCAGCCAATGCCAAAGCAAAGACCCAGCTCTCTGCCTGGCATAGTGACTGCAAATTCCGTAGACCACACATATATGTACACTTGGCTCCCTGCCACCTCCCAGTTCCACAGCCCCCACCCCCACCCCCGAGCCACCAGGAGACCACCAGAACCTTCAGCTTTCAGTTCTTTGAGATGGCGAGGGCATCTCACTCTTTGGCCAATAGAATCTCTTGGCCAATGACCTTGAAAGGGGACACATAGTGATGCTTGTCATTTTCTTAGGCTCAATAAATATTGGTTCCTCCCCTCCCTCTCAGAAAAGGCCTCATTATGTGACTTAAAACTTCAAAGTGCCACTTCCTGTCCATTCAACAAGCATTAATAGAGCAGCTCTGGACCAAGCTCTGTCTGAGGGCTGAGTTTCCAAAGAGTGAGAAAGACACTATCTTTAATTTCCAACAGTCCACAGTGTGATAAATGCCACAGTGGATGAAAGCATGGAGGAATTCGAAGAATGAGGAGGGACAGCTGCCTGGAGGAGGTGGTATCTTGCGGTGGGAAACTCAATCTAATAATCTATAAAAACAGATTTTAATGACAACCAACAAAATCTTAAACACTTGCAGAATTCCCTTTTACTCCCTAACAGTGCCTAACACCTAGCATTTCCTATGTATTTAATAGTTACAAAGTACTCTTCTCTTTTATTTTATTTTATTTTTTACTCTTCTCTTTTATTTTACTCTCTTCTTTTTATTCTTTTAACTAGGCTCCACACCCAGTATGGGATTCAAACTCACAACCCCAAGATTAAGAATCTCTTGCTCTACCTACTGAGCCATCCAGGCTTCCCTCTCTTTTTAAAAATAACATAATCCTAGGGCCTTTCTGTCAAATGACACAGTGATTTAAAACTTGGGGTCTAGGGATCCCTGGGTGGCGCAGCGGTTTAGCGCCTGCCTTTGGCCCAGGGCGCGATCCTGGAGACCCAGGATCGAATCCCACGTCGGGCTCCCGGTGCATGGAGCCTGCTTCTCCCTCTGCCTATGTCTCTGCCTCTGTGTGTGTGTGTGTGTGTGTGTGTGACTATCATAAATTTAAAATAAATAAATAAATAAATAAATAAATAAATAAATAAATAAAACTTGGGGTCTAGATGCCAGGTCCTCAACAGTGATAAGGGCCCTTTGAGCTGTTTTCATTATTGCCAAAGGCCTGATGTTAATTACATTTAACCTTTCCCCAGGCTTCCTAACAGCTACCTCTTTGCTTTCAACTGAAACTCTAATACACAATGACGTTGGCTGGTAGGCTCAGGCTGAGCAGAAGCTTGTGTTGGCTGTTATATAGAATTTAGATTCAATGTTTTAAAGGAAAATGAAGCAATTATTAGTTAATTAGTGCAGTTTATTGTGTGCACAAATCCTCCATAACTTTGGGGAAAATAACAAAGGCTTCTTAGTGGTGAAAAGGCTAGAAACCCTGCACCTCAGGAATCCTGAGTTCAAAGGCTGAAGAACTCTCTCATACTCATAAGCTGCTGTTCTGTGGCTTCTTGACCACTGTGGTAAGAATATCTAGCTTAGGGCAGCCCAGGTGGCGCAGCGGTTTAGCGCCACCTTCAGCTCAGGGTGTGATCCTGGAGACCCAGAATCAAGTCCCACGTGGGGCTCCCTGCATGGAGCCTGCTTCTCTCTCTGCCTGTGTCTCTGCCTCTCTGTCCCTCTCTGTGTCTCTCATGAATAAATAAAAAAATAAAATATTAAAAAAAAGAATATCTAGCTTAGATAGTTTCATTGGGCCAGGAGGAGGCTAGGAGGCTAGAATGAGGTGGGAGGTAGAGGGCACAGATTCCAATAGGGTGGAGATTCCAAAACCAAACAGCCTTAAAAAAGAAAAAACTGGGAAAAAAAAAAAAGTTCTCTCTGCCTGCCTTTGCTTTGTTCTTACTTTGTACCTGAAACAGGAATTTTGAATGAACATATCTTACTCACTTGCTATCCGACAGGCACTTTACATGCATTATTTTAATCAGTGCCCATTTCACAAATTGGATCACACCGCTAGTGAATAACTAAACCAGGATCATGAACCCAGACAAATCTGGTCCATGAGGCCCTTTCAACACTATACTATATTGCCTTTTCTACTAGAACAGGGCATATTAGGATTAGGGCAAATATCTCTACCCTTTTAGACTCCATTACTTCTGGATGCTTATATTATGGATACCTCTTTTTCTTCTACTTTTCTATAATTTCTAAGTTTTTCCAAATTAGGACTATTACATCTCTGAATGGAAAACAAACATTTTTTTCTTGTTTTTTTTAATGACCCATCTATGGATGAATGCATCAGTAGCTAATGTCTGAAGGCTATCCTGGTGAAGCCTTCCACTCAAGGCTGTTGGATATATGGGCTGATTCTAGATTTGAGGATTGATCAGCAGAGAGATTTTGAAACTTTGGGGAGTAGCTTAGACTCTCCCAGGGTGAATTTGTGGAATAGAAGATTGGGTTAAAGAAAGAAAATTGAGGGATCCCTGGGTGGCTCAGCCCAGGGCATGATCCTGGAGTCCCAGGATTGAGTCCCACATCGGGCTCCTTGCATGGAGCCTGCTTCTCCCTCTGCCTGTGTCTCTGCCTCTCTCTTTCTGTGTCTATCATGAATAAATATAATCTTAAAAAAAAAGAAAGAAAGAAACTTGGAAGACAAATGGTGGAAGAGGAATAGGTGAATGAGAAATAGGAGGAAAGCAAGGAAAAACCTGCTGTCACAGTAGTAGTATGTCACAGTAGTAGTATGTCACAGTAATATTGTGTTGTGCAATATTGGTGGTTATTTTGTCAATTTCTATTTTCCAGTCTCAAGGGATATCTTGAATGTATAAGAAATCTAGTAAATGTTAGTTTTAAACTTCTGGAATTTGGTATTTTTCTCCAGGTAGAATTAATGGTCCTTGATGGAGCATCAGAGTGAATTTCTGTCCTCCATTCTATAAATGCGTGAATTACTCTGGTCTTTGTTTTTGATGGTGGTGGTGTCTCTTTTCTGGAGACATGGGGACTAGTGATTCATTTCTGTATTTCCCAGCTCTTAGCCACATAAAAATTGATCCTGAGCAAGGTACTTAACTTCTCTAAACCCCAGTAGCTTCATTTGGAAAGTGAGAATCACTGCGCCTTTCATAAATTGTTAGGAGAGGATACAAAGTGCAAAAGAACATGCTTAACACAGTGTCAGGAGTATCTTCAGTGGTGAAAAACTGGTATGCACTAGTTTTAAAAAGCTACCCTGGAGCCAGTGCTTTTTGATGCGTGCAGGTAAGGCTCTCTCTGTCCATCTGCTGAAAGGGAGCGGTCAAACATTTTGTCCTGGCTTCGATCAGAGTGAGTCAGATAAAGATCGGAGTTCCACCACGACTCCACGCCAGCAGCGCAGCCGCGGGCCGGATCCCGGTTTGGGTCCCCCCGCCTCCACCCAGAGACTACAAGTCCCAGCATGCCGCGCTCTGGCCTTGACGGCCCCGCCCCTTCCGCGTTGGCCCGCACGTGGCCGCCGTTCTAGCCCCCCCCCCTCCCGGTACCGCGGCGGCGGGAGCGCCATGGAGACCGGTTGCTGGTTGCTGGGCGGCGAGTTCGAGGACGCGGTGTTCGAAGAGAGGCGGGAGCGGCGGCCGGGACCGGCGGCGCCCTACTGCGCCAAGCGCTGCGAGCCGCAGGTGAGAGGGCGGGGCCTGCCGGCCTGTCTCCCGACCCCCGCAGGCCTGGGGCCCCGGGTCCCGGGCGGCCCGCCGCCCCCGCAGGCCTCGGCTCCCCGAGAGGCCCGGCCGTTTCCGAACCTCAGCCGGTGGGCCTGGCCGGCGGCGCCGCGCTCTCGGCGGCGGGGGTCCCCGCGGCGCCCGGTCCTGCAGCCTCGGGTCACGACGTGCGCCCTCGCTGAGCCTGCAGCCCGGCGGGCAGCACCCACCTCCCGAAGCTCACCTGCTCCCCAAACGGCGACGCCGCACCCGCCGGCCGGCCCCTGTTCGGGCACCTCCCCCAGCCCCGTCAGCCCGGCTCGCGGGGTCAGGGTGTGCAGTTATACCCATCTCGGAGCACACCTTGACTGCCGCTTCCTCCAGGAAGTCTTCTCTGATTCCTCCTTTCCAGCAAATATGTTTGTCTTTGCCTCCCTCCCTCCCCGCCCCCTTCAGTTTGTATTACAGCCCTTGCCTGTACCATAAAGCTAATTAGTCGATCACATTAGAGCGGGGGGGCTTAACTTTACGTCCTCCAGTGCCTGGCAGTTTCTGTTCATAACAGGAGCTCCGTGAATATTTTGAGTCCGTAGAATATTACTTTGTATTATTGCACATATGTAAATCTCCTCTCATGTGTAAGAACTACCCTACTATGTATCAGAAACTCACCTGTTTCTGGAAATGCTAGCTAGGTTCCTTTTCTGGTATTGTCTTCATGTTTCCTTAAAACCCATTGTACTTAAAGGTGTCGGGTGCTCAGTAGTGACCAGATTATGTTAGTTTTATTTCACTTCCCTTTTCTCCTTAACGCATAGCTTCTTTCAGAGTTACCTGTAGTAGTTGATCATGCAGACTAAAAACAGGAACGGACTTGGGAAGTCATGTGGCACAGCATTAAAAGCCATCGGCATGAGACAAGACCCTGAATTGCAGCCTTGGCTTTTACTACTTGCCTTTCAGAGTGTCAATTCCTTATTTGTAGTTCGGGAAAAATAATATTTGCTGGCTCACAGGGTCATTGTGGAGTGCGATGGGTGAGATACTTTGTCAGGTGTGATGTGCTGTACACTCACAGGTAAAACCCAAAATCACTTGTCTTTAGGATTTGTTTGGTATAGGATACTGCTCATAACCTCAAAGAGGCCTTCCTTACTCGAGTCATGTTGATTTCCCTGGGTGAAAAACCTGGAGCCTGGGTTAGAAGATTTCTGCTGTCCCTGCCCAGATTCTTTGTGGGACAGAGGTTGGCCTTATCCAGCACTTCACCTGTTAGTTCCACGTTTGCTCACAAGCTTTCTCTTACCAGAAAGGGAGATTTGAAGCCATTTCTGTCTGAATCATTGTGGACCTGCAGCGTATGTGGGAGAATAGAAACAATCATTTGAAAGCCAGTTTTTCTCCATCATTTCCCAGTGGGATCATGAAAATTGGAAGAAGGGTTGCAGTTAGGTGGTTATTGTTCGGCAAGTTGGGGCTGGCACCGTGACTAGAAAGCAGCAGAGCATGAAGGAAAATTATGGATTTAGTACCTAGACTTGTTGACTTAACGCAACACTTAAGGGAAACAGAAAAACAGCACTTACTAGCTTTCTTTGCTGGGATGGAACAGGCCAAGGAGATAAAGTGTTTTACTAAGATGATGGGAGGGCACTGATAGCCAGGCAACTCTTAGAAATAGGACCAAGCAATTTGACATGATGGTACCACCACCACAAATGCAGTTGCATTTTAATAGCATTTACCTGGGGATAGACTACATCCAGCCTCAGTATGTTTTACTGTGAGTAAAAAAGGAGATTGAGCTACTGTGGTGAAGCTGGAAAAACTGGCACACAGACTGCTTTTTGTTATGCCTTTTGCCTCATCTTGACGTTCTTTACTAACCAAGTCCAATGTCACTTTCCTTTCTAATAGGGTTTAAATCAGTAGAAAAGTGAATAAAATATTCCAGAATGGCATTTCCTCAGACTTCTCTTCTATAGGTCCTTGGCATTAGATTGCACAGAAACCTCCTTTCAGCCTTAATTTCAGTCTCTTTGGTTAGAGTCTACCTTTGCTTTTATGACATTTTCATAAAAGCACTGTAAATAAAGGTAATTCCTCTTTCCTTTGTCCTTTCCATAAAGCGTTGTCAATCCCTGTTCCATCTACTCTAAAAGTGTCTCTACAGGGAAATGTGTCTCAGTCTAAAGAAGCATTGGTGGGATCCCTGAGTGGCTCAGCAGTTTAAGCGCTGCCTTCAACTGGGGGCGTGATCCTGGAGACCTGGGATCGAGTCCCATGTCGGGCTCCCTGCATGGAGCCTGTTTCTCCCTCTTTCTCTCTCTCTCTCTCTGTCTCTGTCTCTCATGAATAAATAAATAAAATAAAATAAAATAAAATTTAAAAAAAGCAGCATTGGGAACTGTGCTAGTTAAAAATGTAGCTTCCCAGGCACCACCCCATTTCAAAATGCTCTAGATAGAACCGTATATGCCTGTGCTGCTTTTTCAGTCGAGGGGTTTCGTGTTATTGGTATGTTTATTACTCAAAATAATTTATTTATTTATTTATTCATGAGAGACAGAGAAAGGCAGAGAGACACAGGCAGAGGGAGAAGCAGGCTCCTCACAGGCAGCCCGATGCGGGACTCGATCCCAGAACCCCAAGATCACATCCTGAGCCAAAGACAGACAGACGCTCAACCACTGAGCCACCCAGGCGTCCCAACTCAAAATAATTCTAATGAAAACTAAACCAATGCTAAAATTGTCATTCTTGTTGGATGTTTTCCTGTGAGTCTCATCCTAAAGAAGTATGTCTCTCTTTGAGGTTTAATCAACTATATGTGGGAAATTGCTTCTATTTAAGTAGGTGGAAAAGCAAAACGTAATTTCTGTAACATGCTATTTTCACAATTTCTAGTGGTTTGATGAAGAAACGGGGAACAGTGATGATGTTGAAGCTCTAACTCTGAAGAAATTCAAAGGGGACCTTGCCTACAGACGGCAGGAGTATCAGGTAGAATTCAGCTCCCTGAGGTTGCACTACCTGACATAAGCTCTTGTTCTGTCAGTTGTAGGATGTTAGTTGTGAGCATGTTGTTTGTGAGGGTGAATTTGATCTTCTGTGATAAGTGTTTGTAAACTCAGAACCCCAAGTTTCTGTCCTTTTCTACATGCCTCTATGTCATTTGTTTTGTGTCCTGTATCTACGATATAGGGATCTTTTTGGGATCCTTGCAGGTCTGTTTCCCCAGGTTCTGTTACCTCCTCATTCTGTGGGAGCCTCTAGTACAGATTCCTCACGGAGTCACGGGGTAGGGCACCCCAAAATGTGTAAGAAAAGGGAAGGACAAGTAGATATCATCTTGCTTTACATAGAAGATCTCATTTCTTCGCAAGAGTCTTGTTATTACTTTGCTGATGAGAAATGGCAGGTAGTGTAGCAAGTTAGTGGCACAACCAGGATTCAATCCTGGTCTATTTGGCTTCAGAAAGCTCTTCCTACCCTATGGTGATATTTCCCATGGTGGTAGCGGTTATATTCTCCAGCCATTTCTTTTCTACCTTTTAGAAGAATAGTATTAACAAGTTACTCAAGCCTTCCTTGGTTCGTTGCGGAGTCCATTATCATAATACCTTCTGCCAAGAAAAAAGTCATCCCTATAACTGAATCCTTATTTCTATTATATTTTTGCCCCTCTTTTTATTCCTTCTCTTCATTTCCTTTATGTAACAAATAATTGGCAGAAAGCACTGCAAGAGTATTCCAGCATCTCTGAAAAATTGCCATCTACGAATTTTGCCATGAAGAGGGATGTCCAGGAAGGCCAGGCTCGGTGTCTGGCTCACCTGGGAAGGCACACAGAAGCCTTGGAGATTGCTACAAACTTGGTAAGTGGTTTGGTTGCTTATTTTCCTTTTGCTTTCTTGGGATTTTTGAATAGTTTATTTTCTAAAACAAAAACAAAAACAACTTCTTGCCAGCAGCAAAATCTGCGGGTTTGGATAAGTAGAGGAAAATCGTCAGTGGTGCAAGAACTTTGTAATGAACAGTTCAGAGCTCTAGACAGTCATTTTCTTGTAACATTTTTTTCTTTCCTGTGTTATGCCTAAAAATCTCATTTGTAAAGGTTTTACTCTTGTTAGGAGTAAACGTTCAGAGTAGGAAGATCATCAGTAACGTTTATTTTATTTTATTTTGTTTTGTTTTATTTATTTATTTATTTATTTATTTATTTACTTATTTTAGATTTTGTTTTCCAAAATTTCTACAATGAACATGGATTACTTTTGTAAACAAGAAATAAAGTTAATCAAAAAAAAAAAGCTAGATACAATACTGAGCCAAGCTTAACAGCCTTTTTTATTCTTAAATGGAATTCACAGAATCCCTTTTTAAGGGATGAAGAAAAGCAGTTATTTGCAGTTCTAGATTCTGCTTGTTTTTGTTTTCAGATGAAAGCATTTTTTAAATTTACTTCTGGTTTTTCTCTGTGTAAATTTTATATAAGGATTGGTCTAAAAAGACCAATCTTAGTTTATAGATGACCAGTTTTCTTGCTCAGAGGGAATTAAAATGAGGTGCCAAGACACTGATCCATGATCCCGGCAGTTGAAGTTGCTGGGAGGTCAGCCTAAAGTATGCATCCGATTGAGCTGTCCTCCTCCATTTCACTAAGAGAAATCCCTAAATTTACTTGCTGGTGGGTTTACTGCCTCAGACCTCAGCCTCTTGCAGTGAGAGCAGGCTTGGAATTTGTCTTTAGAATGTGGAAAACAGCTATGTCTTCTTCTTTTTCTCCCCTTTAATAAATGCAGGTTAATTCTTAAGCTGGAAGGTAAGATTAGCTTCTTCAGAAGCACGTGGCACAGTGAACTTGATGGGATTTAACAGCATTCATTCTCTGTCTCTGGGGTCTGCAAATTAGCAGCAGCTTTGGCCCTTTGTGCCTTTTTCTAGACATCAGTCACGCGTCCTTCGTTCCTGTTCTATGCTCTCTCTCCCCTCTCTCTTCCTGGCATCTCTGGCACCACTGTGCTCTTCCCTGCCTAACCTACTGAAGGCAGTGGCAGCAGCATTAGTGTCTGGATCATTTCTGTGGTTCCTTCTAGCTTAGGAAGTCTGTTTCTGTGGCTCAGAGAAACATCTGTTGCCTGTCAGCAGATGCCAGCTGTCCAGAGCTTAGGATGTTATGAAGCAGGAAGAGGGACCAGTCGGAAGACCTTCAGCTCCCCTGCCAGGACTGAGAACTATCCATCAGGCTTGTAGGCCCCTTGTGGGAGAACGAACCAGCAGTGTAGGCCAGTGGCTTTCACTCTTTCTTTGAGTCTCTACATGACCTCCGACCTCTACCAATTTGCATAGTTTCCCATTGCCTGGTACCCCGTGTTTTGTTTTATTTTTTAAATTTCTTCCTTACAGACCTTTCTCTTTTGTTATTAGCTCTGGTCCATTTCTGTTTTTGTCTCGGTGGTTATTGTCCTTTTGTGTTCTGTATGGGGGACAGGTCGGTATATGGCATTGAATAAAATACACAGTCCTAGAGTGCCCCTCAGGATGCGAACACTTTATGCTCACAACTTCTAATTCACTCTCTTCTTAATGATTTTTGGGCAGAATTTGTAATAGAACTCATTTATATTTTATCATTTTAAATAATTAAACATCTTACAGTAACTGATAGGCTCATGAGATAAGCTATGGTAACAATGTTGTTTTCTGACGGTAAATGACTTTTTTTTTTAAATGTGTGTACTCTACAAATGTTGCAGTCCTACATGCCCAGTTCTGGGTTCAGTGCTAAGGTGACAGATGAAGCATATCCATACCCCCCCCCCCAATACACTGCTCATCTTGTATCTGGAGGGAGAATCCCAAGCCAGCTAACATGCGTCAGCTCTTCTAAAGTACCCTGCATCCTGTGCCTTCTGATATGACTGACTATAGCTCTGCTACTTACTAGCTATGTAGGCAAGCTCTCCAACTTCTCTGCTATGACTCGGTTCCCTCTTCTATGAAATGGGGATAATAATGGAATCTATTTTAAAGGATTGTCATGAGGAATAAATGAGTATAACTAGTGCATGACACATATTAGCACTCAATAAATATATTTTTTTAAGATTTTATTTATTTGGGATCCCTGGGTAGCTCAGTGGTTTGGCGCCTGCATTTGGCCCAGGGCGCGGTCCTGGAGTCCCAGGATCAAATCCCGCGTCGGGCTCCCGGCATGGAGCCTGCTTCTCCCTCCTCCTGTGTCTCTGCCTCTCTCTCTCTCTCTCTCTCTGTCTATCATAACATAACATATCATCTCTGTCTATCATAAAATTTTATTTTATTTATTTATTAGAGACAGAGAGAGAGAGAGGCAGAGGGAGAAGCAGGCTCCATGCAGGGAGCCGGACGTGGGACTCAATATCCGGTCTCCAGGATCATGCCCTGGGCTGAAGGCGGCGCTGAACTGCTGAGCCACCCGGTCTGCCCATCACTCAATAAATATTAACTGTTGTCATCATTATTGCATTTCAGGAGTTGTATTATTCTGGGAAAATCACACAAAGTCATTTAAATGGAATTTAATTTCCATAGAGTTATTATTTATGCTGTAAAAACTCTTCCATCAAAATCATAGTTTGTATGTAACAGCCTCTACCCCAACATACATTCTCAATATGAAATGTTGTTAAATAGCATAAAGCACTATAGACTAGTTGTAGAAGAAAGGTAGTATTTCTTAAAGTCTGTGTGTTGTTCTCCTTATAAATAAACGACATGAAGATGTATTACTTAGTTACTGAATATCTGCTATGTCCATGGTGCTATGCTCTCTACTAGGAATTCAGCATTGAACAGAAAAACTTTTGGGGGGAGAAATGAGAGAAGTAAAAAAGCAAGAAACAGATTCTTAACTACAGAGAACAAACTGATGGTTACCAGAAGGGAGGGGAGTGGGAGTGGAATGGTGGGTGAACTAGGTAGTGGGGATTAAGGAGTGCACTTGTGATGAGCACAGAGTGATGTGTGAAAGGGGTAAATCACTATATTGTACGCCTGTAACTAATAAAACACTGTATGTTAACTAACTGGAAATAAAATAAACTTAAAAAGAAAAAAATTATAGAAGATTTCTGAAGGGAAAAACTTTAGAAAAAAGAGTTTTATATGTGGTCAGAACTAAGGTTGAAATAAATGAGTTTTAAAAAGTAAACAAAAAAAAAAACCCTTTTGGAACCTAATGTTCTGTTAGGAAGGACAAAATGCTAAACAATAGTAATAAAACCAAATATATTTGTCTTTGGGAAGTTGCAGTATCACCAGATAGATTGCATGGAGCTTTATTTTCTGTATTCTCACTTAATATAGAAATATTTAGGATCCTCCCCAAGCTTTCACTCACTGGCCTGTTTCTTCAGGCTGGATACTGGGTAGTTTTACTTGTATTTCTGGCTCATTGTAGTTTTGTACAGGAGTTTGATCTGGATATTAGTAGGCCAAGTTTTCTTTAGGCTTAAAATTAACTGAAAGGTAATTTTAGTCTGCCATCTGCTCTCCACAGACTAACTTAGAAAAAGAAGCCTTGTTTTCCCTAACCCACAGGGCTTTTGCCATATGGCAAGTTAGGCAAGAGGTGGTGGCTCTGGTTAAAGAGACTTGAAAAGCATTTTCTGATCAGAAGGAAACCAAGCAACCCCTTCTGGCCAAAAATAATTGGCCTTGGTAATAGTTACCAGGGACGGCATTTGGATTCAATTATGATGCATCGTGAAGCACTGAGAGCTTCAGGGCTCTCCTGTTTAAGATGTCTAAGCCAAGTCAGATTTGGAAATGGAGTCCATTTGAATCCTCAAGGAAATTACCATTTGGATTTTTAGAAAACCTGGAATATTAAAATGGAACCGCTAGCCCAGGGTTAAAAAGAGTTGGCTTAGGTCTTTCGGCTTTCTGGCTAAGACAATGAAGATTACAATAAAAATTGAAGATAAACTGCCATTTTATGATTTGGGTGCTGAATTTTGTCAGGCCACTGTCACATGAATTATGTTACAGTTATGACAGGATGTTTGGGAGTGTCTGGTGGTTATTTTGGTAGGTAGTATGTATTTCTCTAGGTTTACAGCTTCAAACAGTTCTCTGTACTTGTAGCTACAGAAAGATACCTCTCATTTACAGCATACCAAGTTGGGTTTTTAGGCATCTCCATTTTTACATGAAAAACATTCTGCAGTTTAAAGTTTTTAACTCTTGGAGCCCCTGGCTAGCTGAGTCGGTGGAGCATGCAAGTATTGATCTCGGAGCTGTGGGTTTGGGCCCCACATTGCGTATAGAGATTGTTTAAAAATAGAATTTTAAAAAAATAATAAAGTTTTTAACTTTTTTTTTTCTCCTTAGGAAAATAAAGCAACTAACACAGACCATTTAACCACTGTGCTCTATCTCCAGTTGGCTATTTGTTCAAGTCTGCAGAACTTGGAGAAAACAATTCTCTGCCTACAGAAACTAATTTCTTTGCATCCTTTTAATCCTTGGAACTGGGGCAAATTGGCAGAGGCTTACCTGAATCTGGGGCCAGCTCTGTCAACATTGTGTGCGTCATCTCAGAAACAGAACAGTTTCACCTCCAGTGACAAAACTATCAAATCCTCCTTTCCACACTCAGGAAAAGACTGTCTTTTGTGTTTTCCTGAAACGTTGCCTGAGAGCTCTGTGTTTTCTATGGAAGCAAGCAGCAGTAATAACCAGAAGAATGAGAAAGCCATGAAAAATATTCAAAACTGTATGGCAGAAAAGAGAGAAGCAGTGTTGCTAGAGACTCAGATGAAAGCGTGTGCCTCTTTTATACGAACCAGGTAATGAAGATGGATTAAACAACACAGGAGACTAGGCCAAGGGTAAAGGTGTTATTTTTCTAATTTTAAACTTCAAAAAGTTATAGGCTAGACATTTGGTATGTTTTTGAGATTATTTTCCCTATAGTCTAGATGGAATCCTTTGAACATGTCCTTTTAGTAAGATTTAAAAACAAAACTATGTTTGCTCAAGAATATGATTTGTTACCATTGCTCCAGATAAAATGTTAAAATTCAAAAACATTAAAACTAGAAAAAGAAAACTAAATGTATAAAACATTAACAGAGGGGAAGAGGTATTTTAAACAAGGAATTTTTCACTTGCAGTTTCCATAGAAATCTACTAAAGACCAAAATTTGTTCTTGTGTTTGAATCACTATTAATAATATGAATAAACACTGTTTAACTCATTCTACAGAGAATTCCTGTGGTTTAGGGACTCCAGACACTTTAAATCCATCGTAACAAGAGTTTAAGAGAAAAAAAAAAAAGTTTAAGGAAAAGGGGAACATACACTTGACCAAATCCCATAATTTATGAAAGAAACAGATTCTCTTAGGTCTCACATGATGCCAAAAAGGGAGTGCTTTTGTTGTTGTTGTTGTTGTCGTCATTGTTTTTAACTCTGGAGAATTCTAGAAATATGAACAGTGAGGCTCACTGAGAAGTGGTATCTCTGAGGCAAAATTGTAAACTTTATTCAGCAGATGTTTAGTGTTGACTGTGTTACTTTGTGAATCAGAAATATGTTGAATCAGTGGTATGCCAGGCACATGCGGGGTGCTGGGATCGTAAAGATTGTTAAAAAGAGGCCCTTTTTGGGACCCCTGGGTGGCTCACTCAGATAAGCACCCACCTCTGGCTCAGGTCATGATCCCAGGGTCCTGGTATCCAGCCCCACATCGCATCAGGCTCCCTGCTCAACAGGGAGTCTACTTCTCTCTCTCCCTCTGCTACTTCTCCTGCTTGTGCTCTCTCACTCTCTTAAAAAAAAGATTTTATTTTTCTTTTTTAAAAAAGAAAAATAAAATCTTTTTTTTTTTTTTTTTAAAAGGCCCTTTCCTTACACCACTCAGTGCTCTGAGGAAAATACATGAAGAGTCAGTGACAGGTGGCACAGGTGCTAACGGGTAGGTGAGTGGAACCCTATGGGGACAGGTAGCAGGAGCTGTTTAGTGTAGCAGGAAGAAGGAAGCCTTTACAGAGGGAGTGATGCTTCTGCTGAATGTTTCTGGGAACCTCCATCAGCTGTAGAGAAATGTGTGCTAGAGCTTTGTATACCTTATTTCACTCGCTGCTCCCTGGGGTGGACATTTGGATCCCATCGGGGAGACTAGGCATCATAACTTAGAATTATGCCCAAAGTGGCACAGCTAGGAAATGCTGCCATGTTTTGGACCCAGGCCTTTGATTCCACAGCTTGTGTTCTTTCTGGGATATCTTGCTGACTCTGGAATACGTCTCCAAATGAGAAGAGGCTGGGTAAAGAGAAAGAAAGCCGAGTCCACGGGGTGGAAGGCCTGGTGTAACACAATCTGCTGCAATGACAGCAGCATTGGTGGTGGAGCTGGAGAGGTGCGTTGTAGACCATGAGCCAGGATGACATAGTGAGAAGGAGGAAGAGGGGTTTTGGAGTTAAGGTGTTAAAGAACCTAATAAATTGTTACTAAGTGAATGAGTGTGGACTCCTCCACTTGCTAGTGGTCTGATCTTGCACAAATTACTTAAACTCTCTGATCTCCAGTTCCTTCATCTTCATCTTCATGGAGAAATGGGGAAATGCCTTCTTCATGGGATCGTTAGAATTAAAGTATCTGAAGCTCTTGGTGTAGTGCACAGTATTTGGACAGCATTTGGTGAAGGCTGTACTTCTGTACTATTAGCATAAGATGTTAAACGTCATCTTAAAGAATTTGGTCTTTAGGCTGAAGGCCTGAATAGTATTTGAAAGTTTTAAATGTCCAAGTGGTATGACAAGAGCTGTGATTTCAAGAGAGAGATCTGGTGGCTGGCAGGATATTTTGGAAGAAGGAATAGGGATCCCGGAACACCGGTAAAGGAGCTGTGGAATCATCAGTGGATGGCAATCAAGACCTGATCTAGGACCTGACCCAAGAGGAAATGGACATCACTGCAGGGTGGAATAGCCCAAACTGAGTGACCAGCTGAGGGTGTAGGAAAGACAAGGAAGAGAGAAAAGGAGTCCAAGACCAGTCAAGGGTCTACCTTGGGTGGATGGTGGCACCTTTTGCTGCGACAGGACACACGGGACAAAGAGCAGAGCAGACTTAGGATGGCAGTGAAGATTTTCGTTCAGTGTGCTGACATTTGAGTGCCTGTAGGACATCCAGCTGGAGCTTTTCACAAGGAGGAGTTCAGCTCAGAAGAAGGGAGCTAGAGATGAAGGAGTTTTCAGGAAAGAAAATAGCAACCAGATGATAAAAGTCAGGTAGGATCGATTCTGAGATTTGAAAGTGAGGTCATTGCAGCCTTTGAGAAGGCAGTTTGAATGGTGATGGATGACGAGGCAGAGGGTTGAATGAGCATGACACGGAAGGAACGAGTGTAAGCTGTATTTTCAGGTACTTTCAGGAGGAAGAGTAGAAATGTACATCTTTGATATCCATCAAAGATAAAAGGGGTCACAAATATACATGCCTCCAGAGGCCAGGTAGGTCATATAAGTAAGCAGGTTTGAGTGAATGGGGGAATGTGGGTCAGAGCATGCTCTCCTACCAGGCTGTCCGGTGACTTCCCGTTGCACTTACATAAACGCCCCGCTTCTTTCCATGGCCTGCAAGATGTTGACCTTGCCTTTCCTTTTCTCCTCACTTACTGCAGTTATTTTTTCCTCTCTGTTCTAGCCACAGTGATCTTTATGATTTTCAAACACATCAAGCTAATTCATGTGTCAGGGGCCTCCTTCCGCCGGATATTCTGGTGGCTGGCTCATCATTAGATCTTAGCTTGAGTGGTAACACAGAAAAGCCTTCCTTTACTTCCCCACCTAAAGCAGACACTTTATTCCCCCTGCTTGGGTTGTTTTGTTTGTACAGCAGTCCTCACTGCCTGAAGTCATCTTATTTATTTGTGATATCTCTCCTTCTGTTCCATGAAGCAGGACCCTGTTTTTCGCCTACCAGTATCTCCCAATGCCTAGAATAGTGAGTGGTCCATTCAAGACGTGAAATGAGTGAATGGAAGAGTCGAGTGCTTATGGAATAGCAATAGAGACCAGTGAGGCCTGAGGGAAATTGGGAAATTTTACACACTCAATATTTTTTTTTAAAGATTGAAATTTTTTTTAGAGTGCGTGAGTGCGCAGAAGCCAGGAGATGAGCAGAATGAGTAGAGAGAATCTCAAGCAGACTCCCCCTGCTGAGCAGGGAGCCCGACATGGCTCAATCTCATGTCCCTGAGATCATGACCTGAGCCAAAAATCAAGAGTCAGCCACTCAAAGGACTGGGCTACCCGGGCACCCCCACATTCAATTTTTTTAAAAGATTTTATTTATTTATTCATGAGAAACACAGAGAGAGGCAGAGACAGGCAGAGGGAGAAGCAGGCTCCATGCAGGGAGCCCGACGTGGGACTTGATCCTGGGTCTCCAGGATCATGCCCTGGGCTGAAGGCAGGCACCAAACCTCTGAGCCACCAGGGATTCCCCCACATTCAATATTTTAAGAAACAATGAAGAGAAGAGCTGTGTGAAGAGGACACGAGGGAGGAGGAAAGAGAAAACCAGGTTATGCTCATGATGGGAAGGTAGTGGCGAGGCGGTTGCCAGATGGTCATCAGAAGCTTGTCAAAGATTTGACCTTGCTTGGGGTAATTAAAGTATGCTGGAGGATCTAATTAGTCCTTGAAGTTGAGTGGCTGTGGGTTTGGAGAGATTTAAAGGGTCACAGAACACGGACTTCAAAAGAACGCATCCCAGACACTTTGTGAGGAGGAGCCTTTGATTAGGAAGCTTGTCCTTTTCACTCCAAATTGTTTGTGCTTTCAATCACTTGACTTCCACAGGAAGCCCTTTTGAGATTTTGCCCTCTAAAGATTTATTTGAGAAGCTTTGGTCTATGAATTTTAGAAAAGATGTCTCTCCATTGCAGTTTGCTCCATTTGCTCAGGTAAGAAGCTTTAGGGATTAAAACGAAGGTGAGGATCTTCCTTTATCCTGGTAGGACTCCCATCCAGCCCAGTACCTGTGCTCTCTGCAAACATTTCCTCACTGCTTTCCCTTACCTGTTGCTCACACGTTGGAACTTAATGTTTTTCAGGCTTTTGCTTCAGCTCACCCAATCTCAGCAAACATCATTTGCTTTGGAGAAGAACTTAAGGACTCAGCAGGAAATTGAAGATAAAATGAAAGGGTTCAGCTTCAAGGAAGACACTTTGCTGTTGATAGCTGAGGTGAGTGTTCACATAAACCTCCAGGCATCAGAGGTATTTTTCTTGGCTCTGGTACCATTTTTTAAGAAACAGCCAAATCTCTACGAAGGGACTCTTTTTTCCCTGCTTCACATGCCTTTTGATCACTCAATCCCTGAAAGCAGCCTCTTCGTCATCTCTCTCCTGCAGCATGCTGGAGGCAGGGACTCTGTTTCATTTTCTTGTCGGTGCTTGTTAGTACCTGCCTGCTTGAACATCGTAAATGCCCAGTAACTGTTATTTGAGTGCTGATTAAACGAATGAATGAATGTTGACATTCTTGCAGCATTTCCGTACCTTTTTTCCTCCATTTGTCCTCAGAACCCTCAGCACGGCCTGTGGGACAGGTGAATCTGGGAGTGAGAATCAGACAGATTAGGACCTGCCTAAGGTGAGATCATAAGCTGCAGTGCTAGATGGGAGCCCGTCCCACCACAAAGTCCATATTCTTTATTGCCCACTTTTCAACTACCTTGATGGTTGCAGAAAAATTGAAATGTCAAGGTTTTGACATTTGACTGTAACTGAAACTTGACAATACAGGTGCTTTTCCCATGCAGTTAGTCTATATCCATATCCATCCCACCGTCATTCTTTAAGAAATACTGCATATCTCAATTGTCTGGCTCCTTTCTTCCTTCAAACTAAGTGTCCACTTGGACCCCTTTTCTCTCTTATGGGGCCACGCTCTCCTTCCCGTTCTCTGTGAGCCTTTTTCAACCTTTTCCCTTTCATGGGCTTTTTCCCTTGAGCCCACAGACCGGTGTAACAGATAGTCTGTCCATCCTCAGTTTCCTGTAGCCTTCTTTAGCCTTTGCTTTCCTTCATCCTTATGTGGCATTTATAGCTATTAGCCACCCACTTTTTGTTTCCACTTCCCTTTACTTCAGAGAGGCAATATTAGTCTAATTTTCTCCTATTTTCCTAATAGTCCTCTGCCTCTTGGAACTTGCTGCTTTCCTCTGGGTCTTAAGTAATGACATCATCTGAGGTTCTACTTAGGTTCTCTGTTCTCTTTGCCATCTCCCACAGAAGTCATAACCACACTCATGGTTTCAGTGGTCACCTCTGGGTTGATTATCCTCCAGTCTGTATCTTTAGTCCCATCTCTGGAACACTTGTCTCACGTCTCAGACCAGTTACCTGGTCTGTGATTAAGTGATTTATCTGAAATGATAACTGATGATCCTACTGTCACTTCAGGTACAAAGTGTCTAAAATGGAGCTACTCATCAAAACACTTTCCAGTCAATCTTCTGTCAGTATCTAGCAGAGAGAAGTTGGAGAGAACCCTCTCCATGCTAGACTTTGTTTTTTTCATCACTGCTGTCTGTCATTCTGTTATCTAGACCTGGGGCCTCGCTAGCTGTGAGCCATCTCCCCTCCTGCAGGCACGCAGTCACCCTTCTTTCAGGTCCACCTTTCATTTCTCTTGCACCTCCAGCACCCTCATCCCTACCACCTCTGCTTGGCTCACAGTGACCTCCTGGCTTGGCTCTCCTTGCCTCCTTACTTTCTCCCCTCAGATCTGACTGAAACGTTGCTGCTGCTAGCTTTCTCTTACAACATTGCTTTGAGCGTATTACCTGCTTGCCCCAAAACCAAAGTGTGTCACCATCACCTCAGAGGTCAAGTCTATTTTAGGTGCCTCCATATGATATCCAAGGCCTCCCAGAGAGTAACCCCAAACTTAGGACCTAGTAATTCCTTACACAAATCTTTTGCATCCTCTAAACTGATCTGCCACATCTAACAGACTTGTGGGTTTTCTCATCTCCACCCACTTACTGTATTTCCATCCTCAAAGACCTCACTGAGGTTCTTCCCTGTAGGAAGCTTTCCCTGAACGTTCCTGTCTGTGGCAATGGCTCCCTCCTCTCAGCTCAGGAAGAGTGAAGTATTGAATAGGTAGCTCTTTGGACCCTATAAGAAATACAAGAATATGTCTTAACTTTTCAACTAGATTTTAGGTTTCCTTATAAGTAAGGTTATCCTTAAAAATAAGACATCCTTACAAGATGTCTTAAAAATCTTCATACTCTTTATCTTTACCACGCTCAGTACATCTGTGGACTGAGTGCAATAGTAGTTCTCCACCTGGACAATGCATGTGAAGTACCTGTGGAGCTTTTTAACAAAGACTAATGTCTGGGGGCAGCCCGGGTGGCTCAGCAGTTTGGCGCCACCTTCAGCCCAGGCATGATCCTGGAGACCCTGGATCGAGTCCCATGTTGGGCTTCCTGCATGGAGCCTGCTTCTCCCTCTGCCTGTGTCTCTGCCTCTCTCTCTCCTCTCTGTGTTTCTCATGAATAAATAAATAAAATATTAAAAAAAAAAGACTAATGTCTGGACCCTCATTGGGATTATAATATACACTTCATTTTGTGCTCCATAAATCTTACTTGGTGACATGAGCATGACCCTGTGTCCTTAAATATCCTTTGATTGTATACATTTTTTTCTTCTTATCACTGTTTATTTGAATTAGGATCTAGGGCACCTGGCTGGCTCAGTTGGTAGAACATCCAACTCTTCTTCTCTAATGTGGGTATAAGCCTCATATTGGGTGTGGAGCCTACTTTAAAAAAAAAAATTAAAGGATCCATATAAGATCCACGGACTGTATTTGGTTCTTCTGTCTCTTACAACTCTTTTATTCTTTTTTTTTTAATTTGTTTTTATTTATTTATGATAGTCACACACAGAGAGAGAGAGAGAGAGAGAGAGGCAGAGACATAGGCAGAGGGAGAAGCAGGCTCCATGCACCGGGAGCCCGACGTGGGATTCGATCCCGGGTCTCCAGGATCGCGCCCTGGGCCAAAGGCAGGCGCTAAACCACTGCGCCACCCAGGGATCCCCATCTCTTTTATTCTATAAAAGCTACCCTTCTCTACTTTTTTAAGATGAAAAATATATAACATAAAATTTGCCATCTTAACCATGTTTAATGTACAATTCATTAATCACATGCACGGTGTTGTGCAACCATCAGCACTACTTCCAAAATTTTTTCATCATCCCTAAGAGAAACTCTAACCATTAAGCAATAATTTCCATTCCCTCCCAACCTCTAGTAACCTCTAATCTACTTCCTGTGTCTATGAATTTGCCTATATTAGATATTTCAAACAGTGGAGTCCTATAATATTTGCCCTTTTATGTCTGGCTTCTTTCACTTAATGTAGTGTTTCAAGGTTCATCCATTATTGTAGCATGTGTCAGAACTTCATTCCTTTTTTATAGCTGAATAATGTTCCATTGCATTTATGTATATGCCACATTTTGTTTATCCATTCATCTGTCAAATGGCACTTAGAGCATTTCTACCTTTTGGCTATTGTGAATAATACTACTATGAACATTGGCATACAAGTATCTGTTTGAATTCCTGATTTAAATTCTTCTGGATATATATTCCTAAGAATGGAGTTTGCTGGGTCACGTGGTGATTCTGTTTAATTTTTGAAGAACTGCCAAACTGTACATTTCACCTTATACTCTTATTTTTACCTGACATAGTAACATGATTGTGTCCCCGTATCTTTTTTTTTTTTTTTAAGATTTATTTATTTTAGAGAGAGAGCATGCCTTGGGGAGAGGTAGAGGGACAGGGAGGGAGAAACTCAAGCAGACTCTGCACTGAGTGCAGAGCACAAAGCCTGATGTGAGGCTTGATCCCATGACCCTGAGATCACAACCCATACCTCTATAGGGTTGTTTAAGTATGTCCTTTTTTTTTTTTTTTTTTTTTTTATTCATGAGAGACAGAGAGAGAGAGAGAGAGAGAGAGAGGGGCAGAGACACAGGCAGAGGGAGAAGCAGGCTCCATGCAGGGAGCCCAATGTGGGACTCCATCCCGGGTCTCCAGGATCACACCCCAGGCTGCAGGCGGCGCTAAACCACTGTGCCACCAGGGCTGCCCAAGTATGTCCTTTTTAATGGTGGGATAGTGGTCCAGTTATAGCTTTGGATGAGCTATCATTTATTTACTTAAGTCCTCTATATTGAACATTTAACAAATATTAACTACCTATTTTAATAACTCTGCAAAAAAAAAATCAGTGTATTCCTTTTAGAATAGATTACTAGGAATAGAATCACTGGGTTAAAATATATAAACATTTTTAAAGAAACTCCTTTTCCAAATTATGATTCAGAAAGCTGGTTCAATTTACATATCCTGTATGAGAATACTGATTTTCCTTCTCTAAATCCTATTTAGATTGAACCATATGAAATTGTCAAGTTGATCATTTTGACCTATAAAAACAGTTTTATATGTATTAGTCAACTTATTTTTCAAAATCTGCAATTTGATTAGTAAAAATGGCACTTTTTAGTGTTAATTTACTTATTTGATTACTCTTAAGATGAACAGTTTTTTCATGTTTATGGGCCATCTGTATTTTGTGAAATACCTAGTCATGCTTTTTCTTCATTATTCTGTTTGTATGTTTCTGTTTTTCTTAATAATTTTTAAGAGTTCTCTCTATACTAGGCTTACTAACCTTTTATATGTTGTAGTATTTTCTGAAGTTTATGATTTTTTTTTGATATATAGAAGTTTAAATTATTTTATATGGTCAAATGTTTTTGCAGATATTTTGACAACTGTGAATTATGCACCTGCTAATCCCTCTTTCTGGAATATTGTATTATTTGGATATTACTATTCAATTCTCTTTTTATTAAAAAAAAAGACTTTTAGGGTTATATCCTAGATTTTAAAATACTTCATTTAATTGAGTCCAAGAAATCATCAATTGTAAGACACATCATTATTTGATGGGCCACTAAAAAGAAAATTAAGATGCCATTTATGCTGTGACATGCTGGTGTTGCTTGATGTCAGAAATGTTAAAATACAAAACAAAAATTGTCTTAGAATTAATGAAAATACAGGGGGATCCCTGGGTGGCGCAGCGGTTTGGCGCCTGCCTTTGGCCCGGGGCGCGATCCTGGAGACCCGGGATTGAATCCCACGTCGGGCTCCCAGTGCATGGAGCCTGCTTCTCCCTCTGCCTGTATCTCTGCCTCTCTCTCTCTCTCTCTCTCTCTCTGTGTGACTATCATAAATAAATAAAAATGTAAAAAAAAAGAATTAATGAAAATACAAAGCTATAATAAATGCTGATAGTTGACTGGGAAAGCTATTCATCTTGTTAGCTCCTGCCTCAAATAATAAGTAGTCTTTGAAGATTTAAAGTCAGTGGAAACTGTTCTTTGGATGTGCTTATTAATCCACTATAATTTGAGTATTCATGAATACATTGGATCTCAGGGTTTGCAAGAAATTTAGGCATAATCTAGTCCAAATCCAAGTGACTTAAATTCTCTCTACAGCATCCCTGCCAGATGGTTCCCTAAACCTTTTGTGCCAATGGTATGAAGTGTGTTGGAACTTAATTTCAGTTCACTGTCCTTACCAAAGATGGGCTGATCACTTAGTGGGTTCAGGTGCAAGCTTTCCACATCTTAACTTTTGCGTGTCTTATCAGAGAAACTAACAAAATATCTGGGCCTGATTCTGACCAGTAGGGAGCAGTGTTGTGCCTTGGGAGGGTAAACAAGCTCCTCCAGGTCCTGGAGGCTGCTGTGACCTCTCCAGAGGGATTGAGTACTCTCTGGGTCAGGAGAGGGTAGGCCCAGCTACTTGCTACTTGCCTATTTGCTGCCTTTGACTTCTTTGGAGAACTTCTAAGAGGGAGAATCTATGCCCCCATCTCACCCCCAGCAGCAGTTTTCTGCCCAAGCTCTGCTTTCTGATTATTTTATGAGGAGGGAGAAGTACTCACAGATGTGTTCTTGCCAGCAAAAGATCATCTTTGATTTGAGATGGTTGACCGGGCACTCTCTGTAGGCTGAATAGCTGCCACATTGGTCATTTCAGTGATTTGTTCACTCAGGGGAAGATAAGAGGAGAAATAGGGGTATTTTACTTATGTAGTCCTTGGATCACTACTTCTGAACAAACATCTTTTCAATATGTTGGAATTGTTGGAATTATCCCCTAGCTGCTAAAATATTTCTGCTTGCTTTTTGGTATGAAATCCTTTACACTTGATGAATAGCATAGTCTTCTATTCCACGTCTGCTGCCCCTTTCACTGGGACATGTTTTGTTTTTTTCCTCCTGCTGCAGGTTATGGGAGAAGATATCGTCCCAGAAAAAATAAAAGATGAGGTTCATACAGAGGTGAAGTGTGTTGGTTCTACAGCCCTGACTGCCTTGGTGATTGCATCTTCGAAAGAATTTGAAGACAAGTGGTTCAAAAAGATCAAAGACCACTTCTGTCCCTTTGAAAATCAGTTCCATACAGAGATACAAATCTTGGCTTAGTGGTCCCTTTAAAAACAAAAGAAAACATCCTGCATGTTTTAATTGTCCTTATTTATTTCGGATAGAATCCATACTAATCATGGAATATAATAAATTTATTTATTTATTTTTAAAAAATTTTTTTGGAATATAGTAAATTTAAAATGATTGTTTTATAAAAATAGCTTCTCTTCCAGATTATTTCTACTGTGTCATTTCTTGATTTTTTTTGTTTCCATTGTAGATTTTTACCATTCACTTATCTTAAACCTACTATCCCTTTAGAAGGTACCTGTTGGGAAAGTGAATAAAAGAGGCTTTTAGATATTAATAGTTTTTTTTTAAACAGGTACTGTGTTATAATCAGCAATAAAAGTATCCACATTGTTTAGGTAAATTCATCAGGAAAGAATGAGAATGTTGAAACATAAAGGTAAACCATTTCTAAGAAGGATGTGTCAAAGTCTTTGAAGGCTCTGAGATTTTGTTTTTTGTTTTTTTTTTTTTTTAATATTTTTTGTATATTTATTTATTTATTTATGATAGTCACACAGAGAGAGAGAGAGAGGCAGAGACACAGGCAGAGGGAGAAGCAGGCTCCATGCACCGGGAGCCCGATGTGGGATTCGATCCCGGGTCTCCAGGATCGCGCCCTGGGCCAAAGGCAGGCGCCAAACCACTGCGCCACCCAGGGATCCTGGCTCTGAGATTTTGTATATGGGTCTGAACAAAGAGTGCGCATGGAGTAGGCTGTAGTATAGAAACTCAGGTCTCTCTCTCGTGGGCAGTACTCAGCATGCTGGCCTTGTGCTCCAGCGGAGGGCACCTTCTCTTTTGTAAGGCTGTTTGCTGTGCAGGCATCATTGAAATTACAGTGTGGAATGAAGGGCAGTCTTGCTCACCAGAGGCACAAAAACGCAAGGCCCACAGGGCACTGTCATCTATGGTGATGGTCTGTCCTTCCAGCCACTTGATTAGAGTCACAGTCTCTAAAATCTTCCATACAAAAGGCCATCATCTTACTCGCATCATCTGGAATGGAAGAGCGCCCTTATGAGGAGTGGAATTTAATAGTAAACCAAAAACTTCATCAAGTGTTGTCCCACACAGCTTTTTATTCTCAGCAGAGGTAAAAGAATTCCAGCCCTGGGCAAAGAAGTGGAATCCTCGAGATTTCCCTTTCACTTCACCGGCTGCTTCACCCCTTCCCAGGCCCCTTCACAAAACAGAAATGTCTGATTCTCTTTCTATTTTGACTGGTCTTTTAGTATGTATGATAGCTTGACTAGCAATTTTAAGTTGTCATTTATCTCTAATGTGAAACAAAAGATTGGTATGATTAATAGACATTTTAATTTTTAGGAACCATTATATGGAAGCCTCTCAACAGCTCCCCATTGTCCTCCATCCATCCACTCACGGAGTCATGAACAATCACTGTGGAGCTCCTGTTCAATGACAAGCATTGTGTGGTTGCCGTGGAGACACTGGCTCTGGGAGTTTATGGTCTAGTTGCGGATGGCCCCCAAGGATAGAGCCCAAACAGAAACCTGGTTTGCCAAGCCTTTGGCTCCCAGGCTCCCTCCTTCCCGGCTCCCCAGCTTTAAATGTGCCATAGCTTTTGCCTTCAGGCCTTCGCATGGCAGTTTGGCCTGGCACCTCTCCCCATCCCCTATCATAGGGCTGCTTCTCTAAGCCTTTCCAGTCTCTACTTCTTACAGCTTCCCAGAAGTCTTGACCTCCAGGTGGCAGTAGGTTTCCCTCTTTCATGCTCCTTCACTGTTTCACTCCCATATTGTTTCTCACTGCTCAGTTGTGATCACCTGCTTGTTTTTCACCGTAGACTTTAAAATTGTAAAACTAGGGACTAAGACTGTCTTTTTCATAGAGGTATCCTCAGGACAGAATACTCGACATTTCATTAAATATTTGTTGAATTTCTGAATTAACTGCATTAATTCAGTTAATTACAAAACAGCATCTTATTTTGTTGGCACAAAAACTTAATTCCCCAAAGACCCAACACAGTGCTGAGGCACTGGAAACACCCTGCCTGTTTCTCTTTCTGGAACTGAACACCTTCCCCCTGTTAGTCTAGGCCTCCTAGAAATACCCTTTTCCCTCCAGTCTGGCTTGGCTTCCCATCTCCATTCTAGTGCCCTTCTTGCTGCATCCATGCTTTTAGCTCTCAGCCCTCTGGCAGTCCTCCCAGATCCAGTGTCTGTGCTGTCCTGAACTCCCTGAGTGGTCTCCATGTGAATCTTCCCGCACCCCTGCCCCACCTCACTTTCCTGGCAGCAATATGATGATGATGTGTGTGAGAAGCCAGCCTCCTTCACCATGATGCTTGGCTGTAATGCAAGGCGGGGAAGGGCACTCAGAAATACTGGGCACCTCAGAGTTTCCTCACACACATCATCTTGATCATTTCCAGCACAGATGGTGAAGGGCAGGGTTAACTGAGCAGTGATTATGCTAAAGAAAAATCTCAGGCCTGCCTACTTAGAGACCCCACCCTCTTGTCAATGAGTGAATCACAGGGAAGGTGAGCAAATGTGAACCAGGGGGATGACTGCACTCCAGGTGGGTGGGGTGGGACCCAAGGGCAATCCTCACCTCTTGTGACTCCCAAAAGGTCTGTCTGCAACATTTTCTCCCAAGGTGGAGTTTGTAGCTGGCATTTGAGCTGGTGAAAGTCCTTTGTCCTATATGCTCTCACACATCCACAATCTTCATACTGTAGCCAGAGGGTCTTAGAAAGATCGTTTTCAGTGCAGTAGTGGACTTCCCAATTCATTCCCACCCAAGCCCTTTGCCCATGCAGTTACCTCTACTGGGAACATTATTTCCCGTAGTCTCCCAACCCTGCCATTAGTTTCCCCTTCCTACAGATCTCAGCTCAGGGGTCATTCTCATACAAAATGTTCCTGATCCCACACTAGCTTAGGTCCCCCTTTAAATTTCATAGTGTTCGTGCTTTTTCCCCCAAAGCACCAGATGGGATTATAATTGAAAAAATAGAGGACTGGCCTTTGTCTATTTGGGACTCACTCTTGTCATTTTTCTCCCTCCTTAGCAGAGTGACTTGACTACCTAAAGCTTCAGTGTTGGGTCTGCTCAGCCCTTGAGTTAACAACCACCCGACCCCCTATCTCTGGGAACTACCCTCTCACCCTCACAGGTGGGTACCCGGCTGCCATATTTGTACTCAGTGACTCTAATTGGAGAGAGGATGGAGGGTTTACCTGGAAATGTCTCAGCCAATCAGAATCTCACCCAAGAGATTTAGAAATCAAAGACTCTTCTCCTGTCTGAAACTAACAGGGTCAAAACCTGGGAGTGGCTGTGTTCTGCCAAAGTAGACTGAGGAATGGACAGAGAAAGTCTACAGAGAAGGAGGAAAAGTAATGCCCAGATGCCCGGCTACTTCCTGATTGCAAGCCCTTCCTGTTCTCTACCCCCAGCTACATTCCTGGCTGAAGTCTCCATGAGACACCTGGAGTGTGGCGAGCAGAATAAGAGCCACCCAAGGATGTCCATGTCTTAATTCCCACAACCTGTGAATACATTAGGTTACACAGCAAAGGGGAATTAAGGTTGCTAATCAGCAGACCTAAAAATAGGGAGACTATCCTGGATTATCCAGGTAGGCCCAGTGTAATCACTGGGATCTTTCCAAATGGAAGATGGAATGTATTAGGGCTCTCCAGAGAAATAGAACCAGCAGGAGATATCTGTATATCTGTAGCTATAGATACAGATATATGTATGTACTTATCCATGTATATGTATAAATGTGTGTGTATATAGAGAGAGTCTTTTTATGGGAGTTGGTTCATATGATTATGGAGGCTGAGAAGTTGAAAGGCCTGAAAGTCAATGGGGTTAACGGTCTATGTCCTGATCTGCATACCAAAGCCAGAGAACCAGGAGTGCCAGTGTCCAAAGGCAGAAGATTGATGTCTCAGCTCAAGCAAAGAGCAAATTTGCCCTTCCTCTGCCTTTTTGTTCCATTCAGGCTTTCAGCAGGATGAATGGTGCCCACCTACACTGGGGAAAGTGATCTTCTTTACTCAGTTCGCAGATTCAAATGCTCATCTCTACCAGAAACTCTCAAAACACACCCAAAATAATGTCCTACTAGCTATCTGGGCATCCCTTCGCCTAGTCAAGTTGACACATAAAATTAGCCATCACATGGAGACAGAAGGAGTGAGTCAGGGTCAGAGAGATGCTATGCTACTGGCTTTGAAGATAGAGAAAGGGTCCACGAGCCAAGGAATGCAGGTGGCCTATGGAAATTGCAAAAGACAAGGAGATGGACTCTCTCCTAGGGTGTCCTGCTGGCCCAGTGAAATGCATGTTGGAGTTCTGAACTAGAGAACTCTAAGGTAATGAATGTGTGTAATGTGTGTTGTTTCAAGCTATGATGTTTGTAGTCATAAGTTGACTGCTTGAGCTAGTTTCAGCTCCTGTTACTTGCAACCAAAGAATCCTAATACAGGCCACTTGGGCCCCTTCAATCTCTGTTTTAGAATAAGAATTTGATTCTCAGAAGGCAATTTCTTTTATACATGACTTTCCTTTTTAAAACTTTGATAGAACATTATTGTAGAAGGTATCAAATAAAAAATGCAGCACCTGCTTTCAAGAGCTTCCATTCTCTAGCCGAAGTAACAGGACATCCACGTAAATAGTAGATAATGGGCAGGAGGGAGGTCTGGCTATTGCAGGGTACAGAGGAAGGTGGGGCTTCCAAAGAAGTTTCATGAAGGTGGAAACATCCGAGCTGGACTTTGGGAAGGGGAGGGTTTGCAGCAGGGTCTGTGGGGAACAAGAGGCAGGCATGTTGAGTTTCTCAGTAAGAAGATGTAAGGAGCCACCACCTGGAGGACGTGAAGGCTGGTTGTCCAGGTTAGCGGGCATGAGGGGACATGGGAGATGAGGCAGGGCAGGTGAGCCAGCATCACATTATGAAAGGTCATTGATGCCATGTAAAAAGTTTTACTTCACTCAGGGAACAAATACCAAACTAGAGAAAGTTTTTGAGCAGGGTTAGGGTTGTGCTTTGGTCTGATAAATCTGATTTTACTTTACAAATGTTAAAAGTCTTTGAGCTTCATGCAACATGTGTTTGGGGGCTGGTCTGGGAAAGCTCCAGATATTGGTACCAATGTGGCCTCAAGATCCCCCGGATGTTCCAAGGGCCTTAGGGAATTCACATTGTTGTGAAGAATTTGTTACTCTTCAGGGCTTCCCATTACACTTAGAAGGCCAACTCCAACCAGCCTTTGCCTGCTGTCTGGCACGCTCTTCCCACCTTTTTCGTGGTTGACTGCTTCTCACATTCCAGTGTCCACCCCTGTCTCCCCTCATACAGGCCTTCCCTGCCCCCCGTCACTCTCAGACCCAACAAACCACAGATAGCAAGATGCAGGCAGGCAGCGAGGCCCTTGACGCTGCTAAGCTCATGGAAAGCAGGGAGCACATCCGCTTCCATCCACATTGGCCACCCAGCTCCTGGCACCGCAGAGGGCCAAGTTTGTGATTAAATACATGAATCCAGGCCCTTTTGGTGTGGAAACCGAGGCTGGCGTCCCAGGACTTGGGATAGAATAATTCAGCAAGGAAACGTGAGCTGGACGTTTCTTCACGCCGCCCTGCGGGGAGGGTTCCCAGCACAGCAGTGGCGGGCTCACCCCTCTGTGGGCTGCACTGCAGGGCCTGTGAGGAGCTCACACATGTTCTCGAAGAACAGCCCCCAGAGTAAGCCCCTGACTCTGCTGGCAGAGTTTGAATGGAGAAGGGCCGTCTCCGGAGGCCTAGCTGAGCTGACTCAGCTGTCTGTTGTCCCACGGCAGGGCAGGAGGGGAGTGCCGTGGGGACAGGCGGGGGGGCAAGGGCGGGGCTGGAAGGGGCAGCCCGGTGTCCAGGCCAGGCTGCTCTGGCCACGTGGGCCTACGTGTCACAGCCTGTATTCCGTTCCCCCATCCCGCCCCGAAGTTGTATGTTGAAGGCCTAGCCCAGTACCTCAGAATGTATTTGGAGATAAGGCCCTTAAACGCCTGGCACCGAAATCAGTGTTAGCCAGGGTTGTCTGGGGCAACAGAACCTCAATATGCCTATTTGTACTTGTATCTGTACCTGTGGCTCTGTCTGTCCAGAGAGATCTAGTACATGCACTGGCTGATGTGATTCTGGAGGCCGGCAAGTCCCAAGGTCCGCAGGGTGAGCAGGCAGGCTGGGACCCGGGGAGTCCGGCGTGAGGTTCCAGTCCAAAGGCCAACAGGCTCCAGGCCCAGGGACAGCCAGGCTTTCAGTGTGAGTCTGATGACAGGAAAGACCTATGTCCTGGTTCAAAGGCAGTCAGGTAGAAGGAGTGTCTTCCTCGGGGAGGGTCAGCCTCAGCGTGGCTCCTGCAGACGCCCCTCAGCACGCCCTCCCGAGGGGAGAGGGAAGGGACGCGCCACCCACCTCGGAAGCGACATGTCTGCCTCAGGCGAAACACAGCAAACAACAAGAAGAAAGGAGGTTGTGTTTATGCTCGTGCATGTGTGTCTGCGATATTTATACTCTCTGGTAACAGTTTTTCTGACACACATTCGCTCTTCAGGAGGAAGCTGAGAAAGTGAGTGGCAGTTTCTCTGTGTCCAACAACTTCTTGGACCAAGTCCAGCAAACGAAGTGTTTGAAGATGTGGCTCTGGCACCTTCCGTGACAGGCCAGCATGGCAAGCAAGGCTGGAGACAGGGAGCCCACGTCGAGGTGAGAGCAGGAGCCGGGAGAGGAGAAGTCATCCTGCGCTGTGTCAGTGTCCCCAGCAGGAGCCAAGCCCCTCCGGCAGTCAGGTGGCACTCACTGTGGGCTGGGACCACCCAGGCGCTGAGGTTAGGGCCCCCCGGGCCGGCAAAGGTAACCTTGGCCTCTGGGCTCTTACGGTGCAGACAGGGCGATAAAAGGTCAGTATCTGGTGAGGAGCACGTGAGCACAACAGATAATTTCTAGGAGAGGCTTGTGGGACTAACATTTCCAGTCAGTCCTGGCTGATAATCCTTCTGGGTAACATGAGCCCTCATCCCCGGTATGGGGCGTGCATCTGGCCGTCAGTGACGCCCCCCTCTGCCCCCCACCCATACTATTTCATTCTCTCATGTTCTTCACGATGGTGGTTCATGTGGGTGTCACGCCTCGGCCACCTTTGGATTTCTCCAGGACAGACGTGAGTCTGGGTCCCTGCCTGGAGCTGAAATGGTGTCAGCACACACATGGCAGGTGTCCCCTGGCTACCGTCGAATTTCACACGGTGGCAGAGATGCCATGTGTTTAGGACAGCCCCCAGCGAGCAGGGCGGCCAAGGCAGGTACAGGTGTGGTTTTAGCCCAGAGCAGAATTAGAGACAGGGCATACTGGGTTTGGGAGGATTGGAAACTTGGATTAGCATTTGCTTTGATCCTCAGTCACCCCCTTGCCATGTGTGTAAAACCCTCCTGGTGTCTGGTGGAAATAGCGTCTTGGGGTGAGAGCCCAGGGCTTGGGGGGCCCTTGGGAATCCAGTTCCACAAAGGAACGGCCCAGCCTCACGTAGGCAGGTCCCAGCGGGCTAGGGTGGATCATGATGCAGTGATAAATAATCCCAAATCTCGGGGCTTGCACAACAAAGGTTGATTTCTGGCTCGTGCTACTTATCCACTGCAGGGATCGGAGGGTGGGAGTGGGAGGTCCTGCTCAGCACCGTCCCTGGGGAATCTGGGCTGGCGGAGGGGCTCCATCGGAGGAGAGCTCCCGCACGGCCACCTGCACCCAAGTTCTTAAAGCTCGGGCCGGAAGTGATCCCCACCGCTTTGCCCATATTCCACCAACCACAGCTAACTTCCCTGGCAGGCAGGGGTCACACATGACAAAATGTCCAGAGGAGGAAAAACCTTATGTGTGAACCGCTAAGAAGACCTCGGGGGTGAGGGGTGACTGGCTGGTGCGGAGTGAGTGGGGGCAAGGGGGCTCGTTCCTCTCCGTTCAGACTGAGCCAGCTGCAGGCCGAGGCGGAGCCGGCCTTTGGGGCTCTTGGTCCCTGGCAGGCTTTACCTTCCCGAAGCTTTCTCAGCAGACTGGAATCCAGCTTAGAACCTTCAGCGGCCCCTGGCCGTTCCAGCCTTGTTAGGGCGGTCAGCAGGAAAACAGCACATCAGGCCTGGGGTTTAAAGAACCTTCAGGAACCAAAAGGGTTTTTTGTTGTTGTTGGAGTTTTAGGAACTAAGGAGGGGAAAAGTGAAATGAGGACAGGAATACTATTTGAAAGAAGCAAAGATGCCTTTGCCTTTGCCTTTGCCTTTGCCAGGAGTACTGGGCAAACACAGGGATGGGCTGAAGGGAGGTACCCTCTGGGGAGCGTGACTTGGGCTGCCAGGAGCTGCCGGGCTTCAGAAGCCATCAGGACAAAGGGCTCTGTCCTCGCAGCCCTTCATGGTGAAGGCAAAGCTTCTGAACCAGGCTCCAGCAACAGGAAGACATTGGCTCGGGTGATCTGGTGGCAGAGGGAGGGAAACGGGGATGCCTGTGGGGCTTTCTGTGCCTGCCTCCGTGGGGCTGGAACAGTCTGAGTTGTCGTCCCCCCACCACCACCTTTCACACCCGTGTCCATCAGGTCTCGTTAACTGTCACTTCTCTGGGAAGTGTCCCCTGACCTCCCCAGACCCGGCTGCCCGGCCCTTGCCTTACTTGCTGTGAGTCTGACAGTAAGTGCATGATGGGGCCTGCAAGGGCCCAGCGTCCTTGTTTCAGAGGCCCCTGGGTATGACCTTGCAGTTCAGCTGAACGCCCCCCTGGTGGCTCCCAGCTGCCCTGGGCACTGCGGCGGGGATCTCTCTAGACCCTGACAACGCCAGCCCCTGGGCCTGGCCAGACTCTGGGACCTCTTGACCTGCCCAAGGCTCCCTGAAGCCAGAACCTGAGCTCATGAACAGCCTTGCCCAACTCCACCCCCAGACACCTCGGCTTGCCCCATCCCTGGTGGCTACCATTTCAACTGACCCACCACTGCTTAGAGGGGCACATCCTGCAGCCTTACCCCTAATTCACCAGCCCAGGGGTAGTGGTATGCCTTCACCACCCTTCCCAGAAACATCCACAATGTTCCCATACCTTCTGAATCTCTGTGGACTGGGCTATCCCTGGGCACTGGGAAACAGAACTACCTTAGTCACACCCACAGTCTACCTCTTTGTGCCTCAGTTTACCCATATGTAAAACCTGGGCCACATCTGCCCCTTCTTACATTACAGAGATTCAGGAAACATTATTAAAGCGCCAGCTGTTCTTTGGAAGAAAAGGGCTCTATTTTCATGCTTTTGTCCTCTACCTCCTCACACATCCCCACCTCCCTGGAACTTTCTGGAATGTGCTCCATAGGCCAAACTAAAGAGGCCAACACCCCCAGGACTGGTGGGTGTTGGCCAGCGAATGGTCGCAGGCCTGGAAACATTCAAACACAGGCAACGATGTTGTCCAAGCACTTTTAGTTCAAAGCTAAAGTTCAAAGCTGCTAGTCCTTGAGGTGGGGTCCTTGGGCCGGACAGTCCCGGAATGCCCAGCCCTGGCCCTGGGGAGGGCTGCTGGGGGAAGCGACCCTTCAGAAGTGAGGGGAGGCCTGTAGAAAGGGTCTCCAGATGTGGGCCACCCTGGGTACCAAGCCAAGCTGCTCGAGCTGCAGCCGCGTGGGCCTGTAGGCATTGAGGTTGCTGTAGGGAGCTGCTGTGCCGTCGTGGGGCCTCGGGGAGAAGTGGGCCTGCGGGCTCAGGGCCCCCCACGGGCCATGGTGGGGCTGAAGCCTGGCGGGCAGAGGTGGGTTGGGGGCCGGGGGACTGCTGGGCCCCGACGCCGCCGACACATTCCGGTTCTGGGGGTTGCTGCCCGTCGATGGGCTGCTGAAAGGGTTGGAGGACGTGTGGTCGCTGGCAGAGCTGCTGCTGCCACTGAGGCGGCCAGGCGGGGGGCTGCGGCCGGCCCTGGGCTGCAGGGGTGCCCCCAGCCTGGGGGACTTCGGGCCCATCACGGGCTTGGAGGATGCGTATAGGTGGCGGAACTCCTCGTCAAACAGCTCCACCGCCGGGCCCGTGAACTTGGAGAGGATGTTCCGGTGGACGTGTCCGCAGAGCCAGGTGAAGCTGCAGGGGAAGAGGAGAGCGGGCTGGCAACGGGGAGGCCCGCCGAGCCCCCACAGGCCGCTCCGGTGGCAGTGGGCTCCCGGCACGGCTGCCCGGAGGGACCGACCACTAGCCAGAGGGGACCGGCCAGTGTCCGCAGGTGAACCCTAAAGACACCAGACCGAAGCCCTGGGTCGGGCCAGGCTCCCTCCTGGGGCTCGAACTCTTGCGCTCCCTGCCCAAGTGCAAGAGGGCTAAGTGACAGCCGAGTCCCCGGACTGCTGAGGCCACCTGTGACATGTGGGAACACCTGCCTCTTCTAACCAAAGGGGGGGTCTGGGGGAGGCTGCTCCTTAGAAGGCAGGGCGTGTTCTCAGGAAAGTCTTGAGGGTGTGGCCACACTTGAGGCCCAGGGACCCCAAGGGGCAGGCGGCAGGGGAGGGGATTCCCACGGGAACCAGAGTGCACTTTGCCCCGACCCCCAGGGAGGTGGGCGGAGGCCTCGGCCCTCCCTCCATTAACTGGTTTCAAATGAAAACAAAATGCTGAAGGCATTTATGGATTGCGTTTTATGATTCCTTGATTTAACTGAGTTCCTTTTTATCTCTGATGGAAAAGTCCCCTTATTAACCCCACTTACACACACCCACATACTCAAACCCCTTGAAAAGTCCTGGTGGACAGCACAGAGGACCCACCCAAAGGGTCAGGGTAGAGATTCCTGGGTCCCTAATAATGGGAACCCAGGCATAGAGGGCAATAGTGACAGGATGGTCAGAGGGACACACGGTCAATGTGGGGGACAGGAACGACCCCCCACCAACGGTCTCAACCTTCCCCCCCACCCCCCACCGGCCTTGCTACCAAAAAAGGCCTGGCCCAACCAGCAGAGTCCCCACTTGGTGAGGCAGGGCAGGTGAGCAAGGCTGAGCAATCCCGGGAAGAACAATGAGGCTTTGTTCAAACCTCACCTCCGGCCCACAAGCCACCCACACACCCCAGAGAGGTGAGCAACTGACGAAGAGCCTAGGGCCAGCCAGGTGACAGGGAAGGCAGCAAACAGTGGGGACAGCAGGACTCGGCTCCACTAAGAAATCAGTCGCCTGGTGTTGCTTGGAATCAGACGAGATTAGGCCAAGCAACTGCATGCTTTATGCAACAGAACAGTCCCACAGGTGCCCTGGCAACTTTTCAGGCTCCCACACCCCGGTGGTCTCTGCACCTGCCCCCCACCCCAGGTCCTTGGTGTCCCTGCAGCCCCTGCACACCTATGAACCTCCTTTACACCCTGCATTGCCATTCATTCTATGCCCTTTTACACTTTCTCTTTATCACCACCCGAGGTAAGAAGTACACTTCATTTCTATTGCTTTTTGGCACTTAGTACATGGAACTGATGTTGTCACAATTTTTGGCTCAAGAACCACTCTCATGACTGGTCTATTCCTCGCCCGTTTTAATCTATTCAGCTATTTACTTAGTTATTTTAAATAACGTAATAAGCACCAACAAACCCAGCACCTAAAAAAAATAAAAAGCTAGCATCTTGGCAATAATCAGCATCAAACCATACAGTCCCTCCCCAAAAGAAGGAATCATCACCCTGAATCCTGTGTCATAGTTCCCATACTTTCCTTTCTCCTTAAAAAAATGTTTTATGTATTCTGGAAAGAAAGTATTTTCGAGTTTAATATACATGTAATATTTTGGGGGGTTTTCCCATTTAATATTATATTGCTAAGATTTATCCATGTTCTTTCTTGTTGCTGTGCCTCATCCATTTTTGACTGCTGTATAATATTCCACTGGTGGCTAGATCATGGTTTATTCATCCACTCTCCCGTTGACAGGCATTTGGATTGCTTCCACGGTATTTCTGTTGGGACCTGTGCTATAGCAAGCATTCTCATACCTGTCTTTTACTACACCGTGGACTCCCTCTCTTGGAAATACCCCTGGGAGTGGAAGTGCTGGATCATAAGCCAGGTGAATAGTCAGCTTCAGGAGAAATTCCAAACTCTTTTAAAAGTCACTGTCTTGGGGATCCCTGGGTGGCTCAGTGGTTTAGCTCCTGCCTTTGGCCCAGGCAGTGATCCTGGAGTCCCAGGATCGAGTCCTACGTCAGGTCCCTGCATGGAGCCTGCTTCTCTCTCTGCCTGTGTCTCTGCCTCTCTCTCTCTCTCGTGTTTCTCATGAATAAATAATTTTTTTAAAAAATCACTCTCTCGACCTACAATCCCCTCAGCCATGCAGGAAAGATCCTGTACAGCCAGCATCTGGTATCGTCAGTCTTATTTTCTTGCCAGTTGAAAAGGTATAAAAAGGCAACTGGTCCTAGCCTCGATCTGCACTTTCTGGTCACTGAGATGCGAACGCCTCTCCCCGCGTGCTCCTGGCTGGGATGCCCACTCGCACCCCCTATTCTGGCGCTAAGCCTCGGGAACTACTTGTGGTTCTGACACTAATCGCGTCAGGGCATCAGGAAAGCCCGCTCTCACTCTGTAAGCTGACTTTTCCCTTTCTTTCAGGTATCTTTCAATGAACCGAAGTTCTTCATCGGAATACAGTCAGATACAGCGATCTTTCAGGGTCAAGGCTTTTTTTGTGTTGTTTCACACAAAAGACAGGTGTCCGTGTTAAGACACTTAATCCTTATCCTAAGGCCTAAAAAGATATTCATCTATTCTTTTCTATTAAGAGTTTAAAGTTTGTGGGGTTTTTTTGACATTTAAGAGTTTTTAATCTATTGGAAGGTGATTTTTTTTTGTACATGTGTGACATGGAATCCAATTTTCTGTGTGCAGAATTATTGTTTTCCAGTTTCTCCTTTCCCCACTGTGCAGACATGCCCCATCATGTGTGGGTCTGTCTCCGGGCTTTCTGCTCTGTTCCATTTGTCAGTTTGCCTGTACCTCCTCCGATGCCACATTGTCTAGATTATTCCAGCTCCACGACACAGCCTGATCCCTGGCAGGAGCAAGTCCTCCCTACCTGTTCTTCCTCCGACTTACCTGGCTAATCTTGGAGAGATACATTTAATGTCTTGACCTACTCACATAGACAAACACATACATAAGTACACAACAGTTTCCAGAACATTCCTGACCTCAGGAATGCTCTCTGTATGTTTATTCTATCCTATATCATTATAAAAATAATTCCAGGCATCATCCACTAACTTGATTTCATATCCTGCTAATGGATAATGATGCACATGGTTTGAAAAAACTTTGTTCCTCTAGCTACATTGGATGGCCAGAACCTTATATAGACTTTCATTAATTTATTTACTCATTCATTCAACATATATTATGATCATATATAATGTTCGGGCACTGGGTTAGCTATATTTCATTCCAGGGATATAACAGAGAGAAAACAGACTCGATCCAGGTTCTGACATCATGTTTACGATCTTGGATAAACAAGTCCACAGAGAAGCTCTCTAGGAGATGATCTGGAAACTCCAAGATAAGGAGTTAGCAGGATAAGACAGCAGGAATTACCTCTCCAGCAGAGGGCATGTACAGCAAGTGCAAAGGCCCTGAGGCCTGAAAGAGCATGAAAGACCTGGAGGAACACAGTATGGCTACAGCACAGTGGAGAGGAACGAAAATCCTGCAGAGGCCATGGTAAGAATGATTTTTTTTTTCTTTTCTAGGAGAAGTGACAAGCATAGAAGTATCTTAAGGAGGCCAGTGATTTGATCTGGTTTTTGTTTAAAAATCTTTCTGTTCCTGGTACAGAAAGCCCAGAAGTAGAAGTGTGGGTCAGGGCAGGAATGGATTCAGGGGTGGTTCAGTTCTCACGCTGTGGCCACCAAGGCCCAACCCCAAAGGCACCAACCTCCTGGACTTGCCAGCAGAAGTGGGAGCTCCTTCCTGGCTGACCACAGAGCACTTCCTAAGCTCATACTGACCTTAGAACACACGCCACACCGCTCTGTGGCCATTTGTCCATGTTTTTTCATAAGAGAGAAGAGCTCTGTGTCCCCAGCACCTGGCATATTGCCTGTGCTGGATAAGGCTTCACTTTTTTTTTTTTTTTTTAAAGAGTTTTGTTATTTATTCATGAGAGACATAGAGAAAGAGAGGCAGAGACACAGGCAGAGGGAGAAGCAGGCTCCATGCAGGGACTCCAGGATCACGACCTGAGCCAAAGGCAGATGCCCAACTGCTGAGCCACCCAGGCGTCCCTGGGTAAGACTTTCTAACAGAGCTTAAATGTTCAAATGTACACCCCCCCACCTCACCCGCACCCCTCAGCTAAAGATGTGCACAGAGCACCTCAGTTTGGGAGAACTGTATACAACCAGGGCCAAAATATCCGAAGCCCAAGGACAGCTGCATTGAAAGAATGGGAGGGAGACATGTTTTGTTTCAACTGGAGACAACCTTGAGAGTCCCCACGGAGAAGGATCTAACTGAAGGCCAGCAAACAGATCTCCTCTGAGCGCTGAGTGCAAATGAAGTTACAGGTGTCCTGCCCTCTCTCCAGGAGCTGGGTTCTTCGGTTCTCAGGAATGGCCCTGTGTGTCTTCAGGCCCGGTGCCACCCTCCTCCCGGCACCTCCCATATCAGGATGACAAGCTCAGAAGGCACTAGAGAGCTGGAGATCCTAGCTGAGAAGGCTGGTGACCCTGGGCCAATCACCTACCCTTGCCGTGCCTCAGTTCCCCCAACCGTCATTGGGAAGAATAATGCCTCCCTCAAAGGGTTAAATCCTTCCTAAAAGTCTCATCACACCCGGCCTAGGGCCTGGCACAAAGCTCAACAAGGTTAGTTCTGCTTCCTTCTGCCCCCACCAAGGGCAAAGACCCCCCACCCCCAACCCACCCCCCTTGCCAGCAGCATAATGAGCTCCGCAAGGGCAAATACAAACAAAAACAAAGAAGCATAATTCTCCCAATTGAAAACAAGAGGAGACACTCTCATTCCTCTGCATTTTCTCTTTCAGAATTTCTTTCTCTGGCCCAGAAGACAAGGGAGGAATCCGAATGAGTGGGCCTTGCTACATTTCCCCAGTGACAACCTTTAGCTCGTACCCTTTTGCCCTACCATGTTTTCCAGGACTTTCCTTGACTCTGCTCTTCATCAAAGCTCATATAAAAACGCCCAGGCTGGAGGCACCTGGGTGGCTCAGTGGTTGAGCGTCTGCCTTGGGCTCAGGTTGTGATCCCGGGGTCTCAGGATCGAGTCCTGGATCAGGCCCCCCTGCATGGAGCCTGCTTCTCCCTCTGCCTGTGTCTGCCTCTCTCTCTGTCTCTCATGAATAAATTAATAAATTTTTTTTAAATGCTCAGGCTTAACCATTTCTTAGGATCATTTCTTTCTGGAGGTCCCATGTCACATGAAACTTGGAAATAAATCCACATGCTTTTCTCTTGTTAGTCTATCTTTTGTCCAGTTTACAGGCCCCAGCCAGAGCACCTAGAAAGGTAATAGGAAAATGAGGGTTTTCCTCCCCATATACTGGGTATGGGTTTTTTTTTTTTTTTTTTTTGAGGTGATAAAAATATTCTGGACCTAGGTAGCAGTGACGGTTGCACACACAGGGAATGAATTAAATGCCACTGAATCACACATTGAAAATGGCTAATTTTAGGTTATGCGAATTTCCCCATAATAATAAAAAAGAATGAAGGAGGACTCTTCAGCTCTGGTGGGCCCCTGACTCCAGCTGCCCATCCAGGTGGTGAGCTAGGTCTCTAGTGGCAGCTTAGCTAAGGTCAGAGGTCAAGGTCAGAGGCCTCCAGTCCTGATGTGGGGTTTGAGGCTGAGCTCCCACCCAGAGCTTATGGCTTGCTGGCTTGCTGCCCAGCGGCCTTTGTCACTTTCAAATCTGAAAGAACAAAAAGCTGAGAAAGTGGCTTTGGCCACTTGGGGAGGGTAACTCAGCCCCATCTCAGCCTCTTACAAAACAACCGAGCGCTAATGCGGGGCCCTAGGATCAGAAGTACATGGGGTCCCTTTTGCACAGGTGCCCCAGTGAAGCAAAACAATGAGGAGAGAAGCTGTGGGAGGAAATGCACATGGGGCTCAGTGACGCCCGGACACTGGGTGTCCCCTCAGGGCTGTCTGGTCTCAGAGCCCCTCCTGGCATAGGAGCTAAGGAACAACTATTCCCCCTGCAGATGGACCACACCTCATTCAGCTCAGGTGCAGTCTGTGAGGCAGAGAGCACAGGCCCATGCACAGCCGAGGAAACCAGGGCCAGGAAAAGGTGGAGACAGCCAGAGGGGAGTAAACGGAGCTTTAGGCAGCTCAGCCCCCCTCCAAAAGACCCCCTCCCTCCCCCCATCACTCTTCTTTCTCTGTCTGTCTGTACGGGTTCTCCTTCTTCTTCCTTCTTCTTCCTTCTTCCTTCTTCTTCCTTCTTCCTTCTTCTTCCTTCTTCCTTCTTCTTCCTTCTTCTTCCTTCTTCCTTCTTCTTCCTTCTTCTTCCTTCTTCTTCCTTCTTCTTCCTCTTCTTCCTCTTCTTCCTCTTCTTCTTTCTTCTTCTTCTTCTTCTTCTTCTTCTTCTTCTTCTTTCTTCTTTCTTCTTTCTTCTTTCTTCTTTCTTCTTCGTCTACACCCAACATAGGGCTTGAACTCACAGCCCCAAGATCGAGAGTTACACACTGTACCGAATGAACCAGCCATGACCGGCTGTAGTCTATCTCCTTGGTTTGAATGGCAGCTCCAGAGGGGCGCCCCAGCCTTGAAGCATGCCTACTATGTACCCAGTAGGTCTCTACATAGCTGTCGAATGAATGAAGGAACAGAGACACATGGTGACTTGCTCAAGGTCACCCAGCCAGAAAGCTACAGAGCTGGGAATTGAACCCAACGTCTAGTCCAGGCTGCTGCCACGTCCAGTCTCTAGCACTAGCCTTAGGTCCCAGTGAATTGGGACACACTTCTGAAAATAAAATAGGACACACACACACACACACACACACACACACAGCCCAAAACAAATTGCATAGTTTTACAATCACGCCTGATAGAGCTGAGGAAGGAAAAAGAAGATTCTAAAAAAAAAAAAGAAAAAGAAGATTCTATGTCCTGTTGCAACCTGAAGGGAAACTTCAAAGTGCCTCTCTACCCTCAAGCCCAGAAGGCCCCCTTCTTCCCAGGCTAGTCCTGCCTCCAGCCTCATGTATGTGATGAAGTCTCAGCTCGGCAGGGACAGAAGCAGCCCCCTGGGAGCCCCTGGGAGGGACAGGCTACGTGCCTGAGCGGCCAGGACTACGCCACACTCAGCCTGGGCCTCCTCGAAGCCTTGGGCCCGTGAAACCCAGCGCTCACCTGTACGATCCCGACAGGACATATCTCCAATCTGAGATGATGAACTTCTCCTGGATTTGGCCGGCGAACTTCCGGCCTGATTTGGCACAGTACACCTCTCCTTCCACACTCCGGATGGAAATGTTCTGTTGGAAGGAGAGTCAAGGCCTCATTTGCTAATTACGTATGTGTAGATATATGTTTGCCTAGGAAAACATCTGGAAGGATGCTCAGCAAGACATGAGCAGGGGTTATCTCTAATTTGTAGGCTCATCGGCTATTTTTATTTTTCCCTTTGCTGAATTTTCTAGATTCTTTTCATTGTCCTGACATTATTTGAGAAATGGGGCGGGGGGAGGGGGAGAGAGATGGTAGGATTTTATTTTATTTTTTTAGATGGTAGGATTTAAACAAAGTGACAAAGAAAAGAAAGATGACGGCCTAATACCCAACTTGCCTTGCAGGGGGCTTCAGTTACATGAGTCCCTGACCCCAAGCTGGTCACAGGGAAGTGCAGCCGGAGGGGTGGCTCTGTGGAGACCTCAGTGGACCTTAGATCGTCCTAAGGAAAGGTGTGTCCACAACCCAAATCATGGCCCTGCGTGTCCCTTCCTCTGCCCCCAGGAACACCTGCTGCCCCAGCCCCTGCCCAGAACCCTTGGGAGGCTGGAGAAATGAAAGGGTGGGTAAAGCCAGGGATCTCTGGGGAAGCCAGGATACTGCTGGGATCCCGTGAATGTCCCTGGTGGCTGGGCAGGCTCTGGGAAGGGGACACCCACGAGCTTCCTAGTGATTCCCAGCCTCCCCATAAGCTCTGTGACCTGTTGAGAGGAGGGTCTCATCTCACTGTCCCTTGGCGGGCAGAGGACTGGCAGCTGTGGCTGGTGTGGGCCATGGATGCAAGGCCTGCGCGGACTCTGCACCTGCCGATGGCCTCGTGTCGAGGAGGTGCGATCCAGGCCAAGCAGGCCTGGTAATCACAGGACCCAGGCCTGTCGCTCCAGATGCCTGAGCTCGGCTGCATCCCAGGCAGTGGGGAGGACAAGGGATGGAGGAAGGGAGGTTGGGGGGTCTCCCGGAGGCTGACCTGTCTGAGCTAGAGCCCAGTCACCGAGGGAACCACCCACCCCTGGTGAGTAGAGCCTGCTTATAAAAACTGGGTGGTTTTACCTTTGACCCTGAAGTAGCTGCCCTAAATTCGACATGATTAAATGACCCTTTATGCCTGGGTTTCTTTTCTCCTTGCCAGAAGGAAGTCCGTGGGCAGTTGGGTTCTGTCCAAAAGGATCAGCTTCCTGGGGTCCTGCGGAGTCCTATACGTGTACCAAACAGCCCGGATGCTGACCTGGCCTGTGGAGCCACGAGGTCCTTCAGCAGAGAAGACAACAGGCATGCGCAGCAGAGATTGCGGCCCACGAGATACCCACGGCCCCTTCCAGTTCCCAGCCCCCGTGGGCTGCGTGAGCCAGAGGGCCTAAGCAGGCATGACGGACACGTCCTCCAGGTCAGGTCCTGCGGCACTCCCCTGCCCTCTCTCCCTGTCACTGCCACCCCGAGGCCACGTATTCCTATGGTGTAGCTACAAGGTGAGGGAGGACCGCCTGTTTTACAGGGCACTTTTGAGCGAGAGACAAACCTTTCTTTACGCTGAGCCATTGAGATGGGGTGTGTGGGAGGGGACTGTTAGCGGGCGCCAGCCATGCTGCCCTCACTCCCACTGGGGGCCCCTACCTTGAGGTGGCTGTCAGAGATCTGGACTTTGTCACACATCTCCTGGAAGAGCTTCACACCTCCCTGGTCCAGGAGCACACAGACAAACACCCCGCGCTTGTTGGCCGCCTCTAGAATGTCACAGAAGATCTCCACGTCGGTGAACACATCCATCAGGATAGCCAGGACCTGGGCCAGGGCAGAGGGGTGGACACAGAGTCAGGGGCCAGGTGCTAACTGGTTTCCGCCCGGCTTCCTACGGCCCCGACCCCGTGGGCCTTCCTGGGAGAGCAGCCCCCACGGCTGCTGCACTGGAGGAGCGAGGGGTGGGGGCTCCGCCAGGGCACATTCAAGGGGAAAGAGCTGGAGGCCTCTGCCCTGACTCCATCGCCTGACCACGGCCCCTCGGGCCTCTTGGCCCACTGCTGGAGTGCAGCACCCACAGCAGGAAGGAGAGAAAGGCAGAGAAAGGAGCAGGAGGGAAGGGCAGAGCAAGGGGAGGCGGCCACGCAGGTTCAGGGCTGAGGGACAGATTTGACGACGGGGCTGCTCAGCCAGACAAGCTCGAAGGCCCCCAGTGGCCACTGGTTTTCACCTGCTATGAAGCCACATGTATTCGCCTCCAACAGAACCCTGGTGGAGGGGATCCCTGGGTGGCTCAGCGGACTAGCACCTGCCTTTGGCCCAGGGCTCAATGCTGCAGCCCAGGCCCGGGATCGAGTCCTGCATCAGGCTCCCGGCATGGAGCCTGCTTCTTCCTCTGCCTGTGTCTCTGCCTGTGTCTCTGCCTCTCTCTCTGTGTGTGTCTGGAGACCCCTACATGCAGAGTAGCCACTGCCACCTCTATCATAACAGGATCTGGGGGATCTGGGGGAGGAGAGAGCCCTAGAAATGCAGCAAAGGGGGGATGTGAGTGTGTGTGTGTGTGTGTGTCTCCCCCTGCCAGGCATCCAGTGTGTGTGTGTGTGTCTCTCCAGTGTGTGTGTGTGTGTCTACCTGCCAGGCATCCAGTGTGTGTGTGTGTGTGTGTCCACCTGCCAGGCATCCAGTGTGTGTGTGTGTGTTTGTGTGTTTGTGTCTCCACCTGCCAGGCATCCAGTGTGTGTATATGTGCGTGTGTGTGTCTCACCTACCAGGCATCCAGTGTGTGTGTGTGTGTGTGTGTGTGTGTGTCTCCACCTGCCAGGCATCCAGTGTGTGTGTGTGTGTGTTTGTGTGTGTGTGTCTCCACCTGCCAGGCATCCAGTGTGTGTGCGCGCGCACGTGTGTGCGCGTGTGTGTGCATGTGTGTGTCTCCACCTGCCAGGCATCCAGTGTGTGTGTGTGTGTGTGTGTGTGTGTTTGTGTCTCCACCTGCCAGGCATCCAGTGTGTGTGTGTGTGTGTGTGTGTGTGTCTCCACCTGCCAGGCATCCAGTGTGTGTGTGTGTGTGTGTGTGTGTGTGTCTCCACCTGCCAGGCATCCAGTGTGTGTGCGCGCGCGTGTGTGCGCGTGTGTGTGCATGTGTGTGTCTCCACCTGCCAGGCATCCAGTGTGTGTGTGTTTGTGTGTTTGTGTCTCCCCCTGCCAGGCATCCAGTGTGTGCGTGTGTGCGCGTGTGTCTCCACCTGCCAGGCATCCAGTGTGTGTGTGTGTGTATGTGTGTGTGTCTCCACCTGCTAGGCATCCAGTGTGTGTGTGTCTCCACCTGCCAGGCATCCAATGTGTGTGTGTGTGTTTGGGTGCGTCTCCACCCGCCAGACAGCCAGTGTGTGTGCGCGTGTGTGTGCGTGTGCGTCTCCACCTGCCAGGCATCCACTGTGTGCGTGTGCGCGTGTGTGTGCATGTGTGTGTCTCCACCTGCCAGGCATCCAGTGTGTGTGCGCGCGCGTGTGTGCGCGTGTGTGTGCATGTGTGTGTCTCCACCTGCCAGGCATCCAGTGTGTGTGTGTTTGTGTGTTTGTGTCTCCCCCTGCCAGGCATCCAGTGTGTGCGTGTGTGTGTGTGTGCGCGTGTGTCTCCACCTGCCAGGCATCCAGTGTGTGTGTGTGTGTATGTGTGTGTGTCTCCACCTGCTAGGCATCCAGTGTGTGTGTGTCTCCACCTGCCAGGCATCCAATGTGTGTGTGTGTGTTTGTGTGCGTCTCCACCCACCAGACAGCCAGTGTGTGTGCGCGTGTGTGTGCGTGTGCGTCTCCACCTGCCAGGCATCCACTGTGTGCGTGTGCGCGTGTGTGTGCATGTGTGTGTCTCCACCTGCCAGGCATCCAGTGTGTGTGCGCGCGCGTGTGTGCGCGTGTGTGTGCATGTGTGTGTCTCCCCCTGCCAGGCATCCAGTGTGTGTGTGTTTGTGTGTTTGTGTCTCCCCCTGCCAGGCATCCAGTGTGTGCGTGTGTGTGTGTGTGTGCGCGTGTGTCTCCACCTGCCAGGCATCCAGTGTGTGTGTGTGTGTATGTGTGTGTGTCTCCACCTGCTAGGCATCCAGTGTGTGTGTGTCTCCACCTGCCAGGCATCCAATGTGTGTGTGTGTGTTTGTGTGCGTCTCCACCCGCCAGACAGCCAGTGTGTGTGCGCGTGTGTGTGCGTGTGCGTCTCCACCTGCCAGGCATCCACTGTGTGCGTGTGTGTGTTTGTGTGTGTGTGTCTCCACCTGCCAGGCATCCAGTGTGTGTGCGCGCGCGCGTGTGTGCGCGTGTGTGTGCATGTGTGTGTCTCCACCTGCCAGGCATCCAGTGTGTGTGTGTGTGTGTGTGTTTGTGTCTCCACCTGCCAGGCATCCAGTGTGTGTGTGTGTGTGTGTGTGTCTCCACCTGCCAGGCATCCAGTGTGTGTGTGTGTGTGTGTGTGTGTGTGTCTCCACCTGCCAGGCATCCAGTGTGTGTGCGCGCGCGTGTGTGCGCGTGTGTGTGCATGTGTGTGTCTCCACCTGCCAGGCATCCAGTGTGTGTGTGTTTGTGTGTTTGTGTCTCCCCCTGCCAGGCATACAGTGTGTGCGTGTGTGTGTGTGTGCGCGTGTGTCTCCACCTGCCAGGCATCCAGTGTGTGTGTGTGTGTATGTGTGTGTGTCTCCACCTGCTAGGCATCCAGTGTGTGTGTGTCTCCACCTGCCAGGCATCCAATGTGTGTGTGTGTGTTTGTGTGCGTCTCCACCCGCCAGACAGCCAGTGTGTGTGCGCGTGTGTGTGCGTGTGCGTCTCCACCTGCCAGGCATCCACTGTGTGCGTGTGCGCGTGTGTGTGCATGTGTGTGTCTCCACCTGCCAGGCATCCAGTGTGTGTGCGCGCGCGTGTGTGCGCGTGTGTGTGCATGTGTGTGTCTCCACCTGCCAGGCATCCAGTGTGTGTGTGTTTGTGTGTTTGTGTCTCCCCCTGCCAGGCATCCAGTGTGTGCGTGTGTGTGTGTGTGCGCGTGTGTCTCCACCTGCCAGGCATCCAGTGTGTGTGTGTGTGTATGTGTGTGTGTCTCCACCTGCTAGGCATCCAGTGTGTGTGTGTCTCCACCTGCCAGGCATCCAATGTGTGTGTGTGTGTTTGTGTGCGTCTCCACCCGCCAGACAGCCAGTGTGTGTGCGCGTGTTTGTGCGTGTGCGTCTCCACCTGCCAGGCATCCACTGTGTGCGTGTGTGTGTTTGTGTGTGTGTGTCTCCACCTGCCAGGCATCCAGTGTGTGTGCGCGCGCGCGTGTGTGCGCGTGTGTGTGCATGTGTGTGTCTCCACCTGCCAGGCATCCAGTGTGTGTGTGTGTGTGTGTGTTTGTGTCTCCACCTGCCAGGCATCCAGTGTGTGTGTGTGTGTGTGTGTGTGTCTCCACCTGCCAGGCATCCAGTGTGTGTGTGTTTGTGTGTTTGTGTCTCCCCCTGCCAGGCATCCAGTGTGTGCGTGTGTGTGTGTGCGCGTGTGTCTCCACCTGCCAGGCATCCAGTGTGTGTGTGTGTGTATGTGTGTGTGTCTCCACCTGCTAGGCATCCAGTGTGTGTGTGTCTCCACCTGCCAGGCATCCAATGTGTGTGTGTGTGTTTGTGTGCGTCTCCACCCACCAGACAGCCAGTGTGTGTGCGCGTGTGTGTGCGTGTGCGTCTCCACCTGCCAGGCATCCACTGTGTGCGTGTGCGCGTGTGTGTGCATGTGTGTGTCTCCACCTGCCAGGCATCCAGTGTGTGTGCGCGCGCGTGTGTGCGCGTGTGTGTGCATGTGTGTGTCTCCACCTGCCAGGCATCCAGTGTGTGTGTGTTTGTGTGTTTGTGTCTCCCCCTGCCAGGCATCCAGTGTGTGCGTGTGTGTGTGTGCGCGTGTGTCTCCACCTGCCAGGCATCCAGTGTGTGTGTGTGTGTATGTGTGTGTGTCTCCACCTGCTAGGCATCCAGTGTGTGTGTGTCTCCACCTGCCAGGCATCCAATGTGTGTGTGTGTGTTTGTGTGCGTCTCCACCCGCCAGACAGCCAGTGTGTGTGCGCGTGTGTGTGCGTGTGCGTCTCCACCTGCCAGGCATCCACTGTGTGCATGTGCGCGTGTGTGTGCATGTGTGTGTCTCCACCTGCCAGGCATCCAGTGTGTGTGTGTTTGTGTGTTTGTGTCTCCCCCTGCCAGGCATCCAGTGTGTGTGTGTGTGTGTGTGTGTGTGTGTGTGTGTCTCCACCTGCTAGGCATCCAGTGTGTGTGTGTCTCCACCTGCCAGGCATCCAATGTGTGTGTGTGTGTTTGTGTGCGTCTCCACCCGCCAGACAGCCAGTGTGTGTGCGCGTGTGTGTGCGTGTGCGTCTCCACCTGCCAGGCATCCACTGTGTGCGTGTGCGCGTGTGTGTGCATGTGTGTGTCTCCACCTGCCAGGCATCCAGTGTGTGTGCGCGCGCGTGTGTGCGCGTGTGTGTGCATGTGTGTGTCTCCACCTGCCAGGCATCCAGTGTGTGTGCGCGTGCGTGTGTGCGCGTGTGTGTGCATGTGTGTGTCTCCACCTGCCAGGCATCCAGTGTGTGTGTGTTTGTGTGTTTGTGTCTCCCCCTGCCAGGCATCCAGTGTGTGCGTGTGTGTGTGCGCGTGTGTGTCTCCACCTGCCAGGCATCCAGTGTGTGTGTGTTTGTGTGTTTGTGTCTCCCCCTGCCAGGCATCCAGTGTGTGTGTGTGTGTGTGTGTGTGTGTGTCTCCACCTGCTAGGCATCCAGTGTGTGTGTGTCTCCACCTGCCAGGCATCCAATGTGTGTGTGTGTGTTTGTGTGCGTCTCCACCCGCCAGACAGCCAGTGTGTGTGCGCGTGTGTGTGCGTGTGCGTCTCCACCTGCCAGGCATCCACTGTGTGCGTGTGCGCGTGTGTGTTTGTGTGTGTCTCCACCTGCCAGGCATCCAGTGTGTGCGTGCGCGTGTGTGCGCGTGTGCGTCTCCACCTGCCAGGCCCCAGGCCTCCTCCCGCCAGCGGCTCCCGGCCTCCCTCTGAGGACTCCCGCCTCCTCCGCAAGCAAAGTGGTTTGGGCGGGGCCACCGGGGCGGGGAGGGCCCATCACCGCGGCCAGGCCAATGAGAGCGCGGCATCCCCTGCGAGCCACGGGGATTGGCCCGGGGCTGCTCACGTGACCCACGTTATGCTAATGAGAGCCCCGCGGGCGGTCGCTGGGCCGCAGCGCGGGGGAGGCTCCGGCTGCCGTCTCGCCGCCACTTGGGGACAGCGTACGCGAACGTGAAGGCAGCCCCGGCGACAGCCGGGCCGAGCAGGGTCCCGGCAGCATCCTCCGATCATCTGGTTTCGGCCATGCCCGAAGCCGGCCCTACCCTTGACCTTCCCACCGTGGAAGTCAGTGCCTGCTCCTCTCCTTACACTTGTTTGGGGTTGTTTCCCCCGATATTGTGATTTATAAAAAAATATATATATTTGATCCTTGTCCGTGTTTTGGCACCAAGCTCTAACACACCTGGAATTTGCTAAGTGGTGAGAGCGGAGAGAGATAACGGTGCTTTGTTATGTTAATGAGGTGACTTTTGGATGGGGCTGGTTGCCAGGGGAACCCACTTAGGGGTTGGAGGGTTGGAATTTTCTGTCCCTCCCGCCCGCTGCCCCAGGGAAAGGGGGGGCTGGAGGTTGAATCAGCTGCCAGTGCCAATGACGTCGGGGGTCGTGCCTGTGTGAGGCCGGGCTCTGAGTGCCTCTGGGTTGGTGATTTGGGGAGAGCTGAGTGCTCAGAGGAGGCGTGGAAGTTCCATGCCCTTCCCCGTGCATCTCTTCCATCTGGCTGTTCCTGAGTGCTCGCCCTTATAATAGCGGCAATCTAGAAAGTAAAAGGTTTCTTTGTTGTGAGCTAGTCCAGCGGATTGATCAAACCCAAGGAGAGGGCCAGTCTCCAGACTCTGAGCTGGTGGGGCAGAGGCACCGGTGACAACCTGGGACGCCCAGCTGGGGTCTGAGAATTGCCCGGTGGTGGGAGACTCCCACACAGTGGGGTGGGAGCAGAACTAGACGGCTGTCACCCAATCGAAAGTCAGTCCTCACACCCGGATCATGGCATATGGACAAGTGGATTCAGCAGCCATTCGCAATGATAATTAAAACCATCATATAAAAACTGTAAGACATGGCGAAATGTTGAAGTAAAAGTGCTGTATAATCCACCCTTAAGGGACACCTGGGTGGCTTAGCGATTGGGTGTCTGCCTTTGGCTCAGGTTATGATCCCAGGGTCCTGGGATCGAGTCCCACGTCAGACTCCCTGCTTAGCAGAGTCTGCTCCTTCTCTTCCCTGCTGGTGCGCTCTCTCTCACTATCTCTGTCTTTCTTTCTCTCCAATAAATAAGTAAAATCTTAAGAAATCCATGCTCGGGCAGCCCTGGTGGTGCAGCGGCTTGGCGCCATCTGCAGCCCAGGGTGTGATCCTGGAGACCCTGAATCGAGTCCCATGTCGGGCTCCCTGCATGGTGCCTGCTTCTCCCTCTGCCTGTGTCTCTGCCTCTCTCTCTCTCTGCATCTCTATGAATAAATAAATAAAATCTTAAAAAAAAAAAAAAAAAGGAAATCCATGCTCAACACAGGTGTGTTAGCAATGAACGAATTCAGTGAAAAAGGCTTAACAGAGCACAAAATGATAGTATTTCTGGTACGGTTGCCAGTGAGGGCAAGTGGCGTGGAGACACATAAGCAGGCACAAAGCCAAAACTAGCGGTTTGGACTGGGCATGAGGGCAGCTTTCAACATTACCTATAACAACGTTCCACCATTTTTCTAATAATTGCTATAAAAGTAGAGTAATTATATAGATATGGTATATGGAGATGTATATGTACATACAGATCTGTAGATATATGGACCATTAGCATCTGGGAAGTAGCAAGGACAAGAAGAGGGTCATTGACACAGACAAAGGAGATGTCTGGTACCTCTTGGAGCTGACTTCCTGCTCAGATGACATGAGTGTCTGCACAGGGGAAAGAACTGCCTGGGTCACAAGTCGGAAAAGATGTTCTCACAGGGAGGTCACGCTCCTTTAGAACCGTGGCCCTGTTAGCACGTGATTGTCTTTACCCATTTAGCCTTCTGATGCCAACAGCAACCCAGGCCCTCTCTGCAGAAAGATAACTGCTTCCTCCTTGAGGGGGATATAGATGAAAGGGACAATTCCCTCTCTCTGCTCCTGTCCACCCTTCACCCCCTGTTGTATTCCAGTGAGGGGGCATGTTTACAAATAACCCCAGGTCATGATTTAAGGGATACTTGGAAAAACAGGCTCAAGAAGTCTAGGTTTATCGTGTTGGCCTCCTGTTGGGATTGGCTCCCAGTCGGACTGTTTTAAGGCCCATAACCTCTTCAGTCCCCTGCGTGGTCATGCTACCTTACAGGGTGTGGTGGGATGAATGAGGACCTCCCAAAAGACAGGTCCACATCCTAACCATCAGAGCCTATGGATGTGACCTCACTTGGAAAAAGTCTTCACAGGTGCAATTAAGCTCCCAAAGTGAGGGGCACCTGGGTGGCTCAGTGGTTAAGTGGCCGCCTTTGGCTCAGGTCATGATCCTGGGGTCCTGGGATCAAGTCCCTCATCAGGCTCCCCTCGGGGAGCCTGCTTCTTCCTCTGCCTATGTCTCTGACTCTCTGTGTCTCTCATGAATAAATAAATAAATAAAATCTTCAAAAAAAATTGCAAGATGAGATCATCCTGGATTATCCAGTGGGCCCTAAATTCACTGGCAAATATCCTCATAAAAGACACCCAGAGGAGGGCAGCCCGGGTGGCTCAGCAGTTTAGCACCTGCCTTTGGCCCAGGGTGTGATCCTGGAGATCCAGGATCAAGTCCCACGTCAGGCTCCCTACATGGAGCCTGCTTCTCCCTCTGCCTCTCTCTCTGTCTCTCATGAATGAATGAATAAATAAAATCTTAAAAAAAAAAAAAAAAGACACCCAGAGGAGAGACAAGGAGAAGAGGCCACGCGAAGACAGAGGCAGAGCCTGGAGTGAAGGAACATAAGCTGAGGAACACCTGCCGCCACCAGAAGCTGGGGGCAGAAGACAGGACCCTCCCCCAGAGACTTCAGAGCAAGAATGGCTCAACGGATGTCTTCATTTTAGGTCTGGCTTCCAGAACTAGGAGAGATAAATATGTCTTGTTTGAAACCACCAGCTGTGCAGGAACTTGTCACAGCAGCCCCGGGACACTAATAGGGAGGGGTAGCACACAATCCAGAGGACAGTGCTCTACGGGGTGTTAGGGAACCCTGGCGCCAGCCCCGGTGCTACTAGAGATGAGCTGAGTCCCTTCGGACAAGCCACTTACTGTCTCTGGGCCTTAGTTTCTTTACCCAAAAAGAGCATTAGCTATCATTCCAGCTGCGTCCAACCCTGAGCCCAGATAACATAGAGGAAACCGTGTGCAAAAAGTAAAAGTTTTTATTCTAGTTTGTAGTTTAAAAATGAGTGTGGTTTTTATATGCATTGGGAACAAGTATGAATAATGTTAGAAGAACACCATGCAGGGGAGCCTGGGTGGCTCAGTGGTTGAGCATCTACCTTCAGCCCAGGGCGTGATCCTGGAGACCCGGGATCGAGTCCCACATCGGGCTCCCTGCATGGAGCCTGCTTCTCCCTCTGCCTGTGTCTCAGCCTCTCTCTCTGTGTCTCTCATGAATAAATAAATAAAATCTCTAAAAATCACCATGCAAACATGTTTCAGTCTGGGTTATGGAAGGGGATTAAAATTAGTGCCTGCACCTCTGTGGCAGAAAGAAGAAATCAAGTAGGCCGATCAGTGGGATGGGCACTTTGGAGCGGGGTTGGCTGAGAAGGAGGAAGTACTCTGGAGACCCTAAAGGAGGAAGCCCAGGTGGCAGCTGGCTCTGGGAACCTGAGCTGCAGAGAGACGGAGGAGGCCCCCCAGGGGGTGCTGCTCTGCTGGGGGCATGCTCATATGCCAGGGTCATCCTGCGGGGACCTCACCCCCTGCCTGGCAGATGCGAGCTCCTCCTGGGCTAGAGGGCCGCTGCCTCATCCGTCTGTAGGGGATGGCAGGGTGGAAAAGGGGCGATGGGATTTGGGTCCTGGTGGGGCCCAAGCATGGTGGGAACACTATCGCCCCCCATCCCGGCTTCCATTTCTCTTGCCTCTTTCTCTTCTGTGTGCTGAGGCTCCTTTGTTTTCGAAAAACAACAGCAACAGCCACATGTAGGGAGCAGAGCACACCCTTTCCCAGTTTGGCAAATCCCTGTGGTATCTGGCCTCACGGAAGACAGCTGGCTTCTCAAACCTGCTTCTGCAGCAATCTGTTGTGCTATGTTGCTGGGTGGAAGCCAACGAAGATAATCTGGCCTCGCACAGGTAAGTGGTGAGAGAGGACATGACGGCCCAGGCCCACGGACGGGGTCTGGGAAACCCTCGGGGATCCTGACTGCCTCGGAGGATGGATTGATCCTCGTGTTTCCATATTTCAGGATGCTTCTTCCTGCAGGGCCAGCTGATTGCCGGAGAGGCGGCAAGCACCGTGCCTCGGAGCACGCCTTTGGTAGGCACGCCAAGCCAGCACTGCCCCTGCCCTGAGTGACCCTGAATGACCCCAGGGCCACGTGCTGGGCAGCAGAGCCTGCTGAACAGGGCCTCCTTCCAACTAGCCCATCCTGATCCGTGTACCCTGCCTGCCCTCCCTTCCCTGCAGAAGCACAGTAAGGGCCTGTGCGTGTGCGTTCCCCGCGCCCCTTCTGCCTCCTGACCCCCCTGGTGCTTCCTGTGGTCCTGCAGCCCACGCTATGCCCCCTGCTTCTAAGGCACTGTGAGCAAAAACTTCTTGTTTCACGCCAGGCGTTTCCATGCCTGCACATCCCCCCCGCTGCGGGACACCCAACCCTCTCACACCTCCTGACCTCTGCCTAGACTCCCGTCCCTCTCTGCCTCACAACCTCTTACTCAGCCTTGGAGACTCAGGTCAGAGGCCACCTCTTCCGTGAAGCCAGCCTTAGTCACCCTGTCCTCCCAGGCACAGACGGTTGCTCACGCCCCGGGGCTGCCTCCCACCCAGTGTCCTCTTCTCCTCCCCTAATGGGCACAGAGGCAGGGCGCTCCCCGAGGGATGGAGGGAGGCCCCCTGTTCTGCTTGGCCATCCTGGGTGCGGGACCTGGCTATGAATTAGGCTCTGTGGGATAAAGGAATGTGAGCATGAAGGGAAAGACAGACAATTCCTGCAAGCTGAGGGAGTGGAAACTGGTCTGGAAAACCCTGAGCAGGCTGGCTCTGTTTGTTCCCCTCTCAGGAGGCTGAAGCCATAGAGGGAGGACGCCAACCGATCCACCCTCCAGCTCTGAGTGGGGAGGCAGGGGCACAGCCTGCTTCTGAGGACAGCCTGTGACCAGGTCCCTGGGCCCTGGCATCTCTGTGGGGGCCGGCCACCCCTGAGCCCCTGTGTGTGTGTGTGTGTGTGTGTGTGTGTGTGTGTGGAGAATATCACAAACTGCCTGCAGGGGCCTGGCAGGCTACAACATGGGTGCAGCTCATCAAGGCCTGGGACAAGAGGGTGTGGTGGGGACTGTGGCAAAGCACACTCCCACAAAGTGGTGGTCGCCACTCAGCGCCAGCAGAGCCAGCTCTTCCTACTTGCTAAGAGGAACTAGAAATTCTCACTCTTAAGTGAACTCTTCAGGCTTTTTTTTTTTTTTTTTTAAGATTTTATCCATTTATTCATGAGACACACAGAGAGGCAGAGACACAGGCAGAGGGAGAAGCAGGCTCCCTGCGGGGAGCCCGATGCGGGGACTTGATCCAGGGACCCCCGGGATCACAACCTGAGCTGAAGGCAGACGCTGAACCACTGAACCACCCAGGAACCCCGAAATCTTCAGCTTTTCAGTGTTGTGTTAAATTTATAACACGCTGTTTTGGTGAAACAAAGGATATTGAGGGGGCCTCAGGGCCACAGAGGGAGGGAAGCCTCTCTGGGTGGAGGGTGGGTGTGGGGGGGGAGGGACTCAGCCTGGGGATTACTTCACAAGCCCTAACCTGGCTTCTTTCCAGGGAGCCTCACTCACTCAGGGTCCGAGCTGCGGCCGTGGGTGAGAATGTTCCCCATGCCAGTGGTCCCTACCCCTCGGGAGGCCGCTGAACTGCACACTGGAGAGGCCAGAGTGGAGTCTGAGGCCTGGGGAGGTCGAGCGACTTGCCCCAGGTCCCGCAGTCAGCCCCAGGCGCGGCCTGCGCTCCTGGCTGCCTGCCTGGGCCCATCTGTCAATCCCTAATGCTGACCTGGCCCGGAAGCATGAAATACTGCTCTCAAGCAGCCCTGCCACTTGAAAAACCAACACTCCACCCATTGTGACTTTATTTCATTTTCCAGAACTCCACTCTTTCCCTGCCGGTCCACACACCGCCTCCCCATCTTAAGCGGGGCTTTTTCTGGAGCCTGAAGATTTCACAGAGTACCGACCCTCTGAGGGCACTTGGTCAGGAGCCTGGGATCCCGGCAGAAAATGAGCTGAAGCATCAGCTTGTTCTTTCTTTGAGTCTCCTCTCAAAAAAAAAAAAAAAAAAAAAAGAGTCTCGGGACACCTGAGTGGCTCAGCGGTTTGGCGCCTGCCTTTGGCCCAGGGCATGATCCCTGAGTCCTGGGTTCGAGTCCCGCATCGGGCTCTCCGCAAAGGAGCCTGCTTCTCCCTCTGCCTGTGTCTCTGCCTCTCTCTGTGAGTCTCATGAATAAATAAAATTAAGAAAAAAAAAATGAGTTCCTTCTCCCCTCTCTGAGCTTCAGGTGGCAGGAGGGAGCCTCCCCAGCCCTGTTTGTTCGGAACAGTTGTCTCATGCAGCTGGGGGAGAATGAGCCAGAGTGGCTCCGGCCGTGCCCGAAATTCTTTTTTTTTTTTTTTTTTTTAAGATTTTATTTATTTATTCATGAGACACAAAGAGAGAGAGAGGCAGAGACCCAGGTAGAGGGAGAAGCAGGCTCCATGCAGGGAGCCCGACGTGGGACTCGATCCCTGGACTCAGGGATCACACCCTGGGCTGAAAGCAGGTGCCATACCGCTGGGCCCCCCAGGGATCCCTTTCTTTCTTTTCTTTTTTTTTTTTTTTAAAGATCGTGCCCGAAATTCTATCAACCACGCTCCAGTCTTGAAATGTTTTTCTTCTTCCAAAGTCACATATTGGCGTGCAGACACGCGGGGAGAAACCTCTCTGCCTGTCCTGTCTTCCGTGTGACACTAGCTGGACCCAGGTGCTGCCTGGCCTGTTGTGACCGGGTCTAAGCCGAGGCTGGGGGCTCAGGGGCGGGCGTGAGCCTCGGCGGCCTGACCCCGAGGTGAGGCCTTCCTGAGAAGGGGACTCGGGTGCTGCGTCCTGAAGAAGCAGCCGGCGTCATCATCAGGTGAAGAGCAGGGAAGGGGAGGGGTGCCGGGCAGGGGGCACCGGCAAGGCCCGAAGACGGAGCAAGGCGGGCTGGAGGGTCTGCAGGCCCCGGGACCGGCCGCTCGAGCTGGGAGCCCCGCGGAGTTGCTCTTCCCACTGCGGGTGCGGGGGAGACCCGGAGGCTCCCAGCGGGAAGGGACCAGGCTAGACTGGAAGCGCAGAAGTACTGGGGGGCGGCATGGAGTCTGGGTGGTTGGGGATCGCCACGGAGGGCGAGGGGCAGGGCAGCCCGGGGCTCAGCGGTTTAGCGCCGCCTTGGGCCCAGGGCCTGATCCTGGAGACCCGGGGATCGAGTCCCACATCGGGCTCCCTGCGTGGAGCCTGCTCCTCCCTCTGCCTGGGTCTCTGCCTCTCTCTGTGTCTCTCATGAACATATAAATAAAATCCTTAAAAAATAATTAAAAAAAAAGAAGTCGAGGGGCAGGTAGGATGCCAGGGAGGGTGGGTCGTGGGACCCAGATGGTGACAGGTGGGACCAGAAAGTCGGTGATCCAGGGCAAGAGAGAGAATAGCACCTGACTCCATCCTCAGCCCCAGCCTCTGAACCCCATCCCGTGGGGCCAGCCCCAGCCCCATTCCTCCTCTACCAGCCCCGTTCGCCCCCGACCCCACGGCCAAGGAGACACAGGCCCCACCACCTGTACCTGGCTGGTCCGGGTGATGCAGCGGCGAATGAGGTCTCGGATGTTGTTGTGCTTGTCCATCTGGAAATAGACGGTGGCGCTGGATTTTTCCTTCAGGTAGGGCTTCTGGGCTGAGGCCCAGGTGTGCAGCAGGGTGGGCTCGCTGCCCTCGGAGGCCGCGGGGAAGTAGGTGCCCGAGGGCAGGGAGCAGGAGTCCAGTCCCCTGGCGCCTGCCTCTGCCCCTGCTGCGGGCTCGGGGGCACCCGGCGGCTCCCTGGCCCGGGCCTGGATGAACTGGGCCTCCTCGGAGGACAAGAAGTCCACCTCCCCTTCCTGGCCCAGCACCTGCCAGTAGGCCTCGGGACCCCCATCCAGGAGGGCGTCTGTGGCCAGCCGGGCGCTCTCGTTGTCGCTGAAATCGGCCCTGGCCGGCCGGACCCACTGGCTCTTGACGTCTTCCAGGCGCTTCTGGATCTTGCCCACGTGCCTTGACCGGCTCATGCTGCCCAGTGGTGCTGGGGAGGCCGCTGCTGCTCCAGGTCTCCTTGAGGCCAGTGGGCCTCGCTGCGGGGGGGGGGGGGGCTAGCGCTCCCGGGAAGCCCCCCGCATCCACCTGTGCAGGGAAGTGGTTACCTGGCCCAGCAGCGCTGCCGGGATCAGCATCCCGGCCAGGCCCACCTGTGGGCGCCACCGCCCTGCCCTGCCCGGGGCACGCCCCGCGCTCCGCCCTGCACCCCCCCCCCCCCAGCCAGGCGGCAGGGCAGAGCCGGGAGGCCGTCCTGTGCTCTCAGTTCAGACACCACTGGTTCGAGCCCAGGACTCCCCTGCGGAGCAGATGCGGCTCTGAGGTTGGGGAGAGCCGGGGGGGGGGGCCCAGAGCTGTCCACCTCGCGCCCCTCCCTTCTCCCGGGCCGCCCCAGTTCCCGGCCTCCTCCTCCGAAAAACCTGCCTGGGCTCCCTCTCCCCCTGCTAATGTTTGTCACCGTCGTGTTTGAACAGAGCATGGAGAGAAGCTCCGGGAGGGGGGTGCGCCACCGGCTTGGAGAAGCGCCTGGAGGGGAGGCCGCTGCTGTCTGCGCGGTGACGGGACCTGCCCGCCCTGCGCTGGAGGCAGGTGGCAGCAGAACAGCTAAGGGAGAAGCCTCTTTCTTTCTTTCTTTCTTTCTTTTTTTCTTTTTTCTTTTCTTTTCTTTCTTTCTTTCTTTCTTTCTTTCTTTCTTTCTTTCTTTCTTTTTCTTTCTTTCTTCTTTTTTTCTTTTTCTCCTTCCCCTTCTCTTTCTTTCTCTCTTTCTCAATCTCTCTCTTCCTTTTTTTTAGAAGCCGCATTTTCTCCCCAGGTCAGGTCATGGTCAAGTCAGTGTCAGTGGAATGCAATGTCTATCTTCCTACCAGAAACAGAATGACACAGGATTTGCTCATTGGAAGGTGATTCCAAGAAGCGCCAACGGGTCTGGGGAGGAGTGAGACAGGAAGGGCAGGGAGCACCACAGGGCACCACCCGGGCATATGCTAATGAGCAGGTGACTGTTGTGCACATCTGGGATTTATGAACACCGAGGGACCGTCTGGGGTCATTCCTGCCAGGCCCTCTGGGAGATGGTATTGAATACATCTTAGAATTTTCCTACACCCTCCCCCCCAAAAAAGAATTGTCCTACCCAAAGGGTGAGGATTTATCTACCAATCTCCATTTCTCATGGGGGGAGGGCTGCTCCCCGGCCCACATCAACCCCCACGTGGCTGGCCTGCCCTGTGTGCTCACCAAGCAAACCTTGAAGCCAGAGGAGACATGTGGTCCGACTCTCAGAGACAGGGTCAGAGATTCAGGGGAGTGGTGAGTGCTAATGGGAGCGAAGTAGGGCCCTGACAATGTCTGCTAAGAGAACAATGCCAGAGGAGTGGGCCTGTGGGGTCCTCACACAGCTGGCACGTAGAAAGAGCCAGAAGTCTATCTGTCTGTGGCTTATCTATTCTTTGGAGAAAAATCGCTGTCAGCATCTATAACCCACCAAAGCCATGGCCCAAGTGGCTCAGTCCAGAAGGACAGTAGTAGCATTTTAAAAAACACAGTCCAGGGGCACCTGGGTGGCTCAGTGGTGGCTCAGTCAGTTAAGCACCTGCCTTCAGCTCAGGTCATGATCCCAGGGTCCTGAGATCAAATCCTACCTCAAGCCCCCTGCTCAGTGGGGAGCCTGCTTCTCTCTCTCCTGCTCCCCCTGCTTGTGTTCCCTCTATCTCTCTGTGGCAAAAAGATAAATAAAATCTTTAAAAAAAAATCACAGTCCAAGAAGAGAAAAAGAAATTAAAAGAAATTTCTTCTTTTAAAGGTCATTGAAGAAATCCAATTCACACCCTTGTGCAACCCTCTCTCGTATTTGACTTTCTCTCTTCCCTGCAACCCCTAGAACCCCTAGTATGACAAACCTAACTCTCTCCCTAGTGCCCTTCTGGCTCCGTGCCTCTCCCTTTGGCCGACTCTTGCTTGGACAGATTGACTTAACCTCTTCCCCACGTTCGCCTCTGAGCCTGCCTCCTCTCTGGCCCTCCTCGGTCCCTTCTTCCAGCTGTGTCACCTAAGTCCAGTGCCCAGTCTGGTGAAACCAACTTGGGGAGGACAGTAATAACCCCCGGATTTCTCCTGGTTCGTGCCAGGGCTCTACAGATGTCCGCGGCTCTCCACTGCCTGCCGTGTTAAGTACTGATTCCCAAGCCCTGCGTTGAAGACCTTGTGTGTTCGAGACCCGTGGGAACATTCCAGCCTGACCCTTCCTACACTTGGCCATAATTAAGTGCTCATTGCATGCTGGCCATCTGTGCTGAGGGAGACACAGATTAGTGGGCTTCGTTTCACAGATGAGGAAACCAAGGCTCAGAGAAGTTGAGTAACTAGTCCAGGATCACGCAGCTAGTGAGTGGCATAGCCCAGACACTGTCACCCCAAAGCTCATGTGCTCACTGTGCCAAGCTTCCCCTGCCCTTTCGCCTTCTACCCTCAGAACAATCCACATCCTCCTACCAGTTCCAGAGTCTATACAAGGGAGACCTAAGAAGTGGGTGGAGGAGATGGGCTTCTGGTCTCACCCAGGCCCCAATTCTCTTTGATGAATAAATGATTGAGGGACCCCTGAACCATTGGCCAGTCTCCAGGGCCTGTAGGGACTATTTTTACCTTTGCACTTGCAGAGCAGCTCTAATTTAAAAAAAAATAAAAAACCACATCTGAATGGAACTTTCACCTCTAGAACTGCATGAGGAAGAAGAGCCCTGTTTCTCTTTTTCTCAGCTCTGTGCCCTCACAAAGACCCCAGAGATTCTACTTTAATCCTTCAGAATAGACACCCATACATTCAATGTGCTGCGACACAGCTTATCCCCCTATTTCTGTGTCCCTGGCAGACATTACTAGTTGATCACAGAGCTCTTTCCCAGGAAAGGGGGACCATACCCCCCTGCTCTTTACGGGCTCAGAGAGAAGTCCTCACCGGGAGGAATCTTGGATGTACCACAAGCCTTCCATTTGCTGATGAGAAAACGGGAAGCCCAGAGAGGGGACGTCAGACAGCTGGCAGGTGCTGGTCATGGGTGTTGCTCCCCCCTCTGCTCCTCTGCAGCCCCGGCCCTGGGGACCATCACTGTTCCTGCTGGATCTGCTGGCTGAAATAACACCCCCCCCCCCACACACACACACCCCGGACTGCGCTTCTGGAGCAGGAAATCTGGCCAGCTGTTGAGCCACACATGCTGAGGAATCCCTGCCAAAGAGCCCTGAGTGGGGCGCCTGGGGGGCTCCGTGGTTGAGCATCTGCCTTCGGCTCAGGTCCTGATCCTGGGGTCCTGGGATGGAGCCCAGCATCAGGCTCCCTGCAGGGAGCCTGCTCCTCCCTCTGCCTGTGTCTCTGCCTCTCTCTCTCTCTGTGTCTCATGAATACATAAATATATAAAATCTTAAAAAAAATAATAAAGGGAAAGCCCTGTGTCATACATGATCAAACCTTGTTCCAGTTTTGCTCCACTCTTCAGCCTGAGACAGCTGCAGTGTTTTTTTTTTCTTCTGAGCTCTTTAGGTAGGATACTATCCATGCAATTTTATAGCTTATCTTCTTTGATAGCATCATAATACTCAGAAGTGTATTTCTCATGTCATTAAAAAATGTCCATGCTTCCTGCTCCCTTGTCTCCCACCCCCTTCCTGGCTGAACAGTTTGTTTGAGACAGAGAGAGAGAGAGAGAGAGAGAGAGAGAGAGCAGGGGGAGGGGCAGAGGGAGGAGAGAGAATTTTTTTTTTGCAGTTTTTTCAACAGATTTTTTTTTTTTTTTATTGGAGTTCGATTTGCCAACATATAGCATAAGAGAGAGAAGATCTTAAGCAGACTCCACGCTAAGCAGTTTAGGTGAGATTCTCCTCCTTCAGGCTGTGAGCAAGTTAGGGTGAGGGATGGGGGAGCAAGCAAGGCAGGACTTCGCTTCTTGACACCCCTCGGGGCCTATGCCGCTTGGAGCTGGCACACAGTAGGCACCTAATACACATTTGTCAGGTGGATGATGGCGAAGGGCTCCTGGGGCGGAGGCCAGCTCGCACAGAATCTTCTGGAATGAGGACCCCAGAGCTTGTCTGTGGAGCAGCCAGGGGCTGCGAGCCTGGGCCTTGGGGGCAGGAATCTGCCTGTTTGACCTTACGAAGCAGCTGCCCCCGCCTCCCTACCACCTCTCCATCCGGGCCTGCAGCAGCATGCAAACTGTATGCTCATTACCCAGTGACCCAAGAAGTGCAATTAAGTTGAAAATTAGTTGGCATAATTAATTAGACGGGTAAATAGCTCCCTGTCAACACCAATCAATTCATTCTGCATATAATCAGCTCCACGAAGGCGGCCTAGGAGCTCCTGCAGCTGATCCTTCCTTCCTCTGGCAGGCAAGGGCAGAGGGTGGGAGCCCAAAGGGGCCAGGATGTCCAGCCCCCCGCCCCCCCAAGCTAAGCTGCACCCACAGGTGCTCTACAGTTGCTCTTCAGCAGAGCAGCCTCTCCCCGGCTGTCCTCAGTGATTCCATCCAGGCACCCAGCAAAACCACAGCTTTACTCCCCGGAGCCCTTTGCCTTCTCCAGCTTCCTACTTTTGAGTTCCCCGTGTGTTGCTCAAGATTCCTGATGTGTGTAAAAACCATAAACACGCATAAAAACCATGGGAGCTCCCAGTTTGGGGCTAGCAAATCTGCAGATGCTTTTTTAAAAATTTAATGTAATTAATTTATTTTTTATTTTTTATTTTTTTTGCAGATGCTTTTTTCAAATGAAGGTATAACTTAAATGAGCGTAATGCACCCTCGTTAGTGTTCAGCTCTATGCGCTTTGAGAAATGCCTACAGTCATGTAGCCACACCACAGCTAAGATCTAGAACATTTCTATCTCCTGCCCTCTCCTAGTAGTCAACTGCTCTCCACGCCCAACCCCTGGCAAGCACTGATCCATGACCTCTCCCGAGAGGTCCTACTCCAGAAAGTTCTATAAATGGAATCATACAGCGTGAACCTTTCGAGTCTGGCTTCCTTTTGCTTAGCATAATGCACTAGGGATTGATCCATATAGTGATGTGTGCCAGTGATTAGCTACTCCGTATTGCTGAGTAGTGTCTTACAGCACAAATGCACCAGTGTATCTGTTTCCCAGTTGAAGGACACCGGGTTGTTTCTAGTTTTGAGTGTTTATGAACAAAGCCACTATAAATATTCATATATAAGCTTTTGTATGAACACAAATTTTGTGCACTTGTCTTAGATAAATACCTAGGGGTGAGTTTGCTGGGTCTTATGCTAGGTGTGTAGGCAACTATATAAGAAACTGTCAAGTGGTTTCCTTAAGTCCTGTACCATTTTGCATCCCACTGGCAATGTATGGGACTTCCAGGAGCTTTGCATCTTTGCCAGGGTGTAGACTTCAAAAAACAGTGCTATCCATCGCTGCTGATAGCAGGGATGGTGGCATAATTTTCAGGGCCCTAATTTTCAAGAAAAAAAAGTGCCACTAACAGTATTAAAATAGAAAGCTTTTTCCTTTCTACCATAGTCTTTCTCTCCACTTCTCATGGCAGTGTGTTTTTTTTTTCACTTGTTATTTCATGTTTTGAGTAAAGAAACGTTAAAATTCAAAACTGTTAACATGGATTTTACCCTTCATCTCTATATTGTGCAATGCTGTTTCAAATGCAAATATGAGCGCACTTAACCTGTACGTAGAATCACTGAAATTACACAATTCGCATTTTGTTTGTACATGCATATGTATTTTGTTCTTCCCAGAAAGTGGAAATGCTGCACAAAACGAGCTCACCTGTTTTGCTTTGTTCCTTTTTAAGATTTTATTTATTTGACAGAGTGAGAGAGCACAAGCAAGTACAATTTTATTTATGTGACCAAGAGAGAGCACAAGCAAGGGGAGAGGGAGAGGGAGAAGCAGGCTCCCCACTGAGCAGGGAGCCCAGTGCAGGGCTCCCTCCCTCTCAGGACCCTGGGATCATGACCTGAGCTGAAGGCAGGTCATGATCCCACTTAACCAGATGTAGCCACCTGGGCTCACCTGTTTTTGTCTCACTTCTTACCATGTGCATGTCCTACCTACAAACACTCTCTACCTTTGGCTTACCGGTGCATAAGGAAGGCCAGAGACAAGAAGGAGGTACCTTCATTCTCTTCAGTGAGCATATGGAGAATTCCTTGGTTGTTTCCCAGAACAATGCCCTTTCCTGCAACCAAAGCAAATTCTGGTTCCAACAGAAGGCGTGACCTCTCGGGGTCTGCTCTTGCCCCCACTTTCCTTGTCTTCCCTGGGAGTTTCACTGACTTCCCACGCTCGGCGGGCCCACTGGGGTTCAGAGCTCATGGGCACTGTCTGTGCTCTGTGCTAGTGGCTCAGCCAGGAGCTGCCTGTCTCCTGCTCACCCCGCTGTTGGACTTCACTTACAAAACCCCAGTTCAACGATCAAAATCATTCAAGAATTTCAAGATGGTGACAGGAGAGCCTTAGACCAAGCCTAGGGCCCTCGTGAGCCTGGGACCTACGGGACTGACCCCACGGGCTGCCTGGAGAAACGAGTTCTTTGACGTGCACATCCTCTGTGATACCAGATTAAAAGACTTTTATCATTTTTTTTTTTTTATCAAAAAAAGTCCATCCCTGAGATCCTAGGTAATTATGTTATTTGGGGTATGCTGTTCTTTAGGTGATTAACTTAAGCTTTCTCTGTCTGAGGACATCGTTCCTTTTTCTAGAATGAAGAAGACAACTTTTTATTTTTTTTATTTTTTGTTTTTTTAAATTTTTATTTATTTATGATAGTCACACAGAGAGAGAGAGAGAGAGAGGCAGAGACACAGGCAGAGGGAGAAGCAGGCTCCATGCATCGGGAGCCCGACGTGGGACTCGATTCTGGGTCTCCAGGATCGTGCCCTGGGCCAAAGGCAGGCGCCAGACCGCTGCGCCACCCAGGGATCCTCACAACTTCTTTTTAATTTTAATTTTAATTTTTTATTTTTTTAAAAGATTTTATTTATTTATTCATGAGAGACACAGAGGGAGAGAGAGGCAGAGACACAGGTAGAGGGAGAAGCAGGCTCCATGCAGGGAGCCTGACATGGGACTCAATTCCGGGTCCCAGGATCAGGCCCTGGGCTGAAGGCAGCGCTAAACCACTGAGCCACCTGGGCTGACCTTCTTTTTATTTTTTTTCTAAGATTTTATTGATTTATTCTTGAGAGGCACACAGAGAGAGGCAGAGACATAAGCAGAGGGAGAAGCAGGCTCCCTATGGGGAGCCTGACATGGGACTTGATCCCAGGACCCCGGGACCACGCCCTGGGCCGAAAGCAGATGCTCAACCACTGAGCCACCCAGGTGTCCCAAGAACACAACTTCTGTTCTTTCATTACTGGGCACAACCCCTGGCCTGGCCAGGGCACCCACAGGCCCTCAGGAAAACCACTGTGCTGGAATAAGCCTCCCCTGCACCCCTGACTCTGTGTGGGAGCAAGGGGAGAGTGAGAGCACTGAGGCTCCCCTATGATGACCCTCACCTCACACACAGCTGGCAGGGGCTGGGGCAAGAAGGCTGAAGATATCAGCTGGTAAAGGAAGGAATATATAAGTGGGTCAACCCAGCAACATCTCAGCAACTCAGAAATGACTCTCAGGAATTTCATATAGTTCCTGGTACAGGTCAGTAAATAGTCAGAACCTGCCCAAGGTGGCCACCGGGCAGGTGTGGGTAGTCGGAGGGACCTTCCCTCCAAGCCCAGCTGGGAAACTTCTTTTTTAGAACTCCACCCTGTCTCCTTGGCTTTGGAAAATAATTCCATTGGCTTTCCCCTTTGTTTTGTGACTATTACATGGTCATTTGTGAAGTGAACCCAGAAAAAATTTGTGAAAAAAATCCAGATAAACAAAAATGAGTAAAATGCATTAAGATGGAACCCCACCCACCCTGTCTTCCACAGCCGCACACCACTGGCATCACAATTTTTAACACTGGTTGTGCGTTGTGGCCACAGCATAGATTAGATGTCTCTGGGACCCTCTGTAAAGTCCCTCTAGAGAGTGCTACTCCCTTCCCCCCCCAGTACTCCCCAAAGCCAGAGCTCTGCATAGGACCCAAGCTCTGCCAGGCAGGAGCATCCCCCCATGACTTGGAAGGTGCTCGCTCTTAAGAGATCGGAGCTCGGGTGGGAATGGGTGCAGGCTCCAGTCCGGGTGTCAGAGATGCAGAACCACAGCAGCAGTGTTCCCCTGGAACCATCCATGGTGTGGCCAGGCATCTGCCTGGGCTTGTTCTTGACTCTGTGGCATCTGAGCACGGTTCCCTAGCCCTCCTGGAAATTCTGGAATGAACTAATACTCTGCAACAAAGCCCCTTCTGCTCAGCCGGCTAGAGTGGATTCTGTTGTCTGCAATGAAGAACTCGCTGCTGGGGCCTCAGCTTCACTCCTCCCAACCTCCTTCATAGCACTTATCTGAGATCATCACCTGAGATCGTGACCTGAGCTGAAATCAAGAGTTGGACGCTTAACCAACGGAGCCACCCAGGTGCCTCTACTTAATATGTCTTAATGAGGGAGGACCCAACTGTCTCATCCACCGCGTTGATCCCCGTGGCTGTCCCGTGGCAGCACTTGGCAAGTATCTGCGGAGTGAAGTACTTGCTCCTGTCCAGCAGCCCTTACTTTGCCCCAAGGGGGGAGTGGAGTAGTCCTAGCACCAGCCACTTCTGGATCGAGTCGGGGATATTCTTTCTCCATGTATGCCCCCCCCCACCAACATTTCCTGACTGTCTCCCAGAGAAATGCACTGTTCTAGAAGATACCAGCTTGCACACCCTGGCTCTAGTGACTCAAGGTCGTACAGATGAATGAGCTCACCGCGGCCAATTCCTTGCTCTGCTTCAATGAGCAAAGACCCGCTCCGTGATGAGTGTGTGTATGTCCGTGTGTGTTCAGTGGGGACAGATTTTTCTGAATAGAAAACCCCACAGACTCAGAATAGCAGACATGGATCATTCATTCATTCTGCAAACACCGACCGTGGGTCTGCTATGCATGTATGTGTGTGTAAAGTGCAGGAGGCAGCCTGGACCTCCCAGCAAATGCCACTTTGTAAACAGACTTTCTCCCTTTGGCTATCAGACTGTCACCTAGATTAGTTGAAGCCTCTAAGCCTTAAATTAGGAGCCAGATGATGCAACTTTGCCATAATGTAGTTGTGCAATTTCAGGCACAAAGCTACGTTTGAAACACAGGTGCGGGAGTAGATTTTAGTGATATGATTTGAAAGCATTAATATTTAAGCAGCCCAGGCCCTGGAAGCCTGGCTACTGCAGGTGGGAACCATGACGCCCATTAGCCCTGTGAAGAAGGGAGCCTCGAGCCTCTGTGTCTCAACACCGACTGGGGTCCCAGGACACACACTGTGACCCCTGTCACTGTCATTGTGTCTGTTGGAATGTCAATCTGACCATGGAAGGGGCAGGCCCACCTGCTGGTGCCCCAGGGCTGCTGGGACCACACCCTTCACCACCTGTCTCACCTGTCCGAGGGGGCGGAGTGGGAGGGCCCTGGGAAGGGAGTGCTGTAACCCTTTCCTCTCCTCTGGCTAGGACACCTGGCTGTCCTCCCCACCCTGTGTGTGGGGAGTGGGTCATGGATCTTTTGTTGTTGTTGTCGTTAAAGATTTTTAATTTATTTATTCATGGGAGACACAGAGAGAGAGGCAGAGACATAAGAGGGAGAAGCAGGCTCCCTGCGGGGAGCCTGTTATGGGACTCAGGACTCCATCCCAGGACCCCAGGATCACGACCTGAGCCAAAGGCAGACACTCAACCACTGAGCCACCCAGGCACCCAGTGGGCAATGGATCTTGAAGCCCATTCCTGGCCGGGTCATGGCAAGGCCCACTTGGTTATTAGATCAGATCCTGCACATGTTTGAAACTAAGAAATAGGTCTTTGATCAGCCTCAAAGTTGGAGATCCAGAAATGAACCAACCACAGCCCCCGCCCTCCAGGAAAGAAAAGCCGTTAGGGTAGAATGTGAGAAGCTTCCCCTCCTCAGCGAACACTGGAGGGCCCGGCGTGGGTTCTGCTCAGCCTGCCGCAGACCCCTGTCGCGGTGGCTCTGACAGTCCACGGGAAAGACAGCAAATGAGAAGTCACCACGTCAGACTGTGGTGAACCTTAAGGTCACGGGAGCCAAGAGAATGCAGAACAGAGAGGCCTGACCCAGTCCCGGGGGTCAGGAGGCATCTCTCAGGTCACAGCCCTGTGTAGGTGGGGACCAGCGGGGTGGTGGGAATCAGCTGGGGGAGGCGGGAGGGAATGGGCACCCAAGTCGTGTTGAGGTTGTGTGGAGGGTGGTGAGGGCAGGGGACAGAGGAACCCCAAAGCCGAGGCCTCTGGGGGCACAGGAGGACTTCCTGCAGGGATAGTCTGAGGAAAATCCTCCTCTCCTGGCCCCACATTCTGTCTCTCTCAGTCTTCCCTAGACCTGCCCAGCTGGCTGTGGCCTCACTCCTGGCTTGTCACAGCCAGGATAATGAGACAAGACACGAGGGCCTGCAGCCAGTTACCAAGTCCTGGCTGGCAAGGGGCCAGGCCTGGAAGCCTCTGCTGCTCCCAAAGTGCCACAGGCGAACCTACCATAAATGAGGCTTTTCTCCTCAGCGTCCTTCCTTCCCTCATAGCCTTTCCCCTCACTTAGCCCTCTCTTTATATATCTATAGGTAGATGATAGATAGATAGATAGATGATAGATAGATGATAGAGATATTATTTTATTTTACTATTTTATTTTATTTTATTTTATTTTATTTTATTTTATTTTAGCAGAGAGAGAGAGCTGGAAAGGAGAGGAGAATCACAGTGAGGGTGGGCCCTGGAAGCCGCTCACTCTGACTTCCCTCCACCTGGACCAGTGACAGGAGAGCTGTTTGAGAAAAGATGGGCTGTGGGTCGTGGTCAGGTCAGATGGGCTCACGGTGTGCTGGTGACCCTGCCAAGCAGACGGAGTCAGGGGCCCGAGGGTGGCGTGGAGGTGCAGGGACAGGTCAGGGTGGAAAGAGAAGTCCCAGCTCCTAACCGCACAGCGACCCTGGAGCTTCTGGTGTTCGCCCTCAGGTAAATGGACAACCCCGTCTGTGCTTCCTTGGGAGCAAACCAGTAAATCTACCAGAATCCAGGACAGAACAAGTTTTCGGCTGTCCACAAGCCCCTTGGATGTCCGCTGTCAAACACCAGCACAAGAGTGTTCACTACAGCACTCGTTACTGATTGGGAAGGATGAGATGTTCTGGAATCAGAAGACCTAGGGCAGCTGGGGCTGCCACTACAAAGGACCAGCCTGGGTGGCTGAAACAACAGAGATCTGGCCTGTCACAGTTCTGAGGCCGGAAGCCTGCGGCTGAGGAGTCGGCAGGGCTTCTCTGTGGCCTCTCTCCCTGGCCTGTACTCGGCCGTCCTCTCCCTGTGCCCTCACATGGTCTCCCCCTTGTGCGTCTACCGCCCCATCTCCTCTTAGAGACACTCTGCTGTGGTGACAAAGAACAGGAAGATGTATATGTATTGGCAGGAAAAGAGTTCCAAGCTCGGGACGTCTGGGTGGCTCAGTGGTTGAGTGTCCGCCTTCGGTTCAGGTTGTGATCCTGGGGTTCTGGGATCGAGTCCCACATCGGGCTCCCTGCAGGGCGCCTGCGTCTCCCTCTGCCTGTGTCTCTGCCTCTCTCTCTGTGTCTCTCATGAATAATTAAAAAAAAAAAAAAGAGTTCCCAGCTTACTGTTAGTAATGGGACAAAAGGATACTGATACCAGTGGTCTCCCTCTGGAGAGGGAACAGATTAGGGGCCAGGGTGGGACGAGGAGGACTTACGTGCTTGAGTCCGTGTTGACATATGGGTATGTGACAGACTGGCTTCTTGCCCTCACCTCTTCATTCCCTCCCTTCCCTGGCTTTGCGGCCTCCCACAGTGGGCCGAGAATGCTTCCCTGCCCCATGGATGTTGAACTTGGCCAGGTGGTTTGGTTTGCCCAATGCAATTTTGATGGATGTACCCAGAGCAGAGGCCTTAAATGTGCTTTCTTGGCATAGCTTGGCCTCTTGGGCTGCCATGACCCTCACTGAGAAGAACATCCCCTGGGGGGTAGCTGGTCCCAGGAGAACATGGAGACAGCCCTGAGCAGAGCTGAATTCAACCTCACCTGGTGTGAGTCCTGCAACCTGCAGGAGCAAGAAAAATACATGCTTACCTTGAAAACAGTAGGCTGAGCGGAGTAAACCAGACACAGAGGGACAAGTGTTGTATAATTCCATGTACATGAAATGCCTCGATTAGGCAAATCCTAGACAGTAGATTAGAGGCCACCAGGAACACGGAGGAGGGGGACTAGGGAGCTATTGCTTAATGGATACAGTTTCTGCTTGGGGTGAGGCAAAGGTTTTGGAAATTGATAGTTAAGACAGTTGCATCATAAATGTACCTAGTGCCACTGAATTGCACAGTGAAAGTGGTTAAGATGGTAAATTTTGTATATCTTTGGCTACAATTTATTATTTTTTCAAAAAGATTTTATTTGAGAGGGAGAGACAAGCAGAGGGGCAGAGGGAAAGGGAGAAGCAGATTCCACGCTGAGCTGGGAGCCCGATGAGAGACTCCATCCCAGGATCCTGGGATCATGCCCTGAGCTGAAGTCAGCCACTTAACCAACTGAGCCCTCCAGGTGCCCACAATAAAGCCATTTTTATTTTTATTTTTAAAATATTTTATTTATTTATTCATTAGAGACAGAGAGAGAGGCAGAGACATAGGCATTGGGAGAAGCAGGTTCCCCGTGGGGAGCCTGATGTGGGACTTGATCCCAGGACCCTGGGAGCACGCCCTGACTCAACCACTGAGCCAGGCAGGCGTCCCATAAAGCTATTTTTACAAAAGAAAAATACCTGCTTGTTGTTTAAGTCATTGACTTTTGGATGATTGGTTGAAGTAGCACTTGTATGGCAATTTTTGGCAGAGAGCTGTGTGTGTGTGTCTACACTGAGCACACGTTATTTGTGTAATACAAAAGATGCAAAATCAGCATGTATTGGGTTTCCCTTAAACAGGCCCTCTGTCTTCCTGCCTGGTGGTGGCACCAGGATGTTTCTGGACATTGCTCATCCTAATTTGGAATGACTCCTGGCTTCTCTGTCTATCCTTGGCAGTTGACCAGATCCAAGTCCTGACTGTTCCTGGAGAACGTGTCTCCATTGGCTCCCTAATCCTCGTCTCCGTAGCCATCTCCCTGGGCCTGGATTGTCTGTCTGGTTCCTCTGGTGACCTCCCTGCCTGGGTTCAGCCAGGCTGTGGGAAAGCAATAATTTGCAACACGTTTCCATTAAGTTCCCCTGTCCAGCTGGCCCTGAGGCCCCCTTCTCAAAACACACACACACACTCAAGCACACCAACTTTTCACTTTATAAAATGGGTTTACAACAGCCTCTCCTGCCTGTCAGTACCCGCAGGGGTACGTGAAGAGGTCCTAAAATTAATCAAGAGGAGGGGTTCCTGTTCCTTCTCCATCTCCCATTTCCCATCTGTTCTTCCATATTTCGGATCGTCGTACTACTAGGTGGGTGTGGAAAGCTCCAGCACCACAAGTAAGGGGAATGTTCAATTCAACATCGCTTAGAAGTTGAGAAAGCTAAAGATTCTGACGACTAATGATCGTGGCTTCCAATCCCAAGCTGAAAGAGGACCAACCAAGCTGCTAAATGGATGAAAATTAGTTCTGAAGTGCTTTTTAGGCTGTAACTTGAAATATGCTGAAGGAATTGATTCTAGTGCTGAAGCAAAGCTCTCTCCACCCTTTTTTCTTCTTTATGTGAAGTTTCTCAACTTTTATGTCTGTAAATATGAAAAATAGGAATAAAATTAATGCAGAACCCCATCTTATTCTAGCAAAACGTACTAATAGTTGTTCACTCTGTGAACTACATAGAACACTGCAGCCAGGGGCGCCTCGGGGGCTCAGACCCTTAAGCTGGGGACTCTTGATTTCGGATCAAGTTATGACCTTGGATCCAGTTATGATCTCAGGATCCTGATCTCCAGGTGGTGAGATGGAGCCCAGCCTGGAGCCTGCTTGAGACTCTCTCTCTCCCTCCGCTCCTCCCCTGCATGTTGGCCAGTTGCTGCTGGGGGTGCGGGGAGCGCTGGAGGGAGGCCCCCAGCGGTGCCTGACTAGGGCTGAGGTCTTTGCCTCCCTGGCAGCCAGGGGTTCCTACCCGAGCAGGCCGCCTAACCGGCCTCCTTGGGTGTGCACCCCTGTAAGTGAAGAACAGGGGTGGTACTGACCCCTTCAGGTTGTTCTGGGGAGTAAGTGAGCCCCAGGGAGGGAGTGTTCCGCTGCGAGGACCAAGCCGCCCCCCCTCCCCCGCCCCCGCATCCACCCAAGGGAGGGGTTTGGGGGTGGGGCCGGGGAAAGAAGCAAAGGAGGAAGGCAACAGGGATCAGGTTTTTGCAGAGGGGGTGACCGGTGTACCAGGCTGGAGAAAGGTTGAGAAGAGAAGGGAAGAGACTCGTCTCAAACAAGGTGCTTGACGGTGGAAAAGGCGTGCCAGGCCTTTGGTGCCAGGCCTCTGGGTGGAAGGGGCTCGTCTGGGGACCCCCTGCACAGACACAGGTCCTCAGCCTTGGGTCACTCACTGGCTGCCAGGCCTGGGGGTCTGCGTCTGCCACCCTGGTGGGCAGGTGACACTGACTCCAGACTCGGGGCACAGCCAGGCCACGGACCCTGCGCAGCAGCCAGGGGGGTGCCACGTGGGGGCCGGCACCTGCCCGGGTTCTGCAGGGCGCGGGCCTCACGGAGGAAGCACGAGTGTGCGTGTGCGTGTGCGTGCACACGGGCTCCTTGTCAAAGTCTTTGAAAATTGGTGACACGCGCATTTAAAAGATGGAGACGCTTTATTTGGTGGAATATTGACCCGGTGCTCACCGCCCCCCCCCCCCCCTCGCGTGCTCTACTTTGCATGGGAAGGTTTGGGTGATGCTGCGACCCCCCCCCCCCCCCCCCGGGCGGGCCCAGCCCGGTTCCCCCCAGTGGCCGCGCCCCCCTCGGCCTCCTGCCCTGTTCCCGGGACGCTCTAGAACCCAACGGACGGGCCCTCCCCTCTCCCGCCTTCCCGAGGGGACCCCCCCACCCGGAGATGGGGAGACGGCTGCGCCCCCTCCCCGCGCACCGACGCCCTCCTCCCCATCTGCACCGTCCCCTCCTCGCTCTCCGCCGCCCCCGCCCCCGCCTCCTTTGGTCCTGCAGTTTAGATCTTTTAGGTTAATGGACTTAACATCTTAAATAGGCAGTAGATGAACAAAGTTGGAATATTTTATTTTCAACTATTCAAAGGTAAACCGAGAAACATCTTCCTCCCAGAAGAACTTGAGGCAAATCCCCAAACTGAGGATCAGTCTATGAACTATCTGACCAGTCCTACCCAACACTGGGGTCCAGGGGCCCTGTCAGTGATAGTAACTACTTATTGGGGTTGGGGGGGGTCCTCTCCACCAATCTGCTTGGGCCTGTGCAAAGGGCACTTCAGAGGAGTCCCTGTGCACTTGGAGGCCAGGAGCCAAGGGGATACGCAGCGACTCTCAGACATTTCAGGGCTGGTTTCTCTGTTCATACCCAATTCTGGTGCTTAGAACAGGGGCCCATGCTGATGCCCGAGGGCAAAAAGCCCCACTTCCTTTAAGGAAGGGGGCAGGCCTGACCCGGATGCCCAATAAGGGGCAACCCTAGCCTTTTTTGTTTTTCTTGCTTTTATTCCTTTTTTTTGTTGGCCTTGTGCTGAGTTTGTTTACAAAAGATGTATTTTTTAAAAAGATTATTTATTTATTCATGAGAGACACACAGAGAGAGAGAGGGAGAGACACAGGCAGAGGGAGAAGCAGGCTCCACGCAGGGGGCCCTACGCAGGTCTCCAGGATCACGCCCTGGGCCGGAGGCAGGCGCTAGGCTGCTGAGCCACCCAGGGATCCCCCAAAAGATGTATTTTGTTTAACCAAATATTAAAAATGGAAAACTGAAGAAGAAGAAGAAGAAGAAGAAGAAGAAGAAGGAGGAGGAGGAGGAGGAGGAGGAGGAGGAGGAGGAGGAGGAGGAGGAGGAGGAGGAGGAGAAAAAGAAGGCAAGTCTAAGAAACTGTCACAGCCAGGAGGGGCCTAAGGGGGCATGACTTACACAGGATATGGGGTCCTGCATGCGCTCCTGGACCAGAAAAAGGACCTTTAGGGGAAACCAAGGAAATGTGAATCAGGATGGACTTCAGGCAATAAAATATGCACACTGGTTCAGGGATTGTAACCAGCATACCACACTAATGTGGGAGGTTAGTAATAGGGGAAACTGGGGGTGGTCTTTATGGGAACTCTAGTACCTGCCATTTCTCTGTAAATCTAAACCTGCTAACTTAATAGTTTACTTTCTAGAAAACCTTCCTCCCATCCATGCCTTCAACCGTGCAGCTTCCGGCCTCCTCCAATACATATTGATCATTGATCTTGGTTTTCTGTGTATCCGTTCAGAGATTCGGGGTGCAAACACGAGCACCTGTGCATATCCTCAGCCCCACCGCACCCCCATCCGGCAGTGGCAGCGGCAGGCCCCACACCCCGTTGTGCCCGGGCTTGCTCCACTCAGGTCCTGTCGGGCGTGGAGCGCCCCGCGTTCCTGTTTGCAGCCTCGTTCCTGTGGCCTCGTCCCTGCTCCTGGACTTGGGCTCGTCCCGAATGTTTGCGGGTCTCACGCGGCTTGAGGGCATAAGCCCGGCGGCGGGGGAGGGCATCTGTTGGCTGCGGGACCCGGAGCGAGTCACTGGACCCCCCCCAGGCTTCCTGTGAGTGTGTTCTCTGGGGGCTCCCCCTCCCCCTCGCCCTGCTGCGCCCCGGGAGCTGCCCTGAGGCCGCCGCGACCGCCCCTGGGGCACGGCTCCCGTGGGGTCCCCCAGGGAGCGGGGCAGGGAGAGCTGCCCCAGGACTGAGTAGCCGTGGGGCTTCCCTGGGGCGGGGGCGGGGGCGGGGGCGGGGGGACGTCCCCAGGGGAGGGTGCAGCCAATCCGCGGGTCCTGCAGCCGGGCCGCCCGCTGCACCCGCGCCCCCTCCCGCCCCGGGGGTCGCTCCCCTTCGCGCCCCGCCGCGCTCCCCGCCGGGGCTTTCTCTCCGCCCCCAGGGTCGCGGGGTGCGGCCCCCACCTCCCGGCGCCCGCGTGGGCCATCCGTCCCCTTCACAGCCCGCCGCGTCTCCCGAGCTCGCGGGGACCGACACAACATACTGGCAAATTTCAGGAAAACTAGGACACGTCTGCAGGCCCGCTCGGGGGCGCTCCCTCCGCCCAGGCCCGGCGCTGGCGGCGGCTCAGCCCAGGGGAACGGGGGGAGGGTCCAGGGGGACGCAGCGAGGCCCACAGGTGTGGGTGCCACGTGCGGCTGGGTTCAGGGGACACGCGGGAGAGGACTTCCAGTTCGATAGTCGCGTGCTTATTCTAACCTATTCTTAAAAAAAAAACCAAAAAACAAACCCACCCCGCTTTCCATGGATGACGGTGGTACAGTTTCCTGGACCGGGGGAGGTGGTGTTTAAATACGTTGGTGTAAAGGACGGGGAGGTGGGGGGGAAATGGGGAAATCGGGGGCTCCGAGGGCTCAGGCCGTGGCTGCTCCTGGAGCGGCTCCGGGCCGCGGGGCACACCTGGGCTCGTGCTCGTGCTCGTGCTCGTGCACCTGCGCCTGCGCCTGCACCTGCGCCTGCGCCTGCCCCGCCGCCCGCGGAGGCCGGGGCGTCCCCGGGAGCCCAGCGCCCGGCACGGAGCCGGGGACACCGCAGGGGCCCAGTAGGTGGTTCACGGGCTCGCAAACATGCAGACGCCCGAAGTGCAGCCGCGGGAAGAAGCGCGGGCCTCGGCGTCCTCTCGTCGGTGCCTGGGGCCCGGCAGGCGCGGCGCTGGTCTCCCGCGGACGGTCCGGCGGGCGCGGGGCCGAGGTTGCCAAGGACGCCGTCCGGCGCGGGCGTTGGAGCTCGGGTCCCGGAGCCCGGCGCGGGGGTTCGTCTGAGCATGCGCGCAGGCCCCTGCGTTAGCCTCATTACCCTACTGCCGGAGGACGCACGCAGGTGCCTCGTTAGCGCAGTAGGCAGCGCGTCAGTCTCATAATCTGAAGGTCGTGAGTTCGATCCTCACACGGGGCACAATACTTTTGTTCGCGGTCTCCGCTCCCGCCAGACCCGCGGGTTTTGTTTGCTCGTCGGTGCCGCACGGGGAGACCCCGGCGTCCGTGCTTTTCCCCCGTGGGCCCCTGGGGTCGGCCTCGCCCCCCCCAAGTACCGGCGCCCGGACGCGGCCTGTGGGTGTCCCGTCCGCCCTGTCTGTTCCGAGGCGCGACGACAGGGGGACACACCGGGAGCCTGGCTGACCCCGCGGGCCGCCGCTGTGAGCCTCCTGGGAAGCACCGCGGCGTCCCCAGCAGGCGGCGCCCCTGTCCCCGGGCCTCCCGCGCCGCCCGCTCCGGCCCCGGCCCCGGTTCCGGACCCCGGGGGGGGGGGGGGGGGCGGGGCTGCGGGACCCGGGCGGGGCGGACCGAGGCGCTCGCACCCCCGGAGCTGCCGTGCTGCGCGGGCCGACGCGGTGCGCTCGCGGGGCTCGGCCGCCCCGGGTTTTCGGCGGCGGCACTAACCTGTGCAGCCGCGCCGCGGGCCGCGAGAGGACCTCTGGCTCCCATCCCGTGGGAGCAGCCCCCAGGGCGCCGGTGCGCAGCTGCGGCCGCCGGTCAGGGGTCGTCCCCGCGGGCAGCTCCTCAGAGCCGCAGCCGGCGCCCTGGCCCTGCTGCGCCCGCCCTGACTCCGGGTTGGCCCCAGACCCCACCACCTGCCACCGGCTGCCCGAGGCTGGTGCACGCGGGAGTGAGTGTCCACTTAGAGCCGTGTCTGGGGTCCCCCGAGGGGCTGCGCCCAGGCCCTACCTGCGGCCGGCGAATGGCAACGGGTCCCTTTGGAAAGGCTTGGGATTACTCATAGCGTAATAGGGGCACTCACTGCTGCGGGATCCTTCCTCGGGGGGGGGGGGGGGGGGGGGGCCCGGCCTCCCCTTGGGTCAGGAGCCTTTGGATCTGGAAAGAAGTGTGGGCCTGGAAACTGCGGCCCGCGTGGCGCGGCTGTCCCGTCGGGTTCTCAGCCCGCGGAAGCTTTCCTGCTACGGATGTCAGGACGTTTCAGTGGACTGCCAACGATTCCATTCTTAGGGACAACAGAATCCATTGCCCAGAGCCCCATCCTCTCCTCCCCTCTCCCCCTCCCCTCCCCCTCCTCTGCTGCCCGCCCCCCGCCCCCCCCGCCTCTCCTGGTAGGAACCCCATCACCCCCCCCCCCTGGAGTCAGGGGAGTGTCCGCGGCGGCATCTCTCGCCCCCCTCCCCCCCTCCCAAGCAGCCCCGAGCTCTTCAAGTTTGCAGACGCTCCGCTCACTCGGTGCCCGAGGCGGGGCGCGCCCCGGGGCTGAGCGCGAGGCTGGGAGGTGAGCGAGCAGCCCCTGCTCCATCCCTGCGCCCCCAAGCCTTTGCACGCCGTCGTCGGCAGCACCCGCCAGGGGCCCCGGCTCCCTTCCCGCGCGGCCTCCCCCAGCGCTCCCGCGGCGTGCAGGGGGGCCGAGGGGCAGCAGGGGGTCTGGAGGTCGCCGCCGAGGAAGGGGCTCCTCTGCCTCCTGGCAGGTGCGGTTCTGCCTCCCGGTTCCTGCTTGCTGGGCCCTGAGCCCCGGAGCGCTCCCCGCAGCGGCCGGACAGCCTCCGGCGACGAGCGCTCGGCCACCAGCCTCTCCGCGGGGCGGGGCACCTGCCGGGCAGGCCCCGCGCGGGACCAGGCGCCCGCCGCGCAGACGACCCTCGGGGGCCCCGCCCGCGCGCCCCTGGCCGGGAGGCCTCGTCCCACGAGGTCTGGCGCGGAGCCCGGGGCCCTCCGGGGGTGTGCGCCCCCTTGACTCTCCCGCAGTCCGCGGGACCCCGCAGAGTTCTCTTCACATCTCAACGTTACTGGCCCATCATCGTTTAAGAACTCACCGCCGCGTCTCTCCGGCTTTTCCTGCTAAAGTTGCCGTGTGGTTTGGCTCCCGGCTCCATCTAGACGTGAGCTCCAGAAGCTGTGCCCGGGGCACCCATGCCAGTGAAGCTGTCGCCGTGCTGGTGGCCCCCGCTGCTGCCCTGATGGGCGACATGGAATCGCCGCGCAAAGGCCTGTAGCAAGTGCTCAAATCTTGCTCAACATCAGAGAATTCTCGCTGGACAAGAGCCACAGGAACGTACCGGATCCAGAAAGGCCTTGGGGCGCCTGAGTGGCTCAGCGGTGGAGCACCTGCCTTTGGCTCAGGTGGTGATCCCGGGGTCCTGGGATGGAGTCCCTCATCCGGTTCCCTGTTCACTCAGAGCCTGCTTCCCCCTCTGCCTGTCTCTGCCTCTCTCTGTGTGTCTCTCATGAATAAATAAAATCTTAAAAAAATATCTGAAAGGCCTTAAACCAAGTTAATAATTTATTCGACATCACTGAATTCATACTGGAGAGACACCAAGTGTAGCCGATGTGAAGAATTCAGGGGAAGCCTCACCTTCATCCAACATGGACCACTTCACACCAGAGAGAAACCTTATGAAGGCAATAAATACGGAAAGGCCTTTAAGAACCGTCCTGCTTTAACAAGCTTAAGGGAGTACTGGAGAGAAACTACTTGAAGGGAGCCAGAGTAGGAAGAATTTTAGCTAAGCTACACCTTTCTTCAATTCCCAGAGAATTTACATTACAAAGAAATTGGGATTAAGTTGAAGTTGTGTCAAGCAGCAGGAGGAGATAATCAGAAATGTATTTCATCTATTTTATTTAAGTGTGAGAGTGTCTGAAAACCCCAAGCAAGCACATCTGACCAGATTCAGCCCAGGATCTGAAATCTGCTACGACAGTGACGTTATCAAGATTATTGGGAGAACTATAGAGCCAGAGAAAACTGAAAGAATGTGATAGGAAGAGCTTCATTTGGTTGAGAGTCTGCATAACCATCCCTGGATAAATGGAAACTTTTAAATTTAAATCCAATTAGCCAACATATAGTACATCATTAGTTTCAGATGTAGTGTTCAAGAATTTATTTAAATTCAATTAGCCAACATATTGTACATCATTAGTTTCAGATGTAGTGTTCAATAATTTATCAGTTGCCTATCACACTCAGTGCTCACCACATCGTGTGCCCCCCTTAATGCCGGTCACCCAATTACCCATCAAATGGTAACTTTCAAAAATGAAAAACGGTAGTACTATAAAAGAGGTGTGTATTTGCAAAACCAGTCTGAGTAACTGTGAGTTCCGGTAAAAGGGGACCTGAAGTAGAGGTAAAAATCTGGCATTATAGAGCTGAGTCTGGCTGGCAGGATCAGAATACTTTAGAATGCTTTTAGGACAGCAAGCAGTTTCTAGCTCCCCTGACTTTCCATTCTACCCTATACATTTTATATTCTGTGACTTCCTGTTGCCAAACACACACCAGCTTGGCCCATGAAGGCATTTGCAGCTGCCTGAAAATGGACAGAAAAGTAGGCTGAAGAAAGTGCTCCTGGGAAACCAATGCCTTGCATTAGGACTTTGCCTACTGGACAAAAGAGAGCATAAGAATTACTACTACTGCATGCTTACTGTATGTCACAGTATCAGAATTTTACATTATCTTTCATTTAATCCTCACATCCGTCCTGAGCTATTTATACCCACCTTTTAGAGATGGGTTCAGGGAAGGTTCTGGAAATAATTACCCAAGATAATGGAAATTGTGAGGAGCCCTGCTGTGGAGCAAAGGGCCAGAGCGGGAGAGCAGAGCTGTCTGGAGAGACAGAGACACACACCAGTGTTAGGAGCAGGGGGGGTCCACTGGGGAAGAGGAGACCCTGGTGCTGGGGGACAGACGGCCACAGTGTACACTGCTGGTGCTCTAGATGTCCTGCTGACTTCTCCCGCAGTTCTGGCTGCAAGGTTTGTAAGATGATTTTCTGTGTTTCTCCATTTATTTTATTTTATTAAGATTTTATTTATTAGAAAGAGAACACAAGCAGTTGGAGTGGCAGAGGGAGAAGCTGACACCCTGCAGAGCAGGGAGCCTGACCTGGGGCTTGATCCCAAGACCCTGAGATCATGACCTGAGCCAGAGGCAGATCCTTAACCAACTGAGCCACCCAGGCGCCCCTCTCCATTTATCTTTAAAATAAACTCTCATCAGCTAGTCAGAGGTTTACGCTGGTCCTTGCAACCTGAAAGAGCTTAACACAAGCTTTAAGAGCTTCAAAAATTTTATTATGAAAAATACAAGGAGTCATTTACAAGCCAAAAAGCATCAGAACAAAATAGTACACATAATTTTTATACATACATTTTTCTATACAAAAGGTGGACCTCTCTAGGGGTATAAAATAAATAATGTAAAATCCATGTCACTGATTGCAAAATACGTTATTTCTTCAACTATCTCAAGCCCTATCTATGTAACCAAAAGGTGAGGAGTCTGACATCTGTTACGAGCCTGCACGGTGAGTCTCTGGCGAAGATTTCTCACTCTCTCCATAAGATCCCGTTCCGTGGTATCCCATTGTATTCTTCTTTGACTAAAAGAAGCTTGGAAACAAAATTTAAAATTAACAATAGTTTAATTTTTGATGTTAGCAACAATAGAGCATTTTAAAGGCAAATGTGTTGCCAAAAATCAATAATGAAATGAATATTCAAAAAAAATTTCTTGAACAAAAAGCCTAATCTATTGTTTCCTATATTGTTCCATTTACAAGCTAAATATTTATTTGTTGAATAAATTTGTTGAATGCTGTCATAGAATGTACTTGCTTTTGGTTAGTTACCACTTTTTTTTTTTTTTTTTAATCTGGGGGATACAATCTTTTAAATTAGGAACAAATCTTGTCCCAGAGAGGATGAATGAGTTCTTTGCAACAATAAGTTTCCTCACCAGGAGGCTTAATGATAATGAGAAAAAGCATTCCAAGCCGCCAAAATTAATATTTAGAAAAGTACACCAAGACTACTTTCCCAATGACTAAACGAAAATAAATAAATCAAATGGTTTTAATAGTGGCCAACACAGGGAGAGTCCAATTAAAATATTACAATGTATCCAAGTGCAACAGCCATTTGATACTGAGTTTGAGGGACTAGTAAACACTGGAATCTGGGAGAAAAAAAAAAAAAGCAAGCATCTTAAAAATACACTTTTCTCAAACCTAGATTCAAACAGCTCCGATTTCTGAAACTATGATTTTCCTCCAAAGGAATACAACTTTTGTGTTTTGTTTTGCTGCTAAATAACCTGAGCTTACCAAATGTCTTGACCTTAGTTTCTAATTTAGAATGATCTAATAACTAAAAAGTGAAGTTCTGATGTGTCAGAATAAAGAACAGCTGAAAATCTCACGTACGCTTTCATTTGACTTACGCATGACTTTTGGTTTAATTCTGATTCTAACACAGAATCTGTACTCATATAAAGTATGAGTCAGCCAAAAATATACAACACTGGAATCTCCCGACTTGTTCTTAGGTAGAGTTCTTATACAGCTTGTCTTCAGAGACACTTGTTTAAGAATCTGTTCTTCTAAGAGAACTTAAAACATCTCGTTAAATGCCGCTTCTTCTATACGATAGTTTTAATTGAAAATGTCAGTTGAAATCAAAGTCTAAAAGAGTTTCTTGTCCCCTCTTGTTTTAAAAAAGAAATCAATACTTTATTGGGAAAGCTGTCAGCTCCTTGATGGGCTAACGCCGTGACTCTATTTCTGTATCATGTTTCCACCCTGTCCCTTCTAAACAGAAACAGAAACTTCCAGTGAATCAGGCGGAGGGATTAAAAGTCAGCTAATCACCACGAAACCATTAGTGTCTGGCAGTCCGGCTGCTAGTGGCCCCAGCAGTCCATCACGGCGCCCAGAGCAAACCCACGTTTTCAGTGGCTATTGGACAGAGCCTACCCAGAAGAACAGAGTCAGAAAATTCAAACATGTAATAGCTTTGAAAACTAACGCTCAGATTTTCTTTCCACGAGGATGTAAAAACTAGTTGTGAGTATCATTAATTTAGTTAGTGACAGGGGATCCCTGGGTGGCTCAGTAGTTTAGCGCCTGCCGTTGGCCCAGGGCGTGATCCTGGAGTGCTGGGATTGAGTCCGTGTCGGGCTCCCTGCGTGGAGCCTGCTTCTCCCTCTGCCTGTGTCTCTGCCTCTCCCTCTCTCTCTGTGTCTCTCATGAATAAATAAAAACTTAAAAAATTTTTTTTTTAGTTAGTGACAGACTTCTGCAGGAGCCTGCAGCTGGTTCTCATCAGAGACATCCATCTGGCAAACTTTCTTTGCTTGGTTTTGGTCTGATCCAGTTTTTACCCCAGCTAGACTATCTGAGTATCTTGCTACCTCCATTTCAGGATTTCCATTATCAATGCCTTGGAAAAATGGTATCAGCATGCTGCAAAAAGAATTCAAGCCACAACCTTGCTTAAATTAAAGATATTTATTATTATTATTATTATTTTTGAGAGAGAGAGAGAGACTGTGAGAGAGAGCACGAGCAGAGTGGGGAGGGAGAAGCAGGTACTGTGCCAAGCGGGGAGCCCAACACGGGACTTGATCCCAGGATCCTGGGATCTTTACTTGAGCCGAAGGTAGACGCCCAACCAATTGAGCCACCCAAATGCCCTTAATGCTAAATTTTCAATGCTGGAAGAAATATTTCTTGCTTATCAACTTACGACATGTTGAGGAATCCGCTTCCGAAATGTCATTTAATTGCGAGGTTCTAGACAAACAGGTGGAGACGACCTGTCCATTTTGGTACCTGGGCACTCCTGTTAGAAAAGTGAGGAGATACAGAAGACGTTAGGAGTGAGTGGAAAGCCTTTCTTAATTCAAAATGGTCCCTAGGAAATTACAGTTGCCAAGGATGAAAAGCCCGACTTCTATTCTGAGAAGAGTGCTGTCCCCATTAAAGGCAGGGTAAGTGCAGTTCAGAGCTGAAGTTTTGGTGAAATATTTTAAAAACACCTTTAGCTAAAACAAAAAGCCAACAAACAACTCAAAAGTAGAGACGTTAGGACACAGGTTCCAAATGTTTCTTGGAAAAGATTATGAAAAACTGATGAGCGAGCCCATCCCCGGTGGCTTCCACAGGGCAGGGCCTCATCGCAGCAACGGAGAGCAAGCGAGAACCAGCAAGAAGGAGGCTGGCTACCCCTGAAACCTTCCAGAACAGGGAGCAGAGCAGGGTTCCGGCACCGACGGTACCTTCCCCGGTTTTTTAATCAATCAATCTCATCTCATAAGTTATACAGGCCCCTCAGCTCTGTTTTCACTGTTCCCCAACTCCTACAGCTTTTCAGTAAGACACTAAGATCTTTTTTTGATTTTTCATCCTAACAAGAGTCATGACTGTCCCTTTCTACTCCCATCCCTGGAGTCCAAGCCTCCAAGACTCAGGTCCAGACTGTCTGAGTTACACTGACTCATTAAGATGCCTGCTTTTTACCTGATCTCGAGGGCTTTAGCAAATGGTTTTAACTCACAGTTTTAGCTCAATGAGTCATTAAGACTATTTGGGGCTGATTACCAAATGACTAATTTGAACTGGTGTGGGGAAATGGAACGTAAGAGTCATCTTCAAATATCTGAAGGGCTGTCATGAGGCAGAGGTAGTAGATGTAATCTGCATTTGCTCCAAAGAACTGTTTCTAATGAGAGAATTAAAAAAAAAAAAGGCATATTGAATTTTACATAAGGAGACATAGCTTGTAAATATAATACTGGCAGAAATGGAATCAGGTGGTGAGCTCGCCAGCTCCGTAATATCCTGGCATAAACTGTAAAACCACTATTCGCTACTGCGATGTTGCAGATGATTCACACAGTAGATGCTGGTTCTCTGGATCCTTCCACATCTGAGACCTCACTGTCCCTGGTCTCTCATTTGTCCTCCAAGAGCCAGCCTGCCCCTGGCTGTTTACTTCTCCCCCAAGGGCCATGGTGTAAACATTACCTCTGTTCCAGCACCGAATGGTTCCCTTTGCCTACAGCCATGCTTTAAACACTGGCTGAGCAGATTAACCTATGAAATTTTAAAACAAAATTCCAGCTTCCTAGCTTCTATCCTAGATCTACCACATTAATTCACTGTTGATGAGATCCTCAATATGTGGGTTTTTAAAAATCTTCAATTAAAAAAAAATGCTAGAAGTAACACATTTGAACACATAAAGAATAAAGCAAAAACTCAAAATTCCTTTCCTGTACCTTTTGGAGTACAACTTGTTCTTATTCTTCATTTAATGTAATATATTTTATTTTATTTTTTAAAGATTTTATTTATTTATTCATGAGAGAGAGACACACACACACACACACAGAGGCAGAGACACAGGCAGAGGGAGAAGCAGGCTCCATGTAGAGAGCCTGACGTGGGACTCGATCCAGAATCTCCAGGATCACATCCTGGGCTGAAGGTGGCGCTAAACCACTGAGTCACTCAGGGATTCCCCAATGTAATATATTTTAAAGCCCCAAAGGGGACTCTTATCAGTTTAAATCAGTATGTATTTGCTGAATTTGTATTAAGGGGACCACAAAATTCAAAAGGAACCAAAGATACAAACTAAAATTCCTCCCTTCTCCTAATGCCAGGTACCAATTTCTTTACCCAGGAGGTAGGCCCCACTGTAGAGTTTCCAGGTCATTCTGCTGTGTAGCCAGGAAGGCAAAGAGGATGTGGCCCACTTCCTGAGCCTGGCACTGAAGGTCCCTCTCCTCTCGCTTTCCAGTGATATCTCTAACTATCCTGCACACGCGTTCTCTGCTCCAGCTGGTCTAACATCTCACCACAGCAGGCAACTTCGGGCCGCTGATTAATCACATCTAACAAGTTCTGTCATGTATAAGCAGAGTTCATGGAGGCTGAAGCTGGTGAATCCACAACAATTATAAAGGAAAGTTCTGTGTGTCTATTTGTATGTGCATGTTTCTGGAAGAGTCTCAGAGGGGTCCACAAACCATAAATGGCTAGAAAACGGTGCACTGGAACAAAATTAAAGATCACCTGGTCTATAATGCTCTCATTTTACAAATGAGGAAACTGAAGACCAGTCACCATTTCTGAATAAATCCAGTGACTCTAGCATCACTTATTTAAACTCTTGTGTTTGGGGGGACCTGGGTGGCTCAGTTGGGTTGGGGTGTCTGCCTTGGGTTCAAGTCATGGTCTCTGGGTCCTGAGATCAAGCCCACATGGGGCTCCATCCTCAGTGGGGCGTCCACTTCTCTCTCTCTCCTTCTGCCTCTCCCCACTGCTTGTATTCTCTCTCTCAAATCAATCAACCAACCAACCAATTAATCTTTAAACTTCTGTGTTCATTTACCATAAAGCTGGGACTAGGATCCAGTGCGCCCCTGCCACCCAATTGGGGATCCTGCACTGCACGCATCATGCAGTCCTCCCTCTGAAGTGTGCTCCCTGTTGCTCCAAGTCCATCCCTTTCTTTAAAGACCTAGTGATTAAAAACCTGGTCCAATGGCCCCACATGATAACAGCATTTACTAACATCTTTTTTTTAAAGTAACAGTTTCATTGAGATGTAATCCACGTACCATAAAATTCACTCCGTTAAAATGCACAGTTCAGTGTTCTCAGTGTATTCAGAGTTGTGCAACCATCACCACTAACTCTAGAGCACTTCCGTCCCCCCAAGTCCTCTACATCCATTAGTAGTACCCTCCCGACCCCCGTGAAAATCAAATGATATGTATTCCTTTATATCTGGCTCCTTAAACTTAGCAGAGTTTTCAAGGTTTATCCATTTACAACATAAATTTGTACTTAATTCCTTTTTATTGCTAAATAAATTTCCATCATATGCACAGGCTAGATTTTGTTGATCCATTCCTCGTTTGATGTATATTCAAGTTATTTATACTTTTCAGCTATTACTAGTAATGACGCTATGCACATTCCTGTCCAGGTTTTTGTATGAACACATTTCTGAGTCTCTTAGGTACACACCTACAAGCGCATCTGCTGGGTCATACAGCCACTCTAGGTTTAACCTACTGAGTAACCACCAGACTATTTCCCAAAGTGGCTGCCATTTTATACTCCCATCAGCACTGTTCCCATTTCTCTCTGATCCTTGTCAATACTTGCTATGTTTGATTATTGTCACGCTAATGAGTATGAAATAGTACCTCATTGTTTTTTTATTTGTATTTATTTATTAAAATTTTTTAAAAAAGATTTTATTTATTATTCATTTGAGAGAGAGAGAGTGAGAGAGAGAAAAGCACATAAGCAGGGGGAGAAGCAGATTCCTCACTAAGCTGGGAGCTGACTCAGGGCTTGATCCCAGGACCCTGAGATCATGCCTGAGCCAAAGGCAGATGCTTAATTGACTGAGCCACCCACCCAGGTGCCCGTTTTTTTTGTTTTGTTTTGTTTTGTTTTAATTTTTATTTATTTATGATAGTAACAGAGGGAGAGAGAGAGAGAGAGGCAGAGACACAGGCAGAGGGAGAAGCAGGCTCCATGCACCGAGAGCCCGACGTGGGATTCGATCCCGGGTCTCCAGGATCGCGCCCTGGGCCAAAGGCAGGCGCCAAACCGCTGTGCCACCCAGGGATCCCGGTGCCCCTGTTTTTGTATTTTTAAATTTTTTTCCTCATCGTGGTTTGGTTTATATTATATTATATAAATTATATATCCTATTAACTGATGAAGATAAATATCTTTTCCTGTGTGTACTGTGGCCATGTGTATCTTCTTTGGAGAAATGTATATTCAAATCCTTTGCCCATTTAAAACTCTATGCTAAATATCATTTTATAGGACATAGCTATTCAGCTACAATTTTAAGTTTATGGACATGGGATTTTAGGGGTAGCAAGGGCCATTCACATTGTCCGGAAGGTTCTGTTTTCTAGAAAATACTAAGAATTTCCTTTTCACTGCTAATAAAGATTTGACAATAAGCAAAACTTTTACTTATTTTTAAAGATTTATTTATTTGAGAGAGAGAGCAAGAGAGAGAATGAATGGGGGGGAGGGCAGAGAGCAAGGGAGAGAATCTCAAGCAGACTCCATGCTGAGCATAGTGTCTGATGCAGGGCTCGATCCCATGGCCCTGAGATAATGACCTGAGCGAAAGTCAAGAGTCAGACGCTTAACCCAATGGAGCCATCTAGGTGCACCCCGTTCTTATTAAAAATTTAAATAAATGACCCATCATTGGCACACTCTAATCTGCTTCTTACTTCCTGATGCCTCCATTCTAGGCCCTGAGTGACAAACCAATCCTGAGTGCCTACAATCAAAATGCCATTTTCCTAATTACAGCTGATTATCTCCTAGTGGTAAGAGCAAATGACTCTGATTTCATTTATACACCCTGATTAAGAAAATGAAAAATCCTTACACATTTGCCTTTTGAAAAATGGATGATTATTAACCAAATTATCTCTCATTGGTGAAATTTAGGAAAGTTAAAAAAAATTGAGGTAGCATGGTGAGAAGACCCCAAATATATATATTTTTTTACTTATGGCAGTATAATACCATAAAATTATATACTTCAAATAGGTAAATCAAATAGCTTGTGAATTATTTATCAGTAAGACAGTTTCTAAAAAAAGTAATCCATATACATTATAAAAGATGGGAAGAGAACAGGGATGCCTGGGTGGCTCAGTGGTTGAGTGTCTGTCTGCTTTTGGCTCAGGTCGTGATCCTGGAGTCCTGGGATTGAGTCCCACATTTGGCTCCCTGCATAGAGCCTGCTTCTCTCTCTGCCTATGTCTCTGCCTCTGTGTCTTTCATGAATAAATAAATAAATAAAATCTTAAAAAAAAAAGATGGAACAATACAAAACGTAGTAAAAAAAAGTTCACTATATTTAAAAATTCTAAGTAATTTAGGTTTTCACTTGATGCCATTGTAAGCCCCACACCAAAACCTAATAGTTATACTAAGTTTCCTTGTGCTACTTTACTGTTTTGAGGACCAGCTATTGGCAAAGCACAAATTTTTACCAAAATAAACTAGAAATAGCACTTTGGGAATAAATGAGATTCCGCTAGATTAAGGAGATGGCAGGAATTAAATCCATGAAATAAAACAGAATTGTACAGAATGGTTGAGAGATTTTTCTTGATTGGAGCTATTTTGTTTGTTTGTTTTTTTTTTAAAACAAGCCCCAGCAACCAAAGAAATGGTGACTAGTGATCACCTTTCAGCTAAGAAATAATTTGAATAAACTACACCTCAGGGATTTATTCATGACAGCAGATCACATCAAATGAATGAATCTGTACTATCAAGAAAAGAAAGGCACTCATGGATACTCACCTTTAGTACATGGATGTTCTGCATGTTCTAAAGCATCATTGATCTCTTTCTGTAGAAACCACTTTCTAGATGCATCTGAGAGAGCTGAAGCTTTCTTTTCTGATTTCAAATGGAAGTCTTTTTCTTCAGCTTCTTGCCACTATATGCAGATAAATGAGAGAAAATAAAAATCACCAAAAATTGGGGTAATGTCAGTTTCTACAGTGAAATAAGCCCTTTCTGTTTACTTCACTTCCTTTGGAGTCCATGGCATGTAGGATCTGTTTGGTTTCAGGGTAACTCGAGTGCCTGTCTTTGCCCAGGACTGCTGAAGACCCTAAAAGACAGAGGCACTTCTCAGGTAGCACTCAGGACTTCAGGGTGCCAAAATGCACAGATAGGTGTCTCCTGTCTTTGGAATAACAAGTCATTTCAATACATTTCAAATGTCAAATCTTAAGAGATTAAGCAGCTTTTTAAAATTCATGACAATGGTCTTACTTAATTTGAATGCTATCCCTTAATATTAAAATCTACAATGTGCAGAGAATGAATTCTTTGCCCAGTTCTGGTATTTACACCAACCATGGGGAAGTAAAGGAATTTCTATTAACCCTTGCTTTCTCTTTCCTACAGTGAGAAAAGGATTATCTCAAAATTAGCTCAAGGGCAATTACAATAATCCCTTTAAGATATCATACAACCCCTAAAGTTCGTCAGTGTTCCATGCTGCAGCTCTTCTATGCAAACACACATACGATTTTTATGTTAGAGAATTGCTAAAGCAGAAAATAACAGAACTTTAAAGAATCATTAGGGCTAGGAAGGACCACAGAAATCCAGTTCTTTCCTGTTACTGAGGAGGAGGGGAGGATCCTCAGGATCCTCAGGTTGAGGACCAAGGATACCAGATACAAAGGAGGATCTCTGTAAAACAGGGAAACTCCTCACAGTGATTCTGAGTCTACTCTCATCTATACCATTTTACTCAACGAAGAGCAGCATCGAATCTGGCACACTCTAGAGCTGATGTCAGCAACCCTTGAAGACATGGACCTCCACCATAACTTTCCCGAGGAGAATAGCCGCAGGGGGCACTCAAAGTGTTCTCAGGGCCACGTACCCCTCAGATGGGGTAGCAGGAACATGAACAGGAGTAGTGACTTGAAGGAAATATATTATAAAAAGCTTTCAGAGTAGATATCACGATAGAGCAGCCTGAAAAGGAACGCACCCCAGCCAGTTATCTACTTCCTGATTTCTCCCTAGCTCTTCAGTGTCATCAGGGAGGCCTGCTTTGTCTGCAGTAAGATCTGTAGAGCGTGGGTGCCAGAGCTGCTCACGGGATCAACCAAAGGACACATTTGTGTAACATGACATAAACTCTTAGGCTCCTCAAAATCCATTCTCTAATTCTTTTATGGGAAAAGAACTCTAAATTTATTTGGGATGATGATGCTCCCTGCTAAAAATACCATATTTCCCAACATCCTTCGCAGGCAAATTGTAGCTAGAAATGTGACACGGGACTTCTGGAAAGGAATTATAGAGTTGTCTCAGCTGAGAGTTGGACCTTTATACGTCTGCCCTACTTTCTTCTTGCTGCTGGAATGCATATGTGATCACTGGAAGTGCAGCAGTCATATTGGGACGGTAAGTTATCCTTGAGAAAGACAGTTGTACACCAGGAAAGGAAGCAACACAGAAAGACTGAAGGGGCCACTTTCCCTAATGACCTTGGAGTCAGGAAAGCAACTCTGGACTTCCTACCTCCAGACTTCTTTCATGTGAAAAAGTAAAACACTTCCATCTTGCTTATAGTCACTATTAGTTCGGCTTTTGTTAGTAGCAGTTACATATAATTCCTAACTGTTTAAATATCGTTAACATTTTAATAATCAAGAATTAGGTAATGTTAGGGATGCCTGGGTGGCTCAGTGGTTGAGCATCTGCCTTTGGCTCGGGGCGTGATCCCGGGGTTCTGGGATCAAGTTCCACATCAGGTTCCCTGCATGGAACCTGCTTCTCCCTCTGCCTATGTCTCTGCCTCTCTCTGTCTCTCATGAATTAATAAATAAAATCTTTAAAAAAATAGGTAATGTTAGTAATATTATCCCATCAGCCAGAACAAATCCACTGCAGGAAGCTGAGAAGTTGAGAGGCACTAATGTAATGCCTAGTCATTTTCGGTATCATGTTAGATTTCTTCTCTGTAAATAACCTATTAAAACTAGATTATTTTTAAGATCTTATTTATCCAAATTTATCTGGTTTGATGCTTTTGTCATTTGATGATGTAATATTTCAAAACTCAAATGATAACAAAAAGTTTGTGACACCGTTCTTACCTTTTTAGCTTCCTCCCCCATCATTGAGTTTAATACTTCTGTTTCTTTCCGTCTGTTTTCCCGAAGGAGTCTGGCCACTTCCTGGTAACACTCGCTTCGCTGCAGATCGTCACATCTTTGTTTATGTAAAGCTTGAATTCGCCAGTCTGCATTTAGACACGCTTGCTCAGCTTTTGCCAAATTTTCTTCAATTAACTAAGAAATATTTACAAATTTCAGAAACAAGGTCAGATTATATATAAAATACAGTATATCCATTCAATGCATCCAAGTGTCTAGGGGAACTTTTTTTTTTTTTTTTTTTTTAGGATTTATTTATTTGAGAGAGAGAGAGGGAGAGAAAGAGCGTGGCAGGGAGACAGAAGGAGAGAGAGAATCTTAAACAGACTCTTCACTGAGCATGGAGCCCGAAGTGGGGCTTGATCTCATGACCCAGAGATCATGTGAGCTGAAACCAAGAGTCAAACTGACTCCCAAACTGACTGAGCCACTCAGGCACCCCTCCGGTACCTGTTTGTAACCCTGGCTGCATATTAGAATCACCTCACAGTGTTTAAAACAAACTGGATGCTGAGTATCCAGGACCCAGCACAAACCAATTATATCAATCTCTGGGGTAGCAGGATATTAAAACTTTTTTACAAAGATAATTCTAATGTATAGTCAAGGTTGAGAATTTCAAGGTTAGGTAATAAGGGGGATTAAACAATTTCCATGTTTCAACCTTTTGAAAAGGAGTCAGAAGAGCCCATTCTTACACTGTGGACAAAAGCCTATAAGGAAAAATAAATGGTAGGCTATTCCAGTGGGATCACCTAAGGGACTGTTATTGAACAGAAGGTAGGGAAACATTACACTATTCCTGGCTTTGGACCAGGGCCAGGCCTTGCTACAGACTCATTTAGAATTTTGTTAACTGGATAATAGAGAAAGTTCTTTCCGGAAGTTCTCAAATTCTATTTCAATTCATGTAAGCCAGCATTTCTGAAAGGGTACTCCACAGAAATTCTACAAAATAAGTTTGGGAAATTTTCTTAAAGATTCACAATGTATCATATCCTCAAATTTGGCAGGAAAAAAGCCCCTAAATTTAAACAGCACTGCTGGGGTGGCTCAGTCAGTTGAGCATCTGCCTTCGGCTCAGGTCATAATCTTAGGGTCCTGGAATGGAGCCTCTTGTAGCAGCCTGAAAAGGAACACACCCCAGCCAGTTATCTACTTCCTGATTTCTCCCTAGCTCTTCAGTGTCATCAGGGAGCCCTGATGCTTCTCCCTCTCCCTTTCCCTTTCCCCCTCACTTGTGCTTTCTCTCACTTTCTCTCAAATAAATAAAATCTTTAAAAAACAAAAAACCCAAAGCACCTCTAATACTTATTGCCACTCCCCATTTTATTGTGTCATAGTTATTAATATTCTACAGAACATACTTTGGAAATGCTGGCTTATATATACCAGGCAAAGACCTGATGTTTTGTAACTAATTTACTCAGGGACAATTTCTGAGACATTAACACAGTGGGTTTGTATTTATAACGTTACTATTTCCCTCGTATTTTCTTCTAAGTCTTAAAATTCTCAAAGACTATAAAAGATACATGTTTATGTCTGGCAGTGAAGTGAGTGACCTGTAAAAATAATGTGAGATTCTAGGAATTGTGATAACTGAAACAAAGAAATGAATTAACTCAACTTCACAGAGCGCGATTGTGAATTTCTTCTTTTGAAAGGATGACTGATGGGGGCAGGGAAAAAATAAATACATAAAAGGATGACAGATGGGGATTCCTCCCCCCTCTATATGCTAGATTTGCCATATTTTTACCTTGTGAGTTTTTTGGTTCTGAGTTTGACCGGTTTCTATCAGTTTATGAAACATATGTTCTTCAAGATCCACTTTTCGTCTGTAGGCATCTGTATCTTCTCTCATTTCTTTTGCAACAGCTTCCTGATTTCTAATAAGATTCTGTTAAAAAAAAGCATTTGTAAAAAAAAAAATCTATAGAATATATATAGATTATATCTATATAACAACGCTAGAACAAATCTATATAATAATGCTAGAACACAAAATGACTTTTTTCCCCTTTAATACTAGCACACAAATAAAAAATTGTAGTTCTCTAGTTTTCAAAGACAAAAGCAAACAGAAGTGACATCAGTGACAATACAAGAAAGGACTTCTGAAAATTCTCTCATCCAAAAAAGTACTAAGAACACTGGTAAAATCAATTTTTTCAGAACTCTGGAAACTAACCAAAGGCTTACAGCAATTTGGGGAGCATTCACTCATAAAAATGGCTGAATCTTGGTAAAAAGAATAAGCCTTAGGGCATTTTTAAGTTGCATTATTCCTAGTCCCACCCCACCCCTTAGCTCTGCATTAGCCTTGAAAACCAGCAGCCTGGCAGCCTGTGGAAGGGGCAAGATGGACTAGGAGCTCCTTCAAACTCCCATTCTCCCATGATTGTCACCATTTGACCTATTTGCTGATTTTGGAAGAACTCTCTTCCAAGGCTGTCTTTATTTGTCCTTATTAAGAACTCATTACTTTGAACAGTCTTTTCCCTGGGGACATTTGCTGAAAAACATCAGAGGAACCTGTTGAACATCTTGGCTGTCTTGGGCAGTAGATCTCAGTGCAAACCATAAGTTAATCAAAAGGCTTTACAGAAAAAGTTGGAGAAGCAGATGTCTGCTGGGGACTTTGAAAAGCTCTGATAGATTCCTAGGACCCTAAAAGTCCATATGCATGTGTAAGGCTGTATATATGCCAAGGGCTATGTGAATGCTCAGATCTGAGAAGGTCCTGAGCTTTCAAGTCTGGTGAACTGAGGTATTGCACAGTCAGGAAGTGAAATCTAAGAGTTCTGAACTACGTAGCTAAATGTTGAAGGCATGGTCCAACACCGTGCACACAGAGTCCCTTGGCAAAGACTAGGAGCTAATTGGTTCAGGCAACTAAGGAAATCTCTATATAGTCACTAGAACTGAGTTAAGACTTTAATTGAATTCTATAAATTAAACTTTACAGATTTAATTCAGAAAAGTCATTAAGAGACAAGAAACCCTGAGGTGGGAGGAGAATCTGATTTTCAGAACTGCCACATTATTTTAAAAGACCTAGTTTTCTTTTCTTTTTTTAAAGATTTGAGAGAGAGAGAAGAGGGGCAGAAGGAGAAGCTGAGTTCCCACTGAGCAGGGAGCCTGAGTTGGGCTCAATCCCAAGACCCTGAGATCATGACCTGAGCCAAAGAGGTGTTTATGCTTAACTGAGCCACCCAGGTGCCCCTAAAATATATAGTTTTCAACAAAAAATTATATGAGATATTAAAAACCAACAGTTTCTCTCTCTCCAAAGAGCACCATAAAAATGGCCAATAAACATGAAAGCATCACTATGACTAGCATCATCAGTCATTAAAAAATGCAAATCAAAACCACACGATACCGCTATATACGCACTAGTATGGCTTTTATCAAAAGGACAGACAATAACAATTGTTGACAAGAATGTACAGAAATGAGAATTCTACACTCCTAGGTATATATCTAAGATAATAGAAAATGTATGTTCAAACAAAAAGCTGTATGTGAATGTTCACAGCAGTGTGACCTATCATAGCCAAAAAGTGGAAACAACCCAAATCTCCACAGAATGTGGTTTTATCCATATGACAGAATATTATTCGGCCACAAAAAGGAATGAAGTACTAACTCAGGATGCTACATGTATAAACCTTGAAAACATTATGCTACATGAAAGAAAACAGTCACAAAAGACTATACATTGTATGATTGCATGCACTTACATGAAATGTCAGAATAGGCAAATCCATAGAGATAGAGAATAAAATAAGTGCTTGCCAGAGTCAGGAGAATGAGTGCTAATGAGTGCAGTGGTTGTAGGGAAGGACAGCAAACAATATTCATGAATATTTAAGTTAAAAAAGCAAACTACTAATTGTATGTACCAAATAATCTCACTTGATGATATTAGCAGTTATTTCCCAATTTATTTTATTTATTATTTTTTTTATTTCCCAATTTAGAGATTTATTCTAGTTTTCCAATGATCTACTGGCAACATAATTACCTTCATAATGAAAAATAAAAATGTTTATAATTATATGCAGAGAAGATATTTGTATGAAGAAGTTTATTGCCAAAACCTGTAAACTACTTAAGCACCCAACAACAGAAAATAGATTTAAATAAGTTATAGTTCATCAATATCTATTACAAATGACAATACCAAGATATGGAGTCATTTAGAAAAAGGATTTTATTAAGTAAAAAAGAAAAGAATACAGAATCTTAGTTACTCCACAAGAGGTAAAACAATGTATATGCAGAGATTAGGAGGAAAACAATGGACATTTACAAACAGTAGAGGAAGGAAGACAGGGTGGTGATTTAAAGAATCAGGGGAAGGAAGTTGTCGATTCATTTTGTCAAAGTGTAGAGCGTTTTTGGCCAAAGGGCAATGATGGGAAATTAATAATACTCGCCCAGCTGGTGCCCATCTGTGTAGTAAAGGGGTAACTCAGTAGCCTGAATTATTCAAATCCTGCACATTCCAAAGAAAAGATTAGCCCTTGACCAGCTCTAAACCCCTGGAATACCCTGTCTGATAAGGGTATCTCTATATATGTGGGGTCTTGGGCTCTGCTAGATGTTAATAATGTGACTTATGGTAGGAGCCTTGGGTCACCCTTATCAGCCTGACCTCTGCAGAGCAAGTAAGGAGGGTCAGCCATGTACCCACTCCATGCCTGTTGGCAGTACTCTGTTGTCATACATCCTTGCTGGCAAAATTAAGCACTATCTGTATGACTCCACTGGGAAAGAACAAGGGGAAGCTTGTGCCTATTCTCTCCTGGACTCTACCCTAGGTGCCTTTTACCATTGCTGAGGCGTTTTGTTGTTGTTTAAGTAATCTCTATACCCATTGTGGGGCTCAAACTCATGACCTTGAGATCAAGAGTTGCATGTTCCACTGACTGAACCAGCCAGGTGCCCCCTATCTTTGTTGAATTTATTCTGTATCCTTCCACTGTAATAAACCATAACCATGAGTATAACAATTCTGAGTTCTGTGAGTCCTTCTAGCAAATCACTGAACCTTAGGATAGTCTTGGGGACTCCTGTCACTGACATATAGATATTAATTCATTTAATTCTCACAGCAGTCTTGGCAAGGGTGGTCCTACACCAAGTAGAAAGTACATGTGCTTGAGAGAGACCAAGAGAAATGCAGAAATTGGACTTGATGAAGCAGGGTCCTAGGAGATGAAGGAGATGGATTCAGGATCAGAGGTCAGTATGTGCTTGTTTGTGCTTCATTTTATTCTTTTTTTTTTTTTTTTTGCTTCATTTTATTCTTTTGTTAATTTTTTAAATTCAAATTAGATATACATGGGATATTGAGCATATATTTCCAATAAGAGTCATCACAATATTGTCTGTTTCCTGGGATATAGTTTGTTTACAAATAGACGCAGTTAATCAAACTAATGTAAGAGCTAAGTTTGGCAGATAAAATATTAATTACTAAAATTGATGAAAAAGGCAGGAGCTGCACATCCGAATCTAACAGACCAGATAAAGTTCATGATTTTATGAATTAGTTTTATTGAGTAGGCTCAGTCTTCTCTAACTCTATTAGTTTGCTTAATAAATACTTTCCTCAAAAGAGGGCAAAAATGATGATGATATGTAGAAAGAAACTCAGTGTCACTTGTAGGGCATTCCTGTCCAAAGCACTTAAGTTGAATCTTATCATAAGGAAACAACAAACATCAACTGAGGGACAGTCTACAAAATATCTGGCCAAATGCTTCAAAAATATCAAGTTATAAAGACAGACTCATGAGTGGTGCCAACATAAAGGAGACTAAAAGAGACATGACAACTGAAAAAAATGAATCATCTGAGATTTTCTTTTGCACTAAAGGACATTTTTACAACTGATAAAATAGATAACAATAATATGTTCATTTCCTGATTTTGATAATTGTTTTGTGGTCATGCGATAAATATTCCTTAGTCTTAAGAAATATACACTGAAGCATTTAGGGGTGAAGGGGTATCAAGGCATAGACAGGAAGGGAAGGATAATGCTAATTTAACAAGATGTTAATATTTGATTCAATATTTCTGAGAGAAACATATTTGGAAATTCTTAGTATTTTTCTTGCAAATTTTCTGCTAATTCTGAAATCATGCTCCATTGGATGCTCCACCCATCTCCCCAAAGAAAAAACAGGGAAAAAGTAAACTTAGGTTTGGCCTAAATGAATTGAATCTAATTCAAAATCACAGGAGACCTAGCCAGTGTGTAAATCCCTGGCTCAATTCTAGAAGTAGTTCAGTGTGGAACTCAAAATATGTTGCAGATACAAATGGAGGACATATGTTTTAAAACTCATTTAATGTGAACAATCATATGTTACCTGTTACATATTTGCAGTTATCACTGACTTCAAAATCTCACTTTAAGAGGGCTGAAGGAAGTGAAAACTTATGGTTTCAACGTTAAATAAATGCATAACAAAATGCTTTTCCCAAATAATAAATATTTATATTAACAAAACTCTTTTTTCCACTGTCTTGGAAACTCAATTATATATTCTAAGTAGATACTTGATAATCTAATTCCAGAGAATTCAAATTAAAAGTACTTTACAAGCTCTTGTCTGATTTACTTTACTTATAAAGATCCTTGTGAAGTACTAGGTTAATTTAGTAGTCACTATCACATAGATGGGAGAAAACTTAGTAAGTTGGTGGAAGATCCTAAGGCAAAATCTGGGGCTTACATCTGGTACGTCAGACACTAGACCAAGTCGCTAAGAGAAACATGAGTTAAAGCATTACAACAAACTGTACATTCAGACATTCTGGCTACCTTACAATCCTGGATGACACTATATTCTGCTTAAAAGAAAAAAAAAAAAACAAATAAAATGAGCATTATGAAATCATGAATAAATACAATCTAAAAAGAGTTTGTATAAACCCTGCTTCTCCCATGGTGGAAACAGACAATTATACCTTCTCATAAAGTCTTTTTTGTGATTCAAGTTCCAGATGTCTCATTTCTAGGTCTTTGGCTGTAGTAGCAATTTCTCGATCTCTCATGTGTACCTATGGCCAAACAACAGTGTGAACACCAAAAAGAACTGACAAGATAATTTCTGTTTAACAGCTTTAGTAATCTTATAATCCAAATAACCCACTAAAAGTATTTAAAATAAAAAGTATTGGGTTTTTGATACCAGAGTAATTGATAGTCTATTACTATTCATTGCAGAATCTAGGAATAATGTCTAAGTTAAAGTTAAGCTTAATTTTCTAAAAAGGAAAGTACAATTACCATATGCTCATCTACCCAGACTGCAAGAACAGATGGCAGCTCTTACCACACCATATCAGCCAATATTATGAGTAAGAAAAACTTGAGCAATTTAAATTTGCGGTGGTTAAAAGTATAGAATGTTTAATCTTATTAAATATAACATTATTTAATGTTCTTTTTGAATAAATGCTTATACTTAAAAAATTTTTTTTTTTAAGATTTCTTTATTTTGGGGGATGAGGGGAAGGGCAGAGGGAGAGAACCTCAAGCAGACTGCCTGCTGAGCATGGTGCCTGACACAGGGCTTGATCCCATGACCCTGAGATCATGACCTGAGCCGAAATCAAGAGTCACCTAGGTGCCTGTAAGTGACTGTACTTTTATAAATTCAGTTTGGCAAAGAGTAACTCCAATTTTAAATGTGCTCTGCTTGGACTTAGCTAATTTAAAGTCTACCTTTCTTCAGATTTTGATTATGTGGAAGCTTTTTACACTTATACATGAGAGGATTTGAATAAGGGCCTCTTTAGGTGGCTAGAAAATATTAGGAGAGGTCTTAAATGAATACTTGGCTGCTTAAAGTCCCCATTTTTTAGGAGAGATATGTGTTTTAGAAATAAAACCAATGACATCAGTTATCAAACCCCATTCGTTTATTCAGTAAACATTTAAGAATTGCATTACTATTTGTATGTGTAAGTATTAGACATTGTAAAGAGATCAAATACCTATTACTGGAGAAACAGAGTAAAAATGAAAATACGGTGGGACATACAAGGACATGCATCTGAGAAGTAAATAAATCACTGACCGGTGACCAGTTCAACTTAGGAAGGTTACTGGGAAAGCCAACGAGGTCAAAAGTGGGGATGCTCAAGTTTATGAAACAAGAATAGTAAAAATTCTAATAGGTGGAAGAGAGGTTTGGCATAGTTAATAATGTGTTTTAGGAATTTCAATTAGAGAAGCTCTTTTGCTTAGACATACAAATAGCTTAGTGCCAGAGCAACCACAGATCAACTCTGCTTACTGCTAATGGATGTGCAGTCACTTGAATGTGTCACTGTGGACTTAAACAGTTTCCCTGCTGGTGCCTGCACGGGGAGCAGAAAAGCTCTGGCAGTTTAGCAGGGTCAGAGCTCATGAACAGAATAGGGAGATGAAGAATAGGAGGCTGGAAGGGTAAGCAGAGGCCAGGTCATATGAACTGAAAGGACTTTACAGGATTCTTTGACAAAAAATTGCCTTCACTATCTCAAAGAGTTTGGAATAAAGAGGTCAGAGTTTGTTCTAAGCCTGTACTACTTTTGGAGAAGAATATATGCTTTTCTAGAATAATGAATTATCAACCTCATTTATTCACTGAGATCATGAAAAGGAAACATAGCTTTCAAAACCCAATTTAAAATTCACTGGCTTTAAATAAAACAAAGGTATTATCTCATGCTATAGAAGAGATGATAGATTTCTAATACAGATGAATGCAAAATACTTTCAAAGACTGAAAAAATACTTAGTATTTGACCAAAACTAGGTTTAAAACTCCCTAAATGAGACTATAAATTCAATGCAATCCTAATAATCCTAATAAAAGTGCTGCTAGGATGGGGTGAGGTAGAGATCTGGAAAGAAAAAGTGATATGATTCTCAAACTCCATTTAAAATGATACACATTTGGGCAGCCCCAGTGGCTCAGCGGTTTAGCGCTGCCTTTGGTCCAGGGCATGATCCTAGAGTCCCGTGTCGGGCTCCCTGAATGGAGCCTGCTTCTCCCTCTGCCTGTATTTCTGTCTCTCTCTCTCTCTCTCTCTCTCTCTGTGTCTCATGAATAAATAAATAAAATATTTAAAATAAATAAATAAAATGATACACATTTGAGAATACTGCAGAATATCCTGAAAAGGTGAACTTATAGTGGGAATGAGGCCCACTAGTTAGGAAAACACTCCGAAACTGTCATTCAGTGTGGTGCTGGCTTAGGAGCAGACACAGCAATGGAGGAGATACGATATATAAGGGGATTTAACACTGAATAAACCATCAGTTGGCAAATGACTTTGTTCATCAACAAATGGGTGTGACTATTCCAATAAAACTTTATTTATGGATACTGAAATAGGAATTTCATGCTTTTAAAAATGTCACATAAGGGCAGCCTGGGTGGCTTAGGTGGCTTAGTGCTGCCTTCGGCCTAGGACGTGATCCTAGAGACCCGGGATGGAGTCCCACGTCAGGTTCCCTGCATGAAGTCTGCTTCTTCCTCTGCTGTGTACCTGCCTCTCTCTTTCTCTGTGTGTCTCTCATGAATTTAAAAAAAAAAAAAAAAAAAAAAAAAAAAAAAAATCTTAAAAAAAAAAAAGTCACATAATTTCCATGTCATGAAATTATGTTTCTTGAGTTCTTTTAACCATTTAAAAAGTTAAAACCAGGGTTGCCTGGGTGGCTTCATCAGTTAAGTGGCTGACTTGTGATTTTGGCGTAGGTCATAATCTCATGGGTCGTGGGACAGAAATCCATATGGGGCTCCGCAACTCAGCAGGGAGTCTGCTTGAGATTCTCTCCCTCTGCTCCTACCCCCCACTCACTCTCTCTAAACCAAATAAATCATAAAAAAAAGTGACCAGTCCAAATTGAGGTATACTATATAAACTATTAGATTTCCAAGATTTAGTATAAACAAAAAGTAATATATCTCATTAATAACATCTTTGTACTAATTACATATTACAATAACTTGGAAATCTACTGTATTAAATATTAATTTCATGTTTCTTTTTTATTTTCTTATTTTTTTTAATGTGGCTATTAGAAAACAAGATTGCCTATGTGGCTCACATCATATCTCTACTGGATCCTGCTGCCTCAAATGGCACAAACAGCCAATGTAAATTGATAAGGAAAAAACCTGATAGAAAAAAGGACAAAAGATATGGACATAAAATTTATAGTTCTACAAACAGAAGATAGTAAGTAACTTGGGAGATATTTAACCTCACTAGCAAGAAAAAAAAAAGGCAAATTAAAATATACAATTTGCACCCATCAGATTGGCAAATATTAAGACTGATGTACTCTGAATTGACTAGGGTATAAGCACTCTTATATATACACTTAAAATAGGTAGGTTCATTTCTAGAGAATAATTTGGTATACCTTGGAATTTACTCAACAAAACTATGAGTGCAACCTGAGTGCAATTTGTACTGAGAATGCTAACCTAGCACCGTTTTGTACAGCAAAGCACTATAAACCACCTCAATGTCTAACAGCAAAGGATTAATCAAGCGATAATATAGTCACAATGGAATGCTAGGCAACCATGAGAAATGGAAAAGCTGTATTGCCATTTTTCAGTGTATCTCTGGGGGAGGAAAGGAGAGAAGAGTGGGGAAGGTTTTGACTCCATGCATTTTATGACAGAAATTTTCTTGTATTAGCCATGTGCAAATTTTTATACTAAAAAAGAGTATTTCCCCTACTTCACAGTTAATGGTTAATCGATGCTTCTATTTTTCGAGAAGTAGTCGCCAAGGATGCCAGTCAAACTGACTAATTTTCTTGGCATTTCTAAAATCTTTAATTATTAATGAAATATGAAAGTGAATAAGAAGAGCCTAGGGAAAAGTGAAAGTAAAGAGGCTATTTAATATTCCTTGTGAATTCTAGCAATAACATTGATCTTGAGGGTGTTTGGGTCACAGTTCAATGAGAGTAAAGGGTGATCCCAAGTGAGCACAAAAGTAGTGGTCATATACCTTTCTCTCGAGTTCATCGTCCAGCCTTCTTAATTCCATCTCACGCTGATCTTGCTGCAGCTTCAGAAAGCGCCTTCTTGTAGCATCTTGTAAGTGCATCTCCTTTACTTTCAACTCTCTTTTCACAGAAGCTAGTCTTAAATACAAAATACATCAAGAGAAACAAATCAACACATTTCTCAATGTAGATTTAAATGGAAACATGTGTCCCAACAATGAAAGGCCTGGCACGTATTAGGGTGCACTGCCCCAGTGTGACTGGTGCTACCGTGGCATGGTGGTATGTATACCACACATGGGTGAACACTGCCCATGTCTGCATGCATGGAAATGACACGTGTCTACACACAACTGGTTATTCATTTCAGATTTAAAAGTTCTTATAACAGGTCTATTCAGATCATCTCACTACAGTCGATACCCTTTTTCTGAAGAAGAACAAAAATTGCTCCAGTGTGACCAAAGATTACATAGGCTTACTCTTCCAGAATTTTAGTATAAGGTTAATGCTCAGTTCAGTAATTGTTTTTAACCCACACTAGAAATTGGTTTCATAAAGTCCCAACCAAGAGTAAAAATCAGTAAACACTTACAGAAGTGAGTTTCCCAACGATTAGGTTTTTTTTTTTAAAGATTTTATTTATTCATGAGAAAGAGAGAGAGAGAGAGAGAGAGAGAGGCAGAAACATAGGCAGAGGGAGAAGCAGGCTCCATGCAGGGAGCCCGATGTGGGACTCGATCTGATCCGTGGACCCCGGGATCACGCCCTGAGCTAAAAGCAGACACTCAACCACTGAGCCACCCAGGAGTCCCTACTATTGAATCCCATAATCTTAATCAATTTAAACATTTTGCTTTATTAATGTATGTTCAAATAAGCATTTAGCACTTCTAGCACCCTGTCCTCCAAAGTATGAAATGCATAGAGATAATCATTTTATGTTTCAATTTTCAAGTCATGCCAGTATGCTTAAAACACAATTTTAAGGGCTCCCTGGGTGGCTCAGCGGTTTAGCTCCTGCCTTTGGCCCAGGGTGCGATCCTGGAGTCCCGGGATCGAGTCCCACGTCGGGTTCCTGGCATGGAGCCTGCTTCTCCCTCCTCCTGTGTCTCTGCCTCTCTCTCTCTATCATAAATAAATAAATATTAAAAAAAAAACACAATTTAAAAAATTATGCCTTCCTCAAGGTGATTTACCCAGCACTGTATTACAGAGCATTTCTGCCTATTGTATAATGATGTTTCCAATAACATCCTCCAAGGTACATTAGGTCTTGTATTACTTCTGAATAATCAGTGCAAAATTATAGTGCAGTGCAGTATAGTTTCAGAATTATGTTTCAGTATATGTCAATCTTTTGAAATGTGGTATATGCAGATTTCTTTTTATTAGCTTATATTTTTGCTTAATGGAAATGCCACAGGTGGGTAATGCTATATATATAGAAAATAAAGAAGAAAATAAAAATTATTTGACTAACTCACATGTCCAGATTTTCTCAAAGCGGTAACACATACCTCTGCCTTTGCTGTACCATCTTCTCCTCCTCCTGTAAGAGCAATTCTCTCCTTGTTTCTTCAGCTTTACGAAGGAGTTCTTGTTTTTGGTACCAAGCTTCATCTTCAACTCTTTGCTGGTCTACTTCAGCTTGCATATCTTCAACCATCTGCCTTAAGTAGGGAATACTTCTTATTACATCCAGACACAAACAAGCCTCCAATATACATTTGTGATCACGAAAGGGTAAATTGCTATTTCCCTTTGAGACCCTGAACAACTGCCTTTTACTTTCAAAAATTAAAGTTTATCTCATTCAAGGGGAAGAAAGCACTGGAAAGGATGCCCTATGTAAGTCTCACCAAAAAATGCAAAGAAAAAAATGCAAACAAAGAAAACTGAGTAATTTAAGTCCAAGAACAATCAAAACACGAAATATATACCTGATTAATATGATTGTTTTACTTCTATATGCAAGAATTAAATACCTTTAAAGATATTCCCAGCCTTCAAACTCTGATTCTACACAAATACTTAATATTTTACATGTGTTTTTCATAAAAATTTTGTCTATATTTATAACAGATTTTGCTTCTATCCCACAAAGTACAACTATTCCATGATTACCTCTCCCTCAGGTAGTCCAATTCATCATTTCTTATTCTTTCTCGCTCCTGTGTCTGATAGTCCACGATGAACTTTGGATATTGGTTAAATACTGGATACTGCCCTTTTGTCAGTGCCACAAAAACATGAAGCATGCTGTCTGGATGAATGTCAGTGGGAGTGGTATCCATGAGACGATAAACTTCCTTAATTACAACACTTATATCCAAGTTATTCCGATGATGAAAAAAATACTGTAAGAGAACTTTGTGTTTAAATTGTGATTTACATAACAAAGCAACTATGAGATAGAATTAAAACAAGAGTTTAAAGTATGAATTTTCTTTCTCTCTCTCTTTCTTGGCAAATTCACTGAAGATTTTCTTAACCCAAGTTTTTGAGTCAATTTCATATTTTCAAAGTCCAATAAAATTTCAAAACCAAATTTCTGAAATAATACTTTTTAAGTTTTAACTCAAACCAAAGGCCTCCTTTATATTAGAAGAATACTTCAACCCACAATGGAGCAAGCTCTTCCACTTGGATTTTTTTCTCTGCAAAATCCAAAATAAATAAATATGAAAATAAATTAGCTTGATTCGTTCAAAATATTTGAAATGTTTCCACATTATCTTGTTCTGCTGGCAGGTCCAAATTATTTTTTTTTTAAGATTTTATTTACTTATTCATGAGAGACATACAGAGAGAGAGAAGAGGAGACATAGGCAGAAGGAGAAGCAGGCTCCCTGCAGGGAGCCCAACATGGGACTTGATCCCAGGACCCCAGGATCACGCCCTGAGTCAAAGGCAGATGCTCAACCACTGAGCTACCCAGGTGCTCCCAGCAGGTCCAAATTCTAAAAAATATATGTATATATGTATCTTGTGAACATTAAGTAAAAATAAAGTTTGACAGGGGGCACCTGGATAGCTCAGTCTGGCTCTTGATTTCAGCTCATGTCAAGAGTTGGGAGACTAAGCCCCTCGTTGGGCTTTGAGCTCAGTGGGGAGTCTGCTTCAGGTTCTCTCATCCTTCTGTCCCTCCTCACCCACACTCTCTCTCTCTCAAATAAATATATCTTTTTTTTTTTTTTTTAAAAAGGAAAACTAAAAACCTTTTAAAAAAATAAAGTCTGCTAGGAACCACAAAATAAATAACAAGCAAGCCCAATTCCTCTTGTCTACCAAAAGAACCTCTTCTTTTATTATTTATGTATTTGAGAGGGAGACACAGATAGCGAGAGAGCACACATGGATGGGGGGAAGGCGCACTGAGCAAGGAGCCCAATGTAGGGCTCCATCCCAGGACCCTTGAGATCATGACCCGAGCCGAGGGCAGATGCTTAACCAACTGAGCTACCCAGGTGCTCCAAGAACTTCTCCTTTAAAAAACCTCCTCTCATGCTTTCCTAAGTAACTTTCCTCTTATGTCTCAAAATTCTCATAGTAACCATTTCATATGTGTAATAAGCATCCAGACTGTCACAGACTGGATGGGTCACTTATAAAACCACACACAGAACAACGACCCACCTGTTAAACATCCTTTACATAGGCAACAAGCATGGAACTTCCATATTACCATGTTTCTTTTCTGAAGCTACGACTGTAAGACAAATAGTGTGCTGTAATTGCCTGTTGGATTATCTACCAACTATGTCAGAGTAAGGATGTGGTACTGCATTACTACCCACCCAGCACTGGTAACTGACATGCAACAGGTACTCAATAAATGAATGGATCTTTCAATTGAAATAAATGAAACTTGAGAACCATTACTTAAGAACAAGGATATTTACCTCAAAATCATCTTTAAGACTGCAGTTGAGCAAAGGAGCTCTAGAGCATATGTTGTAGGCTACAACAGTCATGAGGAGGAATGAAGGATGGTTGGAAAAGACATTATCAAATAATTTTAGCCACTCCTCTCTTGTTAGTACTTCTGAAAAAATGGTTTCAAGAAGAGGCCAAGCATACAGCTAAAATAAATAAGGAAAGATTTATTAGTTTCCTATGGAAAAGTCGTTAAGTCATTGCCAATATTCTCTTACATTTGATGGAGCAGTTAGAGTTAAAAACAGTTATGTTAAAAACAACTGGGAAAAGAACCACCTTACTCCGGACCTTTCTTTACAGACTTTCAGGAAAGCAGTTTAAGGAAGAAGAATGGAATACTGTTAAAAATACAAAAGGTAGTGTATTCTTTTATTATACTCTTTCAAGAAAATACTGCCTTACTTATACCAGAACCAATGTTAGCTTCCCAAATAAGCCATGTTATCCTAAAAAACCTTATTCTTCTTACCTGGGAAGTTATATCGTGATCTATGAAGTGCTGCAGTAGTTCTTTGTCATGAAATGCCAAAACATTTTCTATCATACTGAGAATATTGATAGGAGGATTCGGAAAATATTCAAACCAGTGTTGACACCAATTGACTATGAAGAAAAAAATAGAAAATTTATCTTTACCATTCTGATTTATCAAAAGATTTTGCAATTCTTAAATGTATCCACTCTTTATGCCATCAATATGCTCATTAACAAAGAATACATGATAACTCTTCAAGTTCTAGAACAATTGATTTTAAAGTTCCATCATGTTAACAATAGTATTTTAGGTTTATGGAACTGGCCAATTTCTTCAAATGAGAGCAGGTGATAAGAAAGTGTCAATCAAAACAAACGATACTTCCCTTAGTATTCCTGATCCTCACCATAGGGCATTCTGCTTCCTACTTCTCCTGGTTAACAGAATGACCCTTCTAAAAAAACTTCTTTCTTAAGTCTTTGTTAAATGTGACGAATGGGGGGTGCCTGAGTGGCTCCATCGGTTAAGGGTCTGCCTTCAGCTCAGGTCATGATCTCAGGGTCCTGGGATTGAGCCCCGCACTGGGCTCCCTGCTCAGTGGGGGAGCCTGCTTCTCTCTCTCCTCACGATTTGCGCTCTAGCTCTGTCACTATCTCTCTCTCTGAAATAAATAAAATCTTAAAAACAAAACAAAACCGATGAACATTAAATGCCAATCTCCTGAAATCTACTCAAATTCATACCTAATCAGGGATGCTTGAGTGGAAAAGGACTGTGGTTCCATCCTTTGATGATAAAGGTCTCTTCACATATTAGCTAACGAAGGTTTAGGTCAGTGGAATTTTGGATTACATACGGTTATAAAGGGCCTACTAATTCCAGAAGTCAATTATTTATTAGTAAGTAAATTTGAGTTAATAATTAAGGTATAATTAAACTCTTGCAAAAACTAAGCTTTAGGGATCCCTGGATGGCGCAGCGGTTTGGCGCCTGCCTTTGGCCCAGGGCGCGATCCTGGAGACCCGGGATCGAGTCCCACGTCGGGCTCCCGGTGCATGGAGCCTGCTTCTCCCTCTGCCTGTGTCTCTGCCTCTCTCTCTCTCTCTGTGACTATCACAAATAAATAAATAAATACCTTAAAAAAATTTTTAAAAACTAAGCTTTAAAGGAAATTATTTCGACTTCTTTAACTGCTGCTCGAGTTAACTCTAAGAGAAAAATCCAGTTCAGCAACATGTGCTAAGTACCTACCATGACTCAGACAGACACTGCTAATCCTAGGAATTGTCAAACACTGCACACAGATACGGCCCTGATTTTTATACCTAATCATCAACAGAACACTGCTTTCAATTAGGCAAAAGGGAAACCCTGCTTTACACAGTAACTTCCTCTGTTCGGCATGGAGTCACCACAACAGGAGTACGAGTAGAGGACCTAGACACAGAACTGAATGAGAACAGGATAAGGAGAAATCACTGTGTGGAGATCTTTGACTCCACCTGAAGAACTAACTCCCTCTTGGTCATAAAGAGACTGTAAAACAGTGCTTAAAATGACTTCTATAAACACATTCCAAATCATATACCAAAGTGATTATATTCCTTCAGACTTTCTACTAGGTCCCAACTAGACTGTGAACCTGAACGGTCAGAACAATGGTAATATCGCAAGCAGTGCTAACATTTAGTTGGAGCTAACATTTAGTAAATGTTTATTAGCTAAACTAGTTTGAGACCCTTGATGAAAATTCACAGCTACTCATGCTGACCATGATGGATCTTCTAGATTTAGATTTCAGGTTTAGAAGGAAAATCAATTCCTCAGCACGTAATCATGCTCCAACGATTTAACAAGATTTTACTGGAAATAAAGAGTGCAATTGCTGGGTTATATGGTATTTTATGTTTAACTTTTTGAGGAACTGCCAATTTTCTACAGTGACCATCATTTTACATTTCCAGCGATATATGAAGGTTCCAATTTTTCCACATTCTTGCCAATCCCTCTTTTTTTCCCCAATTTTGAAATTATAGCCATCCTAGTAGGTATAAGTAGCATCTCAGTGTGGTTTTTTAATTTGCATTTCCCTAATAACTAATGATCCAGAGCGTCTTCTCATGTACTCATTTGCCACTTAGATATCTCCTATGGAAAAAAGTCTAATCAAGGTCTTTGCCCATATAAAAATGGGATTATTTTTCTTTTTGTTGTTGAGTTGCTTCTTTTCCTTTTAAAACACAAAGTGTTTTGCCAGGGTAAACTAGTATAACCCTTTTGAGGAATCAATTAGAATATTCTTATTTTTTTGACCTAATAATACCAATTCCAGGAATTTGACCAAGAGAAAAGAATCATAATCATTTCTATGTAAAGATAGTTATAACATTGTTTCTTGAGGTAAAAATTAGAAATAACCTAAATGTCCAACAACAGATTAAACTAGTACATTTACATTATAGAATATTTTAGTAGTGAGGGGAAAAAAAAGAATCCTACAGTCAATAAAATATAAAGTTTATAAAAAGAGAAATGTACATAACATTAAAGTAATATAATTATAAATTTTTTTCAATTATAAAAATTTTAAATATTGCTTAAAATGTATGGAAAAATTATTTAAAAAACTAAAGGTCTACCAGTTGGGGAACTAAATTATAATACATCTATATGATGAAATGTTACATTACCCAGGGAATAAATTATATTTTTCAAGAATATTTAATGATTTGGGGGAAATGCTCTTATAAGAAATTCATCAATATATTATCAAAGATTATCCATGGGGAGGAAGAACACTGGTGACTTTCCTTTTGTAGATTTTCCTATATTTTCTCCAATGATCAGTAAAAATTAACCAAAGCAAATACAATGTAATTAAATGAACAAAAAAACATAAAGAGAAATATAATACTCACAATATGTATACTTGAATCTTTTATTTCTTTTAAAAATTTTACTGTTATAGGTAAGAGCTTTTCTCCTTTGTACAAGACAATCTTTTAAAGTAATTTAAAATACATATAAAATTGTTATTTTTGTTAAATCAATCTATAATTGGATCCAGTTTATTAAATGCTTTACATACTTGTTACAATCCTAGGAATATTAACTGACTTTCAGTAAGTAAAGAATCTGCTTCTTTCTTATTATTTTTAAGATTTTATTTATTTGAGAGAGTGAGTACACGCAGGAGCTGGGGGGCTGGAGGGGGCACAGCAGAGGGACACTTGAACTCCCCGCTGAATGCTGAGCCCCAGGAGTGGATCCCAGGACACTGACTGAGATCATGACCTGAGATGAAGTCATATGGTTAACCAACTGAGCCATCCAGGTGCCCCTGCTTCCTCTTACTAACAAAATCTAACCTGTATTAGTATCTTCTAAAATGTAACTATCCAGATTTTCCTGTAAATAAAAAGGTTTATGTATAAATATCCAAATCATCCATTTCACGCTCTGTATCTGATTGTTTAACACCAGAATTGCTAAATGTCACAAAGACATCAGAAAAACAGACAGAAATCTGCCCTTGGTTTCATTATTTAATACTTATTTACTTACTGATGAGGGTAGCAACAACTTCAAAACAGATGAGTTGGTTGTTCTGGAATAATTTTACAAATGGAAATGCCAAGAGTGGAAGATATGGTGTGTCGCTGAAGATGGCAGACCAGTGAGCTAACGCAGATAGGGTTCTGTGAATCATGTAAGAAAACAAAGACCAGAAAAGTTTATTATTAGAATTTTAAGTAAAACATTCGCATGATAAAAAAAATTTGCTACAGACGGTATATTTGATTCTCCCCTCTACCTTTGTCATCTAGCTTACTTCCCCAGAACCACTGTTAAAAAGTATAGATCTTTTTTTTTTTTTTTTAAAGATTTTATTTATTTACTCATGAGAGACAGAGAGAGGGAGGCAGAGACACAGGCAGAGGGAGAAACAAGTTCCACACAGGGAGCCCTACGCAGGACTTGATCCCGGGTCTCCAGGATCACGCACTGGGCTGAAGGCGGCGCTAAACCGCTGAGCCACCCGGGTGCCCTAGATCCTTTTTTTAAAAAAATCACAAAGGTTGATATAAACATTGTTTCCACACCTTGTATTTTTTGCTTAATAGTATCTTGGAAATAGTTCAATCTAAGTAGATGTGGAGCTTTGATGGCACATGACAGTTTTGTGTAGATACCTTAATTTCTTAAATTTGGCTTTACTGGGCATTTCAGTTGCTTCTAATCCTTTATAAACAATGCCATGCTTAACGTTTTATTTACATTTACATGTGGGAATATAGATTTGGATAAATTCCTAGAAGGGAATTGCTGAGTCAAAAAACATGTGCACCAATTTCAATAGCCAGTGCCAAATTATTCTTTGCAAAAATAGCGTCTATTCACATTCTCATTAGCAGAATAAAGGGATGCCCATTTTTTCACTGTGGCCAACATGTTTTATTATCAATTTTCTTTTTCTTTTTTTAAAGATTTTATTTATTTATTCATGAGAGACATAGAGAGAGAGGCAGGGACACAGGCAGAGGGAGAAGCAGGCTCCCTGTGGAGAGCCCACTGAGGGACTCAATCCTGGAACTCCGGGGTCACGCCCTGAGTCAAAGGCACATGCTCAACCACTGAGCCACCCAGGTGCTGCTCCAGGACTATTTTTTTTAAATTTTGGTCAATTGAAACTCAGAAAAACAACGGCAATGTGGTTTTAAATGTGTATATATACATATTTTTTCAATGTAATTTTGACTGGCATTTATTATAAGGGAGATACACAACTTTTCATGTTTAAGAACTATATCCTCAGCTATGAACAACACATTCAATCCTTTTTCCATTTTTTTTTTAAGATTTATTTATTTGAGAGAGAGAAAGAGAGAGAGAGCGTGCACACACAGAGGGAGTGGGAGAAGGAGAAGCAGACTCTCTGCTGAACAGGGAGCGGGATGTGGGGCTGCTCATTCCTGACCCTGAGATCATGACCTGAGTCAAAAGCAGAAACTCAACCAACTGAGCCACCCAGGCAGCCCCTCTTTTTCCATTTTTTATTGGTTGGTCCTTTCCACACTCATTTTACATGAGTATTTCATATAGAAACCAGCCTTTTGTCTTATGTTTTATATATACTTTTTCACTTTTACATTTGTCTTTGGGGAATTTTTTTACATGTAGAGATCTGTGTTCATATCAATCTCTTCTGGACACATCATGCTTTAAAAGGCCCGCCTTACTCTAGGGCTGTAATTCTCCTATATTTACTTTTAAGGTTTCCTTTTTTTAAAAAAAAAACTTTTATTTTGAAATAGTTTTAGGTTTCCAAAAAAGCCACAAAAATAGTAGAGAGGTTCCTATATACCTTTCACTCAAATTATTCTAATGTCAACATCTTTCATAAATATGGTACAATTAGGACACTAAGAAATTAACATCAGTACTATGCTATTAACTAAATCAGACTTCATTCAGATTTTATCATTTTTCCCCATTTTTTTATGTGTCATTTTTTTCATTTTGCCAAACTAGGACTCAACACTACATTTATTTGCTAAATTAAGAGCCCATAGGCTCTTCCAACATGGGAGCTCCCCAGTTTCTTATCTTTAGGACATTGACATTTTGGGGGAATATCACATAGTTATTTTATTTATAGAGTGTCCCTCAATGTTTTCTCATGACTTAGAGTGGGGTTTATACGTTTTTGGTTAAGAATACCTAGAAAGTGATGTGCAACATATTAAGGTGGTATCTGCTGAGTTTCTCTACTATAAAATTCCCATCTTCTCATTTATAATTAATATCTTGAGGAAGATATACATATTGCTGCAATATACTGAACATACCTCTGTAACACTCTGAGTAGTTTCCTGCTTTTGATGGGGTATTTCTTCTGAAGGTTGAGAAATGCCACATGAACACCTTTATCTTCCAGGCTGTTAAATGCAGTATGGTTTTCAGGCAGTTGTAGCAGAGAGCGCCAAATGAACATTCTGAAATAAAGGTATAATTTTAACCTAAAGTTTGGGGGAGGGGTGTAAAATTGATTTAACAGGGAAGAATGTAAATTTTACCTGTATTTCATTGGATATTCACCATAGCCTTTTAATAAGATTTGCAAACGCTTTTTGTTTAATCCATCTGACAACTCATTCTTAAAAAAAAAAAATAACATCAATAAGTGACATCATCACAAAACAGAAAGGGTAATCTAGCTCACAATGGCTTTCCAGCATTACTTATTTATTTATAGATTTTACTATTTGAGACAGTGAGAAAGAGGGTGCAAGTTGGGGATGGAGGAGCAGAGAGGGAGGAGGAGGGAGAGGGGAGAAAATCTCAAGCAGATTTCCCTCTGAGCATGGAGTCCAATGCAGGACTCCTGAGATCATGACCTGGGCTAAAACCAACAGTCAGATGCTCAACCAACCAAGCCACCCAGGTGCCCCTGGAACCTCTTTGTAAACGAAGATAAAATCCCCAGGTTAAGTTTGGCCTGGGTTTTATCTGTTCTTATCCTGACCATATACAGACGAAGTTCCTACTTCCCTTCCCATGTCATGACGCCAAGATTATAGTGAAGATTTCACCCTGTTCAAGTATTCTACTTTGACCTACTCCTTAGAGCTGGCTATGAATTGCTGAGAAGCAGCCCACTCCCTGACATATTTCTGAAGAATTCCCAAATTTGACTCCCACTAGAGTACTGCCCTGAAGGTGGTGCCTCTTATTTTCCAGAAATCAATTGTGACCATGCCCTTAGTCTTCCCAGAAAAGGCTCCTGTAAATTCTCAGGAAAGCTGAAGTCAGATCATGTCTCAGAGCTATCATTCAGCTTATTTTCTCATCAGAACATTCAACTAACAGGAATGAGATTATCCAACCTTTACACAGCTAGGTTTGTGCCTGCTACTTAGCTTTTTAAAACTAACTGATATTTTTGGAGGGGAGGTGGGTAGGGGAGATGGGGTAACTGGGTGATAGGCATGAAGGAGGGCACTCGACGGAATAAGCACTGGGTGTTACATGCCATTAAATTCTACCTCTGAAACTAATAATATACTATGTTAACTAAATTGAATGTAAATTAAAAAAACTAATATTTTAAGATTACCCATAAAAGTAATAAAACTATAAAGGACATAATTAACATGAAAATGCAGACAATAGTTACATCTATAGGATAGGGAGAGAAATGTGATTGGGAGTAGGCACACGGGAGCTTCAAAGCTACTGGTAATACTCAGTTTCTTAATGTGTATGTGGGTATGTCCTGAAAAGTGTTAACATGGGAGGTCTGAGAACACTACCCTTAGAGAGGTGTACTTGCAAGGCTGGGCCTTGTCTGGAGTCTAGAAACCTGGATTTCAGGAAATTTCCCACTGTCCCCAGATAAGAGTGGCTCACTGTGCCTAAATTGTTCGTACACTGTGATTTATGCTGAATACCTGCTCTCCTTGTAGAGTCCGGGATTTTGAGATGTACTTAACCTACGATGCCTATATAACCAGCTTTCACTGAAAACTCTGGCCACTGGGTCTCTAATGAATTTCCCTGGTAGACCACGCTTTACACATTCGTATTATGTCAGGTTCACAATTTTAAAATGCTCAGAGGAAAAAAAAAAGAGGTCATTAAAATTAATGTGAAAAACGCCAAGTGCTTGTGTGAATATGGAGCAACTAGAGCTCTCAAATACCTCTTGGTGGGAATGTAAATTGTTTCAACCAACTTCTTGGGAAAACTGACAGCATACTACAGCGGAACATAAGCATTACCAACAGGCTGGTAATTCCATTTCTAGGTTTTTATCCAGCATAAATATGCCCAACGTTCGCCAACAGACATGTACTACAATGTGCACAGCAGCACTATTTCTAACAGAAAATTTTTTTAAGAAGTAGAAAACCATCCAAATGTCTACCAACTACAGAATGGATAAAATTTGGTTTACTCACATGATGGAATTTTATATAGTTATGAGCGAATGATGTACAACTACATGGATTTCTCAAGCATAAATAAAACATAATGTTGAATGAAAGAAGCCAGATACAGGACTACAAACTGAATGATCCAATTTATATAAATACAGAAAAAGGCAGAACTCATCTATGGTGTTACAAGTCAGGAGAGGAGTCATTCTTGGGAAGAAAGGGTCTGGAAGGGACCAGAAGAGGGCCTTCTGGGTGCTACTAAGGGTCAATTTTTGGATTTGTGTGCTAGTGACACAGGTGTGTTCGGTCTATTAAAAAAAAAAAAAAATCACTGAGCTGTATAGTGTACTTTTGTGTGTGCAATTGGTTTAATGTCAATAAAAAGTTTTAAAAGTCCTTGAAAACATTACCAACTTCTTTATGAATATTTATATTTACTTTCAATTCCAAAGTAATATATGATCTTTGAGAAAATTATGAAAACACAAAAAATTTACATAAAGAAGAAAATAAAACTGAAAGCCCATCCCGCAAAGGTAATTTTATTAGCATCTTGGTTTTTCTTCAAAAATAATACGTATGTACTCAAAGTCTTTTCAAATCAAACTGATATCCAAGTATATAGTACTTATAGCTTGCTTTTTATTTTTAATATACTGTAATTATTTCCCTTTCCTCTTAAATATTCTTAGATTTCTAGTATATAGCTCTATCATAATTTATGACTGGTTACCTACAATCAGACATTTTGGTTGTTTCTAAGTTTTTCTTGAATAAATCTCTTTCTCTCTCTCTCTCACACACATACAGTATAGAAATTATCGCAAACAAGGCAAAAAGGCAAAGTAGCTCATTCTTTCTCAGAACCATTTGGCTTCTACTATCAAAAAATTTTTTTTTAATTTTTTAAAAAATTTATTTATGATAGTCACACACAGAGAGAGAGAGAGAGGCAGAGACATAGGCTGAGGGAGAAGCAGGCTCCATGCACCGGGAGCCCGACATGGGATTCGATCCCGGGTCTCCAGGATCGCGCCCTGGGCCAAAGGCAGGCGCTAACCTGCTGCGCCACCCAGGGATCCCTACTATCAAAATTTTTATCCAAACTCTGATTTAAAAATTCTACTTCTCCCAATACATTTGTGCAAATGTTCAAAGATAATTATATAAGGCTTTCCACTTCATCACAGATTGTATTAACATGAGATTGATGATATAATCTAAATGCCAGCTAAGCACAGTAAATTAAGGCGAAGGTATATGCACAAAGGCAATACAATGCAAGTATTTTTTAAATGTTGTAGCATCATATGCATAAATATAGATATTTAATATGTTAAGTGATATAAGTTATAGAACAGTACTATGATTCCATTCATGTAAAAAAAATAGAAAGGTTAACACGTGCAGATATACATATATTTCTATATGCACAGAAGACTCCTGAAGCGTATCAACAACTATTAACAATGATTACCTCTGGGGAGTGCGAAGAAGAGTGGGCTAGGGGACAGGGAAGAAGAAAGATGTACTTTTATTTTTTCCCTTCCTAACATTCTATAGTAGCGTTAACAACGCAACTCATGCATGTAATTTTAAGTTTTCTAGGAACTATGTTAAGAAAATAAAAAGATGCAGGGATCCCTGGGTGGCGCAGCGGTTTGGCGCCTGCCTTTGGCCAGGGCGCGATCCTGGAGACCCGGGATTGAATCCCACATCGGGCTTCCGGTGCATGGAGCCTGCTTCTCCCTCTGCCTATGTCTCTGCCTCTTTCTTTCTCTCTCTGTGACTATCATAAATAAATAAAAATTAAAAAAAAAAAAAAAAAGAAAATAAAAAGATGCAGGTAAAATTAAGTTTAGTAATGTTTCATTTAGCCCAAGGTAATCAAAATATTGTCATTTCAACATATAATCGATGTAAATTATTTATATTTTATATTCCTTTTTTTTTCTTTTTTTTAAAATTTTTTAAAAATTTATTTATGATAGTCACACAGAGAGAGAGAGAGAGAGCGAGGCAGAGACACAGGCAGAGGGAGAAGCAGGCTCCATGCACCGGGAGCCCGACGTAGAATTCGACCCCGGGTCTCCAGGATCGCGCCCTGGGCCAAAGGCAGGCGCTAAACCGCTGCGCCACCCAGGGATCCCTATATTCCTTTTTTTTCAAAGTTTATTTACTTTAAGTAATCTCTACAGCCAACATAGGGCTCCAACTCAAGATCCTAAGAGCAAGAGTCACACATTCTTCTGACTGAGCCAGCCATGTGCCCCAAGATGTTTTACATTCTTCTGCTTATACAAAGTTTTCAACATCTGATGAGCATTTCTCACATACAGCACATCTCATTTCAGACTAGGCACATCTGAGGTATTCATGAGCCCCACGTGGCTAGTGGCTAGCGTACTGGACAGTGCAATTCTATACTGTTTGACTTTTTAAAAAACCATAAACATGTACTAATATAATTGTATATTGAAAATTTAGAAAACATGTTGTAATTTCAGTTACAACTTTCTTATCTTCTTACCTTTCCTTTAAGTTCTAAGAGAGGGAAGAGTGATGATGGCTTTAAGTATCGTAAATCTCCTCCATAGCAGAGTCATGACAAAAATGTCATCATAATATATTCTTACCTCTTTGTTTTCAAAACTACCAGTCAGGTCTTTCTTTAGTATTCTGGTTTGTATTCTGTTTTCCCTTGATCTGGCTGGCCGTTGTACTCTTCCTGATGTTACTTTCATCTTAAGGTCACCAGAATTCAGTTTACTCTTAGGCAAATCTTCAATCACTTTCACTAAGGGAGGAGGTGGCTAAAAGGGAGAAAAAATAAAATCCAGTGGCTATTCTTAGAACACAGACCTGTTCACATAAGATTTACAAAATTTGTTGTGATCAATTTCATAATGTACCTTTACATTATTCTCCAAGCAAAAAGTGTACATAAAATATCCAAAAATGTTTCCTTGTTGTTAAATCAAATTTCTGCCAAATTCCCTTGAAGAACACAATAAAGATACGTGAATAACAACAATAGAGAATTTAATTATCCTTTGAAAGCTGGCCTTAAACCATACTGTATCAATTTATTTTTAAAAAAGATTTTATTTACTTGATTGAGCATGAGCAGGGGCGGGGGCGGGGGGGGGGCAGAGGGAGGGGGAAAAGCAGACTCCCTGTTGAGCAGGAAGCCCCATGCAGGACTCAAAATTCCAGAATCCTGAGATCATGACTGAGCTGAAGGCAGATGTTTAACCGACTGAGCCACCAAGGTTTCCCTAATCCATTTTTTTAATACTTGTGTGATAAAGTTAGTGGTTTGGTGGTAATCTGTGGCACAGAAGGCAGCTGGACACAGGGCCCTCTAGAATGCTGAGAGAAGCACCTTAATATTCTTTGGGCTTTTTTTTTTTAATTTTTTAACTTATTTATTTATTTATTTATTTATTTATTTATTTATTTATTTATTTATTTATGATAGTCGGGGGGGGGGGGGCAGAGACACAGGCAGAGGGAGAAGCAGGCTCCATGCACCAGGAGCCCGGTGTGGGACTCAATCCCAGGTCTCCAGGATCGTGCCCTGGGCCAAAGGCAGGCACCAAACCACTGCGCCACCCAGGGATCCCCAATACTCTTTGGGCTTAAGTGAATTTCTCTGAGGGAGTTGTCAAATGACTTTCCTCTGGAAGCCTGGGACACTTGTCTCTCTCTGTCCTTGGTACTACAGAGATGGCCATTAGTCCTCTACTACGTTGACAGCTTAACAGGCAGTTCGGACGCCAAGACTTAGATTCTCCACCCTCATTATTATGGGAAAATAAAAGAAAATAAATCCCAACAGCTTCAATTTACTTAAGGGAAAATGATTCACAGAAACATTTTCTCCATGAATAACACCACTTTGAAATCAAAAGGTCTTCCCCGCTCAAAGGAAATGAGCAGATAAGGTAACTCAGGTTTCCAAAGTTCTAAATATTCTGAAAGTTACAATGACTTTCACAGATTAATGAAATGTCTGAGTCCATTATTGCTAAGAGTTTCCTTAGTGATTAGCCCAGACTCAAATCAAAAACAAGGTGGATATGTGAGTTTTAAAAAATTTTTCTGGAAGCCAAAGTGCCAATTCCTGTTAGATGAGAAAACAGACCACAAACACAGGGAATATCCCATATGTCAAAATGAACACACCAGATTTCAGAAAAATACGATATACACATTACCTTGCATTCAGATCATCATGAAAGCTGGAACAATGTTTTTCCAAGATAATGTAAATGACAATGAATCACTACTCCTCTAAAAAGCTCCTTGAAAACGAAACCAAACTTTTTGACCTCCCCCCGCCTTACTCCCAAAAGAAAAAAACAGAACAAAGCAAACATCTTGACCCTTTTTCATAACACAGACTACTAAAAGACTACTTTGAAGTTTCAAAGATTTTTCTCATGTTATCTTCAGAGGTTTAGGACTTCCACTTTTGAAACCTGCAGCCTACTGTATGAGTCCAAAAAAGTCTTCCCTGGGGCACCTGGGTGGCTCAGTGGGTTAAGCAGCCGACTTCAGCTCAGGTTATGACCTCAGGGTCCTGGGATCGATTCCTCCATCCAGCTCCCTGCTCAGTGGGGACTCTGCTTCTCCCTTTCCCTCTCTCCCTCCCCCTGTTCATGCACTCTCTCACTCAAATAAAAAAATTAAAATCTTAAAAAAAAAAGTCTTCTCTATTGCCAACTGCAGTACGATGAATATAGAGAACACTGTAAAACGTGTAGAGTAGGTAATATAATATACAGGGTGTAGATACTACATTTCTGTTTTAAAACTATTATTAAAAGCGTTTAAAGTTGGAACCATTTCTGTAAGGTTTTTAAAATAGTGTTTTTCTCGGATACATTATTATTCGTATCTAGAAAGAATACGAGGATAATGCAAAATTTAACAATAGCTTTGCCCCTCAAAAAAAGTACGATGGCCATCTATTCTGTGATTTTTCAATTTTTTAGCGATGAATACAATTAACAATGGTCTGACTTCTGAATAGTGCCCATCTTTAATATCCTTGAACTCTCTTCTTTCTAACGTCAATCCATTCTTCCAATCTGTATTAAAATTTTTATTCTAGTGCCACATTTTTTTCCTCTTGAACTTCATGTGCTTCCACAAAATACAATCCTCCCAAAAGTTAGAGCCCGAGATAGGATCTGAACTGCCATACCTCAGTAGTGTTAAAGCTTCAACACATAAGCAGGAATTAACTTACTTATCAGCACAATACTAATGATTCTCCAGTGGCCACAAGACAGGACTTGAAAGAACAGGACTTGGGTCAGTTTTGTAGAGACTACAGATCTGAACATTTGTGCAAGCCTGGAATAGCCAGAAAGACACTAGTGGTGCTGATAATGTGTACAAAAAGAAAAAAAGGTGACCTTACTTCTGTTATAGGCTAGCTTTTCTGGTCAATATGATGTTAATATGCTTAACAAATACCAGAGAGGAAGTCAATGACTTACCCTTCCTTTGGTTTTTCTCAGATCTCACCCTGCTTCTATTAATAACATGTACCTAGCTCCTGTAAAATTCAGCTAAGCTGAAAACTCATTAAAATCAAATTAGTAAGTTACTAAATATTTAAAGTTTATGAGAATAGTAGAGTATAATTCCATATGGTTAAAGAAAATGTATGCATCTGCACATGCACACGAGTGTGCACATGCACACACACGCACACACACAAAGGTTCTCACTATTCACAGTAGTTCTGTTCTATAAAGAAGCTCCAAGAAGTACTGAGCTAGTGAATACTGAATCACTGCTCCCAGGAGAAATACAGTTAGGTCCCTGTGAGCCAGTGATCACAACATTTTTGTTGACCAATCAATATATAGCTTTGTTTAGTGTGTGTTTGTATTTAAAGACACTTATTCTATATAAGTTGATTCACGAACATTGAACTCATGCCAACGGCACTATAACTTATGCCTGAATTAAGTGTATCTATTGCAACCTTCTTGTGCTTAGGTACACTAGACAGCACGCTGGTACTGTGTATGTGTGTGGAGCATTTTTTAAAAAAGATTTATTTATTTATTTATGAGAGAGAGAGAGAGAGAGAGAGAGAGAGAGAGAGAGGCAGAGACCCAGGCAGAGGGAGAAGCAGGCTCCATGCAGGGAGCCTGATGTGGGACTCGATCCCTGCTCACCCACGACAGCACTCGGCCTTCTTATTTCTGCTCTCATAATTGAAACAAGTATCCCCTCCATGGTCTGTTTAATGTCACGTTTTTCACATCTTTGTGCTTTCTGTTGTTGATTTTACTCTTTAAAATGCCCCGCACAGGGATGCCTGGGTAGCTTAGCAGTTGAGCATCTGCCTTCAGCTCAGGGCGTGATCCTGGAGTCCCCAGATTGAGTCCCACATCGGGCTCCCTGCATGGAACCTGCTTCTCCTCCCTCTTCCTGTGTCTCTGCCTCCCTGTGTCTCTCATGAATGAATAAATAAAATCTTTAATAAATAAATAAAATAAAATAAAATAAATCTTTGATGTTATTTACTTGATAACATACCTTATTGATTTCTTGTGTTAGAGCTTGAACTGAATATATGTTCAGACTTCCATTTTCCATAATAGATGCAATGTACCGTCCATGTGGGCTAATTACTGATGAGCTAATTCCTTCATCAAGGCTCCCAATTTCAAAGAGAAGTTTACAAGTTTGTATATTAACAAATCTCATTATGCCATCTTGACTCAGCACTCCAAGAACCTAAGAGTAGAGAGAAATAATATATGAATAATATATGAGTCCCGAAGGTTCGCAACCCCGCCACCATGTCTCAGGCTGAGTTTGACAAAGCTGCTGAGGATGTTAAGCACCTCAAGACCAAGCCAGCAGATGATGAGATGTTGTTCATCTACAGTCACTACAAACAGGCAACTGTAGGCGATGTAAACACAGAACGGCCTGGGCTGTTGGATCTCAGAGGCAAGGCCAAGTGGGATGCCTGGAATCAGCTGAAAGGGACTTCCAAGGAAGATGCCATGATAGCTTACGTCAACAAGGTAGAAGATCTAAAGAAAAAATATGGAATATAACGGCTGGATTTGGCTGCCAGCAGTGCATTTCGTCTAAACTGATCTAATGTCTTGTTTTTCTAATACTGTGGATGACATGAAATCATGCAAATAGCCCGTTAATGCAGGTCCTGAAGACCATGCAGGACGTGGCTCCAAAAGAGTAGGGGCTGCCATGGTTACTGACCTGCACTGAGTAGTTTTTATCCAGAAATCAATTAAAGTTGCGTCTGTTACTTAAAAAAAAAAAAAAAAGTCACATTTAAGTCCCATGTCTCAGATGTTAACCAGACTTACAGTGATCATTATATAATGTATACAGATATCAAATCATTATGAAGCTAATGTTTATGCCAATTAACACCTCAATGTTAAAGTCAGTCAACTCTCTGAATATCAAACTACACACGCTCACATGTACCTTGCAAGTTAAAGAGGAGAACAAAGATAGTTCAGGAATTGATATGCTCTTTCTCAGAAAGTATAATGTCCTACATTTATATTACTAACCTGATTAGAGCCAGCATCAAAACTATCGGGGAGAAATTCTAGGTGGCGGATGGCTCGAACTCTAGCAGGCATCTGAATAATTCTGAATAGCTGTTTAGCTTCCAAGCACCACAAGTGAAGGTGATTTGATTTCCCTCCAGCTGCCAGGATTCGACCATCTCTGTGGAACAAAAGGTGAGAAAGTAGGACTACATGAATTGTTTACAGTAGTACTGTCCACTATCACCCCACATGACAGAAATGTTCTCCATCTATGCCACCCAATATGGTCACTACTGGCCACAACTTGAAATGTAGCTAACGGTTCTGAGGAAGTAAAATCTTAATTTTATTTAATTTTTACTAAATAGTCCCATGAATATAGTAGCTATCATATAGGAAAAGTTCAGGTTTACAGCATATAGATTTTTTACCTATTGTATTAAGACACCAGCTTAACAAATACTTGTTTGATGACCTGATTGAGGATTTCGGAGTAACATTTATCTTTTATAGTGTAATCTCAAAGTCACCTCTATTCAACTTTCTATATTTCACATATGACTATACTGAATTGATACAGCACTGTTACATGAAAACCCAAAAAGCCTCAACTTTTTTATTTTACTTTTTATTATTATTTTTAAAGATGTTATCTATTTATCATGAGAGACACAGAGAGAAGCAGAGACATAGGCAGAGAGAGAAGCAGGCTTCCTGTAGGGAGCTGATGTGGGACTTGATCCCAGGATCACGCACTGAGCCGAAGGCAGACACTCAACCACTGAACCACCGAGGTGCCCTTCAACCTTTTTTTTTTTTTTTTTTTTAAAGTTAGTTAGTTATGACAAAGAGAGAGAGAATGTGCATTTGTGCAGTGTGCACCCATGAGTAGGAGGAACAGAGGGAGAAGCAGAGATGTCTCACTGAGCAGGGAGCCTGACTTGCGCCTTGATCCTAGAACCCTGATATCATGATCTGAATGAACTACCCAGGCGCCCAAACCCCAGCTTTTTTTTTCCTGCTCAAAGCAAGCTACTTTTACAAAGTACAAAAAGAATAAGCTGGTTTGACTTGCAATGTTGTTCACTCATTTGCCAAGAACTTGTAAAGAGTCTACTAGAAGACAGGTATCATTTCAGGCACCAGGAACATAATGGTGACCCAGGCAGGTAAGAGTCCTGCTCTTGTGGGATTTTCAGTATAGAGGAGGGGAAACAAATGAACTTTACCTCAGCTGACGGTAAGTTCTCTAAAGAACTATAAAATAAGATGGGAGTTATAGACTTGGGAAAGGAGGAAGGTCTCCTCCGTGAAAAATGTGAATGAGACAGCTGTGGGATGATTTGGAAGAATTCCATGCTGGTTGGTATTCCAGACTGGCCGACACTTTAAGTGTTGAGAAAGGAATAAGGTTAGCACCTAAGGAAGAGAGAGAAGCCACACTCAAGGGTGGTTGGAATTGTTCAATAGGAGGAAAGAGAAAACCTGAGGCCAGATGACAGAGGCCATAGGGATATTATGGGGAGTTTGGCTTTTATTCTAAACACAAGGGAATGCCTTTCAAGGAAGTTCAATAGGGAAGTGACATGATTTGACTTATGACTTAAAAAGGCCACTCTATCAGGGCACCTGGGTGGCTCAGCCAGTTAAGCCTCGAACTCATGATCTCAGAGTCTTGAGTTCAAGCCCTGCACTGGGCTCTACACTGAGCATGGAACCTACTTCAAAAAACAAAACAAAACAAACCCCAAACCCCCACTCTATCTGCTATGTAGAGACTGACTTTAGGAAATGAAATTGAAAACAAGGAGACCAAATAAGGAGTCTATATTATAGAAGTCTGAAAGAGACCAAGGGAGTTAGAGTAGGGTCATAGCTGTGGCAATGCACAGATCAGACCAATTCAAGATATTTGATGGAACTGACGGGATTTACTCATGACTTAGAAGAGGGTGAGAGAAAACAAGGAAATAATATATTTTCTAGCTCTTTCCACTGAAAAGGCCTAGAGACAGTGACCAGATTAGTCACAAGGAGTACCCCTAACATCCAGATTAGTTTTTGAACTTTTATTTCCCACTAAAACAAGCCCAGGCTCTTTAGAAAAATGGCTGATTCCAGGTTTGGGACAGAAAATGTATAAGGTAAGCCTGGAACATCTCGTCAGATAAGAAAGAATGAGAGCGGGGGATCCCTGGGTGGCTCAGCGGTTTAGCGCTTGCCTTTGGCCCAGGGCGCGATCCCGGATAGAGTCCCATGTTGGGCTCCCGGCATGGAGCCTGATTCTCCCTCCTCCTGTGTCTCTGCCTCTCTCTCTCTCTCTCTCTCTCTATGTCTATCATGAATAAATAAGTAAATAAATCTTAAAAAAAAAAAAAAAAGAAAAAGAAAAAGAATGAGAGCTTTCAAAACAGACCACTGGGGTTGTTATCAGAAGGGTTCAAAGCAGTCAAAGAGGGGAGAACTAGAGCATCACAAATAGTGATATTAATGGATTAAATCATATCAACTACATTTAAATCCATTCATTCACAAAAATTAAAGGCAAAGCTTTCATTGGCGACATGTGGAAAATGCCAATAAGCCAATTCGTTATTTTTTACAAAAAAATTTTTAAGGGTGCCTGGTTGGCTCAGTCAATTAAACTCTGTCTAACTCTTGATCTCAGGGTAGTGAGATTGAGCCCTGCATTGGGCTCCATGCTGGGTGGGGGACCTACTTTAAAAAAAAAAAAATTTTTTTAAAGACAGGGAAATCAAGCATTTATCCCACCTTTCCTTTGCAACTATAAAGTAACCAAAGAGTTGATGAGAGGACGTTTCTTTCTATAGTAGGTTTCTAGTTAATAAGGGAAGAAGGAATAACAAAATTAGCATAGCACTATTTTGCTAGCCTCGAATGCAATACTGATTCTAGGTCATGATCAGCGATGGCTGCTAATATCACAAGAGAAATGTTCATCTGATTAAAGCATGCAAACCACCTATCATTATCATGTCTTCTTGACCCCAAATCAAACCTAAACCAGACCAAGCCTCCAATTTATAGAAAATATAGGTGTGACCAGTATATAGGAAACAAGGTGAGAGGATCATATTAAACACCATCACAAGGATCCAAAAAGCAAAACCTGAAATACAGAGAGCGCTATAGGACAAATGACTGTTCCTTAATGAATAAATTGCAAGGAAAATATTTAAAAAGGGATATATCATCCAAAACACTGTGTGAACCTAGTTTGGTTCCTGATTTGAACAAAAACTGTGTATATGACAATATTAAGAAATTATTCATTTTTAAAAAGTATGATAATGGGTTAATTAACTGGACTTTAAATAAAAACTTGGAAAAGGAAGTGATAACAATACTAAAGTTATGTTCTAAAAAGGACTCTTTCCTTTAGGGATACACACTGAAATATTTATGTATGAAATGATACGCTTGGATTTTGCTTTAAGGAAATGCAGTAGGTAGTAGGAGGTAGTAATAGGTTGAGTTACAGATAAAATAAAAGTGGCTATCAGATGATTATTACAGTTAATAAAAATGCTGTAATTAGGGCTTCCTGTATTTTTATATTTTTGTGTACATCTGAAATTTGCCACAATAAATTAAAAAGTTCTATAGAACATATATAAGTTTGAAGCAATTTTTTTTCTCCTATGAAAGAAAAGACAATGAATAGATAATGAAAATGGAATGAAAATTTATAAAATTTTACTGGAAACTAGATTTCTTAAAAATTCTCAGTGTTTTAAAAAATGTACATTTGGATCAGAGAGGGAAACAAACCTTAAGAGACTCTTAACTATAGGAAGCAAAGTGAGGGTTGCTGGAGGGTGGGGGGATGGGGTAACTGGGTGACAGACAAAAAGGAGGGCACATGATATGCAACCGATGAATCATTGAACTTTAGCACTGAAGCTAATAATATACTATATGTTAATTAGTTGAATTTAAATAAAACAAAACATTTTTAAAATGTACATTTGGGGGGCCCAGCTGGCTGGCTCAGAGGAGTGTATGACTCCTGATCTTGGGGTCACGAGTTTGAGCCCACGCTGGGTATAGGGATTACTTTAAAAAATAAATACATTTAAACAAAAAGTGAAATGCACATTACCTGGTTACGGCAAATACTTTGTATAATATACTAGAGCTTTCAGGTGGAGCTGGCAATTGATATCTGCAAGAAAGAGTATCACATTCCCAGGCGAAGATGGAATTATCTTTAAAACAGCTGAGGATGGTGTTACTTAATGGTAAAAAGAAAACCTAAAGATAGAGGAAAAGTTATTGTTCATATAGCCAACAGCTTCTTTAAATTTAAAATTATACAAGTTGTCAATTTTTCTTTTAAAAAATTACTTTTTCTTAAACTGGAAAAAAATATGACATATGACAGGATAATACTGATAACTCATATACTATTATAAACTGAAAGGAAAAGGTAAACAAACTCCTTTAGAAAAAATCAGGGACTGAAATGACTAAGCAATTCATAAAATACAAAGTAACAATTTTAAAATATTTAACCTTATAAAAGATTCAAATGAAAACAATATTTTGTGTATCAGATATACTCTAACACAAATGAACATATACACAAGCTATACATACACTAACATATGTACTCTATAAACTACCTTCTACTATAAACATGACCTGAAATACTAATTACTCATAAAGATTACAAATATTAAATATTGGTGAGAGTATAGGAAACCGGCACTGTCCTCCTGGCTGCTGGTAATAAAAACTGGTTACAGATAATATACAAGGTATCTCAACAACCTTGAGAAGAGAGGTATGTATCTTTTCTGAGCTAGTCAGGCTGCTTCTAAGAGTTAATCCTTTCTGGGGAAAAAAATCAGCAAAGTGCTTTAAGGTAAAGGTATACAAATGTTTGTTGGGCATTATTTATAAAAATACAAAAAACAAGTTTGTTGTTGAAAACAAAACTATGATATTTTATCAGTGACTCAATCTTTTTAATGGACAATTGAGACTGGACTTGATAGTAAAGTTGGAAATACCACTTTATTCTAATGTCTGTTCTTCTATTGTATAAGCACTAAACAATGCTGACTTTTCTCTTTTTTTAAGATTGTATTTATTTATTTATGAGAGACACAGAGAGGGAAGCAGAGACACAGGCAGAAGGAGAAGCAGACTCCCTGCTGGGGAGCCCGATGAGGGACTTGATCCCACGAACCCAGGATCATGACTTGAACTAAAGGCAGATGCTCAACCATGAGCCACCCAGGGACCCCCTCCTTTAAAAAAAAAAAAATTATTCATTCATGAGAGACACAGAGAGAGGCAGAGACATAAGCAGAGGGAGAAGCAACAATGCTGACTTTCGATAACACAAAGTTTTAGTTAAAATTCACCATTTTCTCCTAAGAATTTCAATGTCCTCTAATATGATTTTGTGTCATTTGTATAAAGCACACTAAGGGAGGAAGGGAAGGAAAAGAAAGGAGAGAAGATGGAAGAAATCTATGCCCTAAGACTGTCCATCCTCTCAAAAAAACCTCAAGTGACATTTCCCATGGTTTAATCTTTAGTTCTATCTCTAGCTCTTTATTCTTTGATTCCCATCTAGAGCTGCCATCTTAACTGCATTACAGCTTATTGTTACTCTTCATATTTGAACATATTTTGTCATTGTTTCCACCAGTTTGTCTTTATAAGCTTTATTATTTTTTGAAGAGATATGATTTGTTCTTGTGTTGGAGAAGGAACAGGGACTAAGGAGGCAGCACACCGTGAACAATTTGTAGCCTCTCATTCTGACCCTGGATTTGTCATACACCTTCACCGTTTAGTAGAGTCAGAGAAACCCTGTTTTCTCTTGAAATGCTACATTCTTTGGAGATGAGGTGATCACCATCTTTAACACTGGAGTGTCTCTTGAGTATTTACAATTTGGAGGCCATCCTCATAGTAGTAGTGAGAAGGAGTGGACCAAAAGGAGTAGTAGTGAGAAGGAGTGGACCAAAAATGACTGTCTGAGGGTAAAGCAGGATCAACACCAAATCTACTGCGGCTTTCTCCAAGTGTTATAGACATAATGAATCCATAGGCACCTAAATAAAATACTTCTGCAACCCTGCATCTGCTTTGTGTTGTCACCAAGTCTGTTCTATACATACAGTTAAAAAAAAATCATTTCTTATTTTTAAAATATTTTATTTATTTATTCATGAGAGACACCGAGGGGCAGAGACATAGGCAGAGGGAGAAGCAGGCTCCCCACAGGGAGCCTGATGTGGGACTTGATCCCAAGACTCTGAGATCACAACCTGAGCCAAAGACAGACGCTCAACCACTGAGCCATCCAGGTGCCCCAAGAATGATTCTAATAGTTAATGATATTACTATAAAAATTTCAAGGCCTGAAACCTGTAATTTTTTTTAAGTTTTTTATTTATTTATTTTTTAATTTTTTTTTAAGAGGTGCAGGGAGGGGCAGATGGAGAGAGAAAGAAAATTTTAAGCAAGCTCCAAGCCCAGCGCGGGCCTCACAATCGATTGTGATCGATCTCACAACCCGAAATCATGACTTAAAATTAAGAATCGGATGCTTAACCGACTGTAACCGACTGGGTCACCCAGGCACCCCAAGAAACCTGTAGTTTTTATAATAATAGTTGAAGGCTGTTATTATGAACTATTTTTCTTGTATACATATAACAGTATCTTTTTAAATAATAAATAGTGCTTAAAAACCACAACTCTTACATACACACATACATAATGCACTGTGGGACTTACTGGTTAATTAAAACAATCTACTCAGTGTTCATGCTAATAAGATACAATAAAAAATGCTAATTTGACTGCTGCCCTTGTCTAATTCAATCCTCACTTTTGTCCTTGGCTCACTTTGTCAAAGACAATCTCTGATAGATTGTTTGCCAACAGATTCAGGAAGATTTATAATAGAAAGGTCTTACTGAAAGAATTTGCAATAAATACAATGTAATCTAAAACGAATGCACTGAAACGCTGTTTGAAAGCCAAGGTCGAAAGAGTGACTTAAGATTTTTATTATAATTAGCAATATTTTTCTAGAAAAGTAATAAAGTTTATTCCTAGTGGGAGAAGCAAAAGCTTAAAAGTTAATGAACACCAACTGCTATTTTAGGGGAATAGCTGTGATAGATTATTGCCTACATGATTATTCATTACTAGATTTGTGATTTTAATTGCCAGATTTTAATGATTATAAAATTGTTCCTAATGAATCATGTCATTATTTAGATAGTGTCATCTCTTGACAGTCATAAGCTTAGTAAAAACTTCAAAAGCACTAACAAAATTTGCTTTTTGGAAGGTTGGCTGAAAGGGTGGGGCTGCTGCTTTTCCTTATAAAATGCAAAAATCTTAAGCTTTCCAATTCACTTTTGAGAGGTATGTGGGCTCTTTTCAAAGTTGAGAGTTCAGTATGGCAATAAAGGGCAAGTCAAATGCACAATTCAGCAAAAATTTAGTGTGTGCCCACTAAAGAGACTAAGTTCAGTAATACATTCTTTGTTAAATGTTTCTTCATATCCATCACAAAAATTTTTCCAATACATACTGAACCATAGTCATCAGAAACTCTAGATTTATTCAAAAACCCCAAACTAAATATTTAAATATTCTACTTTGAACATCAACAAACTAATAGAAATTTACTAATATGAAGCAGTGTAATTGACTTACCCGAGAGGCAGTATGGTATAATGGAGAGACTCTACACTAATATGAGCTTAGATTAAAACCACAAGTATTTGATAAGCTATGTAGACATGGGACGTTACTAATGTCTCTCAGCTTCAGATCCCCTTTTGTAAAATGAGAGTAGTATCTACTTTTAGGATTAAAGTTTAAAAATAACTAAACAAAGTGTTAGGTGCATAATAAATATTCAATAATTAGTATCTATTGCTATTGGTATTAATTATTTCTATTGCCAGGCACAAAACCAGTGGAAAGATGTTGGGAGTGACAGGTTCTTTAAAAACATTTTGATATCTGGGCCTGGGTGGCTCAGTCGGTTAAACGTCTGACTCTTGATTTAGGCTCAGGTTATGATCTCAGGGTGATGAGATGGAGCCCCCTGCAGACTCCCCACTAAGTGGGGAGATTCTCTCTCCCTCTGCCCCTCCCCCTACTCATTCTCTCTCTCTCTCTCAAAATAAATAAAATCTTAAAAAAAAAGGAAAAATATTTTTAAATCAAAGGTCCATAGTTATTAATTTGAAACCCTTGGTGCTAAATTGTGTTCCAGAATTCAGAATTATTTCTGACTTGAGAATGGTAATATGATATTCTGTGATAGAATGCAGAACCCCTGGGTGACCCGGAGCAATATCCCATATTCAAACACATGAACATTTCAGCCTTGTGTCAATTCAGTTCAGGTTTTGCTGCCAAGTGAATTCAGCAAGATCAGATTTTGCCACCAAGTGAACTGCTTGAAAACTTTTGGGCTTCTGAATTGCTAATGAGGTACCATTCATCTATTTCACGTAGTTCAAAAGAAATACAAGTTATCTTACAGCTCTTTTTTTTTTTTTAAGATTTTATTATTATTTATTCATGAGAGACAGAGAGAGAGAGAGGCAGAGACACAGGCAGAGGGAAGCAGGCTCCATGCAGGGAGCCCGACGCAGGACTCGATCCCGGGTCTCTACGATCAGGCCCTGAGCCGAAGGCAGTGCTAAACCACTGAGCCACCCAGGCCGCCCCTTACAGCTCTTTAAAAAGATACCTAACTGCACTGAGCCACTCCTGTAGTAGAACCAGAAAACAGGTAAGAACAACGGACAACAGCAGAAGCAGCTGCAGCTGACTTAGAAATAAGCACTTGATACACCAAAGCAGATGTTAGGTCTAGATTGCTTTGTAGAAGCTACCACATTTGGTCCTGAAGCCAACACTAAGATATGGGCCACTACTATCTGCATCTTACGTATAAGGTAAATAGCCTGTCGAAAATGTTGAACATGAATTTATTTAAGACTTTTTTTTTTTAAAGATTTATTTATTTATTTATTCATGATAGACATAGAGAGAGAGAGGCAGAGACACAGGCAGAGGGAGAAGAAGCAGGCTCCATGCCGGGAGCCCAACGCGGGACTCGATCCTGGGATTCCAGGATCGTGCCCTGGGTCAAAGGCAGGCGCCAAACTGCTGAGCCACCCAGGAATCCCTACTTAAGACTTTAGATTTAACTTCTGGCTTATAAGAAATACAAATCAGAGAATAAGTTAAATGACATAGCAATGAACAATAAGACAAATTCAGAATTTGGGGCATTTTCCAGGACAACTGGCTTGGTTGCTCTCAAAATAAATAAAAGAATAAATAATAATGTCATGGGAAAAACGGTAGAAGATTATTTTATTTTTAAAGATTTATTTATTTGAGAGAGAGTGTGCATGCAGTGGTGGGGGCAGGGGAGCAGAGGGAGAAGGAGATGGAGAATCTTCAGCAGACTCCCCACTGAAGGCAGAGCCCAATCTCACCACCCTGAGATCACGACCTGAGCCAAAATCAACAGTCAGACACTTAACTGACTGAGCTACTCACGTACCTCATAGAAGACTATTTTAGATTAAAAAGAGCCCTCATGAGACTCAACATCATTTGTCACCATGTATCATACATACAAAAGTCACAGAAGTTCTATATAAAATACAGAATCATGGGCAGCCCAGGTGGCTCAGCAGTTTAGTGCTGCCTTCAGCCCAGGGCCTGATCCTGGGACCCGGAACTGAGTCCCATGTTGGGCTCCCTGCATGGAGTCTGCTTCTCCCTCTGCCTGTGTCTCTGCCTCTCTCTCTGTCTCTCATGAATAAATAAAATCTTTTAAAAAAAATCAAATACAGGGATCCCTGGGTGGCGCAGCAGTTTGGCGCCTGCCTTTGGCCCAGGGCACTATCCTGGAGACCCGGGATCGAATCCCACGTCAGGCTCCCGGTGCATGGAGCCTGCTTCTCCCTCTGCCTGTGTCTCTGCCTCTCTCTCTCTCTGTGAGACTATCATAAATAAAAAAAATAAATAAATAAAATAAAAAATTAAAAAAAATCAAATACAGAATCAGAAAATGGAATGAAAACATAGATTGAGTAAAAATTAAGAAGAATAAAAGTTTTACTTTAAGATTAGTTCACAATTACCTCCTGTTTTCAAAGAATAAGCCAGGAGTAGCAACAATCTGACCAGCCTTCAGTTCCTGTATAGCCCAGGGGCTAAGAATGGTTTTTACATTTTAAAATTATTTCACTGTAGGGACGCCTGGGTGGCTCAGCGGTTAAGTGTCTGCCTTGGGCTCAGGTTGTGATCCTGGAGACTCAGGATCGAGTCCCATGTCGGGCTCCCTGCATGGAGCCTGTTTCTCCCTCTGCCTATGTCTCTGCCTCTCTCTCTGTGTGTCTCTCATTAATAAATAAATAAAAATCTAAAAACAAAATAAAATAATTTCATTGCAGATGGTTATATAAGTACATGCACAATATCCTCAATTTTACTCTGGGTCTGCAAAACAAGAATATTTACTACCTGGTCCTTTGAGAAAAAGTTTGCAGGTAACGTACAGACTACCATGTTCTCTTATTTTAGAACAATATACCTATATCCATACTGCATACTATACATATGTTTTCTAAATTTTATTCTCGTATCACTAACAACTGGAGTCTTACATTTTAAACTAAAATGTCTAAATGACCAAGCAAGGCTAGATTGGCAACTATCCAGCATCTAGTAATTTTAATTTCATGGTAAAAAGAACAGATGGTTTTTGTGTCACTGTTTCATAACTCTGTTTCCATTGTGGGTTCAATTCCCAATGTGCTCTGCTTTGGAATTTAATTTAGTACTAAAGCAATTAAAGAAGAAAAGACCTACTAAGATATTTGGCCTAAACCCCTGATGAGTAAGCTGGCTACAACTTTTATCTATTTTTAATTATTAAAGGCAATCTAAGGAACTGAGATTTCCACAGAGACTATAAAATAAATTTCTGGTTGACATGCACTGCTAGCTGTTCATGTTAATGACCAAGAAATTAAAAGCAATACTGCATGTATAATATAACCTGAAGCAATAGAATGAATCACATGGGAGACTCAGACAATCCTGACAATAGTATTAGGCTAATCAAATGGAAAAAAAATTAAGCCTTAAAAGCAAAAGAGGTGGGTATTTTTTAAAAAGTGATATATGTATACAATCGAATACTCATCAATAATAACAAGGAATGAAGTACTGAAATGTACAACCACATGGATGAAGCTCAAGACCATTATGTTAAAGGAAAAAAGCTTTACATATACCATTACTGACTAGCTCTATTTATTTGAAATTTTACAACAGACAAAACTTAATGTACAGTAGGAAAACATCAGGACAGTGCTTTCCTTGGGATGATGGTAGTAATAGGTCCAACACAGGTTACAGAAGTATATGTGCAAACTGTACAAAACTGAACAAATAAATACTTAAGATTTGTGTATTTCATTATATATAAATTTCACATTAGCAAATACTGAACCCTAACCAATTAAATCCAGGCTTAAGTATTTATGGGCAAGTATACTGATGTCTGTAATTCACTTTAAAATGGGGAAAAAAAGGGCAGCCCCGGTGGTCCAGCGGTTTAGCGCCGCCTTTGGCCCAGGGTGTGGTCCTAGAGACCTGGGAACGAGTCCCACATCAGGCTCCCTCTGCCTGTGTCTCTGCCTCTCTCTGTCTCTCATTTATAAATAAATAAAACCTTAAAAAAAATGGGAAAAAAAAGAATAGAGGACAGAAAGATGGACAGATCCTTAATATAGCACAGTACCATAAGTAAAAATAGCATAGGAATACATTAATGATAGAATCTAATGGTGCACATGTGTTCACTGTGAATTTCTTACAAATCTACTCTATGTTTAAAATTTTTCAAAACAAAAACTCAGTAAGTTATAAATTGTAGCCATAGGTAACATCTTTAATCCTGTGGGCCACTCTGCTTTGCTTGTTGCTGAGTTACGAGAACACAGCTAGGTGGGACAAAGTGAATCATTCATTAGTCTTCCATCATCTATAAACCCTGCTGACCAAGAAACTAGTCTTGAGAAGCACAAAAGACCAAGATGCACCCCACCTCCACTGACCTTTTGTATACCCACAGACTGTAGAATATTCAGCTTTCTTTTTCTCTGAAAGGTATCCAAGTCCCATAGCTGTGCCGTATCAGAAGAAGTAGTGATGGCGTATCTCCCTGATGCGTGCACAGAGATCGAAAATACTGATGATTCATGTCCTCTCATCCAACTAACTAGCTCCTTGGTAACTGTGGTGAAAAGTAAAAGTTACACAGATCAAACACTATCACCAAAGAACAATTTCAGTTGATGTCTAGGTATTTCTATGAGGCACCTTCATTAACATCTACAAAAGTAAAAGCCTAGTTGGCCGGTTGATAAAATGCACAAATGGAACATGTTAGTAACATGAATATCGTGAACACGTGAGGAGATGGGGACAAATGAAAAAGGGTTTAAGAAATGCTTCAAGTGTGACAATAGGGAGTTTGGGCTTTCTCTTGTGAGTCATAGTTTTATCTCATAGAAGAATATCATAGCTGGTGTGTATTTTAGGGAGAGCACTTTGAAGATACGTGGTAGATACATCGCAAAGAAGGAAGAGATAACAAATTCACTTTCTGCTGTAATAATCTAGGGAGGAAACAGGAAGGTCTAAACTAAAAAGGTGATGATGGAGAAAAGAATAAACTCAAGAACCGTAATGGAGAAATTCAAAGGACTGTGTGGTCAAATAGATGTGTTGAACTAAAAGACGAGTTAGGTCTTCAGTGGTTCTAGCTTAGTTATGTAACTAGATGGCAATACTACTAACTGACTTGAGAAATACATGAAGAGAAACAGATCTAGCAGTATGGGAAGCAGAGATCATGGATTTTTTTTTTTTTTTTTGTAATGAATTTGATTTCTAAAACTGATCCTGAGGTTTGTGTATATCCATGCGAGAGAGAAGCATAGAAAACAGCCTGGTGGGAAAAATACCAAAAACCTCACGACAATTATCACTGGGTCATAGAATTAGAAGTGATTTGTGTATTCTCTTTACATTTTCCTGTGTTTCCAAGTTTTCTATGGTAGGCATGTTTTACTTTCATGATTAGAACTTTTTCCTCCAGAAAGATGAAACTGAGAATAGTCAGAAAGCACGATGTAAATCTGGGAAGCATTAAAAGACACAACGTAGGTAGAAATTGAAAGCAGAGCAAACAGAGAAAGCACTGGGGGAAGAGTTGTAGTTTCCAAACACCAGTCTAAAGTCTGGCATTAGTTAATGATCAATTTTTCATTGGTCTTCAGTGAAATGAGAAAAATAAGGATAATGAAACGAGTTTTTCATAAAGCTAAATTTATTTTTTTCAAGATTTTATTTATTTGGGAGACAGAGAAAGAGCGATAGCACATACAAGTTGGGGGGGAGCAGCAGGCAGAGGGAGAGAGGGAGCAGCAGACTCCCCGCTGAGCAGGGAGCCGGATGTGGGGCTAGATAGATCCCAGGACCCCGGGATCATGACCTGAGCTAAAGGCAGATACTTAACCACTTGAGCCACCCAGGCACCTCTCATAAAGCTAAGTTTAAAGTACTACCTTTCAATCTAGTATTATATCCTTCTAGTAAGTTCTTTTATGTTAAAAAAAAATCTTGTTTCATGAAATGAAGTTTTATTGTTTTTTCTAATGTCAATTAGCAAACTTAAAAGTTGACAACCCATGTGGGTTGTTCTTCTGCTTTCTCTTTAATTGGGGAAAAAAATCCAAAAGTCCAGGTACCAGGGACCACTAAAATAACCCAGGAGAGGGGATCCCTGGGTGGCTCAGCAGTTTGGCGCCTGCCTTTGGCCCAGGGCGTGATCCTGGAGTCCCGGGATCAAGTCCCACATCGGGCTCCCTGCATGGAACCTGCTTCTCCCTCTGCCTGTGTCTCTGCCTGTCTCTCATAAATAAAATAAATAAATAAATAAATAAATAAATAAATAAATAAATAAATAAATAAAATAAAAAAAACAACAGGAGAGAACCTACTAGGAAGCAGTTGGAAAGGTAGGAGGAGAAGCCAGAGAGAGAAGAGAATGAAAACTAAGGTCCTGATGTAACGCAAGGTGCTAAATGCTACTGAGAGGTGGAATGAAAAGTAGGAGGGTTTCAACAATCAGAGGTTCTGAATGACCTTGGAGGTATGGGGGGGTGGGGAGAAGCAAGTGGCAGAGTCCACTGCTAGAGGTGGTGAAGCAGCGGGATTTAGCAGCCAAGAGGGAGGTAGTGAAGACCACATCCCAAGGAAGGGGCTTCACTGGTGAGGGTAGGGGGGGTTCAACAGACAGAAGAGACTGTGAAAAGACAGACCTGAGGAGAGAGGAGAAGAGCATGGATAGAATGGATAGAACCCAAGTGAAGCAATCACAGAGGAGTATCAACATTTCACCTTTTTTTTTTTTTTTTTTTTTACAATTTTTGTGATAGCAATGTTTGGAACATCAGAGATTGGAGACAGGGTAAAGTCCATTGATAGGTAACAAGTTTAATGATTATGGTCATGCCAACATCTACAGAGTGGAGTATTACATGCTGGTTTTAAAATACTGTCTGAATGTTTAATGAGGTTAAGAACACGATCCCACAAAACAATGCAGATAGGATGAGCATATGTTTGTTAGAATGTAAGAGAGGTGGGGTGCCTGGGTAGCTTAGTCCATTAAGTGTGGGACTCTCAGTTTGAGCTCAGGTAGTGATCTCAGCGTCATAAGATGGAACCTAGGCTCCACTCAGTGGGGAGTCTGCTTGAGATTCTCTCTCCCTCTCTGCCCCTCCTTCTGTTCATGAGTGCAAATGTGCTGATGCTCTATCAAATAAATAAATAAAAGCTTAATAATAAAAAAAGAATGTAAAAAAGGTATATGCAGAGAAAACAGACTGGAAAGATAGGTCCCTACTATAGAAACATGGACTGTGTCTGAGCATTACTGAAGGACGTTGAGTTAGCCTCCTTACACGCACAGTGAGAGTGTAGTGATGATTAAGAGCAGGGACTCTGGAGCTAGGCTTCCAGGATAGGATTCCTGGCTCCACCACTTACAAGCTGTGGGACCTTGGTCAAGTTACTTCTATGCCTCAGTCTCCTCATCTGTGAAATGGAGATAACAGTATCCATCTCCGTGCATTTCAGGACAATGAAAATTAGTATGTATAAAGTCATAGAACAGTACTTGGCAAGCAGCCCAGGTGGCTCAGGGGTTTAGCACCACCTTCAGCCCAGGGTGTGATCCTGGAGACCCAGGATCGAGTTCTGCGTTGGGCTCTCCGCATGGAGCCTGCTTCTCCCTCTGCCTGTGTCTTTGCCTCTCTCTCTCTGTGTGTCTCTCATGAATAAATAAATAAAATCTTAAAAGAAAAAAAAAAAAAAAGAACAGTACTGGGCAAAGAGTAAACAATATATAAGTGTTAGCTATCACTAATATTACTACGGTTATTATCTTCCTTTTTCTAAAATAGATTTTATTTATTAGAAAACATGCTCACATGGGGGAGGGGCAGAAGGGGAGAAATGAGCAAACTCAGCATTGAGCCCGGAGCTGGGGCTCAAACCCAGGATCCGGAGATTAGGACCTGAGCCAAAACCAAGAGTTCGATGCTTAAACACCTAAGCCACCCAGGCGCCCCAGTTATTATTATTATTATTTAAGATTTTTATTTATTTATTCATGAGATAGAGAGAGAGGCAGAGATACAGGCAGAGGGAGAAAGAAGCAGGCTCCATGCAGGGAGCCTGACATGGGACTCGATCCCGGGTCTCCAGGATCAGGTGCTGGGCTGAAGGCGGCACTAAATTGCTGAGCCACCTGGGCTGCCCTCAGTTATTATTATCTTTCTAAATATTCTATCAATTACTTCAATAATAAGAAAAAAAAATACAGTTGAGATACCTTTTTTCTTACTAAGAGATTCATTTTACAGAACTCTAAATTCTCTAAAAGTAGACGACATGGTGTAAAATACATAGGCTATATTTGAAAGTTATTATTCTTGTACCTAAGTACAAGAAGGAACTGAGGCTTCAGAGAGAGGTCTGGCTTTTGTTCAGGTTCCTGAGGAGCATTCTCTAAACCCTAAAAATTTCCCCAGTTAAGAGGTGTCTCTGTTATTCATGGCTGGTCCCTTGGACAACAACAGATGGCTTATCTAAGGAGAGAATCTCAGAGCCGGGTCTGGTCACACAAGAAAGACTAGCCATGTGAGTGAACAGAAGGCTGGGGCTCTGGGCCATGTGATATCTGCCCAAACACTCCAAAGAGAGGGGAGGGCTGGAAATTGGGATTATTACCCACCAGTCTGAATTCAAATCAGTCATGTTTACATCATGGAGCCTCCATAAAAGTCCTGGACATCAAAGCTTAGTGAATTTTTGGTTTGGCAGTACTCAGTGTGGATGGCCACTTGCTGATGCTGGGAGGGTAATATGCCCTAAGGGGAATTATCAGTTTCTCTTCTGGGAGCCTCCCACATTCTACCCTATGTGTCCTTCCTTTACCTGATTCCAATTTATATCCTCCTGTTGCATTAAAACCACAATTGTAAGCAGAGTGCTTTCCTAAGTTCTGTGAGTCATTCTGAATTACCAAACCTGAGGGTAGTTGTGGGGAACCTTGAATTTGTAGACAGCAGACCTGATGGGAAGATGGTCCCAGGACCCCCAAACTTACAGCTGATGTCTCAAATGAGGTCATTTTGTGGGGACCTCTGCCCCAGACTGTACAGACTGACAAACTCCTTGCAGTACTTCAGTCTAAATTTTACTCTTATTCAAATGATAAATAGAAAGACTTCTTACCTGTGTCGAAACATTTAATAGAATAATCAGCTAATGCCACAAGGAATTCAGACTTCCTACGGAGATTAAAGGCCAGAGCTGTGCATGCTTGTGCTGTTCGCTGAACAAGATTAAACCTATTAAGAGATTACCACATTAGTATTAGAAATTCTTCCAACAATCATAAATTTTACGTTGGAGGAGTCCTTAGAGATGAAGAAAACGAAACCCAGAAAAATGAACTCTTGTTTCGGTAGGCCAAAAATAGATGCTGAAGAGTTCCGTCTGCCATGTACAGGAACTTGGCACTTACTTAGCAGGTTTTAAGCCTAGCAGAATTACGACCAGCCACGGCTTTTAGGAAGATGATTCTGGCAGCAATGGCAAATGGATAGAGGGACAAGAAGAGATCTGAAGCAAGCTGCTAGAGAGCATCTAACCAGAGTTATGGGTATAAAAAGGAAAGGACAAACAGGACAAGAGTCAGGAGTCAAGTGGGTGTACGGCATGGTGATGCATCAACTATGAGGTGAGGAGGGAGGAATCAAGAATGATGAAGGTAAAAAAAAAGATCTCAGGACACCTGGGTGGCTCAGTGGTTGAGCGTCTGCTATCAGCTCAGGGTGTGATCCCAGGCCTGGGATTGAGTCCCACATCAGGCTCCCTGCAAGGAGCCTGCTTCTCCCTCTGCCTATGTCTCTGACTCTCATGAATAAATATATAAATCTTAAAAAAAAAAAAAAAGAAAGAAAAGCGATCTCATAAGGTCGTTGTGATGATTAAGTGAACTAATACAGTGACTAAATGAAATAATATATGCTAAGTGCTTAGCAGAGTACCTGGCACACAGTTACATTAATTTACTAAAAAAAATCAGGTTTTCAAGAGTGGGCAAAAGAGGGATGAGTTTGAGGATAGAAAATAAGTCTGGTTTTAAATATGTTGAGTTCAAGGCCTTTGCAAAATGTTTAGAGCTGTACTGTCCAAGAAATATAACACAGGCTGCAGGTGTAATTTAAAATATTGTAGGAGCCTTTTTACTTTGAAAAAAAGAAAAAGGTAAAATTAATCTTAATAACATATTTTTCCTAATATGTATATATTATGATTTCAAAATTTAATCAATAAAATTAAGGAGATATTTTACATTATTTTTTTCATACTAAGTCTTCCATATCCACTGTGTATTTTACACTAACAACACATCTCAATTTGTTTTTTTTTTAATATTTATAATTTTAACCATTTTTTTTAAGAAGATTTATTTATTTGAGAGAGTGAGCAAGAGAGCATGAGCAGGGGGAGGAGCAAAGGGAGAAGCAGACTGCTTGCTGAGCAGGGAGCCCAACGTGGGGCTCAATCCCAGGACCCCAGGTTCATGACCTGAGCCAAAGACAGATGCTTAACTAACTGAACCATCCAGGTGCCCCTGACACATCTCAATTTGGACTAGCCAACTTTCAGTCTCCAGAGCTTGATGCAGCCAGTGGCTCCTGCACAGGACAGCCTAATCTAGCCAGTAGGTAGTAGAAGTAAATCTGGATTAACAGTGTTTGCATGGCAGCTGAAGCCTCAGGCTTGGTATTGATGAGATTATCAATGAGAATGCCTGGAGCATAGAATGGAGCAGGCCCAGGAGAGATGCTCAAGCAGTACAATGAAGGGACAAGCACTAGCAGGAGAGTCAGTGAAACAAGGGGAAAAATTGATCAGAGAAGTAAAAAAATCAGGAAAGAGCTGTACCTTGAAGCAACAGAAAAAAAATTCTACAGAGGATGTGAAGACGAGTATTTAATGGAATGAGAAGTGAAAGAGACATTCGATTAGGCAAGTAAAATTTCCAAGGGACCCCAGCACAATGGGTGTTCAAATCAGGCATGCCTGATTTCAAGGCTCAGCTCTGCCACTTACTCTTCTGCTCAGATGTGAATATTTAGAGAGAGAGAGAAAAGGGACAGTGGACAAATTAAAAGAGAAGAACACTCATGGTGTAAAGTCCCAGGGATGGCCTCAGAAGATGGAGATCAGTACTGGAAGAAACTAGGATCACTTACTTTATGAATAAACCAACCATATGGATGGCTGTGTATCTGAGGCTGTGTTGGGGAAGAGGAAGGGCAGCTTGAAAGTGTTTGTTTTCTCATGAGTGAGGAGGCCAGCCAGTCGAGCAAGAGTAGGATCGCAAGAGTAGGATCGTACACAAGGAGATGAGGAAGCAGGCAAAGGTCTGGAATTGAATGAATGGAGGAGAGTGGGAGAAATAAGAACTATTGACAAAATAATAACAATTGATTAGCAAACGAAGGGAAGGAATCAGTAACGCTCAGGTCCATTATCTAGTAACGGAGTCTCTAAGTAATTTTTGTTTTCTCTAGCAGCGGGAACAGAGAAGAGACAGTTGTATGGACTTAAGATTGAGAACTGGTAGCATGCGTTAGGCAAGGGTAAAGGGTGGGAGAATTGTGACCGTTACTTTTTTGGCAAAGAAGAGAGACAATGATTAACAGATATCTAATAAATTACAGAGAAATTCATTATCTACTACGACCTCTTCTTTTCCTGAACAATTTGAGAATAAGTTACTGAGATCATGATTCCTACAAACAAGAAAATTCTCCCATATAATTGCAATACAACTATCAAAATCAGAAAATTACATTTATATATTACCACAACCGAGTCCTCAGACCCCCATTCAGTTTTGCCATGTGTCCCTAGTAATGTCCTTGACAGCAAAAACATCAATCCAGATTCATGTCTTTACTTTTCAGGTCTCTAGTCTCCCTCAAGCTGTAATAATTCTTCTGGTTTTTCTACAACTTTCATGACCTCAACCCTCAAGATTATGGGCCATCCTATGTATGCACACAAACTTCGATCTGTCCCACTACTTGTGTCATCATTTGATAAGGTAGTGTTTGCTATACTTCACCACAAAATTAATCTTTCCCCCTCTATAATTATTTTGTGGGGAGCTGCTCTGTGACTATGTGAGTATCCCTTTTCACTAACTTATTACAGCATGAATTCATAGATTTCTATTTTACTCAGTGGGTTAGTACCCATTATTATCATTATTTATTTTGCTACAATGTCTCTAATACAGGGGCTCTTTTAAGCCACCATTATGTCCTTTTGACACTCTGTGTTTTTTTAAGATTCTATTTATTTATTTGAGAGAGAGAGAGAAGCAGATTCCGGCTGAGCTGGAAGCCGATTCGGACTTGATCCCAGGACCCCAGGATCTCAACCTTAGCCAAAGGCAGCATTTAATCGACTGAGCCACCCATGTGCTCTTTGACCCTTTATTTTTTTTTAAGATTTATTTATTTATTCATGAGAGACACAGAGAGAGAGAGGGGCAGAGACAGAGGGAGAAGCAGGCTCCCCGCAGGGAACCTGATGTGGGACACGATCCGGATTCCAGGATCATGCCCTCAGCCTAAGGCAAGATGCTCAACCACTGAGCCACCCAGGCATCTCGACGCTCTTTCTTTAAACAATTCCTTCTTTCTGGCTACAAAATGTTAAAGGCTCACCTTGTACTTTGCCTGTCTCTATCCTAAAACTGGCCGTTTCTGCCAGGATCCCTGATTACTTTTAGCAGATCGTGGTATTTAGAAAAAAAAACGGTATATTCATTGCTACTGGGGCGTTGTTGCTCCCAGGTCCTATGAATGGACTACGCTAGGAAACATATGAATATGTAATTCATTCACTCACTCATACATCTATTCAATTCTATGTCCAGATATTCAAAACCAGCAGTGCACACAGGTATATCCAATTCCAATCTGGTACCACAGGATTCATTCTAGTTTTCTACGTTCCTATATTTGTAACCCCCCTTCCTGATCGGAGAAGCCGGGTCCCCATTATCCTCAACATATTTACTCACTCGATCAAAGCTTCCTGTCTTTCCCATGATTGCCCATCCCTCGCAGAGACACCTGACTCTGCCAGGTGGACAGGCTCTCCCTCCCACCTACCCGCCCCCCGCTGCTTCCCTTCATCAATCCCACCTAACTGCTTCTGCACTCAGTTGTTCAGCAGAGGAAGCAGAGGCAGAAGCTGAAGATCAAGTCTTTAAAACTGCTAGATGTACAAGGGGTGGTGGAAAGGGAGGTGGGCAGGGGACTGGGGTGACTGAGTGACAGCACTGAGGGAGGCACTTGATGGGATGAGCACTGGGTGTTATGCTATATGTTGGCAAATTGAACTCCAATAAAAAGAAATTTTTTAAAAAAAGGAGTAATGGGTATCATATAGGCAAAGATATAGAGGGATGACGTCAGTGAGCCCTCTTGCTCAATTATAGAACTCAACAGTTAAAACCAGAAAGACAAAACCACTTAACTCATGCTCTAACTGAAACCCATTTTTCTTATTTCTTACCACACGATTTTTAGTATACAAAATTCTTTTTTTAAGTTTTAATTCTAATCCTAGTGAATATACAGTGCTATATTAATTTCAGGTGTACAATATAGTAACTTAACATTTCTGTACATCAGCCTGTGCTCATCACATCAAGTGCACTCCTTAATCCCCTTCACCTATTTACTCTCTTCCCTTTGTAACCAATAGTTTGTTCTCTATAGTTTAGAGTCTGTTTCTTGGTTTGCCTCTCTGTTTTTTTCTCCTTTGTTCATTTATTTTGTTTCTTAAATTCCATATATGAGTGAAATCATGGTATTTGTCTTTCTCCGACTGGCTGCTTTTGATTAGCGTAATATTCTCTAACTCCATCTCCACGTCATTGCAAATGGAAGTATTTCATTAATTTTATGGCTGAATGATATTCTATTGTATGTATATACCACCTCTTTATCTAGTCATCAGTTGATGGACACATGGGCTGTTTCCATAGTTTGGGTATTAAAAATAAAGCTGTTGTAAACAGGGGGGTGCATGTATCCATTCAAATTAGTATGTTTGTATTTGGATAAATACCCAGAAGAATGATTGCTAAATCATAAGATACTTCTATTTTTGGCTTTTAGAGGAACCCCATACTGTTTTCCAGGTGGGTCACACCAGTTTGCATTCCCACCGGCAGTGAGAGAGGGTTCTGCTTTCTCATGTTTGTCAACATCTGTTGTTTCTTGTATTCTTGATTTTAGCCATTCTGATGGGAGTGGGGTGGTATCTCATTGTGGTTTTTATTTGTACTTCCCCGATAGTGAGTAATGATGAGTATCTTTTAATAAAAAATAAAAAAATAAAACTGCTAGATGTGTGTGCACCTGGGTGGCTCAGTGGTTAAGCAGGGAGCCTGCTTCTCGCTCTGCTTACGTCTCTGCCTCTCTCTCTGTCTCTCATGAATAAATAAAATCTTAAAGAAAACAAAACTGTAGATGTGAAAACCGTGACAATAATGTACGAAGGAAATTATGCTCTTTCAAAATTGCCTGATAAAGTACCAGACAGTGATAAGATAGCAATAATAAATTTTTAAATTTAGGGAAAAACAAGCTACTAGAGATACCATTCAAACTGGAACTTGAATCCTCTAAAAAAAAAAAAAAAAAAAAAAAATCTAACTATATTTTTCTATGCTCTTCCACTTTCTTCCATCAGCATTTATGACCGTGTTTTACAGGGTACCTGAAATAGAGTAAGAATTTAAATGAATCCTGCTGAATGAATAATTAACAGGAGGTACTAAAATTGGCAGTGACTGACTTGTTAAATAAGATATGTATCAAACGGATCTGCTCACCTGTTTCCATACAAGTCAAGAACATAGATATTTCCTTGATGGTCTCCAGCAATTAAGCAATCACCCGAACTATCAAAAGCCACATTCAAAAATCGCAAGACTTTCGGAAGGTAATCAGAAGTGCTGTGAATGATGTTCACTATAATTCTGTCAAAAACAAACAAACAAACAATATATGTAATTCTAAGCCAAGCATTACTTACGAAAGATATAGCATACATCACTTATTTTGAAGTTTCCTGCCTACCTGTTCCCCCTTTTCTGCTATTCTCCTAGAAGCAATTGTACAGTGATTTCCAAAAGCAGATCAGGTTATTCATTATCAAAGTGGCTACTGTTCATATGTTCAACAAATACTTGAAAATTCACTATGTGTCACACACTGAACATGCTGGGGCCTAACAGTAACCGATGGACACAGGCCCTTGCCCTCTTCGAGCTTTCAGTTTAGTGGGGAAGACAAATATGAAAAAAATAAGTGCACATATGAACAGAAAGTGACAGACAATAACAAGATATAAGAGAATGTATTTTTTATTGAGTTAGTCAAACTGTTACATGAAGCCATAAAGACATGCTAAAAACAATGATGTAATTAGTGAAAAGTAGTTTCATGTAAATCATAAGCCACCACATGCAAGAATAATTTCAATTCAGTATCTTAATTTTAAGGTATCTTAATGAGATTTTGTAGTATAAAGTGTTCCAAAGTGAATTAAGCGTACACGAGTTTTATTTTCTACAGTTGTCTAAAGTTAATATTTTTTGAGAAGATCTTGCACCATGTATCTGTTAAAAGAAGCCTGTTATAAAACTCGCAGCAGAGAATAACTAATTTCTTAAAATAATTTATGTGTGCCTATTCAGGTAACAAAGAGCAGAATAATTTCTCTCCCCTTTTTAAAGATTTTATTTATTCATGAGAGACATGGAGAGAGAGAGAGAGAGACAGAGACATAAGCAGGCTCCCTGCAGGGAGCCCAATGTGGGACTCGATCCCGGGTCTCCAGGATCATGCCCTGAGCTGAAGGCAGACGTTCAAATGCTGAGCCACCCAGGCATCCTATTTTCTTCAGTTTAAACATAAGGTTGTTCATTGGGGGAAATAGCAAATTTCTTACAATACTTATTTTTATCAGGTCCCTGACAAAGATTCTTTGCTTGACCAAACTTTAGTCTGGCTCCTGTACCTTCTGAGGCACTTCTCCATCTGTGCACTTCCTTGTAAAACCTAGTTTTAGCAAGAACCCTGCTCAGTCCGTCTGTTTAATTAGAACCCCGGACCTTCAGGACCTGATCATCCTTGATAACTGAGCAGTTTCTCATTCTCAACCATCTCCCAGCTGACATCTAATCAAGCTGGCCTGTCTTCAGCAAGAATCTCTTTAGGCTGGTTTACCCAAAGTTCCTTTATCCTAGTAACTTTCTATCCACTGACTCCCACCCTGCCTTTTGGCTTGATATTCCCAGTTGCCCAGGCTCTATTCAGACCCGAGCCCAGTTCTATACCGAGGTCTCCTTTCCTCTATTGCAATAGAGGAAGAAAATCTGTTTTTACCACTTTAACTACTGTCCAGCTCTGGTTTTCCTCTGACATCCCCAAAGGGGAGAGGGGGAGAATATATATATTGAAAAGAGTAATAACATCAAAATGTTCCCCAGCAATTAAAATCAGACAGAGCCAATGACTTTTCCCTCTGCTCTTGTTTCTATAACATTTATTATGTATTCGGATTACAACATTACATGATCATTGTTCAAAATAAGGAAAATATGGAAAAACACTAGTAAATAAAACTGATTATAACCCTACCATCTGGATATATAATCACAATTAATAGCAACATTCTGCCCTTTTCATATAACACACACATACTAGCATTTATTTTAGAACAACTGCCTTTTCAACTGCTCATGAGTTGCCTGATGGTTCCTCAATTCTTAAACATAATTTAAAAATCAAAAATTTACCAAACACCAAGATCCATGAAACATTGAGACATTTTTTAAAGTCTTTATATGCCCTAAGGCAACACTAGTCTGGCAGGCATGATTATTTTCACCTATAGTCTTAGTGATTAACTTGCCCTTCATAGAACTAGTTAATGGATATTTTCTTCAACTAACATCCAACTGACTCAGTCTGTGCCCCTGGTCTCTCTCAACACCATCACAGTGGATTCTGATGAACAAAAATAAAGCTATGTTTTAGTGGAAGCAAATTAACATTTGTGTAAAACTTGTGTCTTTACTTTTTTGAATCTTGCATGTATATCCAGATATTTTATGATAGCAAGAAATAGAATTACTGTGGGTTAGCAATAACCTTTTTCTTTTTTTAAAAGATTTTATTTATTTATTCATGAGAGACAGAGTGAGAGGCAGAGACATAGGCAGAGGGAGAAGCAGGCTCCTTGCAGGAAGCCCGATGCGGGACTTGATCCTGGGACTCTAGGATCATGCCCTGCGCTGAAGGCAGAGGCTCAACTGCTGAGCCACCCAGGCATCTGGGTAGTAACTTTCAGAATATTTAGAAAACATCAGACGTAGAAGTAGTGTTTACATAAACTCCAAGTTTGGAAATGAAAATGTCTACTGAAGAATCCCTACTCTAAACAAAAAAATTTTTTTCAATGGAATTGGTGGGACAGCAACAAGGCTAGGGGGCTGTCAGCAAGCAGAAATCAAACAAGCTGTCAGTACAACGTCTGGAACCAGGCTTCCAGCAAGCATAGCTGGCAGTTGAAGTCTGTTGATTTGTTGAGCAGCAATCAAAGGATCAAGAGAAAAGATACTAGGAGAAGAAACATGAATCCAAGTGATGCAGCAAAGGCCATGAAATCCTAGTAAATTAAAATCAATAGGATCAATCTGTGTGCAGCAATTGGAACCAAGATGTCACCACTTGGGACAAAGGCTTCCATTAAAGTCTTGAGTGGCTAAGACTCAAATAGAGGTCAGGTACCTGACCAGAATGAAAACCAGAATGAAAAGAACCTGGGGAGGAGAGGTGGGAACAGGAAACGTACAGAGGACTTCCAGGGCAGTAAAAATACTTTCTAGGATACTGCAATGGTGGATACAGGTCATTATACAATTGCCCAAACCCATAAAACATACAACACCAAAAGGGAATCCTAGTATAAACTGTGGACTTCCAGTGATAATGATAATATGTCAATGCAGACTCCTTAATTGCAATAAATATACCTTTCTGATGGGAGATTTTGATAATGGGGAGGCTATGCATGTGTGAGTGCAGCGGGTATATGGGAAATCTCTGTCCCTTCCTCTGAATTTGCCTGTGAACCTAAAACAGTTCTTTAAGAAAAAAAAAAAAAAAAGTCTATCTAAAAAACAAACACAATTAGCAGCAGCAGCAGCAGCAGCACAGTCCTTACTAGGCCACCTTGACCGTGGCCGAACCCCCCTGTCGTCACCGTCATACACACAACCCTGTAAACTCCAAAAACCCGGAAGTTTGTGGTGTTTCACAGCTGCCCCCCGCCCCCCGAGCTTAGAAGCTTGGCACAGAGTCAGTGCTCAACAAACAGTTGACGGGTGGGTGCACGCCCGTCTGAATGCAGGTGTCCGAGGATTTAAGGAGGTTAAGCTGCAGCATTCGGGAGCGGTGGGCGTGCACCGCTGCCCTTCCCCTGCACGTTCCTCCAGTTCCTTTCCAGCTGCAACCCCTAACGCTTACTGAGCATCTGCTGCGCGCCAGGAACGCTTCGGGGCTGCCACGGTGACCCAGGCGGGCTCAGCCCGGGCACCACGGTCTCGCGCCCCCGCCCCCACGACCTGGGCCAGCCGAGCACCGACTCGGACCACCTGCCTTGCAAGAGGTCATCGGGGGCAGGGGCGGGGCAGAGCCCGAAGCCCCACCCGGGCCCCCGCACCCCTTCCCCAGGCCCTCGCCGGCCCCCAGGCCCCCCTCAGCCGCCGCCTTTACCCGTCCCGAGCGGCCGGGGACGGCTTGCGGTGCCACAGCTTGCCGCTCTCCCTGTTGCCTAGGTCCGTGCTCTGCATCGCGAAGCCCCGCCGCCGCCGCCGCCGCCGCCGCGCGAGGCACAACCGACCCGGGCGCCTTCCCGGCAGGCCCCGCGCTCCCCGCCCGGGAAATTTAATCTCCCGACCCGGGAAACTTGAGCTCCCGGCTCCGGCCCGGGCGTCCGGGATCCCGGCGACCCGACCAACCGCGCGGGGGACGCCGACCTTTCTATTCGCAGCCAATAGGGAGGAAGTTTTGCTTCCCAACTCCGCCCAGGCGACCCCTGCAGCTCGGGATAATGGAACCGGCCAACGACCTCTCTTAGGCTCCGCCCCTTGGGGGCGGTCCATCCCCTACCCCCCGGGGCCCAAAGCCTTCTGGGAATCGTAGTTTCCTGCGGGTGGCACAGAGCCACGTGCTTGAGAATTCTGCGCTGCTGCCCCCCCGCCGCCCCACCGCGGGGTTTTAGGCTCCCCATGGAGGCAATAAAAGTGGTTTTCTCCTGTGGCCCCTGCATTCTTTTCTACATTGCCTTTAGGGACTCAGGGATTGTGGAGACAACTAGTAGAGGGACCCAAATGCACTGAGAATTGAAGGGGGTTCCTTTTACAGAGCTTAAAAGAACTCCTATAGAGTCCATTCTTCTTGTCCTTATCACCATTGTGATTGGTTTTTCAACTGTAATCTAACAAAAGGCGCCAGTATCATGGTGTCCAGTCCACCAGGCATGGACTAGTGAACGTCAACAACCAGTTGCATTGACATCAGAGTTCCTTTTTGTAAAAATTCACTTAACTTAGCACTTCCTTCGGGCCTAGGAGGTATCAAGCATTCTTCTAAGTGTTTGACGATTACCTCATTTAATCCTCATAGAAAATCTACAATGTTGGTAGTACTATTATTTTCATTTTGGGGGCTTTGTGAGGTAGTATATTGGTTTCCTAAGGCTGCAGTAATGAATGATCACAACTTGGTAAGAAAGAAGAAAAAGAAAAGAAAGGAAAGAAGAAAGAAAGTTATTCTCTCATAGTTCTGGAGGTCAGAGTCAGAAATCAAGGTGTTGGCAGAGCGGCTCCTTCCAGAGCCTCTAGGGAAGATTCCATTTCTTGCCTTTTCCAGCTTCTGGTGGCTTCCTTGACTTGGGACCACATCATTCCCTTCCATCCCCCCATTCTCTGCCTCCATCTTCACCTTGCCTTCTCTTTCCCACCTTTGTCTCAAATCTCTCTTGCTTTTCTCTTATAAGAACACCTGTCATTGGATTTAGGGCCTGCCTGGGTAATCCGGGATGATCTCCTCATTCTAAGATTCTTAACTTAATTACACCTGCAAAGACTGTTTTTCTAAAGCAGGTAACATTCACATGTTCTGGGAATTAGATCATGGGTGTATATTTTGGGGGAGCCACTGTTCAACCTACTACAGGTAGGTACGTCTTTTATCCCCGTTTTGCAGACAAGGAATTGAGTTAATAGGAGAGCTGCGATTAGATTTTTAGTCTTTTCATGCTTGGTCCCCGTGTTTTTCTACAACAGCAAAATGAGTTTTTTCAAACTTATGTGGCCATGATATTTGAAAAGCTCAAAGTCTACCGAAAAAAGCAAAACTCTCACAAAAATTTACCAATGCAGAGCTTAAAACTTGTTATATTGTTGCCAAGGGTGACTCTGAGAGACCACACAACTTTCAATAACCTCTTGTAGAATAGACCATCACATTCTTCATTTTTATTTATTGGATTTGAGATGATAACAAATTGTGTGTATGAACGTTTGCGTTATTAGTCAGGAAGCTTAGGGTGTTAAGCATATGGGCGTCTAACTTGAAACAGGTTATTTCTCACATTTCTATCCCATGCTGGTAACCAAGCAACATTTTTATCAGTAGTAGAGACAAACGTGCTGAATGATTTCCTGAACCATTTTGGCTTAACCTGCCTGCAGTTCAGCTTATATGGGCTATCACAGCCCATATGACTATCCTATTCAATTTCAGGTATGTGACAAAAGGTTTCCATATTACAGATCTTCTGGATTCCACTTTGCACTTATCTTTAGATTGAGTTGGGCCAGATCTGAAGGTCATGCTGGCAATTGAAGAGACATGCACCCGCGGCTGCCAGCCTTCTATTTGTTCTAATTTCCTAGAGTTATCCAAGTTGGTAGACCATTTGCTACTTTCTTCCTGAATCATTACTCAGTCAATAACTGATGCATCCTATAAATATACTTTTTCAGCCTACCTGAGGTGTAATTGATTTTCAATAAGCCACACATATTTAAATTGTATTTTATGACTTGACATAAATATACTCTTGTGAAACCATCATCATAATCAAGGTAATGAAAATACCCATCGCCCCTAGAAGCTTCCTCTTGCTTGTTTGCAGTTCATTCTCTTTCTATATCCCCACCCCATCTTGCCCACAGGTAATCACTAATGTTTTCTGTCTCTTAGTTAATATTTTGTAGACATTTATATAAATAGATCCTGGGCAGCCCATGTGGCTCAGCGGTTTGGTGCCTACCTCTGGCCCAGGGCCTGATCCTGGAGACCTGGGATCAAGTCCCACGTCGGGCTCCCTGCATGGAGCCTGCTTCTCTCTTTGCCTGTGTCTCTGCCTCTCTCTCTCTCTCTCTCTCTCTCTCTCTGTCTCTGTGTGTGTGTGTGTGTGTGTGTCTCCCATGAATAAATGGGTAAAGTCTGAAAAAAAATTTAAAAAATTATTTCCAAAAAATAAATAAATAAATAAATAATAAATAGTTTCTAAACTATGTACGCTTTTTTTTTTTCTTTTGGCCTGGCTACTTTCATTCAGCATAATTATTTTGAGAATCAACTCTGTTGTTGGGTATATCGACAGTTCACATGTTCTTATTGTTGAGTGGTATTCCATGGTATTGATATACCACTGTGAATGGATCCATTCACCTTTGATGAACATTTGGATTGTTTCCAGTTTGGGGCTATTACAAATAGAGCTGTTATGAACATTCCTATACAAGTCTTTGTGTAAATACCAAAACTGTTTTCAGTTCTGGTGATTAAATTCTTTGAAGTTGAATGGCTGGGCCATATATGGTAGGTATATACTTAGCTTTTTAAGGAAGTATCAAATGTTTTCAAAGTAGTTGTGCCAGGGGTGCCTAGGTGTCTCAGTCGGTTAAGCATCTGCCTTCCGCTCAGGTCACATGGTCTTGGGGTCCTGGAATAGAGCCTGGTGTAGGTCTCCTTGCTCAGCCAGGAGCCTTCTTCTCTCTCTCCCTTTTCCTACCCTCACTCATGCTCTCTCTGTCTCTCAAATAAGTAAATAAAGAAAATCTTTTTTTTTTTTTTTTAAAGTAATCGTGCCATTGAATATCCCCACCAACAGTGTAGGATGGTTCCAGGTGCTCCAAATCTGTGATGAGTGTTTGTAATCACAGCCATACTAGGAATGTTGTGGTACTTCATGGTGATTTTAATTTCCCTTTCCAGAATGAATGTTCAGCATCTTTTCATGTGATTATTTGCTTTCTGCATATAACTTTGGTGAAGTATCTGTTCAAATGTTTTATCCAAAGTTTAATTGGGCTGTTTTTTTCTTATTGAGTTTTGAGAGAGCTATATATTCTAGATATAAGCCCTTTATCATATATGTGCTTTGCATATATTTTCTCCGAGTTTCTGGCTTGTTTTTTCATTTTATTAACAATATCTTTCAATGAGGAGATGATATTAATGTTGATGCAGATCAACCCAACAGTGTTTTCTTTCTATTTTTTTTAAATGATTTTATTTATTTATTCATGAGAGACACACACACAGAGAGGCAGAGACACAGAGGGAGAGGGAGAAGCAGGCTCCACGCAGGGAGCCTGACGTGGGACTTGATCCAGGCTCTCCAGGATCACACCCCGGGGTTCAGGCGGCGCTACACCGCTGCGCCACCGGGGCTGCCCCCAACAGTGTTTTCTTTTATGAATTGGGTTTTTGGTGTCATATCTAAGAAATCTTTACCTAACCCAAGATCACAAAGATTTCCTCTTTGTGAAATGTTCCTGTTTTCTTCTTTGTATGTTTTTCAAATACATCTCAGAGGAATGGAAAGTTATGTGTATCCAAGGGATTTTTGGGTTTTTCTTTGAAAAGTCCTTTCTCTTTGCCCTCTTGCTTACCCTACTTCTGCCTTCTTCTTTTTTTTTTTTTCAAAAATTTCACTTATTTATTCATGAGAGACACACAGAGAGAAGCAGAAACACAGGCAGAGGGAGAAGCAGACTCCCCGCAGGGAGCCCAATGCAGGACCCCATCCCAGCACCCCAGGATCACATTCTGAGCCAAAGGCAGATGCTCAACCACTGAGCCACCCAGGTACTCCTGCTGGATGCCTTATTTTTTGCTGTGTTAATATATAATCTGGAGAGAGAAGAAGCACTCCCACTTTGTCTACTTTGCTAAAGGGTATTTAGTGGATATTTGGATTACTCAACATCTGAAAACTCTGTTTGGGAAAAATCCCAAGATATTTAGGAGGTAAAGGGCAGCTATTGCTTGGCACTCAGTTGTCTAAACCTAGGCCAGTCAAGGAGTGAGCAAGCAAATCAAACCAGTATGGTAACTAAAAATACAATTCAAATATTTCCTGTAGTCTCTCAAAGAGCACCGAGTAGAAAACAATTAAAAACCTTTAGCAAATTTCTTCAAATACCCTTTCTTACCTCATTAAGGGAGGCCGGACTAAGTTATGCACAGTAACAACTCCCAAACTCAGACGGCTTAAAACAATTTACCAGTGTGTTTAGCCCATCTTAGTCTCTAGGGGAACACAGCTGTTGGGAGTTGCCATTTCAAAAGTGTTTGGTTGCTGTCGGACAAAGAGAGTTCTAGGGGGTCTCATGCCAGCAATTCAATGCTCTAGCCCAGAAATGTCACTGTAACTTTTACTCCCAACTCATTACCAGAACTGTAGCTCCATCCAAACATGAGGGGCCCTGAAGTGCAATCCTACTAAATTAGTTATCTGTAGCTGCAACATTGCTGTGAAAAAACAATCACCAAAATTCTGTGCCATTCAACCATGAGCATTTATTGTTCATGCATCTGGGATCAGCCAGGCTGTTACTGCAGCATAAAGTAATCCATCCTGACTAATAGAATAATTTTGTCCCCACTTAACACACAAGGAAACAAGGTTTGGAGTGCTTATTTACTTGTCTAAGGTCATGTAACTATTGAGGCGAGATTAAAATGTTGGGGGGCCGGGCTGGCTCAGTCATGCAATTCTTGATCTCGGAGTTGTGAGTTTGAGGCCTACATTGGGTGTAGAGATTACTAAAAAATGATAATAATAATAAACGTAAAATAAAATAAAACAAATGTAGACCTGTCTGGCTCCATTATCTTACTCTGCTTTTCCTGCACCAGATTGGTATGGTTCTGAATTCTTCCAAAAGACCTATTGCCTGGACCAGAAAATAATTTATTGCTAGCCTGGGATAAAAATCTCTGGGAACTTTTTTTTTTTTCTGGGAACTTTTATAACAAGATTCTGTTTTATCTCCTTGGGAAAAGGGTTTATTTGCACATTAAAAGGAGTGTTGGTAAACAAAGATGTTAAGAGGACTTAAAAAAAAATAAAGCACTGAGGAAGTGGGTTTGGGGGAGGGTATGGTAGGAAGGTATGAGTGGATAATTTTGCCTAAATGTCCTGTTACACACACTTCTGGGAAATGCTCCTAGCCCACTCCTTACTGGTCATATGATTGGCTCAGGTGTGGGGCCTGACTCAGCTGAGCCAAAAAGAGCTCTTTTTCAGGATTTTTTAAAAAAGATTTTATTTATTTATTCATGAGAGAGAAGGGGGAGAGAGGCGCAGAAACAGGCAGCCAGAGAAGCAGGCTCCCTGCAAGGAGCCTGATGAGGGACTCCATCCCAGGACCCTGGGATCATGACCTGAGCCAAAGGCAGTCACTCAACCACTGAGCCACCCAGGTACCCTTTCTGGATTTTTAAAGTTGAGACCAAGGATGGCAAGTCTCAGTTCCTCTCTGGTAACAAAGACTGAGAACTGCCAGAGGCAGTAGCTCCAACTTTTTGGTGATGGCCAGTCTGAGAGAGGGTAGCTGAAACTCCAGGGGAAAAAAAAAGAGAGAGAAATAGTAAAAGAAGATTCTGTTCTGGCAGCATTTATATTCTTGTTCTAATTGTTGCAGAAACTTACCTGGACTGCTGTCTACTATACACTGGTTATTTAAGCTAAAACATTGCTTTCTATTTCTAAAATAGATATAATTAGAAAAAAAGGATCAGAGAAGGTCTCAGGACGGTGATACATGAGCTGAGTCTGGAAAGATGAGCAAGGCAGAGAAGTTAGGAATGGAAACAGCATCTGCAGAAAGTCAGGGGCTTTTGTGAAACAACGTGGACCCTTCTAGAAACTAGAAATGCTTAGTGTAATTAAAGCCCAGGATACACAAGGAGTTATTATGCATGTAAAGAGTTTAGCATCTAGAAAACCCTCAATAATAATACCAGTAACAATTATTATTATTATGTGAGTGAATGGCAGAAGAGTGAGGATACATATAAAAGTCAGAATATAGAAGACCCAGACTTGGGATGCCTGGGTGGCTCAGCAGTTTAGCGCCTGCCTTCGGCCCAGGGAATGATCCTGGAGTTCTGGGATCGAGTCCCACATCGGGCTCCCTGCATGGAGCCTGCTTCTCCCTCTGCCTGTGTCTCTGCCTCTCTCTTTCTCTGTGTCTCTCATGAATAAATAAATAAAATCTTTAAAAAAAAAAAAAAGACCCAGACTTATCTTAAAAAAAAAAAAAAATAATAATCTAGGGCAGCCCGAGTGGCTCAGTGGTTTAGTGCCACCTTCAGCCCAGGGTGTGATCCTGGGGACCCGGGATTGAGCCCCACATCTATCCCTCTCTCTGTTTCTCGAATAAATAAATAAAATCTAAAAAAAAAAAAAAGACCCAGACTACCATTCTAAGGTGCTTGAATCTTCTTCTCAAAGATTCTAGGGAAACTCATGGTTTCTAGACACATCCCTTTGACTGTGTGAGAAAGATCACTTAAAATAGTTTGAGGCTTGAGACAGAAAGAGGGTGTGAGCTGTTCCACTTGAGGCAAAAGTGACAAAGGGGTCGATCAAGGCAGTCACCATAAAGGGAATCCAAACAGGCAACAATTAGATGACAAGGGTCCATTGACATATTGTGTAGGAAAGCTGACATTGCAAAGGAACGGGTTGCATTTCATCAGTGAAGCAGAAGTGTGTGTCATGCTGCTAACTGATGCAAACCCAGGCAGCAGTGTTTTCCATTTCCTAGGCGACTCAGCCGTTTGGCGTGGTCGGGAAAGAGGGGGATAAGGCAAAAGCCATGACAGGTGAACTATGACATTGTGCACCTCCCCCTCCCCCTTTTAACATGACTCAGAAGAGAGAAGGAAAATCAAAGAGACGTGCTCCAAGTTGCCTAAATAAATATTCATGGCTAGGTGTTCTCATAAAACATACATGAAAGCAACCAAGGGCGGTGTTTCTTGTGTAATCAAAAGGATTTGGCAACTACAGCTGGAACGGTAGGGTATCAAAGCAGAGAGCGAAATGTGATGTTGATTTTGACAGGCAGCAGGATCATTCCCAGGGACGATGAGAAACTGCTGACATAGACTGTGGTTTCTAAAAGGCCTCCTGCAGGCTAAAGGAAGGAGGAGACCTGAGAGAATTCCATGACCCAATGGGCAGTGGCTGCAAGCTTCCAGTCTTTACAGCCTTTCCACGTGGGCAGGAGGGGAGGAGGGGGTGCAGAATTCCTGGCCCCTATCATGCCCACAACTGTCCTAAGAAAGACAGCCTGTAACCACCTCCATCTTAGCCACAACTTCAATATATCCCACCTTACAGATGTGGCTTAATTTTATCATCCCTCTATTGTTGACAGTTGGGCTTTAAAAAATTATATTCAGGGACGCCTGGGTGGCTCAGCGGTTAAGCGCCTGCCTTTGGCTCAGGGCATGATCCTGGTATCCCAGGATCGAGTCCCACAGCAGGCTCCCTGTATGGGGCCTGCTTCTCCCTCTGCCTGTGTCTCTCATGAATAAATAAATAAAATTTTAAAAAATTTAAAAAATAAAAGTAAAAAATTATATTCAAATATATGGCAGGGAACTTAATATCTAAGTGTACTATTGTAGGCACTCGTCAAAGACCACGTGGAAAGGTTCTACTGGAAGCTAAAACTTTTAAATTATGCTCTGCTGGTGGTGGCCTATTCCAAAGGCCCCACCTGGGCAGAGGACAGTGGAGTCAGAGAGGGCTGAGAGTAAGTCCCACAGGACTGAACAACTAGTCTTGATTCACAGGCTCCTAATAACATTTGTGAGCTCAGAGGACAGGCTATCAATCAAGTGTGACAGGATGCCAGTAAACCGTGAGTAAAATATTTTTAATTGCTGTAAGGGAGGAAGGCAAACTGAGCAAAGCACTTACTGTGCATTAAAGTATTCTACGGCAGCGTGGCCTCCTTCCTCTAGTGCCCACTCCGGGCAGTGTGTGCCAAGAGGCCACAGAGCCCAGTGAGCATGATCAGCAAGAAATCCGCACCAAACAGACCGGGTTCTCCAGTCTCTTCTGATTTTATGTGGCCTTACCCAACAGTAAAAAACATCTTTCCCAGGTAATTTTTAATTTTTTAAAGAATTTTAAAAATTTATTATTATTTTTAAGATTGTATTTACTTATTCATAAGAGATAGAGGAAGAGGGAGGCAGAGACAGAACCAGAGGTGGAAGCAGGCTCCCAGGACCCTGGGATCATGACCTGAGCAGAAGGCAGACACTTAACTGACTGAGCCACCCAGGTGCTCCCAAGTAGGTTTTCTTTTTTTCTTTTTTTTCTTTTTTTTAATTTTGTTTATTTATTCATGAGAGTCACAGAGAGAGGCAGAAACATAGGCAGAGGGAGAAGTAGGCTCCATGCAGGGAGCCTAATGCGGGACTCCATCCCAGGACCCCAGGATCACAGCCTGAGCCTAAGGCAGATGCTCAACCACTGAGCATCCCAGAAGCCCTCCAAGTAAGTTTTTAAAAAGTTTTTTAGAGCAGTTTTAGGTTCACAGGAAGATTAAGAGAAAGCTATATAGATTTTCCCATATACCTCCCAGTCTCCCTCATTATCAACATCCCACACTTGCCCAGTCTCCCTTATTATCAACATCCCCACCAGAGTGACACCTCTGTTACAGTTGATTTTTTTTTTAAGATTTTATTTATTCATTCATGAGATACACAGAGAGAGGGAGAGAGGAGCAGAGACACAGGCAGAGGGAGAAGCAGGCTCCATGCAGGGAGCCCGACGTGGGACTCGATCCCGGGTCTCTAGGATCATACCCTGGGCCAAAGGCAGGCGCCAAACCGCTGAGCCACCCAGGGATCCCACAGTTGATTAACCTACATGGAAACATCATAATTTCCCAGAGCCACTGGTTTACATTATGGCTCATTCTTGGTGGTGTAGATTGTCTGGGTTTGGACATTATAACATCATACAGAGTATTTTCATTGTCCTAAAAATCCTCTGTGCTCCACCTATTCATCCCTCCCTTCTCCCCTTTACCCAAGAATTTTTGTTTTCATTAGGTTGATGGCTTTGAAAAATATTGCAAGCAACTTTGTGCAGGAGGAAAGAGTAAGATAAGATAGGGTATGTACAGCAGGATTGCCTCTTCACATACAGGCTTTAGAAGCATGTTGCTCTGCTTGTAGTGGCCTATTCCAAAGGCCTCCCCGGGCAGAAGGCTCTGGAGTTGGAGAATGCTGTGAAGATTTCCCATAGGACTGAACAATTTGAATTTTGCATTAAATTAAAACCTCTAACTCATGAATACTGCGAACTCAGAGTCATAATTTCACATATTCCACCCTGTTATCCCCATAAGTATATTGCCTGAGTCCATTGGCTCCATTGCTTACTAGTGCTCTAACCTTGGGCATAGGGTTTAACTTCTCCATGCCTTATTTCTTCTGCTGTAAAATCAAGGTTATAATAGGAGCAACCCCATAGAATTGTAAAGAGTTTATTTATTTATTTTTTGAATTATAAAGAGTTTAGAACAGCAATGACACACAGAAGTCCTGGGTGAAAGCTAGCTATTATTATTATTGCTATTATTATTTTTTGTATCTTTCTTTATTAAACCACCCAGAATGTTACAGACTTTGCTGATTATTATCCACAGACAAGAAACAGGCAACCACATCATGCTTTTCTCACTGGCAGTAGAACACACAGCAATTAGTTGGAGGGCTCCATGACCATTACTTAGCACTGTAGATATACATGAAACAATAATCTGGTAAAAACTTGCACATCCAGAAAATCCGTAGTGCTGCCTTCATCTGTATTCTCAAAGCATATGCTGCTAAGCTATGAAGGGAATTCATCATTTGCATGATGATCCCTTTTATTTCTCCTTAACACACACACACACACACACACATTCCTAAATATTGTAGTATTGCTATTATTTAAGCCCTTCTAAGGAGAGTACCGATGATGTACTGATAAATTCAACAACTGACTCTCTGGACAAAAAAAGAAAGAGCCCTGGTTTGTAGAATATAAATACTCCTACTATTCAGGACCAATTTCAAGCTAGCAATGTGATGTCATTGGAAAAATATAAGCATAGTAAGTACACTGTTACGTAGTATGTTCACTATACAGATAAAATGGACACAACCTCAAGAGCATTGAAATTGTAAAATGTGGTCTAAAAATTAAGAATGGGGGCACCTGGGTGGCTCATTTGGTTAAGCATCTGCCTTCGGCTCAGGTCATGATCCCAGAATCCTGGGATCAAGTCCACATCGGGCTCCCAGCTCAGTGGGGGAGCCTACTTCTCCCTCTCTTCTCCCTGCCTCTTTCCCTGCTTGTGCTCTCTCTCTTTCTCTCTCTGTGTCAAATAAATAAAATAAAATAAAATAAAATAAAATAAAATAAAATAAAATAAAATAAAATAAGATAAAATAAAATAATAAAAGATGTTTTTTCAAATCATCAAATGTTTCAATTATCTGTTGCTGTATAATAGATTACCTCGAAATTTGTTGGCTTAAACCAAAAGAGACTTCCTAAATTCCATAATTCTGTGAGTTAACCATGCTGAGCTAAACAGTTCCACTGCTTTTCAATGCTAAACATTCCATTCGCCGGGGTATAGCCATGGTCACTTCACTGATGGTTGCATTTGGCCAAAGCTCACCTGGGGCTGAAATATCTAAGATGGCTTCTCACCTACCAGTGCCTCTGATCACGTGGCCTCTCATCTTTTGTCAGTCTAGCTGGAGTTTCTTAACATGGCACTGGGTTCTAAGAAAGCAATGCTCCAGTAGGACAAGCCTGAATGTATAAAAGTCTAACAAGTCTCTGCTTGCACCATCATGCCTGCTGATGCCCCACTGGCTAAAGCAAGTCTAGGCTCAATATAGAAGGAAACTGCACACCTGCGTGAGATGTGTTTTGTTAGGGATTCCTTTTATTTTTTAAGATTTTATTTATTTGTTCATGAGAAATACAGAGAGAGAGGCAGAGACATAGGCAGAGGGAGAAGCAGGCTCCCCATGGAAGCCCAATGTGGGACTTGATCACGGGACTCCGGGATCATGACCTGAGCCAAAGGCAGATAGATGCTTAACCACTGAGCCACCCAGGCGTTCCTTGCTAGAGATTCTTAATGTGATGGTTGACCAAAGATGACATCAGGAAATCCCAAAGATGTATTCAGTAAGAGTACATATAGGAATAAATCATCATTTGAAGGGGGTTGGGAGAGTTGTCCTACTGTTTGTGGTGTCTGTGTGTGTGTGTGTGTGTGTGTGTGTATCTTGACATGGTAAGGGGGTTGCGAAAGAAGGAGGAATGGACAAGCATCACACGTAACTCAGTGATTTCTCCTTCTCCTCCCCCTCCTCCTCCTCCTTCTTTTTCTTCTTTAAAGATTATTTATTTGAGAGGGAAAGAGAGAGAGGGAGAGTATAAGTGGGGAAAAGGGGAGAGAGAGAAGCAGGCTCCCAGCTGAGCAGGGAGGCCAATGACTTGGAGTTCCATTCCAGGACCCAGGGATCATGACCTGAGCTAAAGACAGCTGCTTAACCAATTGAGCCACCCAGGCACCCCTAATTCATTGATTCTTAACCAAGAGTGACTGCCCCCAGATCCTCAGAGGACATTTGGCTATGTCTATAGATGCTTTTGATTGTCATAACTGAGAAGACGGGTGCTACTGTAATATGGCACCAGGGATGCTGCTAATCGTCGTACCATGCACAGGGAAGCCCTCACCAACAAACAACTGTTTGACCCAAAGTGTCAACTTTGGGAGCTGGGGCTGTGAAACCCTGCGTGTAACCTAACACACGCGCAAATTTGACTGGTTAGCATGTACTCTCTCTTGCCAACACACTTTTTCCTACTGTCTTTGACAGCACGTACAAGATATAAAAGCTTTCGGAGCTCTCTAAATGCATGTTCAGTCTACTTGGATTGGCTTCAAACAAATGTGACAGATGTCGCTTTTTTTGGCTCCAATGCTTGCCAGTCGAGCATATGCATGTTTGCACATTACATCTGCAATCAGCGATAACGTCCTGTGCCCCAAAGAGCTTGCACATCCAACTTTCACTGAAAAATCTTGAATTGCTTTTCCTCCAAGTCCTCTGGCTCGCAGGTGCTCTTGATATCTCTCTTTGCTTTTTCCAGGTAAGCCATTCTGTACCTTTGTCCTCTCTCTGCAAAGGAGATCCTCAATCACTAGTTCAGTAAATGTCAGTGTGGCTCCTATGTGGGCAAGGGCTGTTTTGGGCGCTGGGGAATGGCAGTGAACAAGCCAAAATTGCCCTTGCCTGGAACTTACGTTCTAGTTGAGAAGACAGTCAATGACTAAGAAAACAAATAAATTATATCATGTCAGGTAATGAAAAGGGGAAGACAAATTTAAGCAGGATAAAGGGATGAGCAGGAGGGGTGGGAGGTACCTGGATTAAGATGTTGGGGGAAGGCACTGCTGACAGGTATTGTCTGAGCAGGGAACTGGGCCCTGCTAGGAAGGAGACACAAAGACAGGTTTGCAACTGTGTATTCACTGTGCTGTGTAAGACATTTATATTGGCTTCCCAGGGCTGCTGTAACAAAGTATTGCAAACTGGGTGGCTTAAGATAGTGAAATTTATTCTCTCACAGTTCCAGGGGCTAGAAGTCTGAAAGCAAAGGATTGGCAGGATTGGTTCCTTCTAGGGACTCTGAGGAAGAGTCTGCTTCTCTCCTAGCTCCTGGTCCTGGTGGGCAATCCTTGGCTGATAGATGTGCCACTCTGATCGCTACCCTTATCTTCCCATGGCCTTCTCCCCCTACAATTTCCCTTTTTATAAGAATATCGCTATGGCTAATCCAATGGACTGGCTCACCCTCATCAAGTATGACCTCATTTAGACGTGGTTACATCTACATATAGTATTTTCAAATAATATCACATTCACAGGAACTGGAGGTTAGGATTTTAAGATATCTGTTTGGGGAACACGTTTCAGCTGATAATGTGATTGTTTAGGGTTATCACAATTTCTTAGTAGCACAACAGGAATTGAGGAAAAGGGTCAGGGCTGCTAGGCAGGCATCCAACAATGTATAAAATGCTCCTGCATCCTTTTGAACATTTCCAACATATCCTGTTAGTGAAAACCCTGTTTGTGATATATGAACTAGAACCTAATTCTGTTTTTCATGGAAACATAAAGAATATTTACAAGGATTTAATATACTCTAAATTGTCCTGGGATGCAGCTACTGTACTCATTGAGACAAGATCTTATTCTTTTTTGTTTTATTTTGTTTTAATTTAAATCTATTTGACATATAACATTGTGTAAATTTAAGGTTTATATATTACTGTTTCTAATGTATATGTATGTATTGTTTCCTCTCTCTTACATAAAAAATGGCATATTACATGTAAATAATTTGCAGTTTCCTATCTTTCCCTTGCTAAGGTATCCTGGAAATCACTCCATATGTATTCATAGAGATCTTTCTTATTCTTTGTTTACAGCTACTTATTATTCGAATGTGTGAGTGTACCGTAGTCTGCAACCTATCTCCTATATATGGGTACTTGGGGCCTTTCTAATATGTTGCAATTACAATAACACAATAAATAACCTTGTATCTGACTTTTGCACAAATTTTTTTTTGTACTCTTCCAGGTTTATGTTCAGGGTAAGTTATTAAAATTACCTTTGTTTTGTTAAAGGGTAAATGCATATGTTGTTTCTATTGTAATATGTGCCCTCTTTAGGGATTATACTATTTTTTTGCCAATCTCATTGGTGAAAAATAGTATCTCATCATGGTTGTAAGTTACATTTCTCTTACGGGAAAAGTTGAATATCTTTTAAAATGCTTTAGGGGAATATAATCTATTTTTTTGGCGAATTATCCCTGTATTCTGTTTGTTTTTCTACTGGGTTTTTGGTCTTTTTGCCCCCTCTCATTTTTTTTTAAAGATTTATTTATTTATGATAGACATAGAGAGAGAGAGAGGCAGAGACACAGGCAGAGGGAGAAGCAGGTTCCATGCCGGGAGCCCAATGCGGGACTCAATCCCGGGACTCCAGGATCGTGCCCTGGGCCAAAGGCAGGCGCTAAACCGCTGGGCCACCCAGGGATCCCCTGCCCCCTCTCATTTTTTAAAAGATTTTATTTTTAAGTAATCTCTACACCCAACATGGGGCTTGAAACTCATGATCTGGAGGTCAAGAGTCACATACTTTACCAACTGAGCCAGCCAAGTGTCCCTCCCCTAATTTTTTTTTTTTAAATAAGTTCTTCATATATTTGGGGATATTAGTCTTTTATCTGTGATAGATCTTGAAAATATTTTCTCTCAATTTGTCATTTACCTTTTGACTTGGTAATTTTTCTTGTCATGCAAATATATTTTCACAAAGCTCAATCTGTTCAGTCTGTTATTTTATTACATATGAATTTTGATATATTTTCTTTATTCAGAATTTTCCCAAAAGTTGTCTACTACCAATGCTAGGCTATGGTGGTGTTTGAGTTACAAATACAACGTGGGTATGTCTGCATTTGTCACTCTTTGCTCACAATACTAAGTCTAAATGCAAGCACCAGACTATTTCATTACATCTGCTAATGTAGCTATGCCTGAGCATTTACATATTAAAATGCATATCATAGTATAAATTAATTTTCTTGTATTTATAATTTATATGACAACTAGGCACTACATTTATTGAAACTAGTTTTAACTTGGGGGGCAAATAGTTGTTTTATTTTTATTTTTTAAATTTTATCTTATTATTATTTTTTTGCAAATAGTTGTTTTAAAAGAGGGCATTTGGAGGATGCCTGGGTGGCTCAGTGGTTGAGTGTGTGCCAGGGTCCTGGGATCAAGTTCCGCATCAGGCTCCCTCTGAGGAGCTGACATATTCTCCCTCTGCCTGTGTCTCTACCTTTCTCTCTGTGTCTCTCATGAATAAATAAATACAATCTTTAAAAAAAATTTTTTTTAAAGTAAAAGAGGGCATTTGGCCTGAGAGGGTTGAGCACCATTCCTCCGGGAGAAGGATGTTTCCAGTTGAGGGTCCAGCAAACGTGTGCTGCCTAGGCCTTTCCAGTGTAGGGAACTCAATGAAGCTGAATCGCTGTGACAAGGGGGAAAGTGGGAAGAATAAGTCACAGTAGTAGCCAAGATTCAGATCATCTAGTACCTTGAAGGTCATGGTAAGAACGTTCCATCACACTTAGAATAAAATTCAATGGAGCTTTGAGCAAGGGAGTGATAGGAGCTGATTTAGGCTCCTGTCTGAGAACAGACAGCACACTGGGAACAGACCAATCAGAAGTCGACTGGGGAAGCCCCAGAACTAAGTGATCCTAGGTAGGTAGGTTGGGACAGAGGGAGATGTTGCAAAGTGGTTGGATTGGGGATATACTTTGAAGGTGGAGAGGCCTGGGTTCACTTACGAAATGTATTCAGTCTTGTATGAAGAGTTATACAACCCAGTTTCCACCTCAAGGAGCTTATACCCTAGAGGAGGAGACTGCCACATAATTATAAAACAATGTGCTGAGGGCAATGGTGATTTGTGTGATGTTCTAGGGATAAGGAGAGGAGGAAGTGGGGGAGCATTAATCTAGGCAAGGGGATGCTAATGGGAAGTGGGTGAGGGAGTCAGGGACAATTTCTTTTTTTTTCTCAATATTTTATTTATTTGAGGGCGAGACAGAGAACATGAGTGAGGGGAAGGGCAGAGGGAGGAGAAGCAGACTCCCTGCTGAGCAGGGACCCCCCCCTCCCCACAATGTGGGGCTCGAATCCAGCACCCTGGGATCATGACCTGAGCTGAAGGCAGATGCCTAACCAATTGAGCCACCCAGGTGCCCCCAGGGACAATTTCTAAAATGAATAATTCATGCCTTCCACAAGTATTTCTTGAGCACCCACTATGTGCCAGGCCCACCTGTGGGCACTGAGGATACAGAAGTGAGCAAAACAAAGTTCCTATGCTTGTGGAACTCACAGCTAGAAGTCATAGACTAAGAGCTTCTTTTTTGGTGGAAGCAATCAATACTTGTTAGTGCATGTGGACATACTTCATTGGTGTTGTAAAACCATATATAGTCATAGGATTCTGGAAGGCCATTCCCTAGAGGCATCTCAAGTGTTTTCAGATGGAAAGGATGAATACCTACCATTTGTTTTGATGTGGGTGGAACTGGAAGGTATTATGCTGAGTGAAATAAGTCAGTTAAAGAAAGACAATCATCATATGGTCTCACTCATATGCAGAATAGAAGAAATAGTGAAAAGGACTCTAAGGGAAAGGAGGGAAACTGAGTGGAAAAATTAGAGAGGAAGACAGACTGTGAGACTCCTAACCCTGGGAAACAAATAAAGAGTTGCAGAAGGGGAGGAGAGGGGGGATGGGGTGACTGGATGATGGGCACTGAGGAGGGCACTTGATGGGATGAGCACTGGGTGTTATACTATATATTGGCAAATTGAATTCAAATAAAATATTAAAAAATAAAATAAAATCTTAAAAAATATCAGAATAAAATGCTTTATTGACTTTGTAATGCAAATGACTTTGTACATTTGGCCATGTTGGTCTTTGTGCTGTGAGGCCTCCATGGCAGTCCCACTACCTGAGGGACTCTTCCCTGAGGTATCTGCATTGCTTGCTCTTTTACCTCCTTGAGATCTTTACTCAAGTATCCCTTGAGATCATAGTGAGGCCTTCCTTGACCAACCCAAATCTCTTTGCTCTATTTTTTTTTTCCTGGAATTTATCAAGAGTTCATCCAGTATACCTCTCACTCTTACCCTTTTCAATTGTCTTTCTGTCTCCTCTAGAATGTAAGCTTTAAGAGGGCAGAGATACTCATCAGTTTGGTTTACTGCTATATCCACAATGCCTTGGAAGAGTACCTGGTGATATGGAAATGTTGGGGTTCAGAGGGAAGTTAAGAAAGAATTCTTGAGGTGCCTTTGCTGCATAAAGGATGGTTTTTTAAAGCACGAGGGAGAGGACCCTTGGGCAGGAAATCCTGCACTGGGATTGATGAGGAGCCTTTGGTAGGCTCCACCTTAATGAATAAAGTTAATGCCCTTATAAGAGAGACTCAAAAGAGTTCTGTCCCTTCTACTGTGGGAGGATGTGCTAAGAGGTCTGCAAAATGGAAGAGGACCCTCACCAGAACCTGACCTGGCTGGCACCGTGATTCTGAACTTCTAGCCTCCAGAACTGTGAGTTTGCTTATAAATCACCCAGAGAGTACCACCTTTGGTTTTAGATAGACCTGGGTTAAGTCTTATATTTGCACATGCTAGCAAGTGGCAAGTTACTTAACTTTTCTGAGGCTGTTTTTTCAATTATAAATAAAAATAAAAGTACCTCATAGGGTTGAAATGTTCTTGTGAAGACTTATTACGACCATTCCCATAGACTGTCAATTTATTAATACTCTACACATATTATTAATAAAAAAAGAAGCTAGCTATTGCAAGGCATCAGAAATAGGAAAGCTGTCAAAGGATTATGCTACACCACTAGTAGAATATTAGTCATTAGAATGATAATTATGAATATTAAAGGGATTTTTTCCCCAAATACTTCCTGCATAAACTCTGGTCCAGCCAGCCTGGTTTACTCATCTATAAAGCATCAAGTGCCTCCCATGTTCTGGTCCTTTGTGTTAGTTACTAGAATAAAACTAGTACTTATGGGATGTTTTGGAGCTTATAAAGGGCTTTTACATTTGTCACTGAAGTATTGCAGAATGGTTAAAAGATGGACTCAAGTCAGCCAGACCTGGATTGGAATCACCATTTACAGTTATGAGACCCTGGATGAGTTAGATGATGTCTATTTCTCAGTTTCTGTAACAATAATAATGATTCTGTACCTACCTATTGGGGGTTAGTGTGTCCATTAAGAGAGACAATGCATGGAAACCTCAAGTCCAGAGCTTGGTAAACAGCAAGCTCTCTATTCAGACAAACAACAACTTTGATATAGCGGCAGGTAATACTATTATTATTATTAGGGACTTGCCCACAGTCACACACCATTAGCAAAGGTCACACAATCAGAAAAGGACAGAGGCAGGACTGGAATCCAAATTCATTCCTTGACGGCATGTAGAAGGCTGACTTTATTTAGTAGACACACACATAGACATACACGCATGTGCACATCAAAATAACAAATGCAAAATGCTTTTTTTTTTATTTTTCAAAATGCTTTAAATGGTGTTTAGTAGCTGCCTTGCCCTCCTGCCCAGTGTGACAAAATCTTTAAAATTTCCCAGACTTATGACTAAAAATATAGGACTGGCTCTTCCAGACATGGGAGAGAGAAATTATAATTCTTGCCATAGCTTCACCTGCAAGATGGGGCTAATGAAATTGCCTACTAGTTAACGTAAGGATTAATTACATCTTTGCAATGTGCTTTGACTTTCTTGAAGAGGCCACTTATGTGGCAGACATCCATTAGGATGGTATTCCTCTGTGACTGTTGTGACAGAGGATATTTGAGTCATCAGCTCCCTGTCTGTCAGCATCACTCAGCAGTGCCAAGCTTCAGTGCTAGGCAATATTGTGCTCTTAATTATTGGTCTCCCTCCAGTTTTTTTTAAGTCCCTTTTTAAGAGAAACACTTGGAAATATACTTGAAGATAGCAGCAAAGACAGAGTTAAGGTAATCTTTTCTACCTCTCAATTTTTCTAAAGTTTTTGACATTGAACCTGTTCCTTTCTGCACGAACCTCCTTTCTACTTATTTTGAAAATTAATTTTAAAATACATAGTACATATAGTTGGGACATTTGAAAGACATAAAAGAATATGCAATAAAATATCTCCTTCCTACTCCTGTTTCCCAGCCTCTGAGTTTCCCTTCCCAGAGGTAACCACTGTTCCAAGCAAATGCTGTGTGATATTTGTGTGTGTGAGCCTTCTGTACAATACAATGACATCATGTGCACATTGAAATATAACTCTTGTATCTTGGTTGCTATGCTATTAGAAATCATTCCATTTTGGGGTGTTCGAAGTTATTGTTTTCCAATGAAGGTTGATAGGATTTGACCATATGGATAAGCCATAGGTTAGTCAGTTACTTATTGATGCATAATCAGCTATTTCCAATCTCCTGATATTTCATAGATTGTGGCAACGATTCTCTTTGTGCACTTAAAAAGAAGTTGGGAGTCTATCTGAAGCTTAAATTCCTAGAAATGCATTTCAATATTGCCAAATTGCTTGCCAGAGAGGCTGTACCAATGTATATTCTCATCAATAATTCATGAGAGTGCCTATTTCCCCCAGACATCCACAATTTTTCCTAGGACAGCCTAATCATTACCTGTATGTTTTATTTTTATTTATTTATTTTTCTGCATGCTTTAAATCATAACTCATGTTATGATAGTAACACAGGGACTTCCTTACAAGCTAAGCAATTAAATTCTAGAGCTCGCTGTTTGGGAGCATTGGGGAAGTCCTCTATTTAAGACAGCTAAGAATAAACTGTCTTCCCCCACCCTTCAGAATAGTTTATCACAATAAATAATGATTTTATAGAGAAAATAGAAAATCCTGAATGTCCATATAGTCTGATGGTTCTCAAAGAAGGGTCTGCAGATAACTTGGATCAGAATCACATTGTGGGAGGGTATAGGGTTTTGAAAATGCAGCTTTCTATTTCTAAAAGTGATACACTTTCATCCTAAAACATTTTGAAAAAGGAAGCAAAAATAGTAAGAATGTTGATGTTCCTTTAAGCATTAGACACGAATTTATCTCATTTGAATCTTCTCAACAGTCCAATGAATGGCGTACTAGTATTCTCCCTTATCTCATTTTACAGATGAAGAAATGGAGGCACATTTTACAACATGATATTGCTAACAAGTGGTGTAATCACAACCCAAACTTTAGTGTTTCTAAAAGCCTGAAGTCGAACTCCAGGGCATGCACTCTCTGAATTCTAGAGTGTGACCTACAAATAAATACTGCAAAATGGAGCGTGTGTTGTTTTGTTCTTGGTAGATACATATGTATATATGGCATCGGTACTTATGATTTCATCAGAGAAACCTTCCTTAGCTTTCCACCTAAGCTAGATAACCCATTTTCTCTTATTGTATCTTGGATACAGGGGGTAGTGGGTACAAGAAGACAGGTAGATGCAGAGAATGAATCTCAGGAAGGATCTCCAAATATTATGTTATTTATACAATGTTCTAGCTTTTTTTTTTAATTTTTATTTATTTATGATAGTCACAGAGAGAGACAGAGGCAGAGACACAGGCAGAGGGAGAAGCAGGCTCCATGCACCGGGACCCCGACGTGGGACTCAATCCCGGGTCTCCAGGATCACGCCCTGGGCCAAAGGCAGGCGCCAAACCACTGCGCCACCCAGGGATCCCAATGTTCTAGCTTTTTACTGGAGATCACAATGATCTTATAAGGTCGTACTAATCCGTAGGCCCACCAGCTTTGTATGAATGAAGAGTTCCCTCATATATTCACTATACTTGTTATCCATTAGGAGACAATAAATGTAGTATATTTTTATCAGGCTGTGGAATACTTAGTGCCTTTTTATTCTGTAAAAACTATTTTGGGGGGAGGGTGCACAACTCAGTGGTTGAGCGTCTGCCTTTGGCTCAGGGTGTGATCCCAGGGTCCCAGGATCGAGTCCCCCATTGGGCTCCCCTCAGGGGGCCTGCTTCTCCCCCTGCCTATGTCTCTGCCTCTTTCTGTCTCTCATGAGTAAATAAATAAAAATCTTAATTTTTTTTTGTTGTTAATAAACATCAGGGATGTTGTGCTGAGAACTGTTCTCTAAAATAATAAATACATTGTTGGACAGGCTTTGCTGTTCGAGATTTTATTGGTGTCGATGGAAAATCCCATTTTCAGTCTACGGCCTGAAAACTTCCAGCTAAAGCTTTGCACCTAGATTGAAAATCATGGGTCAAAATGACCCCTGTAGCCCAGGTCCTTCGGGTGAGGATGGGGGGCGGGGGGTGGGGTGAGAGAAGCTGGCTCAGCTCTCAGGCCACCTCATCCGAGAAGTCCTCCCTGACCATCCTCATCGAAGCAGTCATCTTTCCCCACACTCCTCCGCTCCCACCCCCTCGCTCTACCGCGTCGTCCTCTTTTACATTCCTTACTATTTTTTTAATTTTTTGTTTTTGTTTTCATTCCTTATTATTACTTTTTCCCACTCTCTGAAATGACCTTTTTCACTTATTTAGTAGTTGTCTATCCCCATTAGAATGTAAGCTCCAGGAGACAAGGTACCACGACAGCTCTGATAGTCGCAGGATCCCGGGTGTCTAGAACCTTGACTGGCACTTAGTAGGTCCTCAACAAACATCCGTCGAACGAAAGAGCAAAAGAGGAACTGCATACTTTACTTTCCTCCTCCCCATTTCAAACGCCGTCGGAGAAGACCCAGCGGGGTTACAACCCGGGCTTGAACTGTGCAGCAGGCGTTCAGCCCCGCGATTGGCTGGAGTATCTGCCGTTGCCCCTGGCAACCACTGTTTCCCACCAGTCGTGTCTCTCCGCCCCCGCCTGGCCCCGCCCCTTTTGGTCCCGCCCCCGGGCCGCCGCGGTTCGGCCCCGCGGTGAAAATCTGCGCTTGCCCTTTAAGCGGCGGGACTTCTGGTCAACGTCTTCTACAGCCGCCGGAAGGGGAAGTTTCGCCTTCGAACGCTCCCTCGCTCGTCCGAATTCGGTGGCGCCACGTCCGCCCTTCTCCGCCTTCTTAGCCGCGGCTTGGGCGGCTTCCGCCTCGACACCTTCCACTCGCGGAGCGGGCCCTGTCGTGAGGGGCCGAGTACGGGGAGTCGGGCGGCTGTGCGCACCCTGGCCACTTAAAAGGCGAAGATGTCGGACATCGGGGACTGGTTCAGGAGCATCCCGGCCATCACGCGCTATTGGTTCGCCGCCACTGTCGCGGTGCCCTTGGTCGGCAAACTCGGTCTCATCAGCCCGGCCTACTTCTTCCTCTGGCCCGAAGCCTTCCTCTATCGCTTCCAGGTACTGACCAGCGACGAGGGGAGTGGAGACTGCAGGTCCCAGGAGGCCCCGCGGCGGCGGAGCGTAGACTGGCATGTTGCGGGCGCGCGGTGCCTGGTGGGATTTGTAGTGCGACGGCTCCAGCGGTTTAGGGCGGGGTCCTGTGGTCTGGGGGCGGGGTGGAGGCGAAGAGGTCTGGAGCTGGGGGCCAGGATGGCTGGACAAGTGGGTTTGGCCTGGTGAGAAGGGGGACTGATTTCGCCCTTCTAACTTTACGCTCCCTGCCCTTTGCATTCAGAGAAGGAGGCAGTGGGAAGGTAATTCTGTGATAGCTGTTCATCTTTTGGACGCCAGTGATTAGCAGCTTTGGTCCACCTGGAGCAGGTGCCCTCTGACCTCTGTCTGCCACCCACGTGGGTGCCATGTGGTTGTCAACTTACTCATAGGCCGAATTCTTCTTCTGTTAATGGAGTTTGTTGTTGGTGTTGTTGTTGTTGGGAGTGGTTTGAGGTCAGATGCAAAGAGTGAGTTGTTTATCTGCGTTTCACCCAGTCGCCACCTGGTATCTGGCAAGTAGTAGTTGAATGTGTGAAGGACTGAGTAAAGAGTAAATTGGTCCATAAATAGAAGTCCTAGTTATTTGTTTAAGCATGAAGGAAACTGTCCAGAGTATTTCAGGCAAGAGTATTACTTTCCCAGAGATGATCTTCACTGGATTGTGTGATTTAGGTCTTTAATCAGATACTAAGACCTGACATTAATTTGTGCACATTAATCGGAGTGTGGATAACACTGTTTTGTCCTCCCCCTCTTTACTGTTTCTTCCTCTGTTTTGCGGGTTCCTCATCTTACTAACCTTTACACGCTGTGACGTCCCTCAGGGATCAGGGATAGGACCTTTTCTTTTCTCTACACTGTCCCCAGCTGTAGGTGATCTCATTTAGTTCCATGGCATTAAATACTTTCTATAAACCGAAGACTCTCGAATACAAATAAACATATTTTCTGTCTGGATCTATCTCCTGATTTCCAGCTGTCAGTTTGGAATTATCACTCAGATGACTAATAGGCCCCTCAAATTTAAAATGTCCCAAGCCGGATACCCTTTTTCCTTTGCCCCCTAGAAGTATATAGCGATTCCACTATTACAGGAGCTCAAACTGGTAGTCGTAGAATCATCTTCAACTTCTCTTTCTCTCACATTTCTCTCATTTGCCAGCTAATTTTTTGCTCTACCCTAGACATATATCCAGAGTACAGGTCCCTTTTCATTCTCCGTTGCAAGCCATTATCATTTCAGCTAGGTTTTTTTCTCTAGAAGCTAGAGTAATCCTTTTATTAATTTTTAAAAGATTTTATTCATTCATTCATGAGAATACACAGAGAGGAGAGAGAAAGAGGCAGAGACACAGGCCGAGGGAGAAGCAGGCTCCATGCAGGGAGCCCAAGGTAGAACTCGATCCCGGGTCTCCTGGATCAGACCCTGGGCTGAAGGCGGCGCTAAACCGCTGAGCCACCGGGGCAGCCCCTAGAGTAATCCTTTTAAAACATAAATCAAGTCTGTCAGTCCTCTGCCCTGAACCATCCAGCATCTCCGCAACTCAGATGGTTAAAATCCAAGTCCTTTCAGTTCTTACTGTCGCTCTGACTTTATCTCCTACCACCGTCCACCTTTGCACAGAAGACTCCACAGTGGAATTCTTGTTCCGCTAGCAGCTAACTTTCTCCCCTCAGGTCATTAGTGCCTATTGTTTCTCTTTTGGAGGAAGATAACCATGATTACTTCCCTTCTTCACATCTCTTCCCTAGTGCCGCCTTATTGGCAACGCTTTAGCCCTACAGAAAAGAGTACCTGTCCTTTACTCCATCTCCCTTATCCTTAATTTTTCTTGCTACGTATCACCTGTTGGCATTTGTTATTCGGCATCCCTTCAGAAAATAAGACTCCATGAGAGCCAGATCCCTGACTTGTTTACCACCGTCTTTGTTACCTAGAATAGTGCCTGGCACGTAGCAGGTGCTTTCATGTTGGTTGAATGCATGGAAATAATTGGCACTTACTAGCGCTGGCCACTGGAACCACAATAGTGAATAGGGCAGAAAGTCCCAGCTCCCATGAAGAAAATGAGAGAGAGGCATGTGATAGAGAGTGACTTAACATTTGACAGAGTGTTCCAGAAAGCCTTCAGAGGAGATATCTGAGCTGAAATCTGAATGCCCAGGAGCCAGCTTTGGGAAGCTCTGGCTCTGGGACAACCCTCCAAGAGGAAAAAATAGTCAGTGGAAGGCTGAGAGGCAGGCCCTAGAAACAGAAGGAGACTGGATAGTACAGAGTCAGCTACAGGGATGAGGATTGGTAGATGAGGACAGAGGTAACGAGGGGTGAGTACGGTAAAGCAAAGATAGAAATGTAGCCTGGGCCTGGATCATACAGGGCTTTGTGGTTTGAACTTTATTTTGAAGATGCCAGAAAGGCTTTGGAGCTTTTTTTTCTTTTTTCTTTTTTTTTTTAAGTTTATTTATTTTTATTTATTTTTATTTATTTATGATAGTCACACAGAGAGAGAGAGGGGGGCAGAGACATAGGCAGAGGGAGAAGCAGGCTCCATGCACCGGGAGCCCGATGTGGGATTCGATCCCAGGTCTCCAGGATCGCGCTCTGGGCCAAAGGCAGGCGCTAAACCGCTGCGCCACCCAGGGATCCCTTTGGAGCTTTTTAAACAGAGGATTGAGAGGATTGCTTTGACCGCTCTGTGGGATGGACTTGGTCCATGCACTGGGGGAGAGGGATAGAATTGCATTAGAAGGCAAGAGAGATGACGTTTTGGGCCAGGGTGGCTGTGAAGATAGAAGTGGATGGATTTGGGAGTTGAGTGGGCAAGGTTGCTGCGAATGGGGGAGTGGCTGAAGGCAGCAGCACTCAGAGATGTCTCTGTTTCCACAGTGGATGGTGGAGCCCTTTACCAAGATGGGAAATGCTTAGGAAGGCTTCCATTTGGGGGTGGGGGAGGATGTGGATTAAGAGTTCTCTTTTGGCCACGTTGATAGAGATGCTTCTTAGGCATCCAAATGCGGAAGTAGGCAGGTGGATGTTAGAATGTGATTTGGGCCTGCAGCCAGAATTGTACAGTGTTTTCTGTTTATTTGCGTTGGTAATTATTGGTGACCTAGTGAATGTTGTGCACTTTGTGCCCGGTCAGTGGCACGTTGGGTAATGTGTGTACATGAGGAGCAGTGGTTGTAAATCCTTTTGTAAGAAGAATCTGGTCAAAACTGGCTCTTTGACCCTCCTTGCAAAACCCTGCTCACTTGTGTAGTCAGACGAGTAAAATAAGAAAGGCTCTCTAATAGATTACAGGTAAATATTGACAGGTGACTTATTAGAATCATCATTCGTGTCCCAGCTCCCATGCTTTTCCCATCTTCCTTGCATCGTTTTGTCAGGGCTTGTCCTGAGACCAGGGAGAAGCTTCTGGCAGCAAGGCAATGCACTGATTGTCCAGATGTGAAAAGGCTAATGTCTGTATCTTCTTTCTGCTCCTCTGGCTGCTACCCATTCTGGACAAATTTAGCTTTCAGACCCACCTGGAGGAACTCATTTGCAAACGAAGCAGTTGAAGGAAAAAGTGCGTCTGAGAGGCAGATGTGTAACAAACAGTGTGATGTGGTTTCTGCTAGAGGCTCCTCTTTTCCTTGGAAGCTGAATCTTGAACAGCTTAAAAAAAATTGGGGATGATTGGTTTAGAATTGTGGATTCATGTTGGAAGTGATGAAAGTCACTTCTCCTTATCTTTAGGTCTCATCTGAGTAGCTTGTTGGTTTGGAACGGCAAAGTTTAAAGTGTTATTTTCTTAGTTTGGATAGGAGTGTTAAGACTCCCCACATTGTTGTCCAGAATTCCTAGCCCCTCACATTTAACACTCATCTATCTACTTGTTCATAATGATTGCATGTCTCTGTATGGGTCCTTGATTCACTAGGAGAGAGGTGGTGATTTCCTGCAGCCCTGGTGATTTCTGAGATTTTGTCTCCCCGGGCTGCCAATTTCTTTGGACAGAATAAGCTCGCCCCCTTACATGTGTATTGTACTTCCATGCGAGCTCATTCCGCTCCCACAGGCATCCTGAGACAAGTATCACTGCAGTTTGTAGACAGCTGCAGTTTGGTTTCTACTTCAGTGAGTCAAAGATAGTTCTGAGCTGTCTCGTTCAACTCCTTCGCATAGTATCTACCAAAATACACAGTTCAGTGTTTAGCAAACATTCTTGAGGGTGATTTCTTCCAAGCCAGTTATCTCCTTTCTCTTAAAATAGACCATAGGATTTCAAGTAGTTGAGTCACAGTTCTCCAGGCCTGGCTCAGCCTCTTACTAGTGCTGTGCCCTTAGGCAAATTACTTATCCTTTCTGAGGCTCAAGATTGTTACCTAAGAGTAGGGATGATTTAATACCATATGGAGGCACCTGTGTGGCCAAGTGGTTGAGCTGCTGCCTTTGGCTCTGGTCATGACCTCAGGGCCCTGGGATTGAGTCCCACATCAAGCTCATTGCGGGGAAGCCTGCTTCTCATTCTGCCTCTTCTCTGTCTCTCTCATGAGTGGATGAATAAAATCTTAAAAAAATAAAATACCATATGAACCCTGATCTAAACTCCATTGATATTAAGATGCTCCATCAGCTTGAGGGACGGAAGAGTAGATATTCCATTAAATGAGGATATTGATTGTAAGCCACATCCTAATTTTAGAAACACAAAAATGAGTGTCCTCAAACTGAGGAGGTATGTTCTCTACTCCATGCCTCTGTTATGAAAATTTCAAAGAAAAATGTGAAGTGCCCAGTAAGTAGTCTGGTAAATAATCTTATCAAAAATAGTGTCCATTTTTATTTACTAGCCAGTAATAATTTCTGCCATTCCTGCCTTTTCTCTGTGGGCATGAGGATTCTAATTTTAATCTGTAACTGAGATTGAAATGTAACTGCTGGATTATTATTGCTTATTTAGCCCTCTTAAAAGGATCCTGCCTTTAGGTGAGAAGAGATGAACTCTCAATTTCGCTGATTTGTTTTTAGGAGTCATAAGAGATGGCACCAGCCAAATCTGTGATTTGGGCCTTGTGGTTTTATTTGCCAAACTTTTGCTTCTGTTATATCACCTATAACCCAATGACAGCAATCCTAGCAGATTGATTTAAGAGTGTATTGGGGATAGCTGGGTAATATTCCATTGGGGATAGCTGGGTAATATTCCATTTTATATGTATATATATATTTACATACACCACACCACATCTTTATCCATCCATCTGTGCACTTACATCTGGGCTCTTTGCATAGTTTGGCTACTGTGGACATTGCTACTATAAACCTTAGGGTTCAAGTGCCACTTTGGATCACTACGTTTGTGATCCTTCAGGAGGGCACAGGATGTAATGAGCACTAGGTGCTCTGTAAGATTGATGAATCACTGACTCTACCCCTGAAATTAATACTACAGTATATGTTAATTAATTGAATAAAAAACCGATAAAGTTAAGAAGAAAAAAAAGAGTATTGGGGAAGAGAGACCTATTACACACATAATCAGAAGGGAGATGAACTTGGTTTATAGGCTGAGCATGGAAGTAGCCTCAAGGTTTGGGTTAGAGCTTTCGTGGCTAGTATTACATACAGCTTTAAAATCTTTCCTTAACAGTCCTGTTCACTTCAGACAGTTGTGTTGTTGTCTGTAGATAAGGTCCATTAGATCATAGCTTTGTTTTTTTTTTTTAAGTATACAGGCAGTAAAGTGTATGTATTATATATCTATAGCTTGTTGAATTTTTAAAAACTGAATACCAATATGTAACCAGCACCCAGATAAAGAAACAGAAAATTACCAGTACCCCCACAAAACCTTCCTACAGCTCCCTTCTGGTAACTACCCCCTCCAAGGGTAACTACTATCTTGCCTTTTAGCATCATAGTTTTTTTTTTTTTTTTTTAAGATTTTAATTATTTGGGAGAGAGAGAGCACAAGCAGGGGGAAGAGCAGAGAAGAGGGAGAAGCAGACTCTGCTGAGCAGGACTCCCACCCCCACCCCCACCCCCCGCCCACCGCAACATGGGTCTTGATCCCAGCATCCTGATATCATGACCTGAGCCAAAGGCAGATGCTTAACCAACTGAGCCACCCAGGCGCCCTATCATAGATTATTTTTGCCATTTTAAAAAAACTTTCTATAAATGAAATCTTAGAGTATATATTCTTTTGTGTTTGGTCTTTTTTTTTTAATAGTGCATTTGAGTCACTCATATTGTTGCACATGGTTATAGATTGCTGTTCCTCATATTGTTCCATCGTGTGACTAGACCACAATCTGTTTACCCATTCTACTGGTAATGGGCCTTTTGGATAGTTTCCAGTCTGGGCCATAATGAATAGTGCTGTGAACATTCCAGTACATGTATTGGTGAACATAGGTATGTGTTTCTGTTGCGTACATATCTAGGAGTAGAATGAATGGCTTCTCATAGCTCTTTTAAAGTCCACAATTGAAATTGAGTGCCTTTTATTTGTTTTTTCTTGCCTTACCTAGGATGTCAAAAAAACAAAAACAAAAACAAAAACAAAAGCCCACAACTTAGCTAACATCAGCATTTGGTACATGGGTACTCCCTTTCTTTCTTGTTTGATGGCCTGTGTAGTAGAGTTTCTTAACTCCAAATTAACCAGTCCATACTATTTCAGGAAAAATCTTTGTTTTTGGTACTTTGAAAACCCTGCTTGAGGCTCTGGGTAGCATTTGGAATGATTTCATTAGCAGACTGTGTGGGAGATTTACAAATCAAGGATGGCTACAGTACGCTCTCCCAACAGGAGTTGTTGGGACTAGTAACCAAAGGGCAATCAATGTCTTCTCCCTTTTTGAAGACCTTCTATGCTGGTGAATATGTGGGCTGCTAGATTTTAAGTGAGGAGCTTTGGGCAGATTGCCTCAACTCTCATGAGGGCCCAGCTTTCGTCATGAAAAAGCTGGGGTGATTATGGGGTGCTGGGGTGGGGTGAAAATGAGCTGCTCCCCTCCCCTCTTCTGCCTGCGGGTTCTGCACTCTTGGCACCGCGCCTGGCTGCCCATTATAGGACCCGTGAAGACTTTCTAGGGTTGTAAAACATGCTTCCAACCTCTCCCAGCCCTGAAAATAAAACCATTTTCTTATCCTATTTTATATCCGTAAAGGAGGGGATTTAGCTGGGCATCTTCAGTGAGGACTTCAGAAGTATATTGCCTTGTGTTTTTCTGAAGAGATAAGCTCTCTCCTGGTGTTTTTAAGTTATAATTTTAAAGTAATACAAAAATAATATTAAGTCTCTTAGATCACTGAAAGCCAAGTATAACTCAAGGGTAAGCTTAATGAACGGAGGAAAAGAAGTGAGATATTTTGACAGACACTGATTTCCAAAGCACAGGTGCACACAGTAGCTAAAAATAGTGTCATGGCGTCAGTATGTGTAAAAAATACAGTCGGAGAAAAACAGGGTTTCTTTTCCAAAATCAAGCCCTGAGTAACTTATGGGACTATGGAGGTAGTTTAAAATGGGAATTTGTAAAAACCATGTCAGAGCATGTCTCCTGAAAGATTGTAATAATCATACACCCACACAATTTTTTTTTCTTTTTTTTACAAACCACCTTTTTAATCCACTTTTTTAATTCCTACCTTTTACAAAGTAAAAGGTAAAATCTGGAGATAAGGAAGATGGAGTCATAGGGTAGGTGTTATTGGGTAGATGAAGACACCAGCTCCAAAGTCTAGAGTTTTCCAAGGCCGCAGGGCTACTGAAGGGCCAAGGCCAAGGCTTGCTTGCTGCTGGTCTTTGTTCCCAGTGCTTTTCATAAGAGAGAATCAGGCTTATACAAGTATAGTAAGTACTTAAAATGTTTACTAATTGTAATTATAGCTCATAATAATGATACCACTTGTGAACAACATTGTAAAAACCAGGGTTTTGTGTCATAAACTCTGGAGTCAAGCTGTCTGGGTTAAAATTCTAGCTCCACCACTTACTATTATTTAACCTTTTCTCATTCTGTTTCTTTAATAATAAAACCTATTTCCTGGGTCACTGCATGTAAATGAGCAGAAGAGTACACTTTTTTTTCTTCTTAACCACTCATCAAAATAGGCAAGTATTAGTAGATCATTCCCCTTTTACAGATGGATAGGAGTGTTAGCTCCTAACCCAGGACTTACCATCTAGGTCTTCTTAAATCATTTCCAGTGTTCTTTCTGTTAAACTTTACTGTCTATGATAAAGGTATGAATAAATCAAAATGCTACTTTGTTTTACTGGTTTAATATAAGGTTCTTGGAAAGTCACTCTTTGGGGTATTATTTTATAAAGTGCATTTTCTTGAGCTGTGAGAGTTACATTCTTATACTTGGAGAATGTAACTTGGCAGCTCTGTGTCTGGCCAGGTCTCACAACTAATGTCCTCCATTCCCGCCACACCCAAATTGTCAGCAATACCTGTTTATTTATTGTGCTCTTGCAGTTCTTTTGGACTTTGTTTTTTCTAAGACCAAATTTCCCCTCTTGTGATCACTCTTGCTTCTTTGGATAATGCACTCTTGAGAAGTCTTTGATGGAGGGGCCGTGTCTTTCACGCTTATGTAGTAAGGCCAAAGCCAGCATTATACTGGTATTTCCCAAGGTTTGGGAAGGTCATCTACTTTAACCACTATTTTTAAACATTGTTCTGGGGGCACTAGCCAGTGAATTAGACAAGAATGGATTAAAACAGATGGAGTTGTGTACTTGGAAAGCCCTAGAGACTCAGTTTTCCGATATACAGACAATAAGGTAACTCAGCTAATATTACAAACAAGAAGATAATTCAGCTTTGGTGGTTGGTTATAAAAAGGGCTAGAAAGCATAGCTCAATACAAAACTTAACAAAAGCTATGAAAGACTTCTTCCTGGTTGGGAATTGTATCACATTGATATAATAAAGATGCCGGTTCTAGTTCTTTTAGGAAAATAAAATATTGAGACCAGCCAAGAAAATCAAGACAGCTGTGGAAGAAAAATGGGAGCGGGGTTATTTAATTGTGTAACTTTACCAGATACTGTAACATATTATAAAACTAGAAAGTAGAACAGTTTGATGTTGGTATAGGAATTCAATTCCAAACAAGATAGCACTTTAATATAATAAGAGACCTTAATATAAAAGGAAATAAATATCTGATGAAAGTAGTTTTCAAATCAATGGAGAAAGTATGGGATGTGATGCCTGGGTGGCTCAGTGGTTGGGCGTCTGCCTTTGGCCTGGGGTGTGGTCCTGGGATCCCAGGATCGAGTCCCACATCGGGCTCCCCACATGGAGCCTGCTTCTCTCTCTGCCTGTGTCTCTCTGTCTCTCATGAATAAATAAATAAAATCTTAAAAAAAAAAAAAAAGGCATGGGTTACTCTGTAAATGGGATTGAGAAGGCTGAGTGACCATCTCCTCCTCACTCCAAGATGAAGATGATCGGGGAATGTGCTACGATAAAACTGTGAACACTTTCATATTCTTAGAGTGGAGAAGTAGCTTGTAAGCATGATACATGATAGATACACTTGCCGCCATTTAATGAATACTTCTACATGTCACAATATGACAAGAATACCGGAAAAGCATAGATTTAATGATAGACCAGAAAATATTTGCAACAATGAGAAAGGGGAATTTCCATGATATATATAAAGAAATGCAAATCTAGCAGAAAAATGAAGAAAGGAAATGCTAAAGTCTTAAAAACATAATTGGTAAATAGAGAATACACTAAATGGTGAGGGCGTGGAGAGAGGATAGGTACTAATCTACATTTAGGAGAAAGTAGAAGTCGGTTAAATATTTTTGTAGGCATTTGACAGTATCTACCAAAATTAAACATAAAGGTCTATTAGCAGATTAACTCGCAGGGTTTTATCCTACATGTACATGTATAAAGAGGATATTTAAGAATATTCATTGTGGCATTGTAACAGTTTAAATGAATTTTGGGCACTCACATAAAAGGAATACTGTAAAGCCAGCAAAAATTTTTCCTCAAATGAATGAAACAAGGTAAAGAACTGTCAGTGTGTGGTAGGATGAAAAAGGATGTACGATAGTAACATATAATATTATATTTGTTGAAAGAAATACAACAAACTGATCGTTGTTGCTGAAGGGAATTAGGCAATGAGGGTCAGGAGGGAGGCTTATTTCAATCTGTAGACCTTTCTATAATTTTTTTTTTGTGGGGGGAGGGAGTTAATATTGTGAAGTCATATGTCCATATTGCCTAAATGGCACAGAGATTTGAATACAAAAATTTCTATTTTACTTCTACCTCTAAATTATGACATTTTTTGGCAAGATTTGTCATCCCAGTATTTTCTTTTTCCTACATAGTGATAATACTGTCTTTTTTGAAATTGTCTTTATAATTCAGTTTTGACAGGCTTAACTCTATGCCTTATCCCAGTAAAGACTAATCATATATTTCTGTAGTATTGATTTTTTCAACTTGGTTAGAAATATTTATTGCTTATATTACAATATGTTATTCCATCAATTCGCAAATTAATATGATTGTAGCTGATAAGAGCTTTTCTTCAGTTTTCTTGAGTTATCTTAGTGGTGTCCCTTTGGTAGCTTTCATCACAGAGGAGAATATTTTGCAAAGGTGAATGTTGTTTTAGTTCAAAAAAAAAAACAAAACAAAACAAAGCAATTAACCAGGTTTAGAGAAACTTAACTACTGTGTCTCTTTTAATCTGGACAGGTTTGGAGGCCAATCACTGCCACCTTTTATTTCCCTGTGGGTCCAGGAACTGGATTTCTTTATTTGGTCAATTTATATTTCTTATATCAGTATTCTACACGACTTGAAACAGGTATGTTTTCCATAGTTTTAAGATTTGTTTCTGTCTAACTTACTGGTTCATGTTTATGTATTGGAAGAATTTTGAGGGCAGTTAGCATAGGAAATGGCCTAATGATAATAAATGCTTAGTTAATAGTACTGGTGCCAGGACTGTCCCAGGTACTTAGATTATTTGATTTTTAATCCTCACAGCATTATCATGAAGTAACAGCGTCACCATTTTATAGGTGAAAAAATAGAAGACCAGAGCTTTACATGTCTTGTCCACACTTTGTCCCTAAGGGCTGAGCTGTGTGCCTCTCCTTGAAATTTGGTATCTCATTTCTGTCATGTGGCATTTTTTGTTCTTTAATGCGCAAATGGGCCGAAGTGTATACATCTCCCAGATTGGAGTTGAAAAACATTTTTTTATGCTATGAAAGCCTTATTATCTGTGATCAGATCACTCACCTGTAAGATATATAACTGGGATTTAATAATACACAGGTTTATCAGATATGACTACCTCTATGATGTTATGGATAAGCTTTTTTACAAAAACCTTTTCTTAAAAGTTTTGTCAATTGTTACTTCCTTTGTGCAAATACCTTATATGCTGTTCCGAGTTGCTTACATGGAGAAGCAATAAGTTGATACTGCTGTGTCAAAATGTAAACATAATTTTGTTAAGCCTAAATGATTTTGAAAAGGTTGGCTGATTCCAGAGACTATAAACCTGCTAGCTGTTAGCTCAGGACAGAGAATTCTGAACCACCCTTAAATCTAAGTCAGTTTGAAAAAAAAAAAAAAAATCTAAGTCAGTTTGAGAATTGTGAATCTTGTAACTGCAGGGAAAAGTAGAAGGATGGGCACTTGGTGTCAAATGTGATTTTTCCCTAAATTGGCATTTGTATGAGGTTCTTTTTACAAAGAAAATCATTGTATTAATACAAAGTGTCAGGTTATCAACTGTTAGCACTGGAAGGGACCTAGCCTATCCCCTTATTCAGACAGGTAAAGGGGCTAGGGCTGAGCTAAAACTGACCAGCAGGTGAGGACTCTCACCATCGCATCAGGGGTTTGGTCCTTAAAGCCCCCAGAACACATGATTTTTTTTTCTCTCTCCTTTTGCTGATAATGATGCCAACTGGCTTCAAATTCTGCCCCTCTGATATAATTTCATTGAGGATTAAGCTATTGGAGTAATTTTGTTTCTATATCAATAGTAAACTCTTAAGTATGGATGATCATGACCAGTTTTTAAACATTTGGTTATGGAAAAATTTCAGACATACACAAAAGTAGTGAGAAAGGTTAATGCACCTTTGTTTTCCTTTTTATTGAGATAAAATTTACATAACATAAAATTGTTTTATTATATGGTCTCATTCATTTGGGGAATATAAAAAAAATAGTGGAAGGGAATAAAGGGGAAAGGAGAAAAAATGAGTGGGAAATACCAGAAAGGGAGACAGAACATGAGAGACTTGTAATTCTGGGAAATGAACAAGGGGTGGTGGAAAGGGAGGTGGGCGGGGGGTGGGGGTGACTGAGTGATGGGCACTGAGGGAGGCACTTGATGGGATGAGCACTGGGTGTTATGCTATATGTTGGCAAATTGAACTCCAAAAAAAAAAAAAAAAAATTAATTAAAAAAAAACAAAAAACAAAAAAACAAACTCTCCTAAGATGTAATTGGGTTCCTGTACCAAATGGTCAGTAAGCCTCCTTCCTGCATTAAGCGCTATTAAAAAAAAGAAGAAGAAAGAAATCAGAAAGGTGCGAGCAAGGGGTAGTAGAAGGGGAGGTGGGTGGGGGGATGGGGTGACTGGGTGACAGGCACTGAGTGGGGCACTTGACGGGATGAGCACTGGGTGTTATACTATATGTTGGCCAAACTCCAATAAAAAAAAAACACAAAAAAGAAAAAAAAAGCAAAAAAAATGGATTGTTTTAACCATTTTATTTATTTATTTTTTAAAAGATTTTATTTGGTGCCCCAATAGTTTTAACCATTTTAAAGTGTAGGGTGCTGTGGTCTTTTTATTATTATTATTTTTTTATTTTAAGATTTTATTTGGGGTACCTGGTTGGGCTCAGTGGTTGAGCATCTGCCTTCGGCTCAGGGCATGATCCTGGGGTCCTGGGATGGAGTCCCATATTGGGCTCCCCGCAGGGAGCCTGCTTCTCCCTCTACGTATGTCTCTGCCTCTCTGTGTCTCTCATGATTAGATAAATAAAATCTTTAAAAAAGAGTAATTTTATTTTTGAGAGAGCACGAGCGTGAGTGGAGGGAGGAACAGAGGCAGAGGGAGAAGAATCCCCACTAAGCAAGGAGCCTGACTTGGGGCTCTATTGATCCCAGGGCACCAGGATCATGATTTGAGCTGAAGGCAGATGCTTAACTGACTGAGCCACCCAAGTGCCCCAGTTCTGTGGTCTTCAGTCTATTTGCAGTGTTATGCATCCACCACTAACTAATTCAAGATTTCTTCATCACCCCCTCAAAATTGAAAGCATTACTCTCCCTCCCCCATCCTGTTTTTCCAAGCTTCTGGCACACACCAAGCTACTTTCTGTACATATGGATCTCACTATTTGGGACATTTTCTGAGTCCCTATGTGACTGGCTTCTTTCACTTAGTAGAATGTTTTTAAGGTCTATCCATGTTGTAGTCTGTGTCTACATGTCTATATGAACCCTCTTTTAACTATTGTTCACCTTTAAAAAAAATGAATTTAAGTAATCTCTACACCCAACATGGGGCTTGAACCCATGACCCTGAGATCAAGAGTCGCTTGCTCCACCAACTGAGCCAACCAGGCACCCCTAACTACTGCTCACCTTTAATAATGATCTCATCGCTGGTCTTACTTGATTTCTATTCGTGTCTGTCCCTCTGCCCCTGATTAATTGAAGCAAATGCCAGACATGATGTCATTTCATCCGTAAATATTTTAATATTCACTTCTGAAACACAAGGACTTAAAAAATAATCATAATACTGTTATGAAATGTAAGTTACAATAATTCTGCGGCCATATTTTATTTGTAAATTGTTTTCTCTTGGTTGCTTGATGTCCTGGAACCCACTTACCCATCCCTACTATATAGTCAAGTAATTATTTTTTTTTTAATTTTTATTTATTTATGATAGTCACACACACACACAGAGAGAGAGAGAGAGAGAGAGAGAGGCAGAGACACAGGCAGAGGGAGAAGCAGGCTCCATGCACCGGGAGCCCGATGTGGGATTCGATCCAGGGTCTCCAGGATCATGCCCTGAGCCAAAGGCAGGCGCTAAACCGCTGCGCCACCCAGGGATCCCCTATAGTCAAGTAATTAAACTAATTTGTGATACCTGAATAACACTTCAGATCAATCTGTAGGGTTATTAGCCCTTTGATCTCTTTTGTCTACTCTAATTCTTAAAAGTTTCCCCCAGTCCATACTATGTAGTCACAGAGCATTTTGAAGTTCTAGAGTTGAGAGGCATTTTTTAAAGTTTTATTGATACGTAATTCAAATACGGTACAGCTCCCCCCATTTAGAGTGTACGATTTAGTGAGTATTCATAGAGTTGTGCAGTCATTACCACAATTAATTTTAGAGTATTTTATCACCATGAAAAGAAACTCTGTACCCTTTAATAGCCACTCCCCATTTCAATTCAACCCCGCCCTCCCCTTAAACTTTTAGGCAACCACTGATCTACTTTTGCCTTTTTGGATTTGCCTATTCTGGACATTTCTTAGAGACAGAATCATACAATATGTGACTTAGCATAGTGTTGCCAAGGTTCTTCCATGTAGCAGTACATTATTCCTGTGTATTGCCAAATAAAGCTCTATTGTATGGAATTGCTACATTTTGTTTTTCCATCCATCAGTTGATGGACATTTGACTTGTTTTCATTTGTCACTGTTATGAATGATGCTCCTCTCAACATTTATATTGGGAGGAACTTTTGAGACCTGTCCTTTTAATATAAGATTTCACAGACAAGAAAACAATGGTCTGGAGAGGTGGTGACAGGTCCCGTAGGTCACAAACCTGTTCAAGGTAACACAGCTAGGACTGGAACCTGGGTTCGTGGACTCCCAGCCTTCTCTCCACCGTACAGCCTCACAATAACATCCTGACAACACACTTGACACCTACATATTTTCCTGCCTGACTCAAGTATACAGCAGTGTTGGTTTATTTATAAGGTTTCTGATTTAAACTGGAAGATTGCAGGTTGAGACCTGTTAATTTGTAAATTCCCAGTTGCAAACTTGTCATATAATAGACTACTATAGTTCATGTGATGACAATAGTTAAACTAGTCAATCCGAATAATCCTTGGAAATCAAGATGCCAGTGGGACACCTGGCTGGTTCAGTCGGTCGAACATGCTATTCTTGATCTTGGGTTCATGAATTTAAGCTCCACCTTGGGTATGGAGCCCCCTTAAAAATTAAATTAAAAAAAAAAACAGAAATCATAAAGCCGAAACCAAATCAAAAGAAGCACAACTATTACTAAAACTCAGAAGTGTTGTCAGAATTTCAGCTCTGATTCATCCATAGAGATAGATCCCCTACCATTAAGCATCCTTAACACTGGGGCTAAAGTGTGCCTCTGAGATATCAGGGGAGAAATGGGGGAAAGAACGAGAGACTTCTGCTGCAAACTTGTTTTTTTTTTTCTTTTTTTTAAGATTTTTATTTTATTTTTTCTTAAAGGTTTTATTTATTTATTCATGAGCGACACAGAGAAAGAGGGAGAGACATAGGCAGAGGGAGAAGCAGGCTCCCCACAAGGAGCCCAATGTGGGACTCCATTCCAGACCCTGGGATCACGCCCTGAGCCGAATGCAGACGCTCAACTACTGAGCTACCCAGGTGTCCCAAGATTTTTTATTTATTTGAGAGAGAGAGCGAGCAAGAGTTGGGGGAGGGCCAGTGGGAGGAGATGCAGACTCCCTGATGAGCAGAGAGCCAAATGCGGGGCTCCATTTTCAGACCCCAAGATGATGACCTGAATCAAAGACAGATGCCTAACCAACTGAGCCACTCAAGCGCCCCACTTGTTTTTTTTTCTTTTAGATAGATATTTTCCCCTGACTTTCTGATACTTGTTAGGATTTTTTTTAGTTGACTACGTATGAGCTAGAGTGACCCTTCCAGTCATTTGTTTCTTATTTCTGCCTCTTCACTGGTCTTCCAATTGAATGCATGAGGAATCTCCCTTAGAAAGGAGAGCCAGACCAATGTTGATTATTCTGTCCAGATATAAGACAGAGTCTGGTATATGATGTAGTAGCAAGGGCACTGGACTAGTAGAGTTCACCTTCTAACAAGCCATGTGACTTTGGTCATGTAACTCTCTGTAGAAAGGGGGTCTTTCTTTTCTACCTCTCAGATGGAGTGTAAAGGTAAAGAGTCAGAGGCTATGGGAAGGTTTGGCTTTGCCCTTCCTCTTCCCTTTTTCCAGCATCATTTTCCCTTGCTAGAATGTAAGCTGGAAGGAGATTGAATCTTCTCAGAAAGACAGTGTCAGACTAAGTGGTTTGTGTGTGTGTGTGAATCTATTAACAACAACAGCAACAACAACTGTAAGAACTTCCCAACAGAGTCATGCTGGAGGAGACACAGTGGTGGGCAAAGCAGATGTGTTTCCCTCCCTATCAGAGCTTATGGTCCAGTGGAGAGGGAAAGGATTGCCCCAGTGATCACGGATGTGTCATCAAGTCATGGGGAGAGCCAGGAAAGAGCCCGACTGGTTGTGATGTCTTCAGGAGGTGTAATCTCAGGAGTTTTGGAACAGATTCCTCCACAGGAGTCCTTCAGCCTGTGGTAGTTGGGGAGCATGATCCTTACTGGAATTCAGCTAGGAGAACACAGATTAGCATTACTCAGTTGGCTGTAGCTCAGGGCTTTGTTGAGGAAGTGGTTTTATTTATTTATTTTTAAGGTTTTACTTAGTTATTTGACACAGAGAGACAGCGAGTGCAAGCAGCGGGGCGGGGCGGGGAGGGGGGGTAGCGCAGCAGACAGAGGGAGAGGGAGAAGAAGAAAGCTTCCTGATGAACAGAGAACCTGACTTGGGGCTCGATGCCAGACCTGGGACCATGACCTGAGCTGAAGGCAGACACTTAAACCACTGAGCCACCCAGGGATCCCTATTTTTTAAATTTGTTTTTAAAGATTTTTATTTTAAGTATTCTCAAAACCTAACATGGGGCTCAAGCCCACAACCCCAAGATCAAGGGTTGCATGCTCCAAGGGCATCGTTTTAGATATTTTTAAAAATTTACTTTTCTTTTGCTTGAGAGGAGAAATTTAAAGATATTCTCATTTTGGCTTTCTCTATAACTTTTTGAAGTATTTCTCTACATAGAAGTCACTTTGTTCTGAAATTCTGAACCATGACATTTGGCTTGTTTTTGTTTCTAGGAGCTTTTGATGGGAGGCCGGCAGACTATTTATTCATGCTCCTCTTTAACTGGATTTGCATCGTGGTATCCTTTAGTCTGTTATTTGGGGCCAGAAATAAACTATTATTTTCAGGTTTGGGGAAGTAGACCGTGTTTTATACAACAGTTCAAATTATACTATTTGCATCTTTGTTTACTACAGTTAATAATTAGGAATAATTAAAGTTCGTTTTTGAAGCTGTCGTAAATCACATAGCCCTTGAGTGATGCGTCCTCTTGCTGTTGTGAGGTTTCCCACATTTGGTTGAATTTTATTGCCGTCCCTGTTCTTGTTCCTGGTTCTCTGCGTTCTCATGTGTGACAGCTTGTTTGACTGCAGCACAAAGAGATTCCATGCCATGAGACAGCTTTTGGAATCTGTGCTCCTTCTCAGAAAATGAATTTACAAGCAGCATCCTTTCCTGACTTTGTTGCAGTCCTTGTTTCGGGGGCTTACCCAGTAATTCAGTTCCCCCATAAGTCCCCAGCTCTGGGAAAGGACCCAGCTCGTCTCTGCTGTGTCACAGCTACAGCTGCCAGCAGCCTTCCAGCTGCGGACCTGTACAGATGGTGAGAGCAGCAGAAGGGGCCTGATGGCTCAGTCTGCACCCAGTTGGTGAACTTAACATTGCTTTGGGGCTTAGCTTCCATTGAAACTTGGCCAAGAGCCAGGACATGTGGCACTTTGATTGCCCTTTCCCCTCTTTCAAGGGAAGAAAAAAAATGTTTTGGAACCTCAACCATGCTGTGGAGCCCTGGATGTGAGTAGAATCATTATTTGTTTCAGGGCACAGGTATCTCTGTCTTCCATTTGAAGATGAGATGCTGAAACACAGGGCAAGGCAGAGAGGACGCAAGGGGGCCATCTGAGTCATATGCCAAAGCAGTTCATTTGTCACATTTCCTTGTCATCATAATAGTATAAGAGAGTATTCATAATGAAGATGATTAGGTACCTTTGTGTTTGGGATGTTCTAGACAACCTGAACTACAGAAAAGTGTTTTCTTTCAGGACACAGGAATGAAATTAACTGATACTAGGTGCACAATGTTTTTTTTGTATCTTATCTTTAACTTTATAAACCAAGATTACTGGCTTAGCAATGGATATGCAGGTAAGTGTCCCTTGAAACTGTTTGCCCTTTTATAGGTTTCAGATTTATAATGAATGGCCTTTGAGAGAAGCTTACATTGCATTAACTCTGTGGCTAACTATGTGGCATTTTGAAATTACCAGAATTATAACTTTTATATTGAAAGTCTTACATGAATTATCTAAACTGTTATTTTCCTTGCTCATTTCGGGCTTCTTCACAATGTTTGTGTATGGACAGTGATGGTTCTCCAGTATTTTCTATGCATTATATGGATACGTACTTTTTTTAAATTGAGAATATACATTAGGTAGAGTTTTACTGCCTGCTTTTTTTCAAATAACCAAGTTTGATCCTGAGATTTCTGAATATGTCTAAAATAATTGTATTTTATTCCAGGATTTTGTAATGTGCATTGTCCAATTGATTAACACAGTTTGTAATTCTGATGATTGAATTTCTTTTTGGTTTTGAATAGCCATGTGAGAATTTGTAGGGGAGAGGTTAAAAAAAAGGTAGATTCACGCTGAGCCTGTTTGAAGTGCCTCTGGAGCCTTGTCTTTACATGTTGACTTCTTTTGCAGTTGCTGATGATTCCTCTGATCATGTCAGTACTTTATGTCTGGGCCCAACTGAACAGAGACATGATTGTATCGTTTTGGTTTGGAACGCGGTTTAAGGTACTTTCATGTAGTTGGAAAATTTTCCTTTTCATTTGTCTTTGCAAAATCCCCTCAGCTCAGAGATGCACTTTCTGACTCATCCGGAAGAGGTCACTGCAGAGCAGCGTACCATAGGCAAGCCCCCTCTCCCCTGCTCAGTGCCCTGCCTGTCTGCAGCCAACCTGGAATCCTTTGCTGTTACTTCTCACTCCCTCTGTGCTTCAGGCCCCTCAGGCTTGTGTCCCTAAGTGGTCTCATGTCTGTACGTGATAGAGAGGAGGAAGGAGGAGGGGCATCTGGGTGGCTCAGTGGTTGAGTGGCTGCCTTTGGCTCAGGGCGTGATCTTGGGGTCATGGGATCCAGTCCTGCATCAGGCTTCCCGCAGGGAGCCTGCTTCTCCCTCTGCCTGTGTCTCTGCCTCTCTCTTTGTGTCTCTCTCATGAATAAATAAAGATAAAATCTTTAAAAAGAAAAAAAAAAAGAAGAAAAAGGAAAGATACTCCTGGGGAGCACTCTCTTTTAAAGTCTATTCTTACTATTCCCTGTTAATGTATTTTACACTTTAGCTAAGAGAGATTATTTTTGTCACCAAACACTTCCCTTAGTGCCTTCTCTCACAGTTTTCCACTGGTAGCATCTTTTTTATTCTCTTCCTCTTGTAAATCCTACCTGTTCTTCATTTGAGTAGGGACTGAACATACTTCCAGGTCTCCTGTCTAGAATTTGTCTCGCCTCTGGGCTCTGTAAGATGTTCTCTTTCTCTTATGGTACTTAACCACATTCGGTCTCCAAGTTATTTATATGCAACCCTTTCTTTACTAGTTTGTGAAGTTCCTTGCAGCTCCCTTAGCTCTTGGTATAACGTGCTGAATCTTGGTCTGGCCAGAGCCTCAACTGAAGAGCTTTGTCACTGGGGAGAGTATTTGTTCAAGGTATCCGTGTGTAATGAGATAAAAATTCAAAGTAATTTTGTGAAATATGTAAAAGAAGAACCTAAAAAGATGGGATATTTTAGTTCATGGGTAGCAGTTTTGCCAGTTAGAGTCTTAAAGTGGTTCTTTTCAGGGTCATGTTTTCACCAGCATCCATAGGACACCCATCTCCTTTGTGAAGATCTTTGTTAATATTCACCCAGAGGGGCATGTGTTGTATCTGAACCATGGGCAAAGTACTCTGTCTCTCTAGTTACTAATATATGAATAAGTATAATTTTATTTTTTAAAAATGTATTTATTTTAGCTAGATATAGCTCGAGCATGCAAGTCCGGGGAGGGGCAGAAGGCAAGAGAGAATCTCAAGCAGACTCCCTGCTGAGTGCACAGGGCTCAATCCCATGACCCTGAGATCATGACCTGAGCCAAAACCAAAGGTCAGGTGCTTAACCAACCAAGCCACTCAGGCGCCCCCTGTATAATTTGAGATAGGAAGTTTCAAGTACAATAATGCTAGACTGGTCTGAGAAATTACCGCAGTGACTTTCCAAGGGATTTATATAAAGCTCTTGTCAGTATATCTTTACCCATTCCAGCCCCCTAGCAACTGTATCCTTTTTAGGTGTGGTTATTCATGTTTGTGTATATTTTTTCCTAGGCCTGTTACTTACCTTGGGTTATCCTTGGATTCAACTATATCATCGGAGGCTCGTAAGTGATACTAGATTTACTTAATTGGAAACAAATCCCTAGAAGACTTCCATTATTCTTTATCTCCCTTCTCTTATCTTTATAAAATTTGAAAGTTGTTCAACATTGATGCATTGGAACCTTATACTTATGAAATAAAGTTGACCCTTGAACAATGGGGGCTAGGAGCATCAACCTCCTGCATCGTTGGAAATTTGTGTATATTCTTTAACTCTTCCAAAACTTAATTGCTAATAGTCTCCCATTGACCAAAGCCTTGCTTATGGCACAAGCAGTCAATTAATGCGTTAGAACTGTACTATATTTCTCCAAAAAAACCCCACATATAAGTGGATCCACAAAATTCAGATCTGTGTTCAAGAATCAACTATAATTTCATTCTGATTTAATTGATTAAATTGTAGGGCTTTAAGTGCATTTAGCATTGAATGATTGTTATTTTGTTAGCTCATCATTAGGCACAGTACATTTCCATGTACATGTTTTTGAATAAATATTTCTGAATTCATTGTCCAGACTGAGTAAACAAAGAACTAATTTAATTTGTGTCTGAGCTGACGACTCTAAGAATTATACATAAAATTACTATGTTTTTTATTCTTTTTTTTTTTTTTTAAGATTTTTAAAAAATTTATTCATTCATGAGAGACACACAGAGAGAGGCAGAGACACAGGTAGACAGAGAAGCAGGCTTCCCTCCCCGCAGGGAGCCTGATGTGGGACTTGATCCTGGAATTCCAGGATTATGCTCTGGGCGGAAGGCAGTTGCTCAACCAATGAGCCATCCAGGCATCCCTTTGTTTTTTTTTATACTTGAGGCATTTCCAGGATGCCTTGAAAGCTGCTCACCAGTCATTGAAGTGCAGATTCTCAGATGGGAAGTAGTTTTGTAAGTGGTTTGATAGTACAGAAGTTTTAGCCAAATAGCCTCAGATTTTTAGTCTGGAATTGGAGCTGAGAGGAAGACCTTTAAAGCATCCAGTCAGAATTGTAAAAGGAAGATATCAAGATGCAACTGTTCTGTGAACTCCTACTTGTACTACAAAATATCTTAAATGTTTTAACAGATTTTAATAGTACTGGGGCCTTAACATGTCTGACATTTCTGCTCTGTATGGTCCTAATGCCTGTCGGATATTGATAGAAATGAATGAGTCAGCAAACAGACTCTCTTTAGAGCGTAGCAAGTTCTGAGCATGGTAAAGCTGCCCTGCCACCCGGATGGGCAGAGTCTGGGAGTACTTGTGGCTGTTGATTTGTCCCTGACAGGAATCACGTGGCAGGAGAAGACAGAAGGATATGTGATAGTAGGAGTGGATCTATAAAACCTTGAAGTGGCCTGTATGTAAGCCATGGGAAAACTGAAGGTCAATGTTTATTTTAGGATTACAAGGTGAAGGTCAGCTATGCCAAGTGATCTCTGTGATGTCTTATATTCAAAGATGTGAGGGAGAAGTGCTGTGGCTCTAGGAATGGGGGAACAGGCGTTCACTCTTCCCCCTGTACCTTTCCATATTCCCCTGCTTCTCTCTTGCTAGCCTTTTGATTTGCCCATGGTTTGCAAATACAGTATTTATGACTGAAACAGCAGAAGCTTGCTTTGCAGCTTCCAACTCTGGAGGCAGGAAGTAGCAAAAACAATATTTTGAGGATGAGATGGGGCTTGACAGAGATGTCAGGGCAGCTGGTCTTGTAGAGCACAGACTCCAGCAGGACTGAATTTCCCTTCCCTCCGAATGCATTCACCATACAGACCACAAAAGGGCTCATTGTGGAGCTGTCATAGGCTCCCAGGGACCAGCAGTGGGTTGCCAGACTCTCTTCCCTGGGCTTCTAGTTAAAACTGGCTACATCTCACCTGACTGCTTGAATGCCTTCAAACTCACCTGGCTCTTTGTTTGCAGGGTAATCAATGAGCTAATTGGAAATCTTGTTGGACATCTTTACTTCTTCCTAATGTTCAGATACCCGATGGACTTGGGAGGAAGGAATTTTCTCTCCACACCTCAGTTTCTGTAAGTGTGTTTTTGCTCATTGAATAGCCATTTGCTCATGTTTTAGGCGTCCTCATCAAAACTCCATGAGATATAGCATTTACCTCTTTTGGTGGACAGAGAACTGTGAGCCAACAAACTGCCCCGGTCACCCAGTTACAGGAAGCCAGGGCTCAGAGCCACAGTTTGGTTGTCTCTGTGGAGCCCTTGCAGCCAGGGGCTGCTGACTCATGTCAGGCTTCCCAGGGGACACCGTAGCTCTGCGGGGCACGGGGCAAGGCACACGGTCCAGCGTGGACAGCAGTGCGTAGGGGGCCGGGCACAGTCACAGCACAAGGCTACCGTCTCTCGGAGTATCAGTTTTCCACAAGGTTTGGCCAGAGAAGAGGCAAAGGGGCTAAGTTAACTCCTTGGTTAGCAGTTTCAACCCTTTTTCTATTAGATGCTGTAGAACAGAAAATTTGTAGGACTTTTTAAAGTGAAAGTGAGAAACCCAGGGTTGGATAGTCCAAGCACCCCGGGAGTACGTACTGGTTCCTTCTTTGGTTTTAGGGTTTATTCAGGTGAGGGGGCTGAGGGCCTGTGACAGACTTGGGTTGGAATGCCATTCCCGTCTACCAGTTTTGATAATTAGGGGAATTAATAACACCTCGGAGCTCCAACTTGCAAATTGTAAATCCAGGGGAAGCCCTGTCTCCCACGGCTGCAGGTGGAAAGGTATGCTGTTGGCCGTACAGCCATGGGTGTCCAGTAAATACGAGCTCTTAGTCTTGTTCTTAAAGTTAGGGCTGGAGTGGGATTTTACAAACCAGAAGAGATGCTGACACACTTAAGCATGTAAGTAGTGTGGCCATTCTGTCAGTGAAGCAAAAGGCAGTTGAAGAAGGGACCAGTGAAATCACCATCTGGGTGTCACAGCCTGCCTGACAATCACGCCTAATCTCCAGTCGGGGATATGCAGTCATAGCTTGCATTGAAAAGCTTTAAAAAAAAACACCCTTTCACATCTTGCTCATTTTAATGTTTTGCGGTTTGTCATTCTTCTGGAGGGGTCAGTGAGAGCAGTAAAACTTGAGTAGGCCCCTTCACCCCCCCCCCGCCCCCTTTGTCAGTTAGTGGTAGGTTTTTGAAAGCCTTCTTCTGTGAAATATAACATACAAACAGAGAAGTACACTATTGTTGTACTTTCTCTCTTTTTTAAGAGCAGAGAAAGAAACTTGTTTGTCTTCTGAGCCTTGAGTTGCCTTCAGGCTAAGAAAACAAATGACCAATCTGCTTTCTAATTATCAAAGGACACGATAACAGCAGGTTTGGATTTTTGATCTAGGTTTATCAAGTCAGATGGCAGATGCATCAATTAAAAAAAAGAAAAAACTTGGTCCTTTGGTGGGTAGCCAGCAGTTCTTTTGCTTTAAATGGCCATATTTTGACTTCCCGGCTTGTAGATATTTCTCAATTGCAGGAAATAAAGTATCCGAGATTCTAGCGGCAAAATCAAGGGCACACTGGAGCCTGCCTTCCATTTGAGCATTCTCTGTTGGCGGAAAAGCCCTTCTGTTGAATTTTGCATAAAGATCAGATGATAAAATGTAGCTCCTTGCAAAAGCAGTAACTGCTTTGAAATTACCATAAATTTTTGTTGATTATGTATAATTGGGTGTCTTTTTGTACTAATTACTTGCATTTAATTTCACTATCCATTTAAGCAGTGGAGATGGCTTCCATATTGTCTTACAGCAAGACAGACCTTTTTAAGTGTTCTACTTTATTACACACTTTGGAGGAATATTATTGTACCGGAACATCAAGGATATTGAGAAATCAGAAGTTGCAAATACATTTTGATTTAAAGACAAAGCTGTATTTGTTTAAAAGGGAAGATGGGAGTTCTAGAATTCTAAGATAGATCCCTGTTCTGCATTCCATTTGGAAAAGTAGATCCTCTTCTGCGCACAGTTATTTTTCTGTTTGAAAGGGGTTCATTGTCTGGTTTTGGCGGGAACAGGAAAGTCTCAGGGATGATGTAAACAAGTGAGGACTCCAGTCACCGGCCGCTGTCACCTGAACCGCACCCCGTGGGTCCCCTCTGCAGGCTGCAGTGCAGTAAGTGGTACAGGTGCAAGCTCTGGGGCCAGGACGCCTGGGTTTGAATCCCGACGGTCACCTTTAGAAGGGCTTTATTCAATCTTGTTTTGGTTTTCTCATGTATAAAATGGGATACTAATCGAGCCTTCCCCATATTGTTGTGGTGAAGACAAGGTGAGTGTAGGCACAGACAGCACCTGGTGTAAGCGAAGCACTGGGTGATTGGGTTGTGCTCTGCAGGCTCTTTGCTGTGGGCAGGTCACCACTCTTGGGTTGTTGTTGGTCCCATGAGGGTTTTGAGCAGGGGCATCGGGTGATGGTCTCTGCCTTCGAGCACAATTGTAAACATTAGAATTTAAGTGGAATAGGTTTTTTTTTTTTTTTTTTAAGATTTTATTTATTGATTTGAGAGTGCGCGAGCATGGAAGGGGAGAGGGAGAGGGAGAAGCAGACTCCCCACTGAGCAGGTAGCCCGATGTGGGACTCCATCCCAGGAGCCCGGGATCGTGACCTGAGCAGAACAAAGGCAGACGCTCAACTGACTGAGCCACTAAGTGGAATAGATTTAAAAACATTCTCCATTTACTCCGAGTCCAGAGAGGTCAGAGCCCAAGAGAACACAGGCTGGGGTGTATGTTTTCTTAGCTGTTCTGTGACTCTTGGTTTACTAATCTGTCACATGTGAAATCAGGTCCCCTTTTTGGGCTTCAGCGTTCCCACCATATTGGAGATGGAAGGAATGCTGTCAGAGGGCAGATTAGGAATTCACAGGAAAAACATACCCCAGACTCCCAAGACCAAGAGGGCCTCTCCGATCCCCCTTGGTGGATGCCGTGGAGCCCAGATGTGGCAGTGGACACTGTTGGGCCTCAACACTCAGGCTGCGGATTCATCTTCTGCACGTGAATTTGTTTTGTCTGCTTTGATCTAGTTTGATCTGTATTTAGATATGTCAAAATGCTATATATGGGTGGTTCTTTCTGGTTGTTGGGCTTGTGGGAGTAATATTTTTGTTTCCATACTCTTCAGCATGAAATACTTTTGTAATCAGAAATCAAATTGAGTGTGGATCTGGCTGGGAATGGAGTAAATTTGAGAAACCCGAAAAGTGGGGTGCCTGGGTGACTCAGTTGGCCAAGCGTCTGGCTTCGGCTCAGGTCATGATCCCAGAGTCCCGAGATCAAGCCCGATGTTGGGCCTCCTGCTCAGTGGAGAGTCTCCTGCTTCTCCCTCTCCTCGTGCTCCTTCTCTCTCTCTCTCTCTTTTTCTCTCTCTCTCAAATAAATACATAAAATCTTAAAAAAAAAAAGAAAGAAAGAAACCTGAAAAGCACGTACCGCCTGTGGTCAGTGCATTGAGCCAAGTGCTGAAAAGGCCTGAGTTAAAGTAAGACTTGTCCTTGTCCTTCCGTTGGCCGCGCTAATACGATTCAGTGAGACAGCTGCCACAGGGACACCAAGAAAGGAAGGTGCACTGAGTGGTGGGATCACTCTGCCGAAGTGATTGTGTCGTCTTCTCTCCCTTTGTCCCCCCACCACCCAGGTACCGCTGGCTGCCCAGCAGGAGAGGAGGGGTGTCAGGATTCGGTGTGCCCCCCGCAAGCATGAGGCGAGCTGCAGACCAGAACGGCGGAGGCGGGAGACACAACTGGGGACAGGGCTTTCGGCTTGGGGACCAGTGAAGGGGCGGCCTCGGGCCTGCCCACCAGCCACTCCGCTCAGATGACGTTTCCTCCCAGTGCTGGGTGTGCTTACCAACCAAGTTCTAGCAAACGCTGTCGGACCCGACCCACACTGAATGTAGTCTTTCAGTACAAGACACAATTTTTTAAATCCTGAAGAAAAATATAAGTGTTCCTCAAGTTTCGTGATTCTCATTCAAGTCCTTACTGCTACGAAGAACAAATATCAACTGTGCAAATTTCAGAACTGACTATATTTTTTTGGTGTCTTCTCTTCCTTTTCCGTCTGAATTAATGGGTTTTGGCAGGTCCCGGTCTGCTGGCACCAAGCTGGGCTTGTGGGGTGGGGTCACCAAACCCTTGACGAAGGGACTCTTACCTCTTTCTCGCACACATGCCTCCCTCCTTCTTTCCCCAACCCCCACACTTGCAGCTAGAGGAGGTTGCCCATAACATGGTTCTGCCTGTGACAAGCTCTCTTATTTATTGACTTCTGCCAAGGCTTGGTCACAGAGAACTTGTCCACCGCGTTCCCCCCTTTGGTGGCAGAACTATAACAATAGAAGAGAAGACTGGACCAGCGGACGGAGAGCTTCATCAGCTTTTGGAATTGCTGTGACCTGGTACCATGTGCAACCATTTGCCACCTCTACAGATGTTTCTTATGGAAAAAAAAAAAAAAAAGCACCACTGTGTCAGTGAGGGCCACAGACTGGGGCTGAGGGTTGTTGCTAGTCCTTTTTGTTTTCCCCAAGTCAAGTGGTGGAAACTCAAGTGGAGCTGCATCTTGCTGGGGTGGGGGGTGGGGCTAAGGTGAACTGGGGGGCATACTGCAAACTCCCTTTGCATCTCATGTAGAGCATACTGGTTTTGTGTGGGCCCAGAGTAGTTTGGGTTGTGTTGTGCTAGAAAGTTCCAAATCACATTTGCCGCAGGGAGTTGCTCTCTCTGAGAGAGACCTGGGCATGATCACATTTCCTCCTCCTTCTAGTTTTATGTTCATTGAATAGTGTGGACAGGACAACCTCATACCCTATTTAAATTGTCTTTTTTCTCTCCTTCCCCTTTTACTGGCCATGTGCTTCAGTTAATTGTGAGGAAGGTACAGCTCTCCTCTGTACAGAGATTGTATGTTGAGAGCTACTGCAAGCACATCTAGGTAGATCCCATAACTTTGGGTTGTAATGGCTTTAGAATCATTTGTGCTTGAGGGTCTTTATTTTGAGCCATGAAGGTACACGTCATGAATGCACATCAGACCAGCGTAAATACCCACAACTTCTGTTTTCATAGGTGGGCTTTTTCACATCAGAGTGAGGCTTATCCCCCAATAAAGTTTTTTTGAAGGCCCTGGTGTTTGCCAGTTTCTTAATTTGTGTTTTTAGTCCGAAAGCAGCCTGCCAGGACCAGTGTTGAGTGGCTGCCACACTTGGAGTCAGCTGGAAAGGCTTTGGTCGTTTTGATTGGTTTCTTCTCAGGAAACTTTGTGCTCTACCAGTGTGACTGTCCCGCGCCCCACCTCTAAGCAGTAGTGACGTGTGTTCTCCCAGGAAGTGAGGATTTGAAAACAGCTCGTTTTTAAAAAAAGTTTGTTTGTGTGTACCTCTCCATATTTAAGTTATACCATAAAATAGGAGGCCGAGAGAATCTGAACCTCAACTCTCGTATGTTTTTGCTGTTGACCTGTGGCCACAATAAAATTTACTTGTAAACTTTTAGAAGCCATTAGTCCTGTCATGTCGCATGTGCGCTCATCGTACAGGAGCAGAAACTCATTGTACGTGTAAGAAGGTTCTCGTAAGTGAGCCCGACGCTCTTCTTTGCCCTCTCAGCCACTCAGCTGCCTGCTAGCAGTAGTTTTGGTAAGGGTTACAAGTATTCTTTAGGACACCTAAGTTCAAGGCAAAATGTTCATTAAATTTTCCTTTTCAAATACATTTAGGGAGCTGATCATTTTGTCTGGATGACCTGTCTTTTTGGAATAATTTTAGCTAAGCAAGCTATTTGAGATTTGATTTGGCAAGGCAAGACATGATGGTGGATTCTATTAATGAGTGAAATTAAAAAAAAACAAACTTATTTTGTATCGAGAACTTCCCCTTTTGTAACTAATCCTTTTTATTGATAAAAATTGTAAATTAAAGTGTACAACTTGATGGTTGTCTGCCTTAAATTTCCATGTACCTACTCTGCTGCCTCTTTTAGGTACTACGTCATTTTTGGAACCAGTCAACTCTTGGGCATTTAGGAGTGCCCAGGATTTGTTGCTATTTCAGTGATGCAGCATATTTCAGTACCTACTTCTGTTCACATGTTGGGGACTATCTGTAGGATTCATTCCTGGAAGCAGAATGTCTGGGTTTTGATTTTAACGAACACTGAGTTAGGAACCCTATCCAGTTGTAGGGTGCTTTATGGCATTTCTGTAGCCCATGGGTCTGACTCCTGGAACCCTACAGAATTCGTTTAATCCCCTTGCCATGTCAGAACCTAGAGACTGGAAGGCAGATGCCATGACACTAGTGAGCCTTTTTTTCTAGAGCATGAACCACCCAAATTTGTATGCCAGGTTTTGGGCCCTCTTCATTCATCCATCATGAGGTGGGGTGATGAGAAGGAGCAGTGCTGCACCCGTCTCCTTGTCTTGGGGGGAAATTCCAGAAAGTTAGAAAGGAATGATTTTGCTTATTTCAGGAGATGGCATATCGCCAGTGTCACCGTGTTCCAAGCTGCCTTTGAGTAACACTGACTGAACGGGTGATGCTGGTTGCCAACTGCTCCATTCATGGCCACTCTGTTTCTGAGGTCCCTTCCCCTTTAAAATTTGCAGCATTTACTTAATAGCAAAGCTTCACCTTGGGAAAAGTCTAATTCTTGCTCTTTGGACTTTATACTGTTAGTATCTCGGAAGGTGGGGCTGAGAAAACACGTGTTTCCTAGCAGTTGACTTATCTGCTTTCCAGAGTGGCTCTGGCGGTTGGGATTGGGATTCGGGGAGAGGATCATGTCATGTAATCCTGACATGTATGATGAAAGCCCAGAATGGTTGTCCACGTGCCCTCCTTATCTTCCCAACTCTGGTAGGGTAGATACCTGGGTACTGGATGTGCCAGGTACTTTCTACATCATTTAAGGTAAGCCTCCAATCTCTGCTTTCCAGTCTGCTTGTCCCAGAAAGTCACTTGGGATTTTTTAAGGGTGCAGATTTCTTGCATTGCTCTCCTGCATGTTTTTAAAGTTCACAGTGATTCTACTATTTGGCTGGGGTTGGGAACCAACTTGTGAAGTAGGGATTCCCATTTCTCAGGGAAGGAAACTCTCGACTCAGAGGTTAGGGTGCCTAAGATCAAGCAGCTACACGGTGCCAAAGACAAGATATGAACCCAGCTCTGAGTTAAGATCTCTGCTGCTGCTCTGGAGTTGAGGAAGCCAACATTCAGAATCTGGCCATCAAGCGGCGAAGAAAGATCCTTTTCTTGCCAGGCCGAAGGCAGGCCAGAATATCTGGAAACCTTAGTTGAAGGTATAAATTAGCTTTCTATCATCCCTAGGGGGAATTGCCTTGTGGCTTGCAAAGGTGGCAGGGGGTGGGGAGGGATCCTAAAAAAAAAAAAAAAAAAAACATTTATGTAAACATGTATATAAGTTCTATCTATTATAAAAACTAGGTGTCTCTTGAGTAGTGTTTGGACAGGTGCAATTAGGACCAGCTCTGTCTTCAGGGTGTGTGCTCTCTACTGGACTAGGGATTGGGTTGGGTAGGAATTTGGCCTGTTTAGGAAGCGAGCTAATGGCTCAGTCTCCCAGGAGTCTTCAAGGACTTCTTGTTCATACAGGGGGATCATAGTTCCCTGAAGCAGGATATTGGAAGAGGTTGGAGATCCTGGGAAGACTGGATTCAAAGTTGAGATACTTTTAAAAAGCAGTCAAGCGGCTTCTGTCTACAATGGGTAATATCAGCGAACGGGTGTGACCCTTGTGATTGGGGCAAAAGGAGACTATAGACTGGAGGCAGGCGAGAACCCTGTTGCCTGTACAAGTGCATATGCACTTAGGAAGGAGGAGAAACCCCTGCCATGTCACCAGGGCCAGAAAGACCCACAGGGAGTGTGGAATTGGATTCAGGTGCAAGGTTTAAGGATCACTCAGGAAATGTTTATTAAGCTCAGGTTGTCCTTGGCAGCCTTCAAACTGACCTAGATGAATTTGATCCCTGTCCCTTCTCTGTCACCACGTTGGCCTTTTTGAGGGCTGGCACTGGTACAGTGAGTGTCCTCGTTAATTAAGGGCAATCACCGTTAGCTCAAGGGAGACTTTAGATTTTGATCAAAACTGTCGTGATACAGAAGTCACAGACCCAGCTCTGAGGCTGTAAGATGGCATCTGTCACCACAGCATGCCTTCAACATCTGCAGGTTCCCAGACTCCTCCTTACTGGAAGGGAAGGATTGGGCCTTTGCCTGATCCCTTCCATCAGTGAGGGTTCTTTGGTTACAGGTATCCCGAAAGGACTCTGATTAACTTCAGCAAAAAGAATTTATTGGAAGGATATACGGTACCTCATGGATTTCAGGGGGCTGCTGAGACACCTGGCAGGAAGGGGGACCAGGGATTCAGGGGAGCAGAAACTAATCTGAACCACATTTGCTGGGCTAAGATATTTCTTATTCTATACTTGGGTTTCTCCTTTTGGGGCTCAATTCCCAAGTCTTATTGGCCTACCTCTGACCTTGTGAATCTCCTGTGAATAGGAATTGGGGGAAAAACATTTGACTGGCAGTCCCATTTAAGACTCTGCAATGGGGGAGTAGTAATATTCAAGAGCAAACCAAAGTACTCCTCATTCATAAGAAGGGGGAAGTAGATGCTGGATGCCTAAAACGCCCCAGTTGGCCCACTAACATGCATGTAGATCACATGTGTGGCCTTCTGGAAGAATCTCTGGCTTTGCCTCATTCCAACCCAGGAGTAAGACTCTATGTCCCCCCATCTCCTCTCTCAAGTTCATCTCCAGAACATTAGCAAGCAGTGTGGATTTTGCTGAAGATTTGAGGGGAAGAAGGTGAAGAGGGTTGACATTGAACATCAGAGGGATAAGTGACTCCCCACCCTTCTTGAGAAGAGAGACCGTCTCTGTGTGTGTTCACTGTCACATCCCCAGTACCTAGCACAAAGGTTGGCGGGCACAGCTTTCTTGAGATAAATATTTGTTGAAGGAATGGATCCATTTCATAACCTAAATTCTCTTGAGCTGTCAGCTGGCTTCCTGCCGTCTCTTCATCCTTTCCCCAGGTGGCTCTTCCAGTCCACTCTGTCTTGGTCAGTTTTGTCCTGGCTCTAAAGCTCTATACTCGGCAAAATAAAAGCTTTGTAGTTAATCAGGTCTACCCGTCTTAGAAAGGCTTATTAAAGTTACTCACCAGATACAAAGCAAGACTCGGTCAGGGAAGCAGGGGAATTCTGTGGCTAAAAAATTAAGACAGGGGGATCCCTGGGTGGCTCAGTGGTTTGGTGCCTGCCTTTGGCCCAGGGCGTATCCTGGAGACCTGGGATCAAGTCCCATGTCAGGCTCCCTGCATGGAGCCTGCTTCTCCCTCTGCCTGTGTCTCTGCCTCTCTCTCTCTATGTCTATCATGAATAAATAAATAAAACCTTTAAAAAAAATTAAGACAGTTTTGGGGCACCTGACTGGCTCAGTCAGAAGAGCATGTGACTCTTGATCTCAGGGTTGTGAGTTTGAGCCCCATGTGGATGTAGAGATTACTTAAATAAATAAACTAAAAAATTAGGATGATTTCATCATGTTTATTATTTGAAATTATTTCAGACATTATTTCAAATGTTTGATCATTACCTACTCCTCAAAATTCTGATACCCCCTCTCCAGAGGGTTGCATAGTGGCCCCCAAAACATACATCCATGTACTAGTTCCTAGAATCTATGAATATGACTTTATCTGGAGAAAGGATCTTCATAGATATAATAAAGGATCTTGAGATGAGATCATCCTGGATTATCCAGGTGGGCTCTGAACCCAATGACAAGTGTCCCATAAGAGGCATACAGGGGAGGGGGGGCCTGGGTGGCTCAACTGGTTAAGCATCCACTCTTAATTTCAGCTCAGGTTATGACCTCAAGGTCATGAATTCAAGCCACATGTTGGGCTCTGCATTCAGTGGGGAATTTGCTTGGGATTCTCTCTCTCCCTCTCTCTGTCCCTCCCCGTCTCTTAAAAAAAAAAAAAAAAAAGGCACATGAGATACTTGACAGAAGAGGGGAAGACACAGACACAGAGCAGGTGACATGAAGACAGAGGACGAGATCGGAGCAAGGAGGACCAAAGAACACCTGATGCCACCAGAAGCTGGAAGAGGCAAGGAGTATGTGTCCCATAGAGCCTTTGGAGGAAGTGTGGTCCAGCTAACACCTTGGTTTTGGACTTCTGGCCTCTACAATCGTGAGAAAGTAAGAGTCTATTGTTTCATGCCATCAAATTTGTGGTGATTTGTTACAGCGGCCCTAGGAAACTAATACACCCCCTAGAGTGCTGTAATAACTTCCCAACGACCTCCGCTCAGGTCCTTACATGCGACGTGCCCTTTCCGCCTCTCGCAGCTGGAGCACTCTCAACTCTCTCTCTGGCCTAGAAGGACCAGAGAAATACTGGTGATCATCTTTCATCCCTTCGGGTGAGACAAAGTCTGTCCAAGACAGAAAGAAAGGTTAGCACCAGTCTCCCAGCAGCCAAGATCACCTGGATGCATCTCTTCTTTGCCTGCCGAAAGGCCTTTAATTTAGAAGCCGACCGTCAGCCTTCCCTCTACGTTCTAGCCACTGTGTGTCTATGTCTGTCCCAGACCGCCATGGTTGGCAAACAGTACAAAAATGGAATTTTGGAATCCTTATATAAGCTCAGAGATCCTTCAGGCTACAGGGTACCTCAAAGATGACCTCAATCAGATTTTCTTTTTTTTTTTAATATTTTTTTTTATTGTTATTTATTTATGATAGTCACAGAGAGAGAGAGAGAGAGGCGCAGAGACACAGGCAGAGGGAGAAGCAGGCTCCATGCACCGGAAGCCCGACGTGGGATTCGATCCCGGGTCTCCAGGATCGCGCCCTGGGCCAAAGGCAGGCGCCAAACCGCTGCGCCACCCAGGGATCCCTCAATCAGATTTTCAAGTGATCTTTAGGCATGACACTCTTTGCTCTAATGAAATTTCAAATCCTAATACCTAAAAGACAGAAGGGAGGCTGATCTAAATTGTCTAGCAAGAGAAGGGTCACAGCTACTGTTGTCACAAATTACCCCTCGATCCCGTCCCTTTTTGCCTCCCACCCCCCGCCTTTTTACAAATCCTTTGAAATTTCCCTGACTTTTGTTGTTCAAAATGATTTTTCGCAGTTGTCCTCATTTGGGGGCCATCGCTACAGAGAACAGGTACTTTCCTAGTCTTCACTGGATTTTAGAGGACCATTAAATCACTCTCCTCTTTCCCTCCTCAGTTTGGAGCCAAGTGAGAGACAATCACAGTTATTAGAGATAAAAACGTTAGCTTCACTCTTGAGAAAAGATGGATTGGAAGATACATTATAGAGGTGTAGTCACTTAGATGTCCTAAAACAGAACCCCAGAATTTGAAACACTGCCCTGGTCCCTGGCCCCGCAAAACAAGGACAGGAGTGTGTGTCTACTCCTGGAAGCTTGCCTTGGGGAAGAGCCCAGAAGGTAGCTTCCGGAGGCCTGACTGGCCTCATAAGGGCTAAGCTCAGTCTCTACCTTGACTCTAATCATAAAAGTCTTCCCTTTGGGAGGAAAATAGAATTTTACTTTTCCTTCCTGGGAAATTCCCTCTTTGTGGCAATACAAGGAGTGAGAAACCAGTATTTCTCCCTAAAAATGCTCACTTCTACTCCCATTTATAAGACAGAGACGGTCCCACTGGGAGATCCAGGATGCAAAGGGCTTTTGAAAGGTGTGATTCAGATGGGTTAGACTAAGAGCTATAACAAGCAATCACCAATTCCCCACTGACATCACCACAGAGATCAAGTTCTCGTGCAAATCACAGGACAAGGTGGGTAGGCAGGTGGGATGGTGGGGTCAAGGTTCGGGGGTGGAGTAGGAGGGGTGGTTCTCCATGCAGTTATTCAGAGACTCCGTGTCCTTTCAATTAGTGCAGGGATTTTGAACTTTTTTTTTTTTTTTTTTGTCTGCCATGGTGCAAACTATGAGGAGCTCCACAGTGTCCCGGGACCTCAGAGTCCACTGAACTCTTTGTAGATGGTGGACACTTTGAGAAAGAGCAAGTGGAGGATCATGCAGGAGATTTTAGGGGCCAGGCCGAAAGTGGCATATGTCATTTCTATCCACGTGCTGCTGGCCGACACTCAGTCACATGGTGTCAACTAACTGCAAGGGAAGCTCGGAAACCCAAGTGTCCTGATGGCACACGTGGCACGTCAAATGACGTTGAAAGAACACAGAGCGTGGTCTCAGCACAGTATCACCATCGCATAAACAATGGTCCAGCAAACCAAAGAGCCATTATACGGTAATTCAAATCTTTACTAAGAAGTCCAAAGAACAGATCCACTACAATGCTGCTGTTTTGTTTTTAAGAATATTATGGGGACACCCGGGTGTCTTGGTGAGTTAAGCATTTGACTCTTGATCTCAGCTCAGGTCTTCATCTCAGCGTTGGGAGTTCAAGCCCCAGTTGGCCTCCACACTGGGCATGGAGCCTACTTTAAATAAATAAATAAATAAATAAATAAATAAAATAAGGCAATCAAAAAATAATATTACTGTACAGCATACATTTAGGAAAGTTCACACATCCTAAGTGTACAGCTTGATGAGTTTTTTACAAACGGAACACACCTGTGTAACTAGCACTCTGATCAGAATATGACATCTCCAGCCCCTGGAAGCCTTCTTGAACCCCCTGCCGGTCACCAAGCCCCCTAGGTGAGCCACAGTCTTGCCCTGTCACCGCAGAAATTAGTTTTTGCCTTGTTTAGAATATTCTATGCATGGAACCACAATGCAGCTCTTGTCTTGCACCTGGCTGCTTGTACTTAATGTGATGCTTGCGAAGGTCATTCATGTGTCTAATTGTGTTGCTATCACTCTGGTTGCTGAAGACCGTTCCATGTATGAAGGCATCATGATTTTCTCATCCATTCTATTGCTGATGGGCATGGGGTAGTTTCAGGATATGGGGAGCGGTGCTGCTGTGAACATCCCCCGCACATCTTCTGGAGGATGAACCCACACATAGATCTGTGGGGTTAGGCACCTCCTAGACCCAATTTCTCGAAGCGAGAACTGCCAAATCCGAGTCCGTGCAAATCTAGCAATAGTGGAAACTGGCGGTCTTCCAAAGTGCCTGCCTCACGCCCCCTCCCGCAGTGGGGTGGCGTAGGGGGTGCCAGCCCTTGGCTAAGTGTGCCTTACTCACCCCAGCACTTCTGAGAATCCTCATTCCGCTTGCTTCCATTTGGTCCCTGACCCCTAAGGCCGTGCTAGAGCCCCCGACTTCTCACCTCCCCAAAAAGTCCCCAAAGTTGACATTTTTGAATCTCAACTTTTCTCCGTTTCTCTCTCTTTCCTCCCTTGCAGTTTGCTCGCCCTCCGCCCATTCCCCGAACACGTGGGTGTAAGCGGGAGTGGGGGGGCGGGCCGCGAACCCCGGAGGGGAGCTGGGCCAGCGGAAGGGGCGGGGGCTGGGAGCGCTCGCTCCTTGCCAGTGTCTGTGTGTCTGTCCCGCAGAGAAAGGGAATTAAAGACAACCCTTAAAATCATTAAGATGAAACACCTGGGCGCGCGTGGGCTCTGATTAATGCTCAGTGCACGTGGCGCGGGACCCGAGGGGTGAGCCGGGCACTGGAGGGGGGCAGGGACCCCCGAGACGCCCCTGCCAGCCCCTCACCCGAGGGAGGGTGGCGGGGTCCGGCGCTGCAGAGGCACCTGGACGCGCGAGGGCGAGGGACCCGGGCTGGGGCCTGGCCGCGATCTTGCTCAAAGGTCACTGGTCCCCGCTCTGAGTCCCGGGGGCGCCGTGATTAATGCGCACCCCGGGCGGGCCCTGGGGCAGGAGACCGAGAGCGGCAGCGTTCCCCACCCTCTTGAGAAATGCATAATCATTAATCAACATTACTGGGCCCCACTCAGACTAAGTGGCCTCTTGTGATTAGGAATGGGTCCTTGAAAAATAAAAACGCAGTCTTTTAGCATTTTGAGTGTGTGCATTTGACAATGGCTTTCTTGATAGCGTGGGGGGCTGGGAGGGGAGCTCGCAGTGCAGGGCCTGTGGGGGGGTGTGTGTGTTGGGGGGGTGCAGGCCCGGCTTCAGGAACAAAGGCATTTGGAGGCGTTATGGGTTTGGCCTTAGTGGCAGGAGATCGTGGGCTTTGCAGGGCTGATTCTGACCAACACATTTCCCCAGGACGAACTGGAGTCTCCAGGAGGGCCGAGGGAGGTGGGGGCTGGCTTCCCTCTGGGACTTCCAAGTCACAATTCGTGACACACCCGAATGCCCGAGCTAGTGGGAAATAATCCGGCTCCCACCTAGGAAGGCTGTTGTGAAAATTAACTCAGGTCGTAGGTGTAAATCACTTGGCTCTCCTCAGAAACGTTAGTTCCCCTTCCCTACCCAACCATGAACTCTTTTGGTCCTCACAGTTGCCCTCTGATGGTTTCCCTGTGCCCATGCTGCAAACGAGTATACTGGGGCTCGAGCGCATGACACCCCTTCCCAGGGAGAGGCAGATACACCTTCTGCGTATATTCAACACGGCCGAGGTGCCTGGTGGACCTGGGCGAAGCTGACACTGCCCCCTACCAGCCCTGTGACCTGGAGCCACGTGCATGACCTCCCATAAACCTGAGCTCTACTGTCCTCAGCTTTAGAAAGAGAAGAGTGAGACCTTCCTCATAAGATGGTGGTGACACCTCAGGGAACCGATGTTTGGGAAGCATCTTACACAGAGACTGTCCCCAGCGATGTTTGTTCGCGCGTCTTCTTCCCCTTTCCTTCAGAACGGGCATCAGTCTGGCCCTCACAACAGTCTGATGCGGTGGGTGTTACAGTTACAGGTGAAGAAACTGAGGCCCACAGGTGGTCACCCAGGCAGTTGGCCATGTCACGCTGCAGCGAAGCAGTAGTAGGGTCCCTTAGCACCAGCCTGCCGCCTTGGTTGGGTGTTGATTACAGGGAATGCAGTGGGCTCAGGGAGTCACCCTAAATCCCTCCATTAGAAATGATTCTACTTGGGGAGGTGGGGGGGGTAGGGTAGCTGGGTGACGGGCACTGAGGGGGGCACTTGATGGGATGAGCACTGGGTGTTATACTATATGTTGGCAAATTGAGTTAAAAAACAAAACCAAAACCAAAAACAAAACACCCTCCCCCCCCCCAAAAAAAACCCCAAAACAAAACAAAACAAAAAAAATGATTCTACTTGCTTGCAAGCCTTTGGGGTGGGAATTTTTTTAAGTCACTTTTTTTTTACTTCTAAAAATCTGAGCTGGCCTCAGTTCTGTTCTGCTTATATGCACATGAAAGCCACGTGTGAGGATGCTGACAGCAGCATTATTTATACTAAGCCTAAACTAGAAGCACCCCAAGAATGGGCAAACTGGGTTACTCCTCCTCCGGTGGAATATTATCCAGCTTGGAGCACAAACAGAACAGGGCGGTAGAAAGCAACACTGGGGAATCTCAGAAACAATGTTGCATAGAAGAAGCCAGATGCAAAGGGATATCTGCTTTATGATCCCATTTATATAAAATTCAAGAAGAGGCACAACAGATCTATGCTGTTAGAAGGCAGGTTAGCAATTACATTTAGAGAGAGGGCAGTTTTTGGGAGGGCTCCTGGGGGGGGCCCTGGGGGTACTGGTATATCCTATATTGATATGGGGGATGGTTCCCTTTATAAACATTTCTTGAGCTGTATACTCACAGTTTGTATGCGTTTTGTAAGGACATTACACTTGAGTTTTAAAGATTTTATTTATTTATTTGACAGAGAGAGAGAGAGAAAGAGCGAGAGAGCATGAGGAGTGGCCCCAGAGGCAGAGGGAGACCCTGAGATCATGACCTGAGCCAAAGGCAGATTCTTCACCGACTGAGCCAACCAGGCGCCCCTATACTTGAGTTTTAATGTTTGTGTCAAAAGATTGTTGGGTAGGACAGCCCTGGTGGCTCAGTGGTTGAGCATCTGCCTTCAGCCCAGGGCATGATCCTGGAGTCCCAGGAGCGAGTCCCACGTCGGGCTCCCTGCATGGAGCCTGCTTCTCCCTCTGCCTGTGTCTCTGCTTCTCTCTCTGTGTCTCTCATGAATAAATAAATAAAATCTTAAAAAAAAAAAGATTGTTGGGTAAATCAGAGACTCTGGGGAAGGCTGAGGCCCCTGGCTGTGACCTGCATGACCCCGCGACAGAAGGGATCTGGTGAGACAGTGTCCCCAGGGAACATTCGAGGGACCAGCGTGCCAGGAGTCTGAGCTGCCCTGCGTGGGGAGGCTGCTCCGGCACCTGGACGCTGCAAGGGGCTTCTTCCCTCAGGTCTCCACTTCTATCCCAGCAGGCAGACTGGGTTTGTGGAGCCGAGGCCCCCTCCAGCTGCAGGGGGAGCTGAGACCTTAACTTAGGGCTCCAGCTGCAGGGGAGGCTGAGACCTTAACTTAGGAGGCGGAGCTCCTGGTGGGGAAGGAGCCCGGCCACCGGCTCAGGACAGTCGGAAAGCACGGCAGCTGTTCCTGTGCTCCGGCCTCGGGAGGCCTCGCAAGGGCCTGGTGGGGACAACCTTTTGATCTTCCTCCCGCACCCCCCAAGGATGAGAAGCTGCATTGCCAGCTGGGTCCCAGTTGCTTTTTGCAAATGAAAGTGTGAGACTGGGAGGCGGGGAGGAGGGACAGGTGGTCCTTCCTCGGTGGCAGTGCAGTGTCAGGGCTGCCTGGGCTGCCTGGGCTCCTGGCTCTGGGTGACAGCACGTGCCTCCCTTGCTGCCTTCCCCTCTCCCTCCATGTGCCTGCGAGTTTTCTGTGGCCGCCTCCCCCCTTTTCCTGAGGGACACGGACCTAAAAGTCACAGGGTGGGGTTCAGACACGTGTGTGCGGAGGGCAGACTGGGGAAGCATGGAGCCTCGAGCACCCCACTAAGGAGGGGGAGCTTCAGGCAGGCCCTACGGGGCCCTCGGAGGGGAGTTAGCACGTCACAGGAAGGGCCCAAGCAACGGGTCCTCACCCCCCTCAGGGTCCTCACCCCCTCAGCCAGAGCTCAGGCTGCCAGGCTCCCCTGGGCAATGCCAGAGGCCCAGAAGGGGTGAAGGGAAGCCGAGTGGCTGGGGAGCCAGAGTCAGATGGACCCGGGGCCAGCAGGGCCATGTGCCCTCCCAGGGGCATGGCAGGCAACTCCCCTGATTTTTCTGGGCCTCAGGATCCCCGTCCTTAAGTGATAGATTAATACCTGCCCCCGAGGGTGGTGCAGGGGAAGCCCTTTGCAAATAGAAGGGAGTGGTGTTTCTTGCAGAGGGAGCACTCTCTGCACCGCCCCCAACCGGAGGACCTTCAGCTGAGGAGTGACCTTGGCTTTCTCATCCTGCTGTCTGGAGTCCATCCCTCAGTGGCTCCGATGAGAGAAAGGACGCTCACGTGTCCCCTTGGCCTGGCACATTCACAGGCCCGGCGCTGGGCGGGGTGCTGGGGATACAGGGATGAAAAGGACTTCGTCTCTTCCCCGAAGGAGACTTACAGGGAGACACGGGCATGCCACCGGCACTTACAGCTCCCCATGACCTGGCGGTGGGATCATGGGAAACTTCTGGAAGCAGGGCTTTCTAAGGAGGGGTGAACTAGATAGAGTGTCAGGTGGAGGGGCCTGTGGTTGCTCAGGTCTGGATGCAAGAGAAATGGAGTGTTGGGGAACTGGAGGAGAGTGGAGGCAAAGAGTGGGAGCAGGGAGCAAAGGGCCGAGGGTGAGTGAGGCCAGTCATGTCCTGCTGAGGGGTTGGACTCACTGGGCACATTGTTTGCCCAGCTGCAGGCTGACTTACAAGCTCCCAGCGCCAAGAGAGGCTGTGTCACCTGTTCTGAAATCCGAGCTGCGTCAGGCTCTGGGGTGAACGCTCTCTGTGCCTTTGTCCAGTGTTAACCTGAGCTGAGAGGAGAGGCTGCCCCCGGGGACCCCGGGGACTCTGGCCCTGGCCCTCTGCCGCGCAGTGAGCAGGCCGGGTCAGGACTGGAAGCCGCCCTGCTAGGACCTTCTCCACCCACTTCCCGCCTTGCGCCCTGCTCCTGATCAGACTGTGATGCCCTCTCTCTTCCTACTTGTCAGGCCAGGCCAAGAGTGACCACTGTGATTTTCCACCTGCCTCCCAGACAGGTGACTTTCGTAAGGAGACCGGAACAGGCTCACACGGATGTGTCTATGGGACAACTGAAGGTTGTTTTCTCATCTGAGAGTAGAAACCCGACAGCTCTGCAAGGAGAAGGCGGATAGGAATGAAGTAGAAGTGAAAACGAGAAGAGAGAGAAGTCTAAGCCTGGATCAGATTGATTCTGCTAAACCCCAGCCCTTTCCGCCTGTGGGGTGCTCTTCTGTGTCTCAGATCTCAGTTCTGGTGGCAACTCCTCTAGGAAGCCAACCATGCCAGTGTTGAATCGATGCCCCTGCCCTTTTCCCGGTTCCTGTGTACATGTCTAATGGTGGCTGTTAACGACTTGTCTGCCTCCCCCATTAGACTGAGCTCATTTCCTTTAATAAGAGTGGATCGGACACCTCCTACGTGCTGGGCTGTCACAGGTCCTGGGTGGTCAAGGAGGAACTGGTCAAGGTTGTGGAGTGAGGTATGATCAACTGGGAGAACGGACAGTGGGGCCCCTTGGAGGCGGGGCCAGCGCGGATGCAGTTTTTCTTCCCCAGCAATTCAAGTACTTGATGCGAAGCAAGCACTCAAAAAGTGCATGTTGTATGAGTGGTGTTGGCGCGGTGGATGTATTTATCAAATCCCAAAGAATCTGAATTTGGAGAAAGACTTGCCCATGATCCCTTGGGCTCTGAAGACTGTTGATACTTCCTGCTTGCTTGAGCCCATCAAAGATGAGGTGACTCTGGCTTCCCATAGCTGCTGTTGGGCACAGGATACAAGGGGTAATTAACCTCTTCTGGCTCGGCCATGTTAGGAATAAGGGCATCGTTGGCTCTACCAAAGGTGACCCTGATGCAGGCTTGTAGTAATAATGTGTATAGTTCCAAAAAAAAAAAAAAAAAAAAAAAAAGCTGGTTCTGGAGTCATGAAATTTCAGTTTTGGCCCTGGATGTGGAATTAGCTAGAAGATGATCTGAGGCAGATTACTCATGTTGGACTGCTCTTTTCCCATCTCTAAAACAAGGAGGGCTGGGTTGGATGGATCCCAACACCTGGCATTTGGGGGTCTCTGAATCGATGGCTTGTTTGCCCGGATTCCTGGCCAGAATCCACTTGAGTCCATTGCAACTTTTGCCTTCCTCAGGCTGGACCTCCTCAGGTGACCCGACTACTGCCTCCTGCTCTGTGTGCCTCTGAGCTCAGTCAGCACCCCTGACGCCAACGTACGAGACAGAAACGTCTCTGAGTGGGTCCGCATCTCCAAGGTCCCTCGTCACTGGCTTCTGCTTGGGCTTGGCCCCGGTAGACGATGGCAGGAGACTGGAGGGCTGGAGGAGGGAGATGCTGCATTTCTTCTTCATTTCCTCTTTCTTTGGTCATGTCACCAGCAACAGCTCCATCTGTCACTCCAGCCATGTGGCCCCTTCTCCACAGTGCCAGCCATGCCCAGGTTCTGGTCACAGCCTTCCCTCTACTGTTCCTTCCACCCTAGAGGTGGTAATGGCCTCCCGCCGTGGCCGGTCTCTGGGTGCCTTGCTCGTCCCTTGAACCCTGCTCCCACCTATGGAAAAGATCCCTGCGATGAAGTCTCTTCAGTTGAACCCCCTGTGGTAAGTAAGGGTTCCTCTCGGGCTTCTGACCACCCAGCACTCTACCAGTTATGGAAGTCAGCCCTCACAGAACTCCACTACGCAGCCTTTATCTTCCTGTTTTACACCCAAGGGCACCAAGCCTCAGAGAGGCTGTGACTTGCCCCACACCACGAGATTTGAATCATTTGGCCTCAAAGTCTGTGTCCTTCCTCATTGGTTGCACCAACCATGTGGAGTTTCCATCTCCTTCCCTGTCTCCAGGCAGAGTGGCTTCTAAACTCTTTTGTTCTTCCTATTTTTCCTTTCTGGCATCTTGGGACGGGCTATTAGGCCATCTAGGTTCTAACTTTCATGTCTGGAAAATGTCAATGTGCCTACCTAGAGTCTTAAATCAGCCGTGTTGGCAATCATTGGTGTGAGTCGTTAGCTTAAATCGGCTTCCCCCTCGGTCCGCAGGCAGCTCACGCAGGCAGGGAGGCAGCCTGCTAACGAAGGAGCTTTGTTCTGGCTGCAGGGAGGAGGAAAGACAACCGATGGCCTACGCCACTCTCTCTGACGCAGGGCTTGAGGCCTTTAGATTTGGCCTTGACCTTGGCAGCCGAAAACCTCTCCCCCATTTATCCTAAGGAAATAATCAGAGAAATGGGAGAAGAATGCACAAAGATCGCAGTGGCAAAACAACCTGCATGTCCGTCGGCAAGAGACTGGTTAAATAGATCATGGTCTGACATTGGAAATGGCTCATTTAAAAATCCACTAAAACCAAGCTGCATTTGTCGATACGGAAAAATGTCCAGAGCAAGTTGTGAAATGAAAGGAGCAGATTATAAACCAGTGTACATGGAGGGATGCCATTTTCAGGAAAGATAATCTTTATTGTTTTGCTCTCTATCTCTGTCTCCAACCTGGCAATCCGACCATCTCCAAACTTTAAGCCCATTGACTCCTGGCTGCTTCCAAACACATCTGGCAAGGCCCATTTCCCCATCCCTACTGGGGAACTCCTAGCCCGCCCTCAAGACTGTTCCAGATGCAACTTCTCCTCCACTCTTCCCGGGCTCTGCCCTGGGTGCTTTGCTCACCACTGTGGCCGCTCCTGCTGGGTTAGGGTGAAGTTACTTCCTGTCTTCCTCAGGAGTAAGGCCATGGTTGGATTCAGTTTGGGGACTCCAGAGCTCAGCCCGTGGTACATGCTCTGTACTTGGTTATTGAATCAATGACTGACATCTGGAGCCCCCTACGTGTCACGCTGCAGAGGCCACATCTTATGTTGCATTCCTGCCAGAGTCCTGTAGGATTCGAGAATCAAGTCACGGACGCAGTCACAGAAATGCAATGAAACAGTATTTTGATGTGAAAGACAAAGAAGGGCTGAGACACCGCTTCAAATGGAAAGAGAGCAAAGAAGCATGACAAGTAACTGCAAAAGGTGGTCCAGGACTGGGATTCTGGAAACAAAAAGTTGATATAAAAGGCACTATTAGCCAATTGGCAAAACCGGGGTATGGGTTGTATATAAGGTAGCGGTATTTTAGCAATGACAATTTCCTGAATTTGATAAATGCATTGTGGCTCAATTGGAAAACTGCTTTACTGGAATTTTGTATCATAAACATTTCAAAGGTACAGAAAAAAGGAGAAAACGGTGTAATAAACATCTGTATGCTCATTACCTAGAGTTAACAATTGTTGCCATCTTTTGTTTTCTGAGGTATTTTAGATATTTACAAGTAAATCATGTATAACTCATGACATTTCACTTCCTCATCGTGTGCATCTTTAAACAATAAGGACACTGTCTTATGTAATCCCAACACCATTAACATACCTAACAGTTAACAATAATTTCCTAGTATCGTCTAATACCACCCATATTCAGATTTCCCCATTTTGCCTCTAAGTATCTCTTAGAGTTTGCTCAAACCAGGGTCCAATCAAGACCACGTAACTATCGTAACTGGTTGTTATACAAGAAAAGCCTTAAATGTGTGTCCTAGATCGTTATTTTCTTTATCTTATTCAAGTCCTTCCTTCTTGCCTTCCCCTCTTTCCCTACCTTCCTTTTTTCCTTCTTTCCTCCCAACAATATTGATCGAGAGCCTTATGATGTGTTAGGCATCGGGGAAGTAAAGATGAATAAGCTAAGATCCTTGCCTTAGGGATCTCGCAGCCTAATGAAGGAGGAAGAGTCACATGGACGGATAATTATAAAACAGTGTGTGAGAGCTCTGCCAGAGATAGATGCTGGGGAGTCCACAGTTCTTTGCAACTTCTATCAAATGGTGAGAAGGAAAAGAAAGAAAAATTGGTTTAGGAGGTAGTCGGAATAAGTAATTAAATAGAGCAGTTTTATAGGTCACCATGTGGATTTCAAATTTCCTTGATCTCCTAGTTCTTCATTCTTAGGAGTAACAGGGGTTGGTCCCTAATAGCATTTGATAGCCATTTGTTTCAAGTCTGTGTTTATTTCTCTTACAGCCCCTTGAAAGGCTCCACTCAACCCACGCCTCCACTCCCGCTCAGCCTTCCATGACCACAAACACGAAAGCCAGACTCCTAGCAACGAGTACTGTCCACTCCCCTGGCCTGGGAGGAAATAGAAGAACCCTCAGCCTACGTGACCCTTGGGGCCTATATCCCACCTGTCAGCCCAGGTGCTCTTTCCAGTGCTGGGATGGGTGGTGAGCCATGACGTTCCCTTGAGGAGGGGCTACAGCATGTGGTCGAAAGCATGGGCTTGGGTTTCAGAGAACCCTGGGTTCAAATCCTGACTCTGGCACTTGTTAATTTCTGTGGCCTTGGCCACATTGCTAAATCCAATCTTGAGGAGATCTTTCTTTCTTTCTTTCTTTCTTTCTTTCTTTCTTTCTTTCTTTCTTTCTTTCTTCTTTCTTTCTTTCTTTCTTTCTTTCTTTCTTTCTTTCTTTCTTTCTTTCTTTCTTTCTTTCTTTCTTTCTTTCTTTCTTTCTTTCTTTCTTTCTTTCTCTTTCTTTCTTCTTTTTAAGATTTTATTTATTTATTCATGAGAGCACAGACAGAGAAACAGGCAGAGGGAGAAGCAGGCTCCCTGTGGGAATCCTGGTGCAGGACTTGATCCCCAGACCCCTAGGATCATGATGAGGCCAAAGGCAGGTGCTCAACCCCTGAGCCACCCAGGCGCCCCTTGAAGAAATCTTTCTGTAGTCTAAATTTTACTCCTCTGGTGGAGACAATGACACGATTTTCTTGTGCCCTGGAAGTCCTTTTTTCTTGGGGTCCTAGCCATTCTTACACAATATGACAACGGTCTGCCACACAAAAGAATGAGAAACACCATGGAAAAGCTCTGGAACACACGTGGATTTAACAATCCCTTAAAGAGGAATTCATCCTGCAAAGGTCAGCTCAGTCCTCAGCCTCACCAGGTGGCTGGTGCCCAGGGTTTGTTCACCTCTGCAGGGCCGGGACGGTGCTTAGGAGACTGTGTCCAGGCATAGAGCAAGGGCAGCTGCCTTCCCAGAGCAACTGGTTAGATGACCCCAAACAAAGGCTCCCTGTTTCTCTAACAAAGCCATTGTGAATGTTGCTTGGCTTGAGGAGAGATGCAGAGTGATGGGTTCTGGATTTGGAGAAATATTCTCGAACAGCCTGCTTTTCAGTTTTCCATGCTGCCATTTGCTTGCTCTTTAATTAAACACTGTTTATGGGCACATATGCTTCTTCAAAGTTCCCTGGGGGAGCTTGCTGACAATCTTCGCTCCAAAGCTTTAGAGCTCTTGTCCTAAAGTTTCTTTAGCTCACTGCTGTCCTGAAATATCTCCCCAGAGCCTTCCGTTGAGGGGAGGGGTTTGGGAGCTGGAATCTGGAGACTTTTAAGAGGGGTATCAGCCCAGTCTCCTCTAAATCATAGGATCTCAGAGTTGGAATGAACAGTTAGTTGATGGTCATCTGGTCTAAAGCCCCTCATTTTTTCAAATAAGGAAACTGATGCTTAAAGAGAGGCAGTGACCTTCCCAGGGTCATACACACATTTGTGTATGACTCCTAAGCAGAGGTTAGATTCAGGGCTCCTGAATCCATGGATGGCCGTGTGGTTGTGTCCTCTGCTGCTCGCCCATGTTTCTACTATTTCAGGATGCAGAATTCTTACCAGACAGAGCAGTATGAGCAAATGTAAGATAAGTAGGGTCCATGGAAATGGGTAATGAGTTCCATCCTATTAATAGCAGGACATATTTTTGGCTGGTTTTCCAATTTCATTTTGCATTTACTTCAATGACTTCATGTAACCCTATTCCAACTGTGACCCACATGGTCCAGTCCTAGATCCACTTATAGAAGCACAGTCCAAATAAGCCAAAACCTGACAAAAAAGGGAAATTAGCTCCCCCCGCCCCCATCTTTCTAAAAGAACATTAAGCAGACTTCCGGGTAGATGACCCATGGCAGCATGCCTTATATGTTGTTTAGACTCTTGGCCAGTTTTCTCTTGTCCTACACTCTGAAGCTATTCACTACTCAAAAATTCCTTCTTTTCCAACAGCCCTCATGACTTCTACTTCCTGAACTTCCTCTCTTTTCTCTCTCCATTCTTTATTACATAGGGCAATTTAACCTTTTTCCTGAAGTGCTTCTACTCCTCCTCTGACCTTTTTGCTGCTGTCTTTCTTTGCTCATTCCAGACCCTGCACCAAAAAAGTCTAGGAATTGGCCTCTCAGGAGCTAAGGGAGAAAGGAGAATTAGGTTGTTAACTAGAGGTTCTCTTGGGCGGGTTGGGTCAAGGAAGGAAGTTTGTAGACATTCATCTATTTTACACCATCATGGATGTTTCCCTGCAAAAATTTATTTTCGAATATCTTACTACCATCCTTGTCTAGTTAAACTTGTGATATTGCTGGTGCAGATCTATTCCTACAACACACAAATGAATGCATGCTTGCCTTATCCCTTTGGGGCTGGACTCTGAAAGGAGACTACAGCTTACGTGGCAGACCATGTGTCTCGAATTATAATAGAGACATGCAAAAGGAGTCTTAGGAGCACAGAGGAAGAAGCAAAGGATGTGGCTAGAAGGGGTCAGGAGAGGATTCTTGGAGGACCTGATATTCATCTGAGACTTCCATGAGTCAGGGTGTTTGCCAGGTGAAGGAGGAAGAAAAGGGAAGTTCAGGCCCCAAGAAGAGCAGGTGCAAAGGCACAAGGCAAGAGAGAACCTGGAGGGTGTGGGGGACACTAAGTGGTTGAGGATGGGCTTGAACTGTGTGTGTGTAAGAAAGAGAGCGGGAGACAGAGACAGAGACAGAGGGAGGGAGGGAGAAGTGGGATGGTGATACAGTGGATGTGAGGTTGGTTAGGAGGTATAGGCAGGGACTGGAGCCAACAAAAACTTACGTGTTGAGTCCAGAAACTTGGGCTTTGTTCTGCAGGCAGTGGGAGCCGCTGACAGGCAGACAAGATGTGTGATCAGACTTGTGTTGTAGGAAAGGTCACTCAGGCTACAGTCTAGAGAGCCAGTGGGGAGACAGGTTAGGAGGCTGTGCAGGGAGGGCAAGAGGTCAGGGTCTGCATGATGACAGCAATGGGGTGGATGATAGGTCATTGGAAAGATATTTGGGGGCTAGAAGGGAGAGAACTTGTGGTTAAAACTCAAGGAGGAGTGACAGGTGGAAACTATCTCCCCACCCCGAATTCTGACTTGGGTAACTGGCTGCTGCTGCTGCCATTCACCCAGACAGGAAACAGGGGCGGGGGTATGTGGCCAAACACAGGTGTGTGCTCCTTGAATTCCCGAAAGTCAAATTTTAACTTAATCTGCTTGGTTTCTTTTTTCTTTTTTTAGATTAAAAAAAGTATTTATTTATTTATTTATTTTGAGAGAGAGAGAGAGAGAGAGAGAGAGAGAGAGAGAAGGGGGTTAGAGAGGAAGGGAAAGAGAGGGAGAATCTCAAGCAGACTCCCTGCTGGAATGGAGCCTGACTCAGGGCTTGATCTCACAACCCTGAGATCATGACCTGAGCCAAAACCAAGAGTTGGATGCTCAACCACCTGAGCCACCTAGGCGCTCCTGGTTTCTATTATCATATTAAGGATATATAGATATACAGATACTTATTTTTATTTTTTACAAATTTATTTATTTACTTGAAAGAGGCTTTTTAGTTTTTTAAAAAAGATTTCTTAAATTTATTTGACAGAGAGAGAGAGAGAGCACGAGCACAGATGGGGGAGGGGCAGAAGGAAGAGCAAGCTCCCCACAGAACAGGGAGCCCAATTCAAGGCTTGATCCCAGGGTCCTGGGATCATGACCTGAGCCGAAGACAGATGCTTAACTGACTGAGCCACCCAGGCGGCCCAAAAGAGGCTTTACAAAATTTTTAATTCCATAAATTAATAAATAAAAAATCTTAAAAAAAAATGGGGCAGCCTGGGTGGTTCAGCGGTTTAGCGCCACCTTTGGCCCAGGGCCTCACCCTGGAGACCCAGGATCGAATCCCACGTCGGGTTCCCTGCGTGGAGCTTGCTTCTCCCTCTGCCTGTGTCTCTGCCTCTCTCTCTGTGTCTTTTATGAATAAATTAATTAATTAAAATTTTTAATTCCATTATAGTTAACATACAATATTATATTATTTGCAAGTGTACAATAAAGTGATTCAACAATTCTGTACCTGACTCAGTGCTCATCATGATAAACATACTCTGATTCCCTATTTCCCCCCCTCCCCTCTGGTGACCATCAGTTTGTTCTCTTAAGAGTCTGTTTCTTGGATTCTCTCTCTTTTCCTTTGCTCATATGTTTTGTTCCTTAATTCCACACAAAAATGAAGTCATATAGTATTTGTCTTTCCCTGGCTGACTTATTTCACCCAGCATTATACTCTCTAGCTCCATCCCAATTCTTTTTTTTATATTCCTATTCTTAACACTCCCACCACTTTCTATCTCTATAGATTTGCCTATTTGGGACATTTCATATAAATGGAACCATAGCCAATTCATTTTAAAATATAATCTAATTGGGGCGACTGGGTGGCTCAGTCGGTTAAGCATCTGCCTTCAGCTCAGATCATGATTCCAGAGTCCTGGGATCGAGCTCCATGTCGGGTTCCCTGCTCAGCGGGGGAGACTGCTTCTCTTTCTGTCTCTGCCTGCTGTTCCACCTGCTTGTGCTCTCTCTCTGTGTCAAATAAATAAATAAATAAATAAATAAATAAATAAATAAAATCAATCTTGAAAAAAACCTCTAATCTGCCCTTTCATTTCCAGTTATCAGTTCTGCAGACATGCGCTGGGCAGTGGGGTCACATCATCTGTTTTAGTCAAAACTCTTTCATTGCCAAATGACAGTAACACATCTCCAACTAACTTAAGCAAAAGGGGGATTTCTTGGCTGACATAACTGAGAAAGATGGGTGAGCCTACCTTTAGGATTAGCTGGATCTGAACATTCAAATGATCTCATACTTGTCTCTCATGCCTTTTCTCTTTCTTCCCATCCCACCCCCTCCTCTCCATCCCCAACTTAAATTTTTATATACCTTGAGATAGATGTTGATTGGTCCCGCTGAGTCATGCGTGTTCTCCTTGGACCACTCACTGAGGTCAGGGGTGAGTGCCACGATTGGCTAGACCTCAGTCACTTGACTCCTCATGGCCAGAGGGTCCTGCTCTGTGCTGGGGCCACACCAACAGCCTGTAGTTGGCCCAGGGGGGAGCAGGTGCCTAGAAGACTTCTCCAGTGGGGAGGGATGTGAGAATTGCTGAAAGGGAGGGGCAAGGGATGCTGGGAGGTGAAAGCAACCGACGTTCAGTCCACTTCCCGACTGGAGGAGCAGCGCACAAAGAGAGGCTTGAACAGCAGACCCACCTGTGGTCGGCACCACATAGATCCCGTTGATGGTGAGTGTACCAGGAGTTCAGAGCATCAGGGCTCCCTGAGAGCCAGTGGGATATGTGTCTTCCTTAAACCCAGCTTCCCGTCTTCCAAGATTTACCTTGATTTGGTCTGGAAGAACAGGGGGCTAGGCAAGAATTGGGGTGGGGGATTCTAAGAGGGGAGACTGCATGGACGCAGGGAGCAGACCAGTGTGGCCACAGGAGGAGCTTGTGTAAGGAATTGGGGGATACATTTGGAAGTACGGACCGGATCCCAAGTTTGTGACCCAAACTCAGCTCTGGGAAGCAAGTCTGAGGCAAAAGACTCAGAATATATTTTGTTTCACTTTACATCTGTTTTATATAACATTTTATTTGTTTTGGGAAATCCCAAACCACTTTTTGATTTCCCATCATACAAGCAAATAACATAATCTTTGGCTGTTTCTCAGGTTCTTTCCAAGCAGATAATCACTTCTGTTTTCTCATGACAGGGTTTGAATCGAATTGGTTGCTCAAAACTGATGGTTTCTTCTTTTGTTACACGTCATAGACTGCTAGCTGGATTCCTAGTACTTAACATCCTGACACTGTAGAAACTCTTTCATTTCTGCTGCTTCTGTCTTCCTATCATTTATCCATCTGGAAACTCCTACGAATCCTTCAAAATATAGATCAAGGTTCCCTGAAGAGGAAACAGACTGTGCCTGCCTTGTCTCTCACCTGGCACTTAGCACGGGGATAAATAAATACATGTGTGAGTGAAGAGTTCACATCTATGAAGTATAAATATGGCACAGAGATTTTGTGTCAGTTAGGAGTGTATCTGATCGCAAGTATCAGACAAATCTGATAAGTGCTGGGTTAGTAAAGAGAGATTTTCTTTTCTCACATATCAAGATGTTTGGAAAGGGAACCTCGTCCTCTGTTGGTGGAAATGTAAATGGGTACGGCTACTATGGGAAACAGTGTGGAGTTTTATAAAAAAATTAAAGATAGTTCTACCCTATGATCAGCCGTTCCATTTTTGGATATTTATCCAAAGAAAATAAAAACGTTAATTTGAAAAGATATTTGTACCCCTATGTTCATTGCAGCATTATTTACGATAGCCAGGATATGGAAGCAACATGAGTGTCCACTGATAGACAAATTGGTAAAGAAGATGCAGTATATGTATATATATTGCATATATATATATGTACATATATATATAAATACACACAATGGAATATTACTCAGCCATAAAAAAGAATGAAATCTTGCCATTTTTGACAACACGGATGGACCTAGAGGGTATTATGCTAAGTGAAATAAGTTAGACAGAGAAAGATGGATACCATATGATTTCACCTACATGTGGAATCTAAAAAAAACAAAATAAATGAACAAAGCAAAACAGATTTATTTTATTTAAAGACTTTATCCATCCATTCATAGACACAGAGAGAGAGGCAGAGACACAGGTAGAGGGAGAAGCAGGCTCCACGCAGGGAGCCCGACGTGGGACTCGATCCCGGGTCTCCAGGATCACACCCCAGGCTGCAGGCGGAGCCAAACCGCTGCGCCACCAGGGCTGCCCAGCAAAACAGATTTATACAGAGAACTGGCGATTGCCAGAGGGGTAGGGGTAGGGAGAGAGATGAAATAGGTAAAGGGGATTAAAGAAGTCTAAACGTACAGTTATAAAATACATGAGTCACGGGGATGTGATGGACAGCATAGGGAATATAGTCAATGACATTGTAAGAACCTTGGTGACGGATGGCAACCAGACCTGGCATGGTGATCGTTTTGTAATGTAAAAGACATCAAATCATCATCTTGAACACCTGAAATGAATAGGCTATTGTATGACAATTATAATCCAATTGAAGAAATAAGTTTGAAGCTTTCATCTGTGGCACGGAGTCGGGGGCTCAGTGAAACTATGAGATACTTAGTCTCAAGATCACCGAGGCATCAGGCCAGAAGGGAGAAATGAGAGTGGCACCAGCTATGGGGGAGCCTTCTGCTGTATGTCTCATTAGCCATTCGTAGCTGCAAGGGAAACAGAGTTTCTCCCCTAGGGTTGGGGTATGTTAGTGCCTGGGTGATATCTTGGTTCTGTTAGCAATGAAGAAGGAGGGGATGGGTACCAGCTAGGCCACCAACGGCATCCACTACAGATTTCGTCTCCCGTTCCAAGGTTAATAGATTCGAGGTGGAGTTCTGTGTTAAATATTGTGAAAGTTTGTCCAGGCCCAGCAGGCAAAGACACTTTGATTATTAATGTCTGTCATAGGTATGGGGTGGGGCACATGGCATGCTTGGTGTATATGTGCCATTTGCCATGTTTGGTCCAGCCAATAGATTGATCTGTGTAGGGAACTATTTCTTCCCCCCACCCCACCCCTGCCTGCTCTGTGTGCAGGGAGCCGGACTCTGACAGGCTGGATCAATAGGTCCCCTTGCTTTCTGACCTTTGATTGGGTTTGGCCATTGGAAGGCAGTGGCCAGAGGGCTGAGGATGGGAGTAGAATGATGTCAGGGTAGTTATTCCCCAACTTCACCCCTGCTGGGTCACCATGGTTATGAAGGCCACGCCTCCTTGCAGGTAGCCTCCTCTGTATATCTGTCCCCTATTGGTTCCAGTAACTGCTCCATTACTCACCCTTTCAGGCCAAGTCCCTATGTCTTCCCTTGTTGGTTTCCCCAAACCCTGCCTCCACTTTTGTAAACAATACACTTTACAAACTTATTTATTTTTAAAGATTTTATTGATTTAGTTGAGAGGGTGATAGAGAGAGTGGGAGCAGGGGGGAGGGACAGAGGGAGAAGCAGGCTACCCCCTAACCCGGGAGTCCCTTGTGGGGCTTGATCCCAGGATGCCAGGGCCATGAGCCGAGTCAAAGGCAGATGCTCAACCACCCAGGTGCCCCAAAACTTATTTTTTTAAAAATTTTATTTATGTATTTATGTATCTAGTTATTTATTTATTTATTTATTTATTTTTTAAAATTTTTATTTATTTATGATAGTCACAGAGAGAGAGAGAGAGAGGCAGAGACACAGGCAGAGGGAGAAGCAGGCTCCATGCACTGGGAGCCTGACGTGGGATTCGATCCCGGGTCTCCAGGATCGCGCCCTGGGCCAAAGGCAGGCGCTAAACCACTGCGCCACCCAGGGATCCCTCTAGTTATTTATTTAGAGTGAAATGAGGAGGGGGGCAGAGAGAGAGAGATGATCTCAAGGAAGCTCCATGCCCATTGCCTAGCCTGTCGGGCTCCATCCCTCGACCCTGAGATGACCTGAGCTGAAATCAGGAGTTGGACGCTTAACCGACTGAGCCACCCAGGTGCCCCTGAACAAGAAACTTTCAATAAACTCTCCCTAAATGACTCGGTTTTGGTGTTCCTTCTCTTTCCCACAAGGATCTGGACTGACAAAGTGTGTAACACTCTGGGGGCTCATTCTGGGTGAAGGTGTTAGAGTTAGTGATGGACGCCTTTGTCTCCTCCTTCCTCAAAGTCAAGGGCGGCGTGCCTCCTACACTCTGCAGGATACCTGACTTGCCACATGCTCCCGGATGTACAGAAGTCTTTTTTTTTTTTAATTGATTTTTATTGATCACCCCCTCAGGGACAATGATGGTGTCTCTGCTGTGGTTTCCAAGTACCTCCAGCTGTGAGGCACTCCAGACGGGAGCTTTCAGGAATCAGTAAGGGGAACTGACAGTCTGGTTCTCTCCAGACTGTACTGTGGCAGGCCAGTGAGAGCTGTCATTTCCGGGCGCTGTTGGTTGGAAGTGGCAGGGCACCAGGTGGCCTAGAAGAACAAGTGCGCCCACGCTTCGTGTACCACGTGCCCTCCGTCTTGTTCCTGCCTCTGCCTCCCAGCTTCCCAAGGCCTCGGAACCTGCATGCTGAAAACAGGCTCCGTGGTGTGCTGTGGTATGGGCTTCTCCTCCCAACCCCACTGCAGCAGGAGGTGGGGGAGGTTCCCAGTACCTTCAGAGCAGGGCTTCTTAGACTCGCATGAATATGGGAAGCACCTGATGAGCAGGGCCAGCTCGCAGGTTCTGATTCAGCAGGTCTGGGTGGGAGCCAGAGAGTCTGCATTTCTAACAAGCACCCTGGTGAGGCTGAGGCTGCCCATCGATGCCCCCCCCCCGCCCCCCGCCCCCCGGAGTACAAGCACGGAGCAGGGGAGCACGCCGGAGTAGCAAGGACTCAGAGGTGAGCCATCCATCCTGGGAGCCGCCAGCCACAGGTGGCTGTGTACTTGTAGTGTCTTTCCTTCCATTTTTATCTCATCATCTCATCCACCCGTCAGAAGTGAGTTTCTAGTAACAGGTTTTTGGCTTAAGTCAAAAAGAGAAATATGTTAGTTTTTACAAAACTGGAAAGACAGGATGCTGGCCTGGGGAATGGCAGGGTCCAGGGACTCAAAGGATGTTGCCATTGCCATGATCAAGACCAACCACCTTTGTCTGGTTGCTCTTCTGCTCCTTTTCTTGATTTTTTTTTTTTTTTTTTTTTCCTCTTCCTTCCTACCTACTGGCCTCCTGTCTCGGGCACGGGCTTCCGCTGCTGGTGGCAGCAAGCTAATAACACACTGTCATCTAAATGGGAAGAGGGAGCTCTCTCCCCCAGCCCTGCGCCCCTGCTCCGCCCTGCACCTGGCTTGGACAGGGGGCCGGAGCGCCATGGCTCATGCAGTGGGCTGCACCCCAGAATCAGATGAGTGGAGGGGGAGCTGAGTGGAACCCCACAGGAAGCGAGGGGAGTGCAAAGAGGCACGAGACAGACAGAAGCAGCAGCTGTTCAAGGGCCACCACTACTCTCCGCACCTCAAGAAGAATCCTGTCCGGGTCTCCCCCTTAAGATCCTCTCCTAGCTTCCGCCCCCCGCTCATCGCTCCCAGGCGAGCAAAGATAGCTTGACATATTTTGCTGGATGCTTAAAAGAGCACAACCGTCTTCCCTGTGTGTTTTCACTGCAACCAATTATCAAGGCTTTCTCTTTGGTGCAGAAATTAAAATAAAAGACAAATGTTCTGGCTTGGTTTTCCCTTTGGTTTCTTCAGGCATTTGATAGCATCTCATGCTGCTTTGCTTGAAGAATTTATTTACCTTGCTTGAGAGCGGCAAGGGGAACCCCAAGGGCAGTAATCGCAGGAGCGGAAGGCAGATGCCTGCCCAGGGAGAAGCTGGAGGCAGAGTTTGGCCTGACATTCACTAAGGGGTCAGAAGGACAGGACAGTGTGGGGGAGACGAGGTCTGTGGCAGGTCCGGTGCTGGGAACACACAGGGAAGGCGTGCTGGCAGGGACTAGGCAGGAGTCAGCCACAGCCACCTCTTACTTTTTTTTCCTAATAAGAAAATTGCATGTTGGATTTTTGGGATTTTTTTTTTTTTGGAAGAGGGGTGTAGGGAGAGTTTGGGGGTGAAGGGGAGGAAGGAGAGTATTGGCTGAACATGGAAATGTCTCCAAAGCCAGAAGCACAGGTGTCTGGAATATTATCTCGTAGACCTGGATCTAGCTTCTTCCTGTTTGCTTTCTCACACAAGCATCCCCCCCCTCCCCACCAGGGATGGAAAGGCACAGCCTCACACTGCCTGGCCCCGTGTCACTCCCCAGTCAGAGCAGTAAGAGGGGAATGAGCTTTTGTAGAGCACCTGTGTGCTGGGTACTTTGCGTACTTGAGCTCAGTTAACCCTCACACTGGCCCCAGGACAAAGATCTGCACCTCTAGGTCTCAGATGAGGGAGTAGGCCAAGACAAAAGTTGAGTAAACCTCACAAGACCACCTAGCTTTTGAACCAGAGAGCTCAAAAGGATTCAAACTTGGGTTTGTCTGACTGCAGAGCTGGTACTCTTCATCTATCCATCCATCCATCCATCCAGCCACCATCCAGCCACCATCCATCCACCCCACAAATATTTAGGGAGCATCTCCTACATGCCTGACACTGTGCTAGGGCCAGAGGATGTGGGAGAGAGAACAAGATAGACACAGTCCTTGTCCTCGTGGAGCTTGCAATGCAGTGGGATGCAAAAGACAGTAAACATATATGATGACATGTTGCGAAAAGCAAGAGGAAGGAAAATAAAAGCAAAGTTGGAGGAAGGTGTGGCAGATAGGCAGGGCCAGGGTGAGGCAAGTATGGCACCGAGGATGCAAAATTTAAGGAGGTGCCCGCTCTCAGGATCCTGCATGTCCAGGTTGGCACTGGCACAAAGGAACCCTTTGGTTCCTTATGTTTTGTTCCTGGAGGGGGCTTGCTTGCCTCTGTCTCCTCTTGTCCTGCGGGAAGCGAGTCATGGAAGGCAGGTGACATTTGGACAGAGGACAGGTGCTCTTCTGGTGGTCCAGGTGAAGTGTGGTGTCTGGAGCATGAGCTTTGGGGCAGGTGGTGGGGACTGAGCAGATTCCACTAAGCAGAAGGCATTGCTGCCTCCTGACTATGTAGGAGACCAGGGGATGGAGAATGAAAAAGAGGTGAGATTAGCGGGCAGGTATCTCCAAGGCATCTGGAGGCCACAGACGGTAGCTGTTGCAGGAATGCATGGTTTTCCAGCCAAAGGCCAGAACTCTACGATATCCAACATTGAGCGCATCTTCCAGAGAAGGCCAACTTATCCAGAATCCCTGATTCTTCGATGTTTCCTGGGGGCGGGGGGGGGGGGGCGGGGGGACTATGGAAGGATATGCTCCTACACGCTTTATACACATGCTTAGTTTAGATAAACTGGCCAAAGTCCATTCGTCCCTGGAAAATTAAATGCGGAGACCAGAGATTCCCAAAGTGGGTTCCCTGGACCAGCAGCAGCAGCCTCACCTGGAAACTTGTTAGCAACGCAGTCTCAGATCTTACTCCAGACCCACTGAATCAAAAACTTTAGCCCTTCCAGGTGATTCTGGGGCCTACCCAAGTTTGAAAACTACTAGGTAGATGAGTGTCACGGTTCAACAGTAAGGGACTCTTTTTATTTTATTTTAATCTAAGATTTTAAATTTAAATTCAATTAATTAACATACAGTGTATTATTGGTGTCAGAGTGGTCAGCGATTCCTCAGTCTTATATGACACCCAGTGCTCATCACATCACGTGCCCTCCTTAGTGCCCATCACCCAGTTACCCCACCCCCCTCCCTCCAGTGACCCTCAGTTTGTATCCTATGATTATGAGTCTCTAATGGTTTGTTTCCCTCTGATTTTGTCTTGTTTTATTTTTCCTTCCTTTCTCTTGTGCTCCTGTTGTGTTTCTTAAATTCCATATATGAGGGCAACTGGGGTGGCTCAGGGGTTTAGCGCTGACTTCGGCCCAGGGCGTGATCCTGGAGTCCCGGGATGGAGTCCCACATCAGGCTCCCTGCATGGGGCCTGCTTCTCCCTCTGCCTGTGTCTCTGTTCTCCCCACTCTGTGTCTCTCATGAATAAATAAATAAAATCTTAAAAAAAAATTCCACATATGAGTGAGATCATATGATAACTGTCTTTCTCTGACTGATTTCACTTAGCATAATACCCTCTAGTTCCACCCATGGCATTGCAAATGGCAAGATTTCAGCTGAGTAATATTCCATTGTATATATAGACCACATCTTCTTTATCCATTCATTTGTCAATGGACATCTGGGCTCTTTCCACAGTTTGGCTGTTGTGCACATTGCTGCTATCAACATTGGGGTGCAGGTGCCCCTTTGGATCACTACATCAGTATCTAAATACCCAGTAGTGCAATCTTAGAGTATTTCGTAGGGTAATTGTAAGGTATTTTATAGGGTAATCGTAGGGTCATAGGGTAGCTCTATTTTTAACTTCTTGAGGAACCTCCACACTGTTTTCCAGAGGGGCTGCACCAGCTTGCATTCCCACTGGCAGTGTATGAGGGTTCCCCTTTCTCTGCAGAGTGAGGGACTCTTTAAATCTTACCTGGGCAGAGACACAAAAGCCAGCCTTCTCCGAGAAATGGCAGTGTCCTAGTCACCAGTCATCAGCAGTTGGAGGAGGGAAGTGACTTACCTTGGGTCACCTGAGTGCGAGCAGTGGTGCTGTACGTGGCCCACAGATCTCATTCCCACTCTGCAGTCTTTTATGAATCTATTTGTGAAGACCCTGGAGGAAGGAGGGCCTATCACTCACTCCTCCGTGTCAAAGAGAGATGACAGATTTCCACATCAACATTTGTGCCCTGTTTTTAAAGCCCCATTTGTGCTGTCGGACCTCACTGAGACAGAAAATGAGAAATGTCAAGTGAATCTGTCATAACCACTCTGAAATGGGGGGTGGCTGAGTCGGAACCCTCATGCATGCCCTAGGAGCCAGATGGCAATGAAGAATGAGGAGCAGAGGAAAAGGTTATAAAAATGTTTAGTCTTTGCTTTATTGAGTTACAACAAATGAGCAACAAGTTAGAAAAAATGGTTTTTCTTTCCCCGAACTCCCTAGCATTTTATTTGTGCAGTGTACCCAAATGGGGGGCAGTGGGGGGCAATGGGTTGCAAACACAATTCATATTGCAACATTTACACCAGATCTGTCTCTTGGTTTTTCTTCTTTAAAAGTTAGGACTAACTGGAAAAAAAGAAAAGTGCACTCAGGAATCTAAAATTGGCCCAAAACAAACACACAAACAAACAAAAATCAATTCATGGTTGAGGCTTCAAGCTGAAATCTTGTCAAATAACCACACGGAGAAAAGCCAGTCAGGAACAGAAGTCAAAACCAAAGCTGTTCATCTTTGTACCATCTAGATAGGAAGACCTCTTTTTGTTTTAGTTTTGTCAAAGTAATGATAATGCTAAAAAGGTGGGAGCCCTTTCTGCTGGTATCTGAAAAGAGGCTGAAAGAGGGGAGCCATCTGCTCCCCGGGTCTCTGGTGCTGGCTCAGCCCAAGGTCAGCCAGAGAGGCCAGGTGGTCTAGAAGCCAGATCTATCCATTGGTGGTTTGGAAAGCCCTGTGCGTGGCTAAACAGGGACCCCAGGGGTGGCTGGGGGAAGGACTGGAAATGGGTTTGATCCAGAAGATCTGCCATCTGCGAACCCTCTCAAAGTTGAGACAGGTGCCCAAATCCTAGCTTTCCCCACGGAGAAATCTCCCAAATTTCAAACTACTTAAAAAAAAAAAAATCAACTCTCCCTACCTAAAATCCAGTAGATATAACGGCACTAGTGCTAACATCCCCCCCTCCCCGAAATTAATAAAATAAAGATCAAAAAAAAAAAAAAAAGAAAAAAAAAAGAAAAGGAAAAAAGAGAAAAGCACATGTGATCAGCCCTCCCTCCTGGAAAAAGACCTTACAATGGTAGTGCTGGAAAAGGAGGTTGCCCTTGATTAAAAAGGTAACAAAATTCCCACATTGTACAAATTGTTTCCAGTATCGCAAGAGGTGGGGGCCAGGGCAGAGGAGCAAACTATTTACAGGGACCCATTGAAAACGCAGTAGTAGGACTTTGGCACTATGAACAATTCCCACCGGTCCTCTGGGCGGGGTGCGTGAGGCTGGGCTTCCTGCACCCGCAGCGCACGCAGCCAGGCAGTTGCACTTGGAGTCTCTGGCCAGGGTGGAGGCCCGAGGCCGGCCGGGGAGGGAGGTTGTCTTCTCTCATCAAAGACAGAGCGTCCCCTTTATCAGCATTGGCAGTTCCGCTGCACTCCCCTAGAAAGACGACAGAAAACCAGAGAGACGTCAGATGATGGTTCCCTGGGTGGCAGGAGGCTGGGGTGGCTCTTCCTGGCTCTCCTGGGGGAGGGCCCCTGTCCAAAGCCATCCTGGGGCTGGGAGGACAGACGAGTGCCCAAGTTTGGGGCCAGTGTTTAAAAAGGAATGTGTTTTCCTGAGCACAGTGTGACATCCCAGGAAGTGCCCCCCGAATCAGGCCTTTGAAAACAGGATGATTTTTCTGGGAAGTGGAGGCGGTGGCCTGGGATTCTTTACATCATTGTGAGGCCCTTTCCTTATTCCTGGAGGGGCAGCGAGTCACAGGGGTTCCTAAGAGGTTCCAGAGTCCGACAAACCTGGATTTGGGGCCTAACTGTTCTGATTACTGACAGTAGAGCTGTAAGCATGTGACTTAATCTCTCTAGGGTTTAGTTTTTGCTACTGTAAAATGGGAAATAATGGGGTTTGCTGCGATGATTAATTAAGCTGACACATGCACCGGCGTTTGGAACAGTGTCCAGAACACGATTACGTAGTAAGTATTGTACACAGTGAGTATATACTACATACTATTACATGTTTTTGTTGTTTTTGTTAGGTGCAGCCTTTTCCTAGCATGGTCGGATATGTAACATTGATCTTGACAAGATGAAACATTTTAAATGTATTCTTTTAAAGATTTTATTTATTTATTCATGGGAGACACAGAGAGAGAGAGAGAGAGAGAGGCAGAGACACAGGCAGAGGGAGCAGCAGGCTCCATGCAAGGACCCTGATGTGGGACTCGATTCTGGGACCCTGGGATCAAGACCTGAGCCAAAGGCAGACGCTCAACCACTGAGCCACCCAGGCGTCCATGCATTTTTAGTTTGATGTTCATGGGAGTGTGGCCATTATTCCCATTTTACAGCTGAGGAAACTGAGCACAGGGAGGATGAAGACTTTGCCCAAGATTATACAGCTAGGAAATGGCCCAGTCAGGATTCACACCCAGACCATCTCCAGAGTCTGTGCTCAAAACATACAAACAGTATTTATGAAGAGTCTGTAGGGAGAAATGCTTAATTCTTATCTTCTCTGAAGTTATGAAAACAGTACAAGGGCCCTCTGATGAGTTGAATGGTGTCTCCCCAACAAGATATAGTGATGTCCTCATCCCTAGTGTCTCAGAATGTAACCCGATTTGGAAGTTTCTTCACGGAGTGAGTAATCAAGTTAAAAGGAGATCCTTGGGGGTGGTCCCTAATACCCTATGGCTGGTGACATTATAAACAGGACATCAGGACACAGATTCACACTGGAAGAACACTGTGTGAGGACAAGGACAGAGACCCTGGTGATGCATCCACAAGCCTAGGGATGCCAAGGACTGCCAGCTACCCCCAGAAGCTAGGAGAGAGGCGTGGAACAGACTCTCCCTTAGGACCCCCAGAAAGAAACCAACCCTGCCAACACCAGGCTTCCAGAATCCAGAACTGTGAGGGGATGCATTTCTGTTGTGTGAACTTTGTGGGCCTTGAAGGCAGCCCTAGGGAGTGAAGACAGACCACCACTGTCACCCTGTGGGCTCCCAGGATCTGGAGCTCCTGGGACGGGACTCCTGGGGAGGGCCCAGGGCTGTAAGGGGTACTGCTAGTAATCCACGACGGGCTGGATGGGGATCAAATCTGCTGATTTCTGCGGCCACTGGCTTTTCCTTTGCCTCCCTCCTGGTAGGACCGCTGCTGCTCAGCCACTTCTCTGGCTGAGAAAGGAGTGGAGGGGGGGCCCTGAGAGGTGCTTTGGCATGGGGTGCCAGGAGCAAGCGGGCTGGACTGCTCGGCCAGAGGCCCCAGCAGACCATCTCTGTTGTCACTGGTTCCCAGTGTCTGGAGGTCAAACATACCCACATGTCCTAAGTTCTCCTGACAAGGGGACTCAATGCTGGAGTAAAGAAGCCAGCTTGTAGGGGCACCTGGGGGGCTCAGTGGTTGAGCGTCTGCCTTCGGCTCAGGGTGTGACCCCGGGGTCCTGGTATCGAGTCCTGCATTGGGCTCCCGGCAGAAAGCCTGCTTCTCCCTCTGCCTGTGTCTCTGCCTCTCTGCGTGTCTCATGAATAAATAAATAAATCTTAAAAAAAAAAAAAAAAAAAAAAGCCAGCTTGTGAAAGAAAGGTCTGTGGTTGAAAGCAGAGTCCAGGGATGTCCTTGGGACCCACTACTGCCTAAGAGTGACCCAGCAAAAGTCACTGGATCGTAAGAGCCAAGGGGGTCCTTACGTGCGGTGCTGCCAACATCACTCAGTTCACCAGGAGAAAGAGGGGAGCTGGGGGGGGGAAGGGTGAGCTCCCCAAGTCGTACGACTTCTCAGCAGCACAAAACCACCCTGCTTGTGACAGCAGTGACAGTAGCTGGTATTTCTCTCCTACTTGCTATGAGCCAGGCCTGATGCTAGGTGCTGCTGCTTCTCATCTGTTCCTTACGGTAGCCCAGGAGGTAGGCAACCGATAGGCCCGCCACGCCGGGGAGAAATGAGGGCTCAGAGAGATTAAACAACGGCAGGCAAATCGTAAGTGCTGGAGCCTGCATCCTCCAAGCCAGTCCCACATGAACTGCTGCTCCCACACCTGGTGCTGGTCCAGGCTCCATGTCGCACACGCATGGAGCCACCTGGGGACAGGGGAGAGAGAGCACGTCTGCTGTGAGGGCAGGGGCTGGCGATTCCGGGCGCCCCGAGAGGACCACAGGCCTCTGGCCGATCCCATGGAGCGCCACACGCACCCCTGGGTGGGCACCGGGACCACAGCCAGCCTCCTCCAGTGCTCCCCCAAGGAACTGGGTTCTCCCCAGAAAACTGAGTCTCTTGCCCCCCTTGCACAGGCGACTGCCCCTGGTTGGATGTCCACCCGAACAGTTCTCCGGACTCCAGGAAGCAAGGCCCACGGTGGGCAGACAGCTTCTGCTCGTCCTTCTCCCGGCCAGGCTGAAGAGCACCAGCTCAGCGCAGGACTGTGGGTGTTGGCGGTGGTGGCTCAGAGTGGAAGGAGCCCGGTGGCCGGGATCCCGCGTCTGCCACTTCCTAGCTGGGTGTCCGTGTCAGTCCCTTAACCTCCCTGACATCACTTCCCTGCTTCACACCTGCTGGCCTGCTGGGACGGTTACCGACGAGGAGTGCAAAGCATGCAGGTGCTCCCGAAATCCCGCTTCATTTCTCCTTGAGGAAGGCCCGGTGTAAAATCGGGGCTTTAGGTGTAAGCGAGCTCACGCGTGTGTGCGCGGGTACGCACATGTGCATAGAGGAGGCCTATTTTCTTTCACTCCCCCTCAAAAATGGAACTGAACCCTGTCTCTTCAAGTGAATGGCATAGACGCTCACACTTTTAGATATACCTCAGTATTAGGGTGCTTAGGATTCCCTGGGTCGTTTCTTGTGGACATGAACACACAAAATCCTCCAACCAGATGTATTCATGAAGAAAAGACACTGAATGAACAAACCCCTTAAAAAATACAAAACAAACAAAACACCCTTGGGCAGCCCGGGTGGCTCGGTGGCTTAGTGCCGCCTTCAGCCCAGGGCCTGGTCCCGGAGCCCCGGGATCGAGTCCCACGTCGGGCTCCCTGCATGGAGCCTGCTTCTCCCGCTGCCTGTGTCTCTGCCTCTCTCTCTCTCTCTGTCTGTCTCTCATGAATAAATAAATACAATCTTAAAAAAAAAACAAAAACAAATCCTAAAACAGACTGCAAGGGCAAAAGGGTGACCTGGAGAGAAGGAGAGACCCCGGATGTTTGTGGGTGGCTCTGGGGCCTTGGGGGCACCTTGGAGCCGTTGGACCTCAAGTCTCCTCTGACCTCTCCAGGGCGGGTAGCGGTGGGCAGGACTGTGGGAGCTAGCAGTGCTCTCAAAGCGAGGCTGGGAAGCCGCTGGAAACAGAAGGTAGGGTGGTGTCCCCGTGCGGGGCACAGCCGCGGCCTGGTCGCCTCCCCCGTGGGCAGCCCGGGCTAGCCAGAGGCTGCTTCCCTGGAAGGCCTTGCTCCCAAGGGTCCTCAGGTCTCCTTGGGAAGGGCTCCTGCCCCAGGGCTTCCCTAGCACAACCGTATCACGGAGTCTTCAAAGTGCCTGGTTAACTGTACGCCCCGTGAGGTCGTGGATGGGGCCCACGGCGTCCCCCACTGGCCCCTGGCCCCGCTCCTCGGCTGGGTCTGGCCCACACCGTGTACTCCAAGGTTCATTTGTGAGTGAAACACGGGAAAAGCTCGGTGCTTTGAGAGGGGTGGCTGGTGACACAAGGTTGGTGACAGCTCCCATTCCGGGTTTTTATCTTAGAGTAGCGCAGTGATTTTGACCTTGTGGCCTCTCGCTAATCCCCTAGGCTTCTGTCTGCAATCTTACCACTAGGCCAGGGGACAGTCCTCACTGCAGAGAACCAGTGACCTGACCCGATGAATTGATGACTTGATCTCCGAGCACCGGTTATCAGCTTCGGGAGGAACCAGCAAGGTCACCAGGCCCTTTGCTTATGGCCACTGTTCAAACATCTCTACCAAGCGGATGTCCAGCTTCTCCCTGAATGTGCCCAGGACAGGGGGCCCTTTGCCTCCATAGTGGTCTCTTTCTATCTTGGGGACAACTTAGAGGGTTAAAAACTACTATCTAATTCTTTAGCAAAAGCCGCTTCTTTATTATTTTACCCGTTGGGGAAACATGAAAAAAATTAGAATTCTTTCCCCATGTGATACCTTTCTGTTTCTGTGTCTCTTTAATTTTCCCTGTAGGGATTTCCCTAAGCCCTGCGGACTCAGGAGAGAGTAACACGGGGCTCCGTGAGGAAGAAAAACAAGCACTGTGATCGTGATTTATTATCTTAATAATATTTGAGTCAAACTTTCTTTTCTTGAGAGGGGGGCATGGTCTGATTTTAATTAGAAGTGGGAAAAGGAACACATGGTGGCAGGGAACGGGATTAAGCAATTTCCCAGGGGACCAGGAAGACGCCATTTCATCCCAAATTGTTCTCATGCCAGGCCGTGGTCAGCTCAGGCATATCTGGCCAATGCGCTTGCCCCGCAACAGTATGGGGAGCCCCTGGGCTTGGGGAAATTTCTGAGACTCATAAGCCAGGAAGATCTCCCCCAGGCTGCTTGTAAGGAGCCTCCATGGCAGAAGGAATCAAAGGGGCTCCTGGCTTTTCCGGCTCTTTTTCCACCAGAGGATATCATCATCTATTAACCAGAGGTGTCCAAAGAATTTGAGCAACTGGAATCGTGGCAAACGCTGGGCACACGCCTAGTGTTTATGCATGTGGACTGGGGTTTGAGTGCCAGCTCCCCCAGTTTCTAGCTCAATGATCTCGGATGGGGTGCCTTTCTGTGCCTCATTTTCCCCTACCATAAAATGAAAATAAGAAATAATGTTGACTTCAGAGAGTTGTCAACGCATGCTGAGCCCCTGTGGGTCGGGGCTTAGCACATTACCCCTTGCTTCTGCTCCCCACACCCACCCCTGAGATGCAGTTAACACCTGATGGCATGAGCTTGTACCGGTGGGGTCCCAACTGAAAAAGTCAACTTGGGAAGGCAGGAAGCATTGGGCCAAGTTCTTCTCCATATAGAAAAGTGTCCTTTCAGAGTGAGCAGCTGAGCATTTGCTGATGCTAATGCCACCCCCCCGACCCTGCCTCCTCCCGGCTGTGGGGGATTTCACCTGTATTATTTCATTTCATACTGACGACAACAGACAACTCTATTAGTACTACGGACTGAATTATGTCCCTTCCCCCACCATTCATCTGTTGAGACCCAGCTCCCAATACGACCGTTTTAGGAGATGGACCTACAAAGAGGTAATTACAGGTAAACGAAGCCATAGGCTGGGGCCCCAATGTCCTTAGAAGAAGAGGAAGAGACACCAGGAGTGCACATGCACAGAGGAAAGACCAGGAGGGCACACACAGAGACAAGGTGGCTGTCTGCAAGCCAAGGAGAGAGGCCTCACCAGTAACCAACACTGCAGGTACCTGGATCTCGAACTTTCACCCTCCAGGACAGTGAGGAAATAAGTGTCTGTTGTTTGAGCCACCCACCCAGTCTGTGGCCTTCTCTTCTGGCAGCCCTGGTTGGCTAATATCGTTAAGTGTTAAGCTTGCGGAAACTTATTAGTAAGAGAGAATAAAGTTCCGTGAGGGCAGAAAGGACTGAACACCCAGATATCTGCAACATGACTTTCCTTTGGCTCTTTCCTGGAGTATCTCAAGAATGTCTTGACCTTTCTCTATAGAATCATACACACAGAGTCACAGAGAGTCTTCTTTATTGGTGAAGTAGCGGAGTTTCAAGGGAAATTTGGATTATATGGGAGTCCACTTAGCACACTGGCTTTTAACCCCTGCATGTGTATGAAGTGTGAATTTAGGCAAATCACAGCCACAATGGCCCCCATCTAGGTCCCCTGATGCTTTAGGTCTCCTCTAGCCTCAGGGCCTTGGAGTATGCTATGTCTTCTCCCTGGAATGCTGGTCCTCTCCTCTCTCTCAGCCAACTTGTACTTGACTGTTTTGGATTCCAATTCATTTATTATCTCTTCAGAGAAGCTTCCCCCCAACCACCTAAATCAAGTCAAATTCCCCTATTCTATATTCTCACAGACCATGTACCTTTCCTTCAAAAAACTTGTCAGCATGACAATCTTTCCTTTTTGTTGTCTTAAAGCTTCATCCCTCGCTAGACTGTGGGCTCCATGAGGACGTGCTGGGCACCACAGCCTCCCAGAGTCTGGCATGCTGTAGCCATTCCACAAATACCTGATGCATCAGTGAGCCAAGTCACTTAGGATGGATGCCTCTGGACCAGTTACTTCCTCTCCTTAGACCTGAGTCCCTCCTCTGACAAATGAAGGAACTTAGACTTCACGGTCCCTAACATTGCTACAAGCTGCCCAAAGCACAGTGAGAATTCCTAACACAAGAAGCTCCAGAATTAGGTAAATGGAAGTGGTAACAGTTCACTCTCCATTAGGTGCCGGGGCAGCGAGGCTAATGGGCGGTCCTGAGAAGCATCACCCAGCAAACACCCAGGGATGGGTTTGCCAGCAGACTTTTTCCTGGAGCTGCTCACACACATGGGAAGCAACCAGTCCCCAACCCCTCTCCTCTGCTTGCTGTCAGCCAACAAAGCTACTGGGTGATGGAAAACAATGAGGAAAAGCAGAGGCCTGAAATACCAGATTCCAGACAATTGAGAGCCAACGATGTTTGCTAATTCTCAGGGTGGTTCAATACATCGCTATTATGCACTCGCTCTGAATCGGGCCCCGGAGACTCAGATATTAATGAGATATAGTCCCTGAGTTCAGTGGTCTCGTAGAGGAAAGACAGGGAAACAGATAATTACATTTCCTTCCATCCATCCATCCATCCATCCATCCATCCATCCATCCAACTATCCATCCACACATTCAAATATCTGTATTTAGACAGCTAATCTGAACAGATCGTGGGGGCACACACACAGCCTGTACCCTAACTTATAGCCAGGATGCAACACTTGGTAGCCTTGGATTTTTAAAGCAAGCTGAACCATGGAAAATGTTTTTCTAACATTTCACCAAATTGATCTCTTCTCCAAAGCCATCCCTAATCACGAGTTGGAAATCGTCAGAAACTGGGAGGCAACCAAACTCGTGGATGAGTAATTGTGTATAGAATTGAGAAATGGTCAAGTCCGGTTGGTCTGGCCTGAGCTGTCATGGTGGTGCCACTGTGGCTGGGTCAGGCCCTGGCCTGATTGATGAGAGGTGGGCCCCAGGCTCCACCTGCTGCTGGCTGAGGAGCCCACGGCAAGTCTCTCTGAGCCTCAGTTCTGCCCTCTGCAAAATGGGAAGAAAGCCATACCTGTCTCGCAGGGATGAAGGGACGTTTAAATGATTTACTGGATGTGCTCAGAAGAATCCCAAGCACATGGCATATACCAGTAAATAGAAACTCTCAGTAGTAGGAGTACTGGGATATTCCATCTGGCCAAACATCGAGGCATATGTTTGGCAATGTGTGGCTCAAGTATTCTGACTCATTTTTCGGAAAGGAGGAATTTACCGTTCAGCCTCTCACCAGGACAGGTCTCTCAATGGATGGCTCGATAACGGGACCCAGAGGTTGAATCAACACGACACAATTCAAGGTTTGGAAAGGACTCCTTACCTTTCTGTCTAACCTCAAGGCTGGGGGACCCTGGCCTGGTCATACGCTGTCATGATGAGCCTTTCAAAGCTTTAGCAGAGGGGGATGCTTAACTCAGAAGGTAGGGGAACCCTGGGGTCTGCTCTCAGCTGCTCACTCAGGTCACCCTCTCTCGCTCCGTCTCATATATACATCCCATAACACCTTTTTTGAAGCCCAAACTGTGCATTATTTTCAGGATTATTATATGTGTAACAACTGAACTCAACTACAGTTTCCTAAATAAATATGTGTTTAAATAAAGGCATCGCTGAATATTTATGAATTTCAAGAGACCCATGTGTTCAGTTCATAAAAGCTGTGAAGTAATTTGGAGGGATTTCTTCCAAGTTGAAAGGTTCCTTTAAGGGGTGCCTCTGTGCAGGATGCCACCACCAGCGTGGACCGCAGGCCGCCTGTTTCTCCATAGAGCGGCACCTCGGAAATATCAGGAAGCCAATTAGGGATGTCAGATGTCACCAGGTGTTGAGTAAATCTTAGCATCTTGTTTGGGAACATTTTTCAGCTCATACTTGTGGCGTTTGCCATAAAGAAACATAGAAGGGGGTTCCTGGGTGTTCCTCTTTTTTTTTTGTGGAAGAGAGAAGGGAAGAAAAACAGCTAGCTCCTTCATCTCAGAATTATCTAGTGCTTAGTTGTCAGTTATAAACACCCTGGGAATTCTCTCCTCCCAACCCTACCCCTTGGGGGGTGGGTCAGCCAGAAATGGGGACTTCTGTCAGAAAGAGAGAGGCAGAGACAGCAGTAGGAGCCAGGGCTCTGGAGCGGAACTGGGGCGCTGGCTGGGAGAAGGTGGATAAGTTCCTTGGTTTCTGAGACTCCGTTTCTGGGTTTTATAAAAATCTAGAGAGGCACTTGGGTGGCTCAGTTGGTTGCACGTCCCGATTCCTGATTTTGGCTCAGGTCATGATCTCAGGGGCGTGGGATCGAGCCCTGAGTCGGGCTCTGCACTTAGCGGGGAGTCTGCTGATTTTTGTCTCTCCCTCTGCTCCCCTCCTGTTATTCTTTCTCTCTCTAAAGTGGGTAAATAAATCTTAAAAAAAAAAAAATCTAGAAATGCTTACCTGTCAGCGTCATTAGGAGCGCTGAGTGAGATCATCTGTAATGAGAGCACCTGGCTCAGCCTCGGCTCCTCAGGACCCCTTGCACCCCCCTTCCACCCTTCTGCCCTCCTCCAAAGCTTCTCTCCACGGTGAGAGCATTGCCTCCCCACTTTGTTTCTCTGGGCCTCGGGTCAGGGGCAGGCACAGTGGCTGCCAACGCTGGATGGGCGTTTTCAACTGTTGGTGGTGGTACAGCTTAGGGAACGGATGGGGACAGGTGGTCTCCAGGGCCTCTGGGGAGTTGCCACCCCTAGATGACCCCCGCTCCGGAACGGGGATCTGGAGGTGCCATCTCAGCTCACTCTGGGATTCAGGGACACTTAGCATTCTTATATTCAAACTCGGCAACACGACAGGATCAGAATAGCTTAGTCTGCTGGGGAAAACCACCGTCTTTTCATCCCGTTGTCCTTCCTCCTCGTCTGCTGAATCCCCATCTCAGCTTTCTGGCGCTGCCCAGACTCTCTTGCTCCTCAACTGTACCACTCCTTCTTTTGTCTCTGGAGCTTTGCCTGTCTGTTCTTTCCACATGAACCACACTGCCTTGTGGGTGCACTGGCTAACTCCTTCCCCTCTGCCAGGCCCCGAGATGGATGTCCCTTCCTCCAGGAAGCCTGCCCTGCCCTCAGTCTGGTGATCCTCTTGTGTGCTCCTCTGCACAGCTGTGCAGGTCCCCACCACACCATGGATCGCCCCGGTTAGTAAAGGCAAGAGCAATTTCCTCTGTCCTTGGCCTGACTGAGCTCCATGTGAGTGAGGACTCTCATCTGTCTTCTTTACCCTGTTATCTCTGGTGCTGAGCACAGAGCCCGGCACACAGTAGGTGTGCAGCAGGGATTTGCTGAATTGGACTGAACCCTATCGTCTAGTCCACGGTAGGAGGAGAAAGCAGTCACGGAGACTCCTGTCATGCACTGGAAAAGGTCAAGGATAGAAGAACAAGGCAAGCTAGGAGCTTTCAGGCAGATTCTGATTGGACCAAAGAAATGGCTCCCTCATTTCAGCAAGGGAGATGTGGGCTGGGCTGGTAGAGTCTCAGAAGAAAGCAGAAAAATAGCCAGAGGGAGGAACCAAGCTTGCCAGATGGTGGGGGGCAGTTGATAGCCACTGGGAGCCTCCGAGCCTTGGCCCCCTCCTATCACTAGCCCCTCCACCCCGCCCCATGCTGCATCCTGGCCTGTAACCAATTACCACTCCCTCCTGAGAAGTCAGGGGTGGGGTGGCGGTGCAAAAAGACTTGATGGCATCTACAATTGGCTGTTCCTTAAATTTCCCTTTCAGCCAGTTTCACTGCTGATGGAATTGGCTAAAACAACGTTTCTAGAAGACTTCATTTTGTTGCCAGGCCCCTCATCTTACTACGAAATAAATGAATTAATGAGTGGCATGACCAGCCAAAGTTGTCCGAACTCCTTAATAAAGAGGTATGATAATTTCCAGGGCTCCCTCTGGGACCTTATCAATCATTCAGGAGGTTCTTACCTTTATTTCATTATTATTATTTTTTATTTCATTATTTTTAAAGATGATATCCTAGGATGGTGGTGGTGGGGGGAAGGTATCCCCCCTTCTGTTGCCTTTTAAGTGACCTCTGGAGAAGCCAATCTGGGCAGATTGTAAATCTCATGTCTTCCTCCTACTTCCAAGCTGCCCTTGGAATGTTTTGGCTTTGGCTAAGGTGATCTTTGCTTCTTGAACCCCTCTCTCTGCTGCCCCCTCTATTCTAAATCTACCACCAAGCAAGCTGCTGGGCTTTTAGGCTTTGATTTGCACAGACCTCTCCTGAAAGCACAAACACCAGGGCTTGGGTGGCATGTCCCATCATGTGGATGACATGGCCATTAGTAACCATGGTAACCTCCCTTCCCAGGCTTTTGTGGCTCTACAGGCCTAATTTACATCAGTCTCTTCCAGACTGAAGGGGTTCTAGGGACCCAATCAGCACAATTATGAGCTGGGTTACTTAGTGAGATGCGCTCTAACCCTTCCTTTAGCCATGACAAGGCAAATACCCAAACCTGCCAGGTGAAAGCAAAACAACCCCAAATCTCTAGCCAGGAAACTTGGTTAAGTACTCTTGAAAATCCAAAAAGGAAAGAAAATGAAAAAAAAAAGGGGGGGGGGGAAGAAAAAGGGAAAGATACATCCTTTTCACCTTTGATTCTTACGGCAGTGAACACAAAGCAGGCAGAGGATGTGTCCTTGCTGCAACGGCATCTAGACTTTCGAATGGATAGGCCCCCAAGTGTGGTGTCCAAAACAGGCCACAGGCAGCAGCACTGTCACCCATGGGCACAGCCTTGCAAATGAGCACACAAAATCTACCAGCCCCTAGTGACACAGGGAGACTGAAGGAGTCCATAAAAATCTGCTTTTTGCTCCCTGTCCTGCTTCTATCCTCGCTAGGACCTGCACCCCGCCCTACACACGCCTTAATGTATGTCCTCCTTGTCAGGGGCAAGGAGTTAATGATTTCTCTGGAGTCTTCTAATAACATCTCAGGAATGACGGGGCGAGGCCATCCTGTGCATATGCCTATTCTAGACCACTGGCGCTAGACATCTTGATGTCAAGACCCCTTGGCTCCAGGGAATGAGTGACTTATGATGACACCTGCCCCTGTCCTTGTTCTGAACAACTCCTGGATGCCTGAGAGGACACGTGCACCAGACCACACTCATCAATAAAAACCCCAGACCCCAAGCGAAGATGAGACTCATGCTCCTTAATTTTCTGAGTCTCCCAGACACTCCCTCTGTATCTGTTCTCTCTCTCTCTCTCTCTTTCTCTCTCCCCCTCTCCCTCTCCCTTCAGTAAACCCTGCTCTTACCTCCTGCTGGTTCACATCTGATTGCCATTCTACATGGAGCCCAGGACCCAGGACCCTCTCGGCTGGTCCTGCGGGACCCCTCTGAGCCCTCCGACCTGGCCAGCTGGCATCACTACTTTTCTTCTTTTAAAAACAACAACTTTTGGGCAGCCCAGGTGGCTCAGCGGTTTAGCGCCGCCTTCAGCCCAGGTCGTGGTCCCGGAGACCCGGGATCGAGTCCCACGTCGGGCTCCCTGCATGGAGCCTGCTTCTCCCTCTGCCTGTGTCTCTGCCTCTCTCTCTCTCTGTGTCTCTCATGAATAAATAAATGAAATTAAAAAAAAAAAAGGCTTTAAAAACAACAACTGTTACAAAGAACCCATGGTCTGGGTCAGCATCTCTGTCCCCTACAACCTATACTGCCCCCGACCATACAAAGAAAGCGAGCCAGCACCCTCCCCCTGTTCCCTGGGTGGAACAGGTGAGGTTCGGTACCTGTTAGGCCTGGCCAGCCTCGGCCGGGATGCTGTCTGAGTCCGAGCCGGCCAGGTCCGCGGTGCCTTCGGCTGCGGCCTGGCTCCAGCTGTCGGACCTGTCCGAGACGGCGTCCTCCTCTCCGACCGTGACCTCCACCCAATCCACAACGCCCGACTCCTCGTTTTCGTCGCTGCCCTGGCCGTCCCGGCTGCTGCCCTCTGACCTGTCCGAGGTGGCTTCTGAAGGCTTTGCCGGCGCACCGTCTTTCCCCTGCTCGTTGCCCACTTTCACCCTGGGTACCAGCTTCTCCAAGTCCTCTTCGCAGAGCTTTCTGGGGTCCTTGTAATGCTGCGGACCCACCTCGCTCCCGTTCTTTGGGCTCTCAGCGGTCACGGCTTTCGCCGCCCGCCTCTGCGCCGCGTCGTAGGCCTGCTCGCCCGCCGTGTGCGGGTGCTGGTCCTGCTCCATCCACTTCAAGGGCCCGGTTTTTAGCAAGCACCTGTTCTCCTTGAACCAACGCACAATCTCAGTTCGGACCAGGCCGGTCTTTGCGGCCAGCTGGTCATACTCCTGGGGCGTAGGCCACTGGGTTCTTGCAAACGTGCTCCTCAGGAGGTGTACCTGTTCCTGACTTTTCGTCATTGCTGGTGAAGGGCTGGCCAGAGAGCTGGCTAACTGGACACCAGAGAGCTGGTCGAGCCGAGACAGAGCACCATTGGGGGCCGCCACATCTTGGCCTTTTTTGCCAGTCCCCATGGAATCCAGGATCGATTGTTCCATGCTGTCCCGGAGCTTCCTTCTCTCCGAGAACCACGATTCAATCTCTCTCCTGCTCAGTTTCGTCTCCCCCCTTAGCCTCTCCAGTTCCACCTGGGTCGGGAAAGAGCTTTTCAGAAAGCTGTCTTCCAGGATTTTAACCTGACCCTGTGTCTTCTCTTTGAATTTCTGCGGGGCAAAGTCCGGGTACGCGTGGTACGTGCGGCCGTGTCGGGAGGCCGCGATGGCCAACTGGTCTTTGGCAAGGGATTCGCTGGTGATGTGGACGATGCCTCTCTGACATCGGTACCGGTGATCGCTGAACCACTTCTTGATCTCGCTCCTGGCCAGGCCGGTCACCTCGATGAGCCTGTAGACCTCGGCGTCGTCAGGGAACTGGCTCTGGAGAAAGCTCGCCTTGAGATGCGCGATCTGCTCCTTTGTCTTCTTGCGGTCGCTGGCCGGGGTCAGTGAGGGGTTGGCCGCCTTGGGTGGGGGCTCCGGCACCTGGGCGACGTGTGGACGCTTGGGCTCGGGGGCAGCTTGGGGAGTCACCAACGGTCTCTTTTGGCCGTGGTTGGTCACTCCGGCCACGGCGAGCGTGATGGGGGAGCAAGAGACGGTTGCTGACCCGCTCGTCACCTGAGTCAGCACCAGGCTGGTCTGGCCGAGAATCTGGCACGGGAGAGCTGTCTGGAGGATGGGCTGTGACACCTTTGTGGGGGCCAACTGCGCCGGCAGCACGGTGATCGTCGGGGGTACCGACTGGATCGTGCCATTGAACATCTTTTTCCGGGCCTCCTCCACCTCCTCTGGGGACCAGCTGATGCCGTGCTTTAAGCGCTGTGTGGCAAACCAGATTCTGATGTGCTCTTCTGGGTGTTTGGAAGCAGCTGTGAGCCAGGACAACTCAGCCTGGGTTGGGTAAGGGAATTTGTTGAAGGAGTTGATCATGGTGGCATTCGTGTCCAGGGCGGAGTTGTATTTGGTAGTGTTCAGCGGGACGGGGACCTTGGGGACAAGGTTGATATTTGGTGGGAGCTGGACAGAAGGCATGACGTGCCCTAAGGTGTCCTGGAGGAGCTCCACGCCTCCAAGTCTCGAGAGGATCTCCGCCGCGTCTGTCACCAGGCGGGCAGTCCCTTCCACGTGGTTCTCGGGGGTGGCCTCCTCGGGCTTCTTGGGCACCTTCTTGGCATCGGCTTTTGGTTTCCCTGGCTTCATGATGGGCGTTTTACTCACTGAGATTCCAGGATCACTGTCACCGCTCGCAGGGCCGCTGGTGGTGATGGACACGACGTGGTTGGTGGCTTCGATGGACTGCTCTAAGACAGTCTGATTATTGCGCTTGATCAGCTTCAGCTTGAAGTTGGTCTCCCCGGGATGGAACTTGGAGTTGTGGTCAGACAACGAGTCGTACTTTTTGGTTGTGAAGTTACATTCGGCACACACGTAAAGGGGGTTGAGAATCACGTTGGGGTGCTGCATGTCGACATGCTCCGTGAACTCGTTCAGGTTTTGCGTGGAGTAGGGGCAGTATTTGCATTCGTAACCACCCTGGAGTTTTTTGGATTGGTTTTCCCCTGTAGATTTCACCTCTATCACTTCATTTTCTTTGGAAGAGTTTTCAGGTTCCACTGTCCAACTGTCCTTGGCTGCTTCAGGCTGTGGCGTGCTGATTCCTTTATCTTTGGCCCTGTCTGCTTCCTCGGGCACATCTTGTTCTACTACTTGTGATGTCCGAACCATGCACGGGGTTGTGGATTTTCGCTTGCTCGCCATGCTGCCTGTCTGTGTGCAATAGCTTAATTTGGGGGCTGGGGTGGGCAGGTGGGGAAGGGGCAGTGAAATTTTTGGGACAAGTTAGATTTTAAAAGGCTTTGGGCTTTATTCCCCCTCCAATGGCTTTGGCTTCCCTTGAATGCTGAAGTCTAACGTTTGAGTGTTGAGAATGATCTCAGCACAGAAAATTGTAACTGCTCCAACGGCTACACACAAGAGGCAGCATCATATCTGTGGGACAAGAACAAAGATGGGGTCAGTGTTTTTCCATAAGGCAGAAGAAACTAGCATTTCTTTCTAACCCATCCCAACTGGCACTCCAAACAAAGCAAACACCTAAGTAAGCACAGATGTCAAGACTGGGTGCAGCATAAAAATGAAGGATCATATTCTTCTCTTCCTTTCTTTGGAAAGGGCAATAGGAACTGGCCTGGAGCAAGCAAACGAGGGTGCAAGTCACTCGTTCATGTTTAGAGGCAAACAGAAAAGCTACAAAGGCGCTGCATGGTGGGCGGGGTGGTGGAGGGGATGTCAAAGACGAGATGTCACTGGGCTCTCAAGCTACTTTAACTGACGGTACATCAGAAGCAAGATGCGTACCTGAGGCTGGCAAGCGGTGTTTATATGGGCATTAGGAAATGGATAGTCACTTTTGTTTCTTATCATAAGAGTAAAATCACCAGTAGAGAAAAATCCAGAAAAATGCTTTGAAGTATACAGAAGAAAAAAAAAATCACCCCAAATATTAGAGTTCCCTCAGTTCACTTGAAAGCTTCCTCATTTCCGTAAATATTGAGCAAAATGATGATTTAAGAAAATGGCTGCATGGTATTATCTTGTATGGCTATACCACATGTGATGTATTTAGCCATTCAACTTTTGTTGGACATTTAAGTTATTTCCAATTTTTGGCTCTCCTCAATGATACAATAGTCAACACCCTGAGTCCTTATTTCTGATAACCAACTTTGGATGAATGAATGCTGAGAAATAGAAGCACTGGGTCAAAGAGTATGCACGTTTAGGTTTTCTAGACTCCTATGGCCAACTTTTGCATCAGCCAAATCTTCCCCTGGCCGCGAATGAGAATGCCCAACTTACCACTCTGCCTACATGAAATATGACCATGAAAAAGCTTTCCCGAGTAGATGGGGTTAAACCGTCTTAATGTGCTTTCCTTGATTGCTAATCAGGTTGAACTGTTTTCAGAGATCTACTTGCCATGTGTGTTCTTTCTTTTTGAATTGCTTATTTATGCCATTTTTATGTGTGATGCTCAGCGGTTTTATTATTAATTCACAAGTTTTCTCTAGATTGAGTATCAGTACTTTATTATATTTGTTGCGAAATGTTTCTAGTCTATCATTTACCGTTTACTTTTGTGTACGGTGTTTTTCATGTTTTATATGTAAAAATTTGAAGATTTAGGCAGCAAATTCACCCACCTTTTTTTTGTGTGTGTGTCTCCTTTCATTGTGATTTTATATGATTCCTGGTTATTAGAAACAAACTGCAGGTTACCAGAGAGGAGAGGGTTTGGGGGGCACATGAACTAGCTAATTAATGATTAAGTGGTGCAAATTTTCACTTACAAAAGAGTAAGTCCTGGGGATATAATGTATAGCATAGGGAATATAGTCAATGATACTGTATTAACTTTGTATGGTGACTGGTGGTAACTGGACTTATCATGGGAGCCATTTCATAATGACGAGAAACAGGGAATCACTATGATGTGTGTCTGAAACAGGATATTATACGTCCATTATACTTTAACAGAAATATTAAATAAATAAAAATCACTTGCACACCAAAAAAAAGGTGATTCTCTGCTTTGACGGCTGAGACATATTCTATGTTTTCTTAGAGTGTTTTAGCTTTATATGTTACATTTAACTCATCTAAAATTGAATTGATCTTGGGTTAAGCTATAAGATACAATTCTATCATTTTTCTGGAAAGTTACCAATTATCTCATCGCATGTATTGTGTTATGTTTTCTCACTAATTTGTGAAATCATCTTTGTCATACATTAAATTTTTATATATACTAGGGTGTTTCTGGGTCATCTATTCTGTGCCTCTTATCTAGCTATTGAGACTCAATGTCTCACTTAATTTTTTTTTTGGTAGATTAGAGTATATTTTAATATCTGGGAGTGTGAATTCCTCCTTATTATTCTTCTTCTGTAAACATTTCTGGGTTACTTTGGTCACCTAATCACATAAATCAATTTTGATAAATCAGAGTCACCTGCAAAATAAAACCTGGTTAAAATTCTGATTAGGGGGCACCTGGGTGGCTCAGTGGTTAAGCGTCTGCCTTTGGCTCAGGTCGTGATCCTGGGGTCCTGGGATCGAGTCCCACACTGGGCTCCCTGCAGGGAGCCTGCTTCTCCCTCTGCCTATGTCTCTGCTTCTCTCTCTGTCTCTCATGAATAAATAAATTAAAAAAGAGAACTTTGATTGGAATTGCACTAAACAAATATTAATTTGGGAGTCCAGAAACAATTTGTTTATTAGGAGTAGGAATTGTTAAAGGAAGGCAGACTGGGGAGCTGGCCATGTTGAGTGTCCCAATGCATGGGCTGAGACGGGGGGCCCTTCCATTTTGTGGGTAAAAGTGAAGGGAGATGTGTTTTGAAACAAGTAGAGCTGACATCCAGGGAGAAGGAGAATGGGAGGGATGGCATCTCTGAAGTCTACCGTTTGAGTGTTGAGAATGATCTCAGCACAGAAAATTGTAACTGTGTTGCCCCTCCCACTGGCTTGGGTTTGAGTCCCGTGGAGGAGAGTGGTCAAGGGTGGAAGTGAAGACTTATTTTTATGAGCAACAAGGGAAGACTCTGCCCACACCTGTCTGCTAAGGGGCACAGGTGACAAAGCTGAGCGGGACCCAGGGAGCGGCATTTCCCCTTGTGAACCCAGAATGCAACCATTCTAAGGAGGAGCCCTGGCCTTTCCATGCTGGGCAATGTCCTCAGCTGTGGTTGAGGATCCCTCTGGGCACCAGTGAGGAGAGGACACTGGTACAGCGGAGCAGAGGGGATCGTGCCCTTTTTGCACTGAGTACACCCAAGCCCACATCTTCAGGCTTCACATTCTTGTAGCTCAGACTCTTTATTTCCCCCTCAGCCACACATTGTTTCCGCCAGAGTTTCTTATCTCTGTCAATGGTGCCACTATTGCTCCTTCTGCCCAAACCTCTTTGTCTCACCCCAATGAATCCATCAGCAATCCTATTGAATCTTGTCTTTGAAATAAATCCAGTGCCATCAGACCACTTCACACCACTCCCCCTGCTCCCTGCCCTTTCTCAGCTCCCATCATCTCCTGCCTGGAAGCTTGTGGCACCTCCTGTGGGTCTCCTGCTTCCTTCCTTTCCAGGGCAGAGGGATGTTCTAAGATACCAATCCGTTCATGTCGCCTTTCTGCATGAAGGCCTTTCTCCATGCCCTCCTAACCTCATACCCTGGCATGTTGTGGCCCATGCTTCCTGTCCCCCTTGGGTGTCATGCTCCGGATGCTGGTGCAGGTGCACTCTGTCCACCTCAGGACCTCTGCCAGAACGTCCCATCCCAGAGCTCCTCAGTGCGTACACCTCCTTTTAAGTCATCCTGCCACGGAGGGGCCTTTCCTGACTGCCACCCCACTGAAATTAATGCTTCCCACCATCACTTTATTTCCTTCCTTGCTTTGCTTTCTTCATAGCACCTTTCAATATTTAAGATTTGCTTAGGGGCACCTGGATGGCTCAGTCACGTAAGCGTCTGACTTCGGAGGTCATGATCCCAGGGTCCTGGGATGGAGCCCTGCATGGGGTTTCCTGCTCAGCAGGGAGCTTGCTTCTCCCTCTGCCTGCCCCTCCTCCTGCTTATACTCTCTCTTTCTCTGTCAAATAAATAAATAAAATCTCTTTATGTATTAATTTTTAAAGATTTTTCATTTATTTATTCATGAAAGACACAGAGAGAGGCAGAGACATAGGCAGAGGGAGGCTCCTTTCAGGGAGCCTGATGCAGGACTCGATTCCAGGACCCCCGATGGGATCATGACTTGAGCCAAAGGCAGACACTCAACCACTGAGCCACCCAGGCGTCCACTTAAAAAAATAAAAAGATTTACTTATGCATTTTATGCTTATAGAAGGGAAGAGAGAATATTTACCCTCTTACTCATTTCTTCCTCTAGAACTGTGCTCTCCATATGCCAGCCATTAGCCACATGTGACTCTTTGAATTTAAATTAATTAAAATTAAAAAAATTAAAAAATCAGTTCCTCAGTCACATTGGCCACATTTCAAGTGCTCAATAGCCACATGTGGCTGGTGGCTATTGTATTAAACAGTGCAGGTTGTTTCTATCCTTGAGGGACCTTCTACGGGACAGTGCTATTCTAGAATAGAAGCCCCATAAAGGCAGAAACTGTTCACTGTGGTTTCCCCAGAGCCTAGAATCATACCTGGCCCATAGCATGCTTTCTGTAAATGTTGGCTGAATAATTAAGTTAACTGCAGGATGGCTACCTCGTGGGAACCGTGGCTGATGCGGGGTGAGGAGGCACAGCAAAACCTCTTGTGGACGCTCCGGACTGTGTATGCACATGTGTGCGCCCCCTGTGTGTGCACGTGTGTGTGTATGTTGGGGCTCATATGAGTAGAGGAGCTTTATTAGGGGAAGGAGGTCCTAAAGAGGGTGCTATTGACACAGAAGGAGGTGGCAAAATTCGCACACACTAGCCAAGAGGCTTGGGCATATAAAACACAATTTTTAAGAGAGGGATCAAAAGGAGACTTTCCTCCTGCAGGACACAGTAATCAGGCAGGAATGGGCTCTCATGAGATAAGAGATTTTTCTAACAGAAACTCCCCATCTGTAGGATGTTTTAAATCTGTTGATAAATGAGGCCCAGAAGTGAACCAAACTGTGGTAAAACACCCTAAAACTTCTCAAGGTTCCAAAAAATTGCATTTCAGAATAAACAGTATCTTCTAAAACTCATTTGGCAACTAGGAGTCCAAACCACAGCAGATCAAAAAGAAGGAAAGATGAAGGAAGAAATAAGAGAAGTGGAGGCAGGGCTCAGAAAATACTGAGCCTTGAAGAATTCATCTCTTGGGGTCCCCGTGATGGAGCTGCAAGAACCATTGCCCTTGGAAGAATAATCCTGGCATGGCAAGGGGGTGAGAACAGCATCTACAGAACAGCAGCATGTGGCATCTGTTTGAAAGTCCGTGAGCCACCAGCGAGATTGGGACCAGCGCTGTGAAGCCTGGTACTCGCGGCATGAAGGCTACAGTACAGCCAGGCATCTTCGGGTTTGGGTGCCTACCACGCAGAATTGGCACAAATAAAAAATGAATGAATGAAGGAATGAATGAATGAAATGCATGTTAAAACTCCAACACAGGGGTGCCTGGGTGGCTCGGATGGTTGAACGTCTGCCTTTGGCTCAGGTCATGATCTCCAGGTTCTGGGATTGAGCACTACATCAGGCTTCTTGCTCTGAGTCTGCCCCCCCCCCCCCCCCCCCCGCTTATGCTCTCTTTCTCGCAAATGAATGAATAAATAGAATTGTAAAACAAAACAAAACAAAACCCTAAAACCCCCAAACAAAACTCCAACACAGCCCCTTCCATCCATGCTGTGGGGGGTGAATATCCCAACAGACTAGCCCTGTGTTGCTGGTCTCACCCTGGCCAGCTTCCCAGTGGGTCTGAGGCGAGCACCAGCACACTCTGTGTCAACCTGCAGACACCCCACTTATGGGCAGCACCCAGCTCTCTGCTGGCTGCCCCTAGCCACCGTGCCAAGGGCCCAGCAGTGTGGGAGCCTCAGAAGCAATCCCTGCCTTCAGGGGGTGGCCTGAGTAGGTTAGGACCAAGCACATTTGTGATGAAGATCCTGGTGCTCAGAAGGAGAGGAGAGGTAAGAAATCTCCTTCATCTGTGACTACTCTGCACAGCATGTCCTCCTTCCCAGCCGTCCCAGCCCAACTGTCACAGAGCGTGACAAGCCTGTGGTGCGTGGAGAGGGAGCCCAGCACCAAACACAGACTCTCGCCTCCCCTGCGTGTTTTTTGACATGGTCTCGGTTTTCCTTTTGTCCACTGCGGGATTCATCAAGCACCACAAAGAAAAACCCAACGGTGAATGAGAAATGACAAAACCTTGGGACAAATAACATATAATGAAATTGGCCAGCCTCTAAGATAATGACAAAAGTCATTTGTGGATGTCTGCAGAGCTTTTGCCTCACCACCTGGAGCTTCTTCCACCATCATCCTCTGTGTTGTGGGACGATCAGACCCTGTGTACTGGCTTTGGGTGTGGGCCCAGCCCCGAGGATGTGGGGTAGACAGACTTGAAGAAACCTGTGCTCTTGTTCTTGAGACACTCACAGCTGGAATATTCATCCTAAATATTCATCCTAAGACCCTCACATCCTGAATATTCATCAGCCAGGGCTGCCGTATGCAACAGAGTACCCCTGACCAGGAGGCTTCAACAATAGGGATATTTCGCTCACAGTTGTGGGGGCTGGAAGTTCAAGGCTGAGGTGTCTGCAGGGCCGGTTTCTCCCGAAGCCTCTCTCCTTCAGCTTGTGGATGGCCACCTTCCTGCTGTGTCCTCATTACGCCCTTCCTTCTGTGTATGCCTACCTCCTGGTCACCTCAGAAGGACCCACACCAGATAGGGCTCACCCCAAGAGCCTCTTCACCTCTTTAAAGACTATCTGCAAATCCAGTCACATTCTCAGGGGGGTAGGATTGTAACACATGAATTTGGTAGTTGGGGGGCGGTGGGGAGACTCAATTCAGCCCCTCACAGCCAGGCAGGGCAGTGCCAACGAACACCCTCAGTGGTACAAAAGTGATCTATTCATGTAGTCAACGAATAGTGAGCCCTACGAGTGCAGATGCCATTGTGGGAGCCCAGGAGACTGGAGCAAGCAGACAGGCATCCGTCCTCTGGCAGAGCTCACGTTCACAGGCATAAACAGGTGGAAGCCTGGCAGCTGATAAGTGCTATGGAGAAAAGTCAAGCCACGAAGAGGATGGGGTGCAGAGTGAGGGACCCATGATTTGAAGCAGGGAGCTCAGGGACTCCCTCCGCGAGAAGGTGTCCGTGGAGCATTTGGTGGCTGCATAGACAAGAAGGAGAGTTTATGAAACACAGAGCAGGCTTCTCCATTCCCTAGGGCAGGTTGGAAGGAAGGCAAAAGGCTTCACAGTGGAGGTAATCTTAGAACTAAAACAACCATGAAAAAAAAAATAAAATAAAACAACCATGACTTTGATTAATTGAAATTTTCCTCACTATGTGGATGAGTCGTCACAACAACTCTGCAAAGCAGTTGTTATGAGCCTCAATTTATGGAAGAATGAACCCAGGCCAGGGAGGCCAAGTGCCTTGCCCAGGGTCACATGGCGCGTTCACGGGCAGAACTGGGATTTGAGCACAGTCAGTCCAAATTGAACCCATGCTCTTGGTACATGATGCAGCCTCCGCTGGGTGAGCAGAGCTCTGAGGGTGACAGGCGGAGACAGGCGGAGGAGGACTTCAATCAGAGGAACCTATTCCCAGGCAGAGGAGACAGCAGGAGGAAGGACATTTCTGAGGAATGACAGGACTGAGGTCAAAGGGCAGGGCGTGCTGGTGGAGGCTGGGAAGAGGCTAGCAGGTTGGCTTGGGCCTCAACTGTGGATAGCCTTGTATATGTGCTGCCGAAGCGAGCACATGGATAGCCTTGAATGCCGTGGTAAGGAGCTGCAATTTCATTCTGCTGGCAACGGAGTCACGGGAGCAGCAGGGTCATGGGGATAAGCTTGTGGGGCGGTGGGGCAGGGATGGCAGAAGGAGAAGGCATGGGGTGCCGGGGTGGCTCAGTGGCTGAGCCTCTGCCTTTGGCTCAGGTCATGATCCCGGGGTCCTGGGATCCAGGCTTCCATAGGGAGCCTGCTTCTCCCTCTGCCTGCGTCTCTGCCTCTCTCTGTGTGTCTCTAATGAATAAATAAATAAAATCTTAAAAAAAAAAGAGAAGGCACATCAATGAAGGTAAGAACCCCCAAACCAAGCAGATGAATAATAATCCAAATTAACCCCAAATTAAACAATGAGGGCACAAGCTGCCAGAGACACTCCTTTCTATCCTGATGTTTGTTCTCTAAGCACATGCTGAGGCCTCTTCACTTTTCATCTGGAACTTTCTTCCATTCAATCTGGACTTCCTTCCTCATGGCTGGATGATTCGGGTCTGATTGTGGTAAACCAATTCTCCCTTAATCATTTTCCCAATAACAATGACAGCTAATTGGGATATATCAGAAAGGGAGACAGAATATGAAAGACTCTAACTCTAGGAAACGAACTAGGGGTGGTGGAAGGGGAGGTGGGCGGGGGGTGGGGGTGACTGGGTGACGGGCACTGAGGTGGGCACTTGATGGGATGAGCACTGGGTGTTATTCTATATGTTGGCAAATTGAACACCAATAAAAAATAAATTTATAAAAATTAAAAAAAAAACAATGACAGCTAACATTCCCTGAAATCTTAGTACATGTCAGGTGCTAAGTGTTTCACTTTTGAAAGACCCTCTGTGGACACTGAGGCTCAGAGAGGTTAAGGAGCTTGGCTGAGGTCACGCAGCCTGGAGCAGCAGAGCTGGGATACAAGCTTTATGGGGATTTTGTTAAAATATAGATTCTGATTCAGTAGGTCTGGGGTGGTAGCATTTCCTGACTTCTCCCTACCAGTGGCCTGTGACCCTCAGGGGAAGTAAGAATGGGTCAAACCATCAGACCAGCCCCCAGAATCTCTTTGCAAGGTGGCCGACACACAGCCTGGCTATCAGGTGAGAGATGCCCAGGCTCTTGACTTCTCTAGGAAGGCACATGGGGGAGGTGAAGGGTCAGAATGCAGAGACCCCTGTGGCCAGGGGTGTCCAGCCCAAGGGGGTTCAGAGGTTGCAGCAAGCTGAGGAGCCTGGGCCCCTTGGGCCTCCAGGGCAGGCTTCGCACCTACCCTGGGGAGCACATGGGCCGCTCCCAAGGAATCGAAACTTCTCTGGGCTATGGTGGGGATGCCACTTCTCATTTTAGGGCTTTTCACTGGGGTTGTCAGAGGAAATAACAGGGCTGTCTCTGGGCTTTCAAAGGAAGCGTCTTGTCAAGACATCAAAGCCAAAGAAGATGCTTTTAGCTTTGTCGGGTCTTCTGACAGAGCTGTTAACAGATCCTGCCTCAGTTCATAAGGGTAGGCCTTGTGCGTGTGTGCGTGTGTGCGTGTGTGTGAGAGAGAGAGAGAGAGAGAGATTGTTCCTTTATGGTCTAAAGTCACAACATCCACCCACCCCTCCACTGCCCCAGAAGGAATTCTGGAGGGTCGGTGCGTTGTGGCGGTGGTGGCTGGCAGGTGGGGCAGAGAAAGGAGTCGGATGCAGGGGTCCTGGGCTTCGCTCTGCACGCCCGGCTGCCCAGCCGCTCCGCATCTGTCTCCATCCTTGCTCCATTTTTCCCATCTGTTGAGTGGGAATTGCTTTTGAAAGGTCACTGGTTACCCTAAGTTAGCTCCCGAGTTTCACCGCTTTCTCCTGAGCCTACTGAAATCTGAACTTGAATTTTGGGGGTGGGCCTACAATGTGGCTCCCAAACCATCAGAGATCACCTGGGGTGCTGCAGACTTATTAAACCCAAACCACCAGAAGCAGGCATAGGAATCTTTGCTTCGAACAAGCAGCCACGGGGGCGGATGAGCCACCAGCTTATCAGTACCTGGCCTCTCCTAGTTCAGAAGCCGTTGGGTGGAGGCCTGCTCCGTGCCATGAAGACGGGAGAGGTATCTCACTGCACCCCGGGCTGGGCGGGAGTGGAACGGCGTGCTCCCGAGGGCAATGGCAATTTAGAGGACGGTGCAGAGGTGAGGGAAGAACTGTCCAAAACGGTGATGCCGGAAGAGAATGGAACACAGACCGCTGGATGCTCCGTAACAGTGTGAGACAGCTGTAGACACGACAGGTGCACAGCAGCAGAGCCCGTGGCTGCGGGAAGCAAAGCTTTTTTTTTTTTTTTTTTAAGATATATTTATTTTATTTTAGAGAGAGAGAGGATGCACAAGAAAGAGTGAGTGGGGTTGAGGGGCAGGGGAGAGCGAGACAGAATCTCAAGCAGACTCCCCTGCTGAGCATGGAGCCTGGTGTGGGGCTCGAACTCACAACCCTGAGATCATGACCTGAGCCAAAATCAAGAGTCAGATGCTCAGCCCACTGAGTCATGCAGGCGCCCCGGTGGGCAGGTGAACTTTAAGATGCTATTTTTTGGGTTTTTATGGCTCAGTTGCTCAGCTGGATAATTTTTTTATTTTTTAAAGAAAAGACGGAGTTTGCTAATTTGGTTAAGCGCGGGCAGGATGGCGTAACAAGCTGCCATTTTCATGCGTAATCTCTATTCCCCCCATGACACCAGCATGTGGCCGTGATCCCCAGTTCACAGAGGAGCACACAGGGCTGGAGAGATAAAGCGCTTGCTGGAAAGGGTGTCGCCCAGACAGTCCTGGCCTGGCACCCACTGCTTGGGCCCTGGAACTCACAGCTGTTCATTGTGAACAATCCCATTTCCTGACACTGCGTCTATAAATTAGATTTCTCACAAATTCTGAGTGGCTTTCTCCCTCTGGGAGTGTTCAAAGGAGTAAGATTTTAATTGAATTGTAATGTCTTTTTCCACTTGTTACTCTGAGATGCTCTCTTATTAGGTAGGAAAAAAGCTGGCGTGGCCTCCTCTGGCCAAACCAGTTTCAGGGGACAGAATGAAGTTTGTGGCGGCCCTGCGTGGCCCCCCACATTTGCATCACCATGCATTTAGGCAACACAGGGCTCTGTGAGGGGGCCGGGGTCCTGCTAGCAGAGGGGTAGGAGAGGGGACCCGAGGCAGGGCAGTTAAGGGCAGGGCGGGGGGTGGTGTAAAGAGAACCAGCTATGCCTGAGAAGACGGACCCATTCTGAGCCCAGGGCCCAGAATTTACTCATTTACTCAGAAACATCAAATTCTACAGCTCGTTTGCTAGGGGAGGACTTGGCCTCCTGTGTCTTTCTCTGCCTCAGTTCTCGCCACTGGTGCCTGCCTGCATCGTGGAAAGCGACAGAGGCTGGAAGCCAGCTCTCCCCTGTTTTTTTTTTTTTTTTAATTTTTTAAAAAACATTTTATTTATTTATTCATGAGAGACACACACACACACACACACAGAGAGGCAGAGACACAGGCAGGGGGAAGCAGGCTCCATGCAGGGAGCCCGACGTGGGACTCGATCCCTGGTCTCCAGGATCACACCCTGGGCTGAAGGCGGCGCTAAACCTTGAGCCACCTGGGCTTCCCTCTCCCCTGGTTTGAATCCTGGTTCTGCCACTTACTAACGGGGGTGTCCCTCCTTCTCCGGCCATAGCCAGGATGCCCCACCTCACGGGCCCCAAGCCCACATGCAGCCTGGAGTAATCCCAGTGCAGCACACTCATTGGCCAGGCCAGCCTCAGTTTCCAGGTCCATAAAATGGGGGGATTCTCGGTCTGCAGGATGGGGCTGAATGAGAACCTTCAACGCTGGCCTGTTCTGGCTCTGCCAATAGGTGACTTTATTAGTGAGCGGGTATCAGTGGCAAAGCAGGGCTAAGCTGTGCCGTTTGTTCTGCTGTCTCCCCTCCCCCAGGCCACCCTCTGACACTTAACCTTATTGCCACATCCCCTTCTCGGCTGCCACCCCCCTGGGGACGGCGCTGTGCACTCACACTAGCTCAGCTCATCCGAGTCGTGCCGCTCCGAGATCTTCTTACTCATGTTTTGTTCATGCCCATAGGAATTTCTATGGCAACTGTGCCAATATTTTTAATTTTCCTAACTTTGCCTGTCTATTTCAGAAGATTCGGTCTTCTATGTTGTTGAGAAGATAAAGGTCACAAGACAAAGGTCACCTTCTTCCCCCTTTCCACACTCATCCCTTTTCCCTCCACGTCAGCAGAGGTAGCAGGGCTCCCCACAACAAGGCTGACCCCTCCACCTGGCTGCAAGCTGCCCTGCTGTGCCTCCAGCCCAACGCTCGTCGATGCTCTCAACTCCCCTTCTTTCCCCGGGTCCCCTTCCCTCTGGGTTAGGGACACCCCAGGTTCCTATTTCCCTAAAAAGGTAAACAAATCAAAACAGAAGTGAAAAGCGACACCCAATTTCCCAGATCTTGCTCAATTCTGTGCTGGTTCACACATTTTCAAAGAAAAGATTTTATTTGTTTATTTGAGAGAGAGAAAGAGAGAGAGAGCATGAGTGTGCACAAGTGTGAGAAGGGAGAGGGAGGGAATCTCAAGCAGGATCTGTGCTGAGCATGAGCCCAACGCAGGATGGGGAGACCGATGTGGGGTGTGGAGCCCAACACAGGGCTCAATCTCATGACCCCGAGATCATGACCTGAGCCAAAATCAAAAGCTGGACGCTTGACCGAGTGAGCCACCCAGGAGCCCCTACCCTTACTGTACGGACTCTTGCTCTCTCTGGCAGAGGTGAAGAGCTCAGGCCCCGGATGAAGGAGACTTGCTTTCTACATCTGCTCCTGCCACTTGTCCCTGCATGGGCCTAGACAGGTTACATCAATTTACTGAAGCCTCAGCCTTTCTGTGAGTGAGATGGGCATGAAAATTGTACCCACAACAAAGCGTTGCCAAGAGGACCCGGCCAGCTCTCTGGGTACCACGTTTGTCTCCGGGTCCCCAACATGATGAGGTCTGAGCTTGCAACACAGGGTACCTGTTGTTGAGATTCTGCAACCATCACACGTCTCAAAGGATGTTTGAGACCACTCTGCTCAGCTCTTCCGGAACTGCCCTGGTCACCCTTGCTCTGTGGATGCTTTTCTCTCAAACTGCCAAATCTGCCCCCATCACCGACTCTGTGGGGCAAACCGCCTTCTTCCAATTCCTCCGTCCCAAAGCTCTACCTTCAACCTTGCAGAGAGCAAGCTACCAAGCAGGCTTCCTAGCCCCTGCAGAGCCCCTGGCCTCCCGCTCTGATGGCTGGCTGACAGTGAGGATGGACCGTGTGGACGGGGGCTGGAGGGGCCATTCTCCGCTGAACCTTGATTTTTTTTTAAAAAAACAGGGCCAAGATGATTCATAAAAACCAAGGAAAATAATACATTAATTAAAAAACCAGACGAGGGGTGCCTGGGTGTCTCCATCAGTTAAAGTGTCCGACTTATGATTTCGGCTCAGGTCATGATCTCAGGGTCATGAGATCTAGCCCCGTGTAGGGCTCTGCGCCCAGCGAGGAATCTGCTTCCTTCTCTCTGCCTCCCCCCCTACTCTCTCTCTCTCTCTCTCTCTAAAATAAAGAAATAAATCTTAAAAAACACCAAAACCCCTAGATGATCCATACCTGGTCAGCTGGAGAACAGACTCTATTCAGTTACCCCCACCAGAAAGTGTATCTGAAGGGGAAATTCTGCAGAGGCTGGGCTGGATGGCCTTCCCGTCTCTTCCCAGTGTGTATTCTGTGCATCTATGACCATCGCTGGGAGTCTCTATGGAAATCCTAAATTTAATGCTTCTAGAACCAAGCTGATCCCTTGCTTCTCAAACGTGATCTTTCTGTAATGCACCTTATTCCAAATATAAGTCCCACAATCTTCTCAGTCCTTCAGACTGGAAACCTGGATTCCCCTTCTCCCACCCTCCCTTCCCACCCCATAGTTTATGGAGCACCACATCTTCCTGGCTCTGCTTTCACCATGCCTTCGTAACCCGCATTCCTCTGTGCTAGGTCAAGTTCTCCTAATGCCCTCCCTCTGCAGCTGCAATAACTCCCCACATCTTGGCCTGGTCTCTGGGCTTCACCTGTTTGTGGCCGGTACTGCCTGTCCAGTAGGCTTTCCCCCTCCTCTGGCAATGGCAGTTCAGTTCTTAAAAGGCCCCTACCCTCTCTTGGTCTACGTGGGATCCTGGCAGTGACTCGGTTCTGACCACTCAGAGCATCACATTCTCCAGCAATAATAAATGATTAAAGAATGGGGTCATGGGGCACCTGGGTGGCTCAGTGGTTGAGTGTCCGCCTTTGACTCAGGATGTGATTATGGTCCGGGGGTCCTGGGATCGAGTCCTGCATTTGGGATCAAGTCCTGCATTGGGCTCCCCATGGGGAGTCTGCTTCTCCCTCTGCCTATGTCTCTGCCTCTCTCTGTGCCTCTCATGAATAAATAAATAAAATATTTAAAAAAAGAATTAGCTCATGAGCCAAGCAGAGCACTCAGAACCAGTGCAAGTTACTCCGGGGTTTCTTTTGGAACCACCGGGGTGGGGGGGGGCGGGTTGGGAGTGAGGTGGGGGGGGATGTGCTCCTTTCTGGTGGAATTACCGAACCAACTGGATGTAAGTGCACGATTGCTAGTGGCCTTCTTGCCACATGAGGGGCAACATGCCTGAGAGCTGAGCCGAACCCTGAGCTGAGAGATGCAGACAGTAAGTTCTGAAAACATCCCGCTGAATGCCGCTATGCCTGAATCCAGCATACTGATGTCAGTTTGATGGGGTTTTTCTGTCACCTGTAATTGAAAACATCTCGACAGACACCGTTTCAGGCCGACCTCCTCACTGCACCATACCTTTCTAAAACAGTAATTCTCAGCCTTTTCCTGCCATGACAGACATGCTAGGTGACATGCCCATTTGCAACATTCTCTCATTCTTGTTGTGATGGCTATTATTCCACACCATTCCCTCTCACTTAAGAAAGAATCTCCAGATGTGAGCAGGAGTGACATTCTTATAGGGTTAGCCCTGCATCCTTGCTAATCAGGAAGAGTAAGTCATTCACAAACTTTAATATCTTATTTCTAGAAACACATTTCTTGCTGCTACATACCTCACAACGCATGCCATGATCGAACATCGTGTTTCTACACACGAATCTGACCATGTCATCCTTGTCTTGAAAACGTCCCTAGGAGCAGTGGCAGCTGGTGGTGAGAGGTGCTTTTCACCACCCAGTTCTGTCTGGATGCCCCATTCCCATCCTCAGCCTTCCTGTATTTTATTTTTATCTTTATTTTTTTAAAGATTTTATTGATTTATTTATTCATGAAAGACATACACACACACACACACACAGAGGCAGAGACACAGGCAGAGGGAGAAGCAGGCTCCATGCAGGGAGCCCGATGTGGGACTCGATCCCAGGCCTCCAGGATCACGCCCTGGGCTAAAGGCAGGTGCTAAACTGCTGAGCCACCCAGGGATCCCCTTCCTGGTATTTTAAAAAGGGAAACATAGTAAAGGACTTATTTTTTAGAAATAGAAACATGGGCCTTGGAAAAAAGAGTACAACTTCTACATTTGTTTGTTCACTTGTTCATTCATTCATTCACTCATGTGGCTAAACCCCAGGCACTGATTTAGGTACTCAGGAAGTGAGACAAAAGATTTCTTCTCTCAGATCAAGGAAGGGGAAATAGAAAATAAATAAATGGAGAACAACTTATAGATAGTGTGGGGTGCTCTGCAGAGAGTTTTAAAAAATGATATGATGGTGATTGAATAGCCCTGTCAGTGAGATAATCAGGGGATGCCTCTTCAAGGAACTGAGTTCTAGGCCTAGGACTCTATTGAGAACCACCCACCTTGACACGATAGTTCGTATAAGAGAGGAGCAGACTCAGTGACTGCTGGTGACATTCTGTGTCTGCCGCAAAGTAATTTTCAAATGATTCAGTTATTATTTAAAAATTAAAAATTCTATTCTCCCCAATGATACTTTTTTTGAAAGGGCTTAAAAAGGTTCATTGAAATGTACAACTTTTCACTCACCAACATGAAAACAAAACAAAACTCTTCAGTGGTTTTATAATAGAAGAAAATTTTTTTTTTCTTACTTAGGGCAAGTAAGGGATAGTTGGATATGAGATAAGTTGAGAGCACCATACAGCTCCAAAAAAGTTCTGGAGGTGGGGGGGAGTGTTATCTGGGAGTCTAGGTAAACTATTAGAAAAAATTTTAATCTCCAGGAATCATTTTTATAAAGTGGAATAAATTCCGAAACTATAGCATACCGATTATTTTTGGAAGTAGTTAAAATGAAGCATTGTCTTGGTTTACAAATAAAGACTTTGCACCCAGATACCATATTCTGCCTTTTTTTTTTTTTTTTTTAAAGAGAGAGAGTGACAGAGAGTGAGCATGCCAGCAGTGGGAGGGAGAGGGAGAGAGAATGAGTGAGTGTGAGAGAGAAAGAGAGAGAGAATCTCTATCTCACAACCCTGTGATCATGATCTGGAATGAAATCCAGAGTCTGATGCTTAACCAACTGAGCCACCCAGGCGCCCCTTCTGTACACTCTGCTTGCTTTCTCTCTCTCTCTCTTTTTTTTTTTTTTTTAAGATTTTATTTATTTATTCATGAGACACACACACACACAGGCAGAGACACAGGCAGAGGGAGAAGCAGGCTCCATGCAGGGAGCCCGACGCAGGACTCTATCCAAGGACTCCAGGATCATGCCCTGGGCCCAAGGCAGGCGCTAAACCACTGAGCCACCCAGGGATCCCCTACACTCTGCTTTCAATGAAAGAAGCCAAAGACTAGAGAATCAGGAAGGTCCATAGGGCATCAAAGTTGGAAGATTCTCAGAGATGACCTGAGGCTAGGTAAGGTGAACCAGGAGATGTGGGCAGGGACAGAATGCAAGCATGGACAGAGGGCACAGAATCTTGTCCTTCACCATCATTATAAGACTTCAGTGGCCTGTATTCCTGGACAGGTGGGTGAAGTGTCTCTCAAAGGCAGTTGTGTTGGGGTGATGGGTTCTGCTGGGTTCATCAGATGGGTTCCATCTGTCCTCAGCATCATGATGGGGTCAAAGAGTTTTCAGCCGAGAAGCTAGTAAAGCAGGGTGAGTCAGTCCATTAGCTTTGGAATTAGAATGGACCAGGGTTTGAAGTGAGGCCTTACCCAACCCTCACCAATTGTATGACATTGGCAAGATACTTCACAAGATTTGGAAAGAATCTGGAGCTAATGCCTACCTTATAGGATTGTTAGATGCCATAAGTGGTATAATGCTTGTAAAGACCCCATCATGGTGCCAGGTCCCTGTAAACCTCAATAAATGATGATGAAATGATGTATTATTAAGCAGAAATTATTACGGTAGAAAGAGGAGTGTGCCAAAGGCAAGGTGACTCTGATCCCCTGGAGGGGCTCATGGGGGCTCAGATGCAAGCCAGGACAATCAGGAAATTGCCTTTGTGTCGACCTGGGTTTCAGATCATGAACCTATCACACTGTACCATCTTGACTCTGTCTCTTTCTCTGAGCAATAATCTTGTAAAGAAGAAAAAAGAAGCAACAAGATTAAGACACATGTTGAAGCAAAGTGGCTTCATTATTACTGCAGTAAATTCTTGGTGCTATCATCTTCTCTGAGGCAAAGCATCCTTTTTCTGGGTAGAAAGAATCCTAACAGCCGCCACCACATACCGGCACACACACCCACACACCCATAAACATGGCAAACCAGGGCTGGGAGCAGAGGGATGGGTTTCTGAAAGCAGAAAAAAAAAAAAAAATCTTGCTGAGACAGAAAGAAACAGGAATCAATTTTGGTTTTACGCGTCACATACATAAATAAATAAGGTGCTATCAAATGTTTAAGATGGGCCTGCTCTGATTTACAATCCATCAAATGCTGCTATCAAAACATTTAGAGAGGCCGGGAGACCACAGGGATTCATCACATCGACAATTCCCGGTGTAACCTTTTCATTTCCCTCCTTGTGGCTGATGTGTGCACACTCCGTCTTGCCGGAGCCGGGAGAGAAGGGAGATTTCCCTGTTCCCCAGACTCGGATTAGGGTGAGAAGGGGCGTTTCAGCAGATGCTTAGATTTTTCCATCCGATCCCTCTCCCTATTCTGCCCCCTACTCCTGTCTCCAGCTCCTCAGCTTGTCTTTTGCACACCCCAAACCCACAGCTTTCTCCTGAACCTCTTTCATCTCTAAGAGACTCGAAGAGACTTCCTTTCATCTCAAAGCCTGGGATAAAGGCTGAACGTTTACTCTTGCTCTCTGATAGAAGGGCCTCCACAAAGCCATTCATCCATGCCAGTCAAATCCCAGGCAAAAATCACACGGGTTTAAACTGCATCCAGGGGCCACGGTTCTGGGTCTCTTTGCACAGGACTCAGGGTGTCGGAGGTCAGATAATGGCCCCCAAAGGTTTCCAGGTCCTGATCCCTGGAATCTGTGAATGGGACTTGGATGATGTGATCAAAAGGGACTTGGATGATGTGATTCCATTAAAGACCTTGAGATGGAGAGATTATCTTGGGTTATCCAGGTGGACTTTGTATAATCACAAGGGTCCTCACAAGGGGAGGCAGAGGGGGATGTGACCGCAGATGAGTGAGGGTGCACGTGGAGACGGGCAGACGTGCTTTGAGAGTGGGTGATGGAGGAGCCGCAAGCCAAGGAATGCCGGCAGCCACTAGAAGCTGGGAAAGGAAAGGAAGCGGGTTGTCCTTCAGAGCCTCCAAGGGAAACTGGCCCTGCCTGCATCTTGGCTTTAGCTCCAGGAATCTGATTTTTTACTTCTGATTTCCAGAACTGTGAGAGCCTTCGTGTTGTTTGGAGCCACTCGGTCCATACTGCAGCTGCAGGACATCAGTACGGGGCAGGGTGAGCCAGGGTTGCAGTCTATACCTTTCCTTTCACCCCACGCCACCTGTCAGGTGAGGTCCCTCATGCTCCCAGGCAGAAGCCAGAGGCTCTGGTCTGCCAGCCCTGGAGAAGCTGGGTCGCTGTCCCTTGAGAATGAGCCAGAACTCCTGCCCTGCTGGGTTCTGGTCCGCGAGGCCAGCATCTGCTGCCTTGGGGTTCCATAAAATTGCTGTGGCTGGGATGATTACCTCTGCCTTGCATTCTGGAACGACAGTCTTCAGAGGGACACGTGTGAGCACGTGTGTGCATGCACCAGCACAGCCTGCTCCCCCTACTTCCCGGTCAGGTTCATGCTTCGCCTGCCTCTCTCATTTCCCCTGGCCGCCCCCCTGATCCCACCATCATCTCTCGTGGGGGCCCCTGCAATCACTTCCCGCCTCCTGCCTGGTCTTCTGCTTCCCGTTCTCAGCCCCTCCTCCAAGTCATTAATCTTCCAGAAAGATCTCTTAAAATTACAAATCACATTAGCTTAAATTTCCTGATGCTCAGACTACACTCCAGAGGGTTTACATGGGAATCTTGGGGGCAGGGACTAGGCGTCAGCATGATTGAAGTTGCCCCAGTGATGCCGACAGAACTGCCCCAAGATTTCTATGCCACAGCGAGCAATGACGGGTGCGCCCCCGTGTTTAGAACACCTGCTCTGTGAGGTGAGACCTTACCTTGAGCCTGTCGGAGCTGAACTGTCTATAAGGTGACCCGATACCCATTTTGCTTCTGGCATCCCTGAGCTGTAGTGAGGATCAGGTGAGCCGATGGGGACAAGGTGCCTGCCTGCCTTCTCCCCTTCCCCATCCCTTCCTCTTCCTTTCTCCCGTTTCCTTTCTTTCCTCTTTTAAAGGTCATTTAAGGGGTGCATGTCCTGGAGTAAGTCACTACACGGTGGCAGGTTCCCCTCTGGACCAGGGCTAATGGAGAGAGGCACAGGGTCCACCGCCAGCAGCTTCAGCTCCTGCGCAAATTCCCGGGGCTCCTGGGGGTGCAGGCACAGGGCCCCTGGCACGCCTGTGCTCCATCATGGTTGAACAGCATTGGTCAGGCAAGGCAAAACCCAGTATTCCTGGACAATTACAGAGCACAGATTACAAACCTGAACCTGGTCTTGTCTAGCCCCGCTCCTCCTACAAGTGAGCCAACTGAAGCATAGAGAAGTGTCATGGTCCACGCAAAAGACCACGCGGCCTCTGGCAGCCCAGAGACAAGGCATGCCCTGCCTGGACCTGAAACGAGCCTCCCTGACCAGGGAGGATTCCTGTGATAACACCAAACCAGCCCTGGGCCGAAGGGCGAAGGTTCCTGTTGATCTTGCTGTGGAGATGTCTTGGTGGATGGACCAAGGATGCGGGCTGCAGGCATGCCGGCCACCACTCCTGCCCCCTCTTCTAACACATGGGCCTGGCAGCATTCCCAGGCTCCCCACTGTCCACATACTTGAGATGAAGAGAGAAAGCAGGAAGGAAAGGTCCCTTTTGGGATCACCTTTATCTGGGGGCAAAATTCTTACCAACTCAGTCTAGTACGGGAGGACTCTAAAAAAGTAGGATAAAAAAAAAAAACAAAAACAATTTAAACCTGGGAAAGAATGTGTAAATGTTGCCCACTCTTCCAGAATTCCTCTTTCATGTTTCCTAAGCAATTTTGCAAACTGCTGCTCTTTGGTAGAAAATCACTGGTCTGCTCGTTCCTTTTTGCTAGCAGTCCTTCCCATCGCCTCCACACCGATAATAATGACAGTGATAATACAATAGTATTAAGCACCCCTCAGGTGTCAATCGTGCATTACAATCCACAGACCACTTCTATTTACACCATCCTGTAGGAGCTCCCACTCCTGAGGAGGCCGAGCAGGAAATATAGTCTCTGCTTTCCCATGAGGCCACCGAGGCTGAGAACAGGTTCTCCTCAATGATCCGATTGGGAGCCTTCCTTACACCAGCTCTCGGCTGTTGTGCAAAGAGGAGACACAGCCCAGAGCTGGCCTGCTGAATCGAAGTAAGAACACAAGCTGGATTCTTCCTTTGTCTTCGTGGTTTCCCTTTTTGGTGGCGTGCAAGATTGGTTCCTCATAAGCCAACCATGTGGCACCCATGCTTCCTAAACAGTTAGATTTCTACTGGCAACTGCTCCCTCTATAGATCAGTGTGAGGAATGGGCATATAAGTGTGTTATGGGTAGATAAGGACAGGGACAACAAAATACTTAGTGGATTTTTCTTCAGACATGAGGGGCCTGTTGTCATGATTACTTTGTCCTTTTCCAGTGGAATTTCCAACCGGCAGTCTTAATGTGCCAGGGTGCTTATGACCCCAGTACAGTAGCCCGATCGAAATATAAAGAAATAGATGTTGATGATATGAAGGTGCAAAATCACATGAACAGGAAATGGGGTTACCTCTTGGCTACCTGAATGGGTCACAACGTGGGGGGAATCAAGCTTTCTGCAAACACAAAATCACCTCGGATACTCCCTAATATGCCATGCTTCATAGGTGTGCCCAGGGTATGGCACATTAGCTCATGAGTTTGTCTTTCTCCCTCAGTCTCAATCCAAGCTCTATCGCTTTTTGTAACATTCTAGATGGTTCCACACTAAAGCTATCATCATGCTTGTCTGGGTTCCTGACATGGCATGACATTCCTTCCTTCCATGGTCTTGTACCTTGCTGCCTGCCACCAGGTAAATCTCCCTCCATCTCTGATTTTATCTCAACTCTTGTTTCAGTAATGGCTAGCCACGGCTCCTGCTTATCTACTGAATCTCATCTGATGAGCTTTTGGGGTCTCCCAAGACACGATGCCAAGGCTCTTACCAAAACTCACACACTCTTCTTCCAGAACCTTCTTCTGTCCTAGCAGGCTCTTCACATCCAGCCCCTGCCAAGTAATTTTTAATGACTTGTCAGTCAGGCCACTCATCCAGGCACTAGAGAGTGACCTCACAGTCCAGTTTCCCCTGATAAGCCAATATTCTCAAAAGCAAGGCTGTCTGGCTCTTAACCACCCTTAGTTTGAAGTTCCTTTATTCACTTGACAGATACTTGAGGACCCACTAAGTGCTAGGTTCTATTGTAGGGGCTGGATATAAGGGAGGGGGGCAAGCTAAACTTATAGCTGTCCTCTGGAGTTTAAATCTATGAGGGGCACCTGGGTGGCTCAGTGGTTGAGTATCTGCTTTTAGCTCAGGTTGTGATCCCGGGGTCCTGGGATTGAGTCCCGCATCATGCTTCCTGCAGGGAGCCTGCTCTCCCTCTGCCTCTCTCTCTGCCTCTCTCTGTCTCTCATGAATAAATAAATAAAATCTTAAAAAAAATCTACTAGAGGAGAAAGGAAATTACAGAAGCAATGATAATGCAAGAGTGCCGGGTTTGATTTTAGGTGTAGTATGGGGTTTCAGGAGTGAGAGGACAGACAGCTGGGAGGGTCAAGGTGGGCAACAGCCTCACTGGACTTTGTTCCCAGATAATGGAAAACCACTGAATGGGGAGGAGGAGAGGTTAGGGGTGTGTGTTGGGAAGTTATGTGCATTTTAGAAGGCACCAAATTAAATCCCTCTTTGCCTGGCACTTCCACAGCCTGCATTCGACTCTCCTGTTACATCTGTATGAGTCCGATTCTAATACAATGTGATTTTGGTCAGCCAATGTCCTGGGTTTACACTATTCACCTGTTCACTCTCTGTGTCACTATGTCCTTAGGTCCCAGGTGCTGTCCTAGGCTGTGAGCCTACAAAAGCAAACAAAAATAACCTAATCCCCGAGGTAGGTTGAATAATGGCCCTCCAAGAGATACCCAGGTCCTAATCTCTGCAATCTGCGAACGTTACCTTACATGGCAAGAAGGACTGTGCAGATGTGATTGAGTTAAGGATCTTGAGATGGGGAGATGATCCTGGATTATCTGGATAGGCCCCAATGCGATCAGAAGTGTCTTTATGAGGGACATGGAGGGAGATGTGAGTCAGAAGAGTGATGTGACAGAAGCAGAGGGAAGCAGAATCAGAGAGAAGATGCCAGCTTTGAAGATAGAGGAAGGGGCCATGAGCCAAGGAATGCAAGGAACACAGCTCAAGATGCTGGAAAAGATAGAAAACAGATTCTTCCCGAGAGCTTCCACAGGGGGTGCAGCCCTCCAACACCTATGGCCTCTTGGGGGTGTTCCCTGTGATCGGTGGAAGGAGGAGGAGAACACACTTGGTTTACAGATGGTTCTGCATGACTGGATGCGCAAACTGTCTGAAAGTGAACCCCAGCCCACAAAGTGCGGTGAGGGGCCATGGAATTCTCTGGTCTTCCTGTGTTCCCCATGACCTTGAAGCAGCTGGCTGGACAGAATGGTGGAATGGCCTTTTCAGGGTTCAGTTGCAGCAGCCACAGGAAATGCGGCTGCAAAATAAATTCCCATTCTCATGGAGTTTACCATCTAGTACAAGACATAGCATTTAATGATGAAATCCTAAAATTAATAGCAAAGGACAAATCGACAGTAGCTGGACAGCCTGACTTTGTACAGGAAGATAATGCTCCAGGGCAGGGACTCTCAACCTTGGCATTGGCAGGGGAGCTCTTAAATACCCCAACCCTCAGGCCACACCCCATGCCAAGTAAACCAGATTCCCTGGGGGTGGGGGATCCATCTAGGCATCGATATTTTTAAAAGCCCCTCCAGAGGATTCCAAAGTGCGGCCCAGTTTGAGAAGCACTGGTCTCAGGCCAGTCACTTCCCAGGAGAGTGGAGTTGGGGAGCACAGGGGTTGCTTCCATGGGGGACACTCTGAGATGGGGTTATTCCCATTCTGTTTCCCTGGTAGATGTGGTCTTATTCTGTGCCATTCTCCCACTTGAGCAGTGGTCAGAAAGTACTGTCCTTTCTATCTGTATCCTCCCCTCTATCCCGTGTCCGTCCCCACCCCCCCACATCAGGCCTTCCTCCTGGGTCACTTGCACTGTTCTGAGGGCCTTCCAATTATCTCCATGCTCTGCCACTGGGCTTTCCCAGGGCTGTGTCCAAACTGCTGCCCCTGTGATCTGCCTAAACAACAGATCAAGGCACGCCTTTCTCTAAACCTCTCTCGCTCCCTACTGCTCCCCAAATATTGTCTGAATTCCTCAGCATCACCTTCAAAGCCCTGCTGACATTGCCTGGACTTCTGATCCACCCTCGTGTGTGCTCACTGTCTCAGGACCTGCCCTGCCCTCACCCACCTCCCAGGCCTTGCTCGTGCTGTTCTGTCTGGAATGGCCCTCTCTCCCCAATCTTTCTATTGAAGGCCAACCTTGCCTGCCTTCAAAGTCTAGCTCAAATCCCTCCTCCCAGAAGAATCTCTCCTGTTTTACCCTGCCAGATTGTTTGCTCTCTCCTCTAGTCTCTAAGAACACAATTTGAACTTCTCATTGGGATTTCTTAGTTATCTGTCTAGGTATCTCTTTTCCCTGGCGGGCCAAGAGCTCATTTTGGGTCCTTGTCATCTTCATCCTTGCTTCTCCCACAGCTCTGAGCAGAGGGGTCTGCTCAGTAGGTGCTCAACTGCCATTTTCTGATCACACACCAGTACTTTATCCTCTGTCCTGCTTGTTTCCTTCGTGCTCGATGCAATTTGTTGAAGACAGATCCACTAAGAAGACCATTTGGCAATTTGCTGATTTCAAGGGGGACAGCAAATTAGTGCTCTGTGCTATAACCATCCACGTACCACATTCCAACCAAATCAGTTTAACTCCCTCCAATGACCCAAATCTCAAATGCTGAGAGGTCAAGCTAAGCCCGCTTCTGCAAGCTTTTCAGTAGGACCTTCCGTATTTTCCTCAATAGCAGAATGTTGCTGACACAACTTTCAAAGGAGAATGAGAAGCCTATTAATAATACTCCAGTATTGTTTGTAGCAGAAGTAGCTCTAGCAAGAACTCAGAGACTCTCAACGACCAGGCCACTTGGGACCAGGACCCAGGACCAGGTCCAGGTGAGGGGCATTCTGGAACTTCTGGTCTGTCTGGACCACTGAGCCACTGGTTGGCTGGTCAACGATCAGCTGACTGGTTCTTGTATTCCTTCCTTCCTCCCTCCCCACTTTGTGACCTCCCTCTTTTCTCCCTTTAATAAAATAGGTATCAAGGGCCTCATATATGCCAGCAGTGTTCTGGGAAGCTGGGAACCCTGCCCTCTAAAGCTTCTATTTTGGAGGACTGGGTTATGACCCCTGGAGACAGAGAGAGACTGGATGTGAGATGGCAGGAAGGTCAGGATTTGATCCTAGTGTGTCTCTGCTCACCACCTGTTAAGGGTGGAATTCTGTTTCTGCTAAAAATACATTGAGGTCCTAACTCCCAGTACATCTCAGGATGTGAGTGTATTTGGAAATAGGATCTTTACAGAAGTAATCAAGTTAAAATTAGGTCATTAGGGTGGGTCCTTCTATGTGACTGGTGTCCCTATAGAAAGGGGAGATCTGGGTGCAGGGACAGACTCACACAAGGGAAGACAATGTGAAGAGACAGGGGGGAAAGGTGGCCATTGAGAAGCCAGAGAACACCTGAGGGTACCAGAGGCCAGGAGGCAGGTCTGGAACAGAGCTTTCGCTAGTGCCTTCAGAGGGAGCATGGCCTTGCCAACACCTTGATTCAGACTTCTGGCCTTCAGAGCTGGGAGATGATAAGTTTCTGCTGTTTGAAGGCACCCACTTTGAAGTACCCTGTTAGTGGCAGCCCTAAGGAACTAAGAAGCCACCCAAAGCAGAGTTCTTTTCTTTCCAGGCAACCACAGCCTAGGGAACCAGTGGGTGAAGCCTGGCCTGGCTGCTTCTGCCAATTTTGAAAATCTGGACTTGCCTTCATTAGGAAAGAGCACAGTGACTTGAAATGGAAATGCCTCACTTTAAGCAAACCTGATGTGTACACTTTGGCATTTACACTCAAGAGAGTCTGAGGGGTGGTTGTGTTATCGCTGGGAATCTGTCAGAGAGCATTCCCATGGGGTTCACAATTAGGGGCCATTCCAAAATTCTGGTTTGCACACAGTTCTTCAAGAAGCCAGCTACCCTGAAGAGTATGCTATCTGAACTCCACCTTTGTGTGTGATCAGAAATGTTGATCCTTCTCTTTGGTTCTTCTCTCAGGCTCCACCATCAGCTTCTCAGACTTTCCTTTTGGGGCAAGCATGCAGACAGGTGTGGTGACTTTGTGGCAGATACTGTGGCCTATTAAAGATGGCCACAAATTCTCTGACACTTCTCCCACTGAGAGGTGGGGTTCATGACCCCATCCTGCACCCTTGAACTGGGGCTGCCCTGTGACTGCTTTGACTGATATAAAGTGATAGAAATGCCTCCATGACAGCTCTGGACCAAGGCCTTTAAGAGGACATGCAGTTTCTGCTTCCTTCCCCAGAGGAGCTTTGGGCCCCCATGTGAGCAGTCTGACTGCCCCCAGACTGCCATGCTGTGAGGAAGCCCATGCTAACTACAGAGAGAGAGAGAGAGAGAGATGCTCAAGCAGCCCCCAGCTGTCACCATCATCTCAAGTCACCCAACTGGGCCCCCAGACATCACAGAGTACTGCTGAGTCCCTGCTACTATACTCTGTCCGAACTTCACACTTGCAGAATTGTGAGGTATACTAGATTTCTTTTCAAAACACTTAAGTTTTTTTTTTTAAGATTTTATTTATTTCCCCATGAGACACACACACACACACACACACACACACACACACAGGCAGAGACACAGGCAGTGGGAGAAGCAGGCCCCATGCAGGGACCCTGATGTGGAACTCAATCCCGGGACCCCAGGATCACGCCCTGGGCTGAAGGCAGTGCTAAACCGCTGAGCCACCCAGGCTGCCCAAAACACCTAAGTTTTGGTGTAGTTTTGGGGCAGCGATAGTTAGACCCAGACCCAAGATATCAACCAAGAGTGTGAGAAGATGCTCTACAGCTAGACTTTGACAGGTGGTTTTAGAAGGAATGGATGAATGACACCGAGGAAGGCCCGAAGTGTGTGAGGTCCACTCCTGACGGGCCACCTGGCTGGCTCTGTTGCAGGATGACAAGGACAAGCTGAACTGCTCCCTGTGCGGTGAGCGACAGCCCCCAGGGCACATAGAAAACGTGACTAGAAGGCATGAGAATCTCTATTACACAACACTACTACTAATAGCTCCGTGCTGCCCACTGTGCTAGGTGCTTCCTGTGTTTTGCTAAACTTCACAAGCCCTTGGATGTAGGTGTTTTACGAATATGGAAACTGCAGCTCATGGACCAGAGCTAGTCCATGGCAGAGCTAGGATGCAGACTCAGGCTCTAAGGCTTGGTTGGCTGAAGGAACCCAAGGGGGTCAGAGATGGAAGGATCTGGCACACGGAGTGGGGCTAGGGGGAGGGAACAGGAGGAAGGCCTTTAAAAGAAATAAATGAAAAGGAGCCTAGTTACTCCAAGCTACCCCTTGAACGGCTATCATGTCATCCATTTGGCCAACATGGAAGGTTCCAGACACCAACCTAGAAATCTCCAACCGTCTCTCAGAGTTCCGTGGGATGACAGCGTGAAAATGCTTTGCAGTCTTCTGCAGGCCTGAGAGACTGACGCTGTGTAAGCCCTAACATCTGCTGATTTTGTAAGTGGATATATTTAGTGGTGGAACACTTTTTCTTCCAGTTTCGTAACACTTAAAAAAAAAATCCTGCTTGTCCTATTTTTTTCTTTTTTCCTTTTCTTCTTTCTTTCTTTCTTTCTTCTTTCTTTCTTTCTTTCTTTCTTTCTTTCTTTCTTTCTTTCTTCTTTCTTTCTTTCTTCTTTCTTTCTTTCTTTCTTTCTTTCTTTCTTTCTTTCTTTCTTTCTTTCTTTCTTTCTTCTTTTCTTTCTTTCTTTCTTCTTTCTTCTCCTTCTTCTTTTTTTTTTTTTTTCATGAACTCCAAGTGATACCGCCATTCTTTCCATAGCAACACACTAGGATACTAACTCTGGTTTGCTGGGAGACTTCTCCAGTCTCCCACCCAAAGAGGGAAGTTTTAAAATTTCTTCACCACACAGAGGCCAGCAGAAAAGGCCCTGGGCCACATTGGTAACTAAGAACTGAAAGTGTCACCCCAGATCCTGCCCCTGTGCTGGATGCTCAGGGGGTGTCTCCCACACCCGAGAGGGGCAGGGTCTGGAGGCCCCTGTGCGCTTGTTCCCAACAGGTCACAGCTCTGACAGCTGCACTCCCATCTTTCAATTCTATCTTCTAGATGATGATAGTTAGGAGGGAGTGTCAACTAGGTGACAGTCTATCTTCAACCCTTTTCATTAATATCAACTCATCTCTCCTTTAAAATTTTTTTAAAAATTTAAATTCAATGTAGTTAACATGGAGTATATTATTAGTTTCAGGGGTAGAATTTAGTGATTCATCACTTGCTTATAACACCCAGTACTCACTCCATCAACTCATCTCTCCTTTTTTAAGTGAAATCGACAGACACTTAGAGAGGGGAGGAGGGAATGAGAAAGCAGGAAAGCCAGCCCAAGTGCCCAGTCCTATGGTCCCCACATGCACACACACCGTCGCCTTTCCTCCTTGCAAAGGCCCCATGGGTGAGCCTTCTTCTTGCCATGTCTTTGAGGAAACCCTGGATCTGAACCTAAGAATCCAGAAGGGACGACATCTCAGTGAGCAATGTAAAAGCCCCAAGCTGGGTGCAGAGGTCGGTGCTACAGACTGTGCTTTGGTATTGCCCGGGATGCCCATGTGGAGCTGAGCCACGGTGGACTGCAGGCAGAGGAGCCAGGACCTCCCGTCAAGGGAGACAGGCGTGCAGCAGATCCATTCTGCCCTTGTTCTTCCCATCACGACCTTCTACCTCTCATTGCTATTCTCCGGGAGGCTGCTGTGGTGCCCTGGGGAGCACGTGAGAGTGCCAGGCAGTCATTAAAAAATAATACTTTTGAAGAATATATAATGACATGGGAACATACATAATGTGAAGTGGAACGCCAGGCTACAACACACTGGATGATTCCATTTACGTGACATCTAGAAAGGCAAGACTAAAGAGACGAAAACCAGTGGTCTCCAGGCGCTGAGGGGGGTGGGCTACAGGGGACAGTAGAGAACTTCTAGGGCGACAGAATCATTCCATAGCTTGATTTTGGTGGTGGCTATTCAACTAGGAGCATTTATCAAAACTCAAAAAACTATGCATTAGAAAGGGTGAATTGGGATGTCCGGGGGGCCCAGCGGTTTAGTGCCTGCCTTCGGCCCAGGGCACGATCCTGGGGTCCCAGGATCGAGTCCCACATTGGGCTCCCTGCATGGAGCCTGCTTCTCCCTCTGCCTCTGTCTCTGCCTCTTTCTCTCTCTCTCTGTGTCTCTCATAAATAAATAAATAAATAAATAAATAAAAAATAAAATCTTAAAAAAAAAAGAACTATGTATTAGAAAGGGTGAATTTGGGGATTCCTGGGTGGCGCAGCGGTTTGGCGCCGGCCTTTGGCCCAGGGTGCGATCGTGCGATCCTGGAGACCCGGGATCGAATCCCACATCGGGCTCCCGGTGCATGGAGCCTGCTTCTCCCTCTGCCTATGTCTCTGCCTCTCTCTCTCTCTGTGTGACTATCATAAATAAATAAAAATTAAAAAAAAAAAGAAAGGGTGAATTTTACAGGATGCAATTTGTACCATAACTTTTTAAAAAGCCCAAAAAATGCAGCTATACACAAATACATGTAATTCCAGTTTTTGGCAAAAACATAGAAACATGCATAAAAACACGCAGATGATGTTAATGTTGGCTATTTAGGGTATAGGGATTATTACTATGTTTAAATTTTCTGCTTTATATATTCCTCAATATATTGTTTCATGTTGTTTTAGGGGAGAAAACATGGCTGAAACAGTTTTGGGGTTGAGCTCCGTTTCCTGGAAGCTATGTGATTTCCAGCAGGCCACAAACCTTGGACTTTAGCTTTCCCATCTGTAAAATGGGAGAATACCATTCACCTCTGAGAGCTGTCGTTGTGAGTCAATGAGAGGATGGATGGAGAAGCACTTTTTACATTGGAAGAGGCAGCTAGACTAGTCACTGCCACCCCCTCATCTTTCAGAATTTCTTTCAGTTCTTAATCAAGTGGTTTTCAAACATGGCATCATGACACATTGGTGCTAGTAACAGCTTGAGGCTAGCACTGTATTAAAAATAAATAAATAAATAAATAAATAAATAAAATAGATAGACAGAGATAGATAGATAGATAGATAGATAGATAGATAGATAGATAGATAATAGATAAAGGAGGGGTGACCGGGTGGCTTAGTTGGTTGAGTGTCTAACTCTTGGTTTCCGCTCACATTGTGATCTTGGGGTCCTGGGATCCAACCCCATGTTGGGCTCTGTGCTCAGTGTGGAGTCTGCTTGTCACTCTCCCTCTCACTCTGCTTCTTCTCCAGCATGTGTGCACATGCTCTTTCCAATAAATAAAATCTTGCAAAAAAAAAAAAAAAAGGAGTACCAAGTATGTAGTGAATACTCACTAAAATACATGTGGAATGGAAAAATGTCATGCTATCCCCACGGGTTGTACCAGAAAGAACAAGGAAGCTGGTACGCTGGTATACTCTCATCAAGCCAATCTTCAAAACTGCTGGTCATGTCCCTAGTGTGGATTATGAATCCAGCTTGTTGCTCCATCTAATGGCACAGTTGAAGACACTTATGATGGTACCTGATGGAAACTGGTAAGGAAAAAGAGAACTAGGGGGAAGGAGATGAGCATAGACGGCCATTTGCTAGCAGGGGTGCGTGGGGAGGTGGCCTTCCCAGCCAGGTGGGTGATGGCTGAGTCCTGAAGGACAGGAAGGAGTACATGTGACAGCATGAGGGGGATGTTCCAGATGGGAGAAAAGTTTGGTCCAGGGGTCAGCAAACTGTGGCCCATCTCCTGCTTTTGTTAATACAGTTTTATTGGGACAGGGCAGACGTGCCCGTGTCTGCATTCACGACTTCGCCGCAGAGCTGAGTAGTTGTGGTAGAGATGTTCTGGCCCACACAGCTTAAAAAACTTCTGATCTGGTCCTTTACAGAGGGGGCCTGGCTGACCCCTGGTCTGGGCGCCAAGATGCACAGGTCTGAACAGAGTGTGGTGCCCGCTGAGGACAAGAGGAAGCAGGAGGGAGGCAAGGAAAAGACAGGACAGGTCAGGTGTGCAGGATCGGAAAGCGGGGAGGTGGCGGATGCCCCAGCACCCCGAAGTTCATGTTTCCAGGAAAGCTAAAGAGCATTGCTGGATTTGCTGGGGTGGCAGAGGTTCTGGGGCCTGGTGGTGATGGCCCTCCCCCTAGGACTGTGACAGCATCATCTGTGGTGGCTCTGACCTCCCTGTAGGGTTGCCACATCACCTGTGTGGGAACAGTGGAGCTGGAAGGCCTGGGGAGGGGGATGTGAAGGCCAGGGCCCTCCCTCTTGCCCCCTTCCCTCCCACCACTGGGGGCTGTGGCTTTTTCACAAATGCTGATGCCCTCAGCAGCGAAGTTTGGGGGTGTTGGGAGGGAGGAGGTAGCTTCTACAAGAACAGTGCAGGCTGTCTAGGAATCAAAGACATTAGTCAGGCTCCAGCTCTGTTCTTTCCATTCTCATTCATTTTAAACTCCTTGAATGAGCTTACTCTTGCAGTCTCTGGTTCCATTTCCCGTTCTTGAATTTAGCTCATATTCTCCTATCTCTCCATGAAAGCGGCCTCAAAATAAATGATTTCTTATGGGTGGCACCCAAGCATTGTGCTAGGTCCTACTCTTGTCCTCAGGGCCTACTGCAGTGGCTGGCCTGCCTCGGGGCCTAATAAACATGATGGCGGGGTGACAAATGACAAAGGCAGGTAGGATGCAGTTTCTAATTGGGGACCTGTTGTAATTCCTGCATCTGAGTCTTCTCATCTATAAGGTAGGGATGGTAAAGGTACCTACTTCATACAGTTGTAGGGATTAAATCAGTTTTGTGAGAAGCACTTAGAACAGTGCCTGAGTCAAGGTAAGAGCACAGGAGATAGCAGCCATTAGCTGTATTATTACAATCTGTGTGAGCCCAGACAAGAGTCGTGGTGGTAAGGGGGAGGGTTGAAAACGAGGGTGGGATCATATCTAATGAGGGGACCCTGAAAGCCTTCAGAGCAGAGATGTGCTCTGTGCTCCCTAAAGAGTGGCATGTTAAAAATCCTAATGAGTGAGGCAGAAACTGTACTGTGATTGATTAGTAATGTCTGCTGTGGGCCAGGAAAGTAGGATGGTGGTCCATGTGCTTCCCTAGCCTATGGTGGTTGTTTTAGGAATCAAACATGTCAGGGCACATTTGGAATTCCAGCAGGACAGGCCTGCCAATAATTTCTTGAATTCTAAGGCCTAAGGATTATTTGGGAAGTATCTTTAGGGAGTACACATGCCCTGTCTCAAGAACACTGCCTTAGTCATCAGGACATGTAGTTCTGACTGTGGCCTGGTGCCCGATCTTCATCAGATCATCCTTTGGCCCAGATCCCAAGAATCCATGTCTGATTCCAAGAGGAGGGGATAAGTAAGAACTTATTTTTGTTTCAGCAAAAATCTCTGTGTGAGGCAGCATAGCCAGGGCCCCATCGTGGAATGTGACACATGGAACGTGTGGGGGCAGGAATTCTCCTTGTCATAGCAGGGCCCACTGTGGGCTTCGGTACTGTGGGGTTTGGGAACAGCATGGTAATTCGGGTGCTCTGTCAGATGCTGTGTGGCCTCTCAGGGGCAAGGACAGGAGGTCCGACTCTGGCAGGGGCAGGCAGTGGTTTCACCGTGGCTCCTTAGAGTGCAGAACACTGAGACATTCCTTGAGGACTCTCAGAAATAGTTAGGGGGCTGGAGATGATGAGGACCCGGAGGTCCTACCGGGGCCCACGGGGACGAAGCCTTCCGCACAGTGACCCAAATGCGAGCTCAGGGCTAGGAGCCCTGCGCAACACAGGGCGCAGCTGTAATGCCACGCGGGATGTGTGGCCCCAGTGCGCGGGGGAGGGAGTTGCTGGCTGTGTGGTGGGGGGCGGCGCAGAAGTGCAGAAGCTTCACGCAGGTAAGAGTCGAGCCAGGTGACATCGTGGATGGGGTTCTGGAAGAGGAAGCGCACCCCGAACGGTGGACGTGCCTGAGCAGATGTGCAGAGCAGAGGCCTTGGGTGTCTGGTGGGTGGAGGTCAGGGGACAAGGGTGGGACGGGGAGCTAGCAGGGGTGCGGAGGGCAGGCTGGAAGGAGCGCGACCCTCACGGGCAAGGACTCTGCTTCACTCACGGTCCCATCCCCGCTCCTAGGGCAGCAGCTGGCACAGCTGGCACAGCTGGCACAGAGGGAAGGCTCCCTAGGGAAGGCTCCCGAGACAGGATGGATAGGTGGAAGGAAGGAATTCGGCTTTCGGACAGGAGAGAAGCTCGCCTTTCGTTCACTGAGAGCAACATGGGAAGGGAAAGCCCGTTAGGGCTTTTCAAGCCGAGGGGACCCGAAAAAGCAAGATTCCGAGGAGATCCAGCCACGAAGGAAGGGTGTGCGCGAGTCCGTGCAGACATAAAGCAAACGCGCAAGAGATGCGCTATGTTCTCGGCCCCGAGCCTCAAAAAAGTACCTCGAGGTTGAAAAGAAAAGAAAAAGGGAAAGAAAGGCCCCCAAGCCCCTCTGCACCGGATTGAAGTGGAAGGCACAAAGCAAAGGGGATGATTAGAGCGTTCCCAGGATGCACTGCAACTTCCTCCGGCGCCAGGGGGGGAAGGACCCCTCTTAACCTGGTCCTCGGCGCCCCCTTCCCAGCCTCCCGGCTCAAAGGGACGCGGCTGGAAGATGCACAGGCCAGGTCGCCCTGCCCAGCGGGGACACAGGCACCAATGAGCCTCCTCTCCTTGTTCTCGCCTCCAGCCTTGTCTTTGGAGCCTTGCTGAGAAGGAGGAAAAACGGGGCCAAAGCTGAGATGAAAGCGCCTGTAATCTCATAAAAGAGCCAGGCGGATGCTCTAAAAGGCACAGAGGAGCCAACACCTGCCATTTGCACTTCAAGGCAGGCGGTTTGAAACCCACCAAGGCAAGGGGCCTGTCCGCCCTTCCCTGCCAGCGCTGACGCTTGGGGACCAGGGCCTGTGGTCATCCCCCCCCACCCCCGACCCGGGGGCTGCAGGAGGACGAGGAGGAGAAGGTGAATCCCCGAAGCCCTGGCGCCCGAAAGCCTGCATTTAGGAGAGCTGGAGACCCTAACGGCCATCACCCCCTCTCCTTGCCCGGCACAGGACTGATCTATCATCCCTTTCTTTGGTCTTCAGACCACGGCGCCCTGGGGAGAAGTACCCACCACCACAAACGACCCTTTCCCGTTGCTGTCATAAAACAAGACTCATCCAGAATTGAGAAAAGAATGAGCCTGCTTCCGATGAGACACTAGTGGACGTTTTCCTGCTTTTATTTGTTCTCCTGAGAAATTCTACAACTCTGCTAGAACCCAAGGCCCAGATGGGGTCCTATTAATCACCCATAAACCGGGAGAGCAAATGTTTTCTTGCAGCGTAAAGCCAAGAGAGTAAAAGCAGAAAGAGATGGATGCTTTTCCAATTGAAATTCCCAAATGATCCGCGTAGGCCCTCTTATAAATTTCTTACGGTTTATTTTCTATTTTCCACAAATGATCTAGGAGGGGCACTCAGAGAAATCTCCAAGTTTGAAAAGGACATGCTATCCTTTCGGGTTATGAAACACCAAGAGGGTGGGAGACCAGGGGAAATGGAATTAATAGAAGAAAGAGGTGAATGTGGGGCAAGCTCAGGGCATTTGCCAGCCACATTCCCCGGGCTAGGGGGCACTCACTGATTTGCTAGAACTCTGGCAAGGCATCCAGAGCCCAAGGATGAACATGGAGAGAGTTCTTGAAGGGGAACCCGACTACTACTCCGGGTCCTGCTCCTAACAGGTGTCAGGACATTATTTGTCAGGCAGGGAGATCCAACGGAGGAGCTCTCGGGGGCTCAGCGGCAGCCTGCCCAAGGACTGGAAGATGCTAAGGGCCGTTCTCAGGAGGGAGAAGGGGTCACATCATGCAGTCAACACGGAGGGAGGAGCCTTGGCCTAGAAGACGCCCAGATTTGGCTGCAAGGAACCTGACATGATAGACCCAGTCTAAAGTTAAGTTCGAGGAAGGCAAAGAAGAAAGGCAAGACGCTCCCCTCTGGGAATGACAGTAAAAGATTCATTGCAGCAGGAATAATCTTAGAGAGATGAGCCACCGCAAGGCAGTTTCTCTGGGAATAACTGAATTACAGGCTTTGAACATCACAAAAATCCAAGAGAGCTGCAAAAGCTCAGATAACAAAGCAGTAGGGAGAAAACGACTTCTTCAGTATCCGAATTAACCTGTAAGATTTATTAGCGAGGAGAGATCCACGGTTTTAAGGAAGGAAATCAGTGGCAAGTTTTAATGAGTCGGGGTTTTGGTAAGTGGCAAATCTTGGAAGCAGTGAAATGCCGAAGGATGGGGCTGAAAGGGCAGATCTCAGGAACTGGGGACAGGGGCAGCGTTTTGCTCTGGCGGCAGCATGTAATGAGCCTGAAACTAGGCCAGGCTGAACCAAGGCCTGGAGGCGGGGCTGGGAAATAACCAGGGGGGCCCTTGTGCCTGTCCCTTGTAGGCAAGTGCCACCTGCTCTGGCTGCTGTGCCCTCTGCCTCGTTCTCTCCCCACTTCACCATTTGTGCTGATGGTGACCCCCGCTTGTGGGAGTCAAGTTCCTTCAGCGCTCTTCTGTTCCTTCTGGCTCGGTTCACTCCGCCATCCTGGCCCAGGCAGCCTGGCAGGGAGCTGGCTGCCAGAATCAGGCAGCAGAATGAGAGCAGCAGCTCCCCGGCACCGTTTTCTGGCTTGCCTGCTTCCTCCCATGAGCACCGCCAAGGCACCAAGGACTGGGCTAGGTGCTTGGAATAGGACAGTGAGCTATCTGTTCTCCTGGGGCTCAAGGAGGCAGATAAGAACACAGGCAGAAATGAAGCAATGGATTAAGTTCTGGGAACGAACAGTACATAAAGCACCACAGACGATCAGAGAATAATAGTTTGTAGGGTCTGTGGGTGGAGATCAGGAAAGGCTTGACCTGGGAGGCACGTGAGCTCATAAAGTCCACAGTTACAGGATGGATTCACCCAGGGACCTGGTAGCTGGCTGGGCTCTATGCACACGACCCTCCTTTCTATCAACAGCTGATAGTGACACAACCCTCCTTTTACATAAGACAGAATGGGTAAGGAAGCGATTGGCTCAGGAAGAAAAACCACAGGTGACTTGAAGCACATGCTCTGCGGTCATCGAGCAAGTCCAACGCAGAAGAGGGCCACTTCAAGCTCTGCTGCTGATACTGCTCAAACCTCTCAACGAGCCCCTGAGTCCCCTGAGTTAAGGGTTGCTCAGGACAGAGCGCTTCAGCCTTTGCTCTCTGCCTATTCCTGTCATAAGGGGCGGGATGAAGAGCAACACAGTTGCTGATGAACTTCCTGGATGGCCTGACTCCCAGGAGCTCAGAGGGAGTCCCAGACCTGCCAGCAAGCCTACCAGGCTCCGCTGAGACTGTTGTTCATCATGATGAATTCTTTCCCTCAAAACACAGGGCAGGGGGCTCATGAAGGCCTGGTCTTTTGGGGTATGGAAGCTGCTGAGGGGTACAGTTCCAGTGGCTAGGCTTTCGAGGCATGCAGAACTGGGTTCAAATCTGAACTCCTGCCGTGGAAACATTTGTATGTGGGTATTCACAGCAGCACTATTCTTAATAGTCAAAAGGTGGAAACATCTGTCAACTGAGCGTGGATACACAAAATATGTTCTATCCATAAACTGCAGTCTTACTTGGCAAAAAAAAAAAACAAAAACAAACAGGTGGGGGACTGACATGCCACAACCCATAGGAGCCTTGAAAGCATTCTGTTAAGTGAAATAAACTGCTCACAAAAGACCACATGTTGTATGATTCCATTTGTATGAAAGGTCCGCAATAAACAAATCTATAGAGACAGATCAGTGGTTGCCTGGGGCTGGGGTGAGGGGGGGGGCTGGGGGCTGGGGAGGAAGTGATTGCAAACGGGTACATGGCTTTTTTTTTTTTTTTTTTTTTTGAGGTGATGGAAAGTATTCTAAACTTGTAGTGATAGTTGCTTGGCTGTAAATATACTAAAACCCACTGATGGGACACTTGGGTGAGTGAATTGTATGGTATGTGAATTACACAGCAAAACTGTCAAAAAACATCTGAGTTCCCACCTCTTCTTGGAGCCTGCCATACTGTAAGGCTCACAAAGGCAGTGACCCCTTGGTTTTGCCCACCACCGTCTTCTGAGGACCTGGTGCATAGTAGGTGTTTTCATGTTTGCTAATGAATGAATGCGTGGCTTTTTGAACCTCGGTTTCTGCATCTGCAAAACGGAGATAAAAAAGCCTTCTGCAGGGACGCCTGGGTGGCTCAGTGGTTGAGCACCTGCCTTTGGCTCAGGGCATGATCCCGGGGTCCTGGGATGGAGTCCCCCTGCAGAGAGCCTGCCTCTCCCTCTGCCTATGTCTCTGCCTCTCTCTCTGTGTCTCTCATGAATAATTAAATTAAAAACAAAACAAAATGCCTTCTGCAAAGGGCTGATTTGGAGACAAGGCATCTGAGGCCCTTGGCAGTCTGAGGAGCACAGCACTGGGGATAGGAGGGTCCTCCTTGGATTTGGGGCTCGGTGCCACTGACAAGGCTCCATGAGGGAGATCCCTGCCCCTGAGAGTGGTGTTTCTTAGCCACCCGCCCCACCTCCCCTCACATGCCTGCTAGAGCCCAGGGCCCACGCCAGCACACAGGGCAGCCCGCACGATGCCGTGATGCTAGAGGCTTCTCTGAAAGGACGTGCTCACATGCTGGCCAGTGCCGAGGGCCCGGCCCGGCCCGGGGCTGGTAGACATGTCAGACTGTATTTTCTGTTTCTGTCTGGAGACATGTCTGACAGCCTGTCCCCAACCATGTCTGTCACTGCCGGTCAGAGTTGTCTGAGGCCCTGCTGCATGTTAACGGCACAGCCTGAAAAGGCTCAGTATTTTCAAAACAGTTAGCTGTGTGCGGGTCAAGGTTATGACCCCCAAAGCTATGCCACCCTCCTCGAGAAAACATGAAAGGGAACCTCCAAGCCACCAAATACTTAGAGCTCTGAGCCTGTCTCTTTCTCCTGTTCATACCTGGGGGCCCCAGAATTTGAGGCTGGGTCTCCTCCTGGAGAAGGGCCTAGTGTGGGAAAAGGAGGGGGAAAGGAGCAGAGGGAGCAAGTGGGTGCGTCTGAGTGTGCGTGTGGCCAAAGAGGAGGACAGGAGAAGATCAAGGACACGGCGAGGCTGGCCCATGGCCCCCCACACCTCTACTCTCCACTGCCCACTGTTCACCTTGGCAAAGCCTCTTTCTTCTTCTGGGCATCCCCTGGGGAAGGGGACCAGTTCCAAGTTAGCAGTTGGCAGTCAGGGGCCAACCCACTGGCTTTCAGACATCTTGGGCTGAGGCTCATGGTAAGAAATAGATTTTATGCGACAACCCTGCGTGTGTGTGTGTGTGTGTGTGTGTGTGTGTGTACCTACATATACAAACAAACCAAACAGGGACCCCGGGTGGCTCAGTGGTTGAGCATCTGCCTTGGGCTCAAGTTATGATCCCAGGGTCTGGGATCGAGTCCTGCATCGGGCTCCCCACAGGGAGCCTGCCTCTCCCACTGCCTGTGTCTCTGCCTTTCTCTCTCTGTCTCTCTCATGAATAAATAAATAAAATCTTAAAAAAAAAAAAACAACACCAAAGTGAACAAAATAATACCCTTACTACGTAGAGTGCATGCTAATACCTTCTTTTGTTTTCTATTTCACTTCAAAAGAACTTCTTGCTGTGACCTGCTGACAGCGACACACACATGCCAGGCAGCAGACAGGGCTCCTGAGGGGGTCTCACGCTTGGCTTTCTACGCTCGGGGGTCACGTCTCGAAGTCCTTAATGATTTTATCTTCGGACTTGTGTCGTGTGAGTGAAGTCCGATGGGCCACGAGGGCCTCCCCTGGCTGCCCCGCTGCCCCCGCCCTGTCCCCTCGGTGCTCCGAGGGTCTGCGCTCTCCCACGAGTATCCCTGTGTCTGAGGGAGTGTGACGTTAAGTGGGGAATAAAAACACCGTGACAGCCCGGGAGACTGCAGATGAGGGGGCAAAGCTTTTTCCTGTTGTTTTGAACAAGGGCCCTGTGTTTTCGTTTCACCCTGGGCCTCACAAATTATGTAGCCAGCTCTGCCTACTAGACCGATTTCACAACTCCCTAATGAATTGCGACTGGCAGTTTGAAAAACACTGCTCTGGACGGCTGAATGCCGCCGCTGACCAAAAGCAAGCTTTCATCAGACACACCGACGTTGAAACCCTGCGTCTACAACGAGTTGGCCAAGCGACGCTGGGCGGGTCACCTAACTCTTCACTTCTGTGACCTCATCTGCAAAACCAGGATAACGATAGGCCCTTCCTTTGGAGTTGGAGTGGTTATGCTAGAGCAATGTGCAAGGGCAGTGCCCTGAATTTAGGAAAGAAACTCATTATTATTATTATTGGGTCCCTCTGGTCCCTCTGATTTTTCCCAGTCTGATTTATTTTTCTGAGGAAGGGATTTCTGAGCTGGGTTTTGAAGTGCAAGCAGGAGTTTACCAGGAGAATAAGAAAGAGGAAGGAGGCTGTCTGGGCAGACAGGGTGCAGAACAGAGGCTCACAGGCGAGGTATGTTTAAAGGAAATGAGAGCGGATCAGTTTTGTGTAGGTCTGTGGGGAAAGGGGGTGCAGGATGAGTGGCTGGGAGGCAGTGTGGCTGAGAGGCCTTGATCATGGGGAGGAGCGGCCCCAGGCAACCTGGACTCACCTGGTAGCCAATGAAGGCGGAAAGGGTTTTAGGCAGGTAGGAGGCATGATCAGGCATGTGCTTTCAGAGATCACTCTGGCTGCAGGGAGGACGGGAGAGGGTCACACTGAAGCCTCTGGAAGAGACCACATGTGAGATACAAAGCCCTGAATGAGAGGGTGGCCATGGGGATGGAAAGCTGATGGAGGAGCATCACCCAAGAGGCTGGAGTGAACGTAGGAGGTACCTCCCAGGTTTCTGCCCTGAGTTTGTAGAATCAAGAGGAAGAACAGGTCTGGGGGAAGCAGGAGGAGGATTATCTGGCCTGGCCCCTTGAGGCCAGTGAATCAGAATGATGTGTTGTTTTGTCTATTTTTAGAAACCTCCAGGGATACAAAGTCTATAAATTAACCTAAACAGCAATGAGTATTCGTTTGTCCTATTTTTCACCATATCTAACTCCTTTTGGCTACTAAGCCCAAATCAGATAAACTTTATTTAAGCCGCGATGCAAGCGAGTTCTAACCCCCACTGGCTCAGCGCCACAGATTTCTGGAACCAGGTGGAGGAAATTTTAAATTACAGAACAAGTTAGAACTAAGCGACATCTATGGAAGGGAGGAAATTGCAAAGGAAATTTGAAAAGGTGATTAATCCACTAACAACCCCCCCACCCCCCCACCATGTTCCCAGCTGCCAGTGGTGTTCAGGTAGGCCCAGGAAGTGCACTCGGATCAGACCAGGAGCCAAAAATCCAGTACTGAAAACGATGCCAAGAACTGCTGTCTTTTCTGAAAGATGCAAGCTCTCCCTCTGCTCTCTCACTTTGTGGTTATTACCCTACCCTTCACTGGCAAGTGTTTTTAAGTACCCTGCCCCCTGAGCTCCCCTCCCCACTCCAATTAATTTTGAAGTGGGACCCTCTGATCCTTGAATGCTGGGTGGGCATGGGAATCATACTTCTCACGGTTTAAGGTCAGATTAGAGAGGAAACGGTGATAACAAGGGTTTTCTCTGCAGACAGGGCTTTACAGTTGACATGATGCTCTCACACTAGTGCTCTCATTTTGTGTTCACAACAGCAGGATAGAGGGGGTAAGAACTGTCACCCAATGTCGCCCAAGTAGAACCTGCAGCCGTCTGTGAACTGAATTATGGGGTCACAGGGCAAGAATGGAAGGTCTTCCGTCTTGCCAGCGATTCCCCCATCACACTGTCACTCAGGGCCAACCCCTTATATGTATACTTGGGAAATATAGCAACAGGCATTATAATCAGTTTGGTTCAGACAAAAAAAAAAAAAAAAACCCACACCACTGTAGTGCTTGTCATGTGCCTTTTGCAAGGGTCTATTTGGGGACTGCAGGACTGGTATAAATAAATAACTAAAGACATCAACAGTGCTACACTTCTGAGCACTTACGATCTAGACACTTTGCACATCTCTGACCTCATTTTCATCCTCACAGCATCCTTACGAGGTGGGTGTCCTTAGCCATTCTATCCATGGGGAATCATTCTCTGACTGGACTCAGTGGCTCTGGGTATCCATGCAGAGGCTTCGTGCTGGTTGGGCCCCTTCCAGGCAGCTTGTCCTGTTACATTTTTCTAACACTCCTGGGAAATTTCTTATTTTGAGGAAATTAAGACTCGCTGGGGTTTAGGCAAGTTGACAGAGGGCTTTCATGCCCTTTGTTCCCCGGAAACCATTTTAATTTTTGCATTACACAAGCAGCATCGGATTCCTACAAAACTCTTTTCCACTCTTCTGAAGTAACTGCTTTTAACAGTTTAATATATATCCTTTTCCCATGCACAAACACGCCCACATATGGAATTTATTTTTCACAAATGGGATTGCACTGGATGCATTATTCAGCAACTTGTGTTATTCACTCAACCATGTATCCTGGTTATCAGTCCCCATCCGCACATAAGGAGTAATCCTCATCCTCTTGGGCGGATTTCATTGTCTGTAGCTAACACCACCCCTCTATTGATGGACTCTTGGTTGTCTCCAATTTCTCAATAATTCTGCACCAAACATAATTGTAAAGGTAACAGAAGCTTGAGATATTAGCTCCCAATAAACATCAGCTAATTTTTAGCCTTCTTAGATAGCTTTATTTAACCGATGGCTTCCATTCAATTCCTATTGCAAGCACACATTTCAAGGAGCTGGAGTTAACTGTGTCTGTCTCCTGATCACTACAGAAACTGATTACTTTCCCGGCCCAGGTGTTACTGTTACCTAATCCAATACTGAAACTGGATTTAGTTGGAAAAGCTTTTTTTTTTTTTTAAAGATTTTATTTATTTATTCATGAGAGACAGAGAGAGGCAGAGACACAGGCAGAGGGAGAAGCAGGCTCCCTATGGGAGCCTGATGTGGGACTCGATCTCAGGACCCCAGGATCAAGCCCTGAGCCAAAGGCAGATGCTGAATCACTGAGCCACTCAGGTGTCCCTAGATAGAAAAGGTTTGAACTGATAACGACTCTTCCAGATTTTCTGACCCATTCTCTAACTGCAGCTCATTTTTTGCAGGAAACTGCATGGTGGTCTAATGTAAGTAAGGTTGTGTTGCAGGTTTTTAAGAGAAACTGTGTAACCCCAGCTTAACATAAAGAAGGGAAAAAGCTGGACAACCTTACATTTCTGTTCCAGCTCAAATCATTTTATTCTTCTGATTCAAAAGACAAGAAGGTGTGTATAGCAACTGCAGATTGTGTCCTCATCAGGTCCCTAGACTACTGCTCTGCCCTGGGCAGAAACCAAGTCATTCTTTCTTCCTTCAAGGATCCTTAAGACTTAGACTGTCTTCCTTTTTGAAAATCTTCAGACTCTGCTTTGCTTTTATGGCCTTTTCCCTTCAAGATGGGCAGTAAAGTAGAAAATAGTTTTGCCTGCCTGCCTTCCTTCCTTCCTTCCTTTCCTTCCTTCCTTCCTTCCTTCCTTCCTTCCTTCCTTCCTTCCTTCCTTCCTTCCTCCCTTTCCAAGATTCCTTCTTCAATCATTTTCTGTCTAGAGAACTTTCCTTTAGCCATTCTTTGAGGGTATGTCTGCTAGCAAGAGATTCTCTTAATTTTCTTTCATCGGAGAGTGTCTTGATTTTCCTTTCATTCCTGAAGGATATATTTTTGCTGGAGATAGGAGACTGGGTTGACAGTTATTTCAAAAATGCTGTGCCATGTCCTTCCGGTCTCCATGGCCTCTGATAAGAAATCTGCCATTTGAATTGTTTCTCCCTATAAGTAAGGTGTCACTTTCCTCTCAGTGATTTCAAGGTTTTGTTTTGTTTTTAAAGATTCTATTTATTTATTCATGAGAGACACAGAGAGAGAGAGAGGCAGAGACACAGGCAGAGGGAGAAACAGGCTCCTTGCAGGGAGCCTGATGCAGGACTCGATTCCAGGACCCTGAGAACATGCCCTAGCCAAAGGCAGACGCTCAACCACAAGAGTTTTTGTCTTTAGTTTTAGGCATTTGACTTTGAGGTGTCTTGGTGTGGCTTTCTTTCATTTATCTTGTTTGGGATTCATTCAGTTTCTTGAATCTGCAGGTTTATGTCTATTGCCAAATTTGCGAGTTTCCAGCCATGACTTATTGGAATAGTTTTTGAGTCCCACTGTCTTCATATTCTCTCTGCAAGACTCTGATGACATAAATATTAAATCTTTGGTGATAGCCTCATAGATCTCTGAGGTTGTTCCCTTTTCTTCCAGTCTTTTTTCTCATTACTCTTCAGCCTGGGTCAGTTCTACTGTTGTATCATCAAGTCCACAGATTCTTTCCTCCATCCCCTCCATTTTTAGTTAATTTTAGTGAATTTTTAGTTTCAGTTACTTTATTTTTTAGTTCTCAAATTTCCACATCGTTCTTTTTTCTTATATTTTTTTTGGGGAAACTTTTTCCTCCCATTTGTTTCAAGCATGTTCATAATGGCTTACTGAAGCATTTTTATAATGGCTGCTTTAAAATCTTTGTCAGATAATTCTAACTTCTGTGTCATCTTGGTGTTGGCATCTGTTGTCTTTTTTTCATCAGTTTGAATTTTTTTTTAAAAGATTTTATTTACTTATTCATGAGAGACAGAGAGAGAGAGGGAGGCAGAGACACAGTCAGAGGGAGAAGCAGGCTCTATGCAGGGAGCCTGGTATGGGACTCAATCCCGGGACTCCAGGATCAAGCTGGGCCCCAGTCTTTCTGTGGTATTTGGCTGGGGTAATATGATTATTATCCCTTCCAGGATATGGATAATTACTGAAGGTATGTGACTTCACTTTATCAGTTGGATCTTAATTTTGTTAAATTAATTGATACTTCTTCGTCCTGTGGCACACAATGAGCATCTGACTAATACTTTTCTGGAGAGTGACTAAAGGCTCTTGCCTGTCAGTGTGACTCTGTCGGCAGAATTCTGTGTCAAGTAGATGAGATAGATTAACTATGGGCCAAATGATTTTAGACACAAGTAAGAAAGAAGTGGCACATGCAGAGTTTGGAGTGTCTTACTAATAATCCAAGTTATTAATACATCCAAATAAAGAATACACTTAGAAGAACGCTAGGGTAAGCAGTCACCCAGTTGGGAGGTGGGTGCTGGCCTGGGGAAAGCCCACAGAGTCTGAAGGCAGGGCCAGCCCCGTTGTGGCACAGATGCCTGGTCTGGGTCTGTGCACATAAGACTTCTAGAACCACCTGCCCTGAGTGGATTCTGTGGTCCCCCAGGTGGCCTTGGGAATCCAGGTACCTACTGCCATTTCTGGACAATGTCAGAATTTACCTAAAGACACAATTGTCTAGGCCCTTGGTTATCTCATGTTTCACTTCAAATAAATTGTCTCTGATCTCTTAGGAGTTTGGTTGGTAAAAATCCCTTTGTAATAGCAATAATTATAATAATGACACAAAATTGTTTTTTTGTGTGTCAGGCTGGACTGGGCATTTCATGGATCATCTCATTTCACCTTTACCATCATCCTGTGGGGCAAGTGCTGTGATCGTCCCATCTCATGGATGGAGGACTTGATGCTCAGAGACTGAGCTTGGCTAAGTTCAGAAGAGCTAGGATTGGAACCCAGGTCTCCGGACTCCAAGGTCTGCCCTCCGCCACTGGGCTTTCTCACATAGTCCTTTCTAAGTGCCTGGCAATATGAACTCATATACCCCCAATTCTACCCCCAGTTACACTTCTACCACTAATTGACAGCTGAGGAAACAGGTGCACAGAGGTTATGTAACTTGCTCAAGGTCACACAGCTGGTGTAAGTGGAACAGGACTTGAAGTCAGGCAATATGGCTATGGATATTATGTCATGCTGCCTCTGCTGGGGCATTTGCCTGACTCTAATAGACCTAAGCCCCTTGAGAGAAAGGAGCTGACCTTCCACATTTTTGTACCCTTACTAGCTTCTGTCATGCCCAGTACAAAGCAAGGCTGTCATACCTGTTGGTACAGTTGAATTCCCCTGGAAGGGCAGCCCACTAGCTGCCCTGTCCCAGCTATACTCTGATTCTGTGAAGTCTCTTGAATTTATAGCTGATCTAAAGTAGGTTTATGCCAGGCTGCAGGCCACTCATTCTGCTTCATGCACTCCATAAAACATTCTTTTTCACATAACATGGGCCTGAGGGCTCCTGAAAAAAGAGCAGAATACAAATTCCAGGGCCAGAGAGCTATGAATAATTTCTACTGGAGCATATTTTTCACATCGGGACCTGAGTTTTCAAGGAAGCACACAAAATCCCTTTTCACCATCATCTTCTGAGTACGGTTGTGACTGGAAAGGTTTATCAGGGTGGAATAAAGTTACTGAAGGAGCCTGGTACTTCTCAATGGTGGCTGGTTTTGTCCCCACAGGGGACATTTGCCAATGTCTGAAGACACTTTTGAGTGTTGCAACAATGGGGGTGTGGGGTGTGCTATTAGTATCTCGTGGGTAGAGCCAGGGATACCACTAAGCATCCTACAATGCAAGGATAATCCATCACAACAAAGAATTAGCCAGCCCCAAATGTCAATAGTGCAGAGGTTGAGAAATCCTGACTAGCCAAGCAGCCACCAATTCTGCATGTACAAGTGGTTTTACAGAGGAAGCGTTGCTCAACAATTAAATTAGGTTTTATGAGATTTTGCTCCCAGAGAGCAGACGTGGCTCACTGGGGGTAAAATGAAAGTGAACATTCTGTGCCAGAGTGGGCCCATCTCTGTTGGAAAGGAGGTCTTCTGAGGCAGTGCTTTGGGAAGTAAGGCTGCAGGACCTCCCACCACAAACCCACCCTGGAAGCTAATGAAAATGCAAATTCCAGGGCCTCGCATCAATTCCTCAATTCTGCTGAACGAGGCTCTCTTGGTGAGACTATGAGGGATCTACATTTTTCAGACACCCCACTGTGACTCATATGCACACTGAACTTTTTCTTCCATTCTTCTAGGAGTACTGGAGGTAAAGAGACCATATGCAAGGGAGTTTTTAAAAAGTTAACTGAAAATGCTCAGATTCTAGCCTCATTCCTCCGTTTGTCATTTGTGCCACATATTGTGAAATACGCCCTAGACAAATACTACCTGTGCTGTTCTTTTCTTAATAAAAAATTTATAAATTCTAGCATCTCTCTAAACAACAACACCCATGACATCACAGGTCTGATCAGCTACATTTTTTTTTCTTAACACTCCTGAGAATACAGGCATAACCATGAAAATAAATAATATTTGTCCATGCCACTTAAAATAGGCATGCAGTCCACGTAGGGAGCAGTGCATTATGGCAAAGCAATTGCAGTTGGCTAGAACACTAAAAGCAGTACCTTTTAGACATTTGAAATCGCAGAGCCACCTTTTCAGGACTGGATGACAAACCCCAGGGGCTTCCTGGAGGAGGAAGAGTGGAGTGGGCAAAGGCTCACGCTCACACCTGCCTAGGACGTTGTGACTTCATGGACCGTGGCCAACTGTCACTTCTGAGCCTCTGAAAACAACCATGTGGAACCCAGCACTGGGACAAAAAGAAGGACCAGCTCATTTTGAATGTCACTGAGCTTCAGAAATTGGAACCCACATGTGAGGAGAAATCATTCCAACCCAAAACTGGCTTCCATGAGATCATCCTCTCCCAGAGGGTGCCCCCCCTCCCCTTTAGGTGAGGCCTGGACAGAGGGAAAAGCCTGGTACAGCGATACATTTCACGTCCCCTGCTAATGATTGGAACAAACACCTGTAGTTTCTCCATTCACATGCTTTCCCAGAAAGCCTAAACCTGACACGATGTCAGCTTTCGCCGGGTCCTGCGCCTTGCCCGCCTCTCTACGAGCGCAGTGAATAAAGCAGCAGCTTGGAATTCCGTGTGTGACTGTATTAGCTGACACCACTTTATTTTTGTCTTTCCCTCCCATTTGCATTAAGCCGCCTGCATAATTTCCACCTCAGGTGAAACCTCTCTGTATCAGTTGTTTCCTACTTGAAATACGCCGATTTTCCACGTAAGTCAGGAGATTGCAAAGTGGGGTGGGAGGTGTGGCTGTGGAATGGGGTTAAGAAGAGGCTGAGGCATAGCATTTTCGGGGGCAGGTAAGACAAATGCGGCAGTGCCCCGGCCCCACCCCCACCTCCATGGCAGCATTTGTCTTCTGGTCAAAGTCTAAAACTTAAGAGGATGTTCCTGAAGAAGGCCATAAGTGGATACCCTCTTTCTGCAGCCTTATGTGGCTTCTTAATTAAGTAATTACTCTCTTTGTGTAGTTGTCAGTCATCCCTGTCTGGTTCTCACTTGAAAGAGGATACCAGGGATGAATTTTGACTGTCGAGAAGCATTTATTGAGCACCTACTATGAGCCAAGCAGCTTCCACGCGGTGAGGCCAAAATGCCTGCTTTCATCACACAGGAATGGGGAAGAAAAAGTTAAAGTGGCAGAAAGAAGAAACGGGAGAGTCTCTGTGGGACTCAACTCTGTGGGATTCTAGGAAAGGGAGAGAAAATAAATACAAGATGCACCCTAGCCCCCAGAAAACTTGGAATTCCACGAATAAATATAAGGATGAGAACCCAGACTCAGTGCCTAGTTTGGGGCTTTGTTTTTTTTTTTTAATTTTTATTTATTTATGATAGTCACACACAGAGAGAGAGAGGGGCAGAGATACAGGCAGAGGGAGAAGCAGGCTCCATGCACCAGGAGCCTGACATGGGATTCGATCCCAGGTCTCTAGGATCCCACCCTGGGCCAAAGGCAGGCACCAAACCACTGCGCCACCCAGGGATCCCTAGTTTGGGGCTTTGGATGCAGCAGGGATTAAGTATAGGTTTGTTGAATGGGTGGGTGTTCTGGGGCTGATGACTGAACTCCTAACCCTGGAAACCCAGGCTTTTGCAAAATGGTGAGGAGATCTTGTGAGTGACTGTTGGACAAGTCTGGGCAAGACAAGGCTGCATCTGGAAGAACAGTCAGGAGCAGGTTATGCTGAGCTGGGGCAGGAGCCCGCAGGTGGAGTCGGGAGCGGCAGCTCGGGGCCAGCCTGCCTGGGTGCCATCTCGTCTCCACGGCCACTTTCCAGCTGACCTTAGCAAGTGACTTAGCTTCTCTGTGCCTCAGTTTCCTTATTGAAACGATGATGATGATGGTGTCTGCCTCACAGGATTCTTGTGAGGCTTCAAGGAGTCCATATAGGTAGGTGCTTCCATCAAGGCTTCGCAGACAGGCAGTGCTACCTTAGTATTAGCTGCTATTATTTCTTTGTGGGCAGGACCCAGTGGGCTGGCGTGGTCCTCTCTGGACTAGAAGCAAAAAATCCTACAGCGTGAAGCTTGTGAGGTCTGCAGGGAAGGAGGAAAGAAATCCAGAAGCAGCTCGACAGGTGTGTGTGTGGGGGTTAGTTCTGCTTCTGGCATTGGGTATTCATGCCTGCCCACTTCATTCTTTTTCAAAACAGAGTGGAATAGGTATCTGTTTTTCTGTTTTTAGGTCCTTTTCGGAAAGTGAATAGTTAATAACATGGCCATGATGAGTGGCAACGATTTTCCATGGATGGCTAACACCACCTCCTCCCCCAATCGCCCCTCCCCGCCACGACTACCTTTCCCTGACTTTTTCTACTTCTGTCTCATCCTCAATTTCCCCCCAGTGGTTCACCAGAGTGATAAGGGTTTTGGGAGAAAGACAATCTTGCTCCCTACCATCACTGGTGTCACCCTGGGCAAGTCATTTTACCTCTGTGTTTTAGCTTCCTCATCGGTAAGGTGGCTTTCTGGGTAAAAACTAATGATGATGTGCACCAGGCGCCTAGGAAAGGTTTGTTACGTCCACGGAGATGTTGGGTAAATAAATGGTGGCTTATGTGCACAGTGTGGACAAACCAGCAAGTATTGCCTGCTGATTTCCTTTGCAGGTCCTGAAATGTGCCATTCACTTCCCGAGAACTGGTGGCCATGATTTCAACCTGGAATATGAGTTTCCAGGTTGAGCAAGACCGCTTGAGGCCTCCAGGAAGCCAAAATGTGGCCTTCCAGTGATCTGGGCCACCGCACCTGGCAGGAAGAACAAAGCTGTCCTTTACATCCCGACAGGGACTTGTCCCTGTGTCTAGACGGCTCAACTCTCTTGGCCCACACTTCCGACTGGCTGGGTATACACAGCTGACCCGGGTTTGAGAGGGGAGGCTTCACTACTGAGCTGCTTAAGGGAAAAACAGTCTCTCTGTTCTCTGTCAGAAAACACACACACACACACACACACACACACACACACACACACAAACCGCTCCACGTGTGAGGTAACATCCTGGGATGAGAGTCTGGTCTTGTTTTCCTGTTCCTTTAACAATCTACTTTGCTGAATGGAAATGAAATTGCTCCATTACATCCCTGAACACTGCATCGGAGAGACAAAACAGATGAAACAAAAAAATCCCAGTCTGAAGAGGCGGAATCTAAAACTGAATAGAGGGACAAATGTTTTCCAGAAACAATTAGATTTGATTTTCAGACCAAGAAATGGAATCAGCAGAGATGTCTTAGGATCGCGCGGTTCTGCTGAGCTTTTTACGAATGAAACCATGGTGCAGAAACCACCGAGTCCTAGTGGCTGCTGCTGTCGGAACAGGATCATTTAATTATTAGAACAACTCTGAGGTTGGTACTCTTATCCCCATTTCATAGGGGATAAAACTGAGGTACACAATGAGCTTAGTGACTTGCTGAAGGTCCTATAACTAATAAGCAGGGAGCTGGAATCTCAACCATGATCATAACCAGTACCACCTCTCATGATCTAGAAGAAACTTGGTGCCCAGGGCCAAGAGCAGCTGAACAGGCTCCCAAGACACCCAGGGCCTACCAGGTGCCAGGAAACAACTCATGCTGGTTCAGGACGTCACCACTTTTGGAAGACATTCTCCTATCCTGGGCACTTGGAAGTCCACCATAATCTCAAGTGTTATATTTATCCCCATTTCACAGCTGGGAACAATGAGGCTCGGGGGGGGTAAACAACTTCTCTGAGGTCACACACATTCTGTCCTAACTTCCAGGCACTGTTCTCTCCCCGATGATGTATAATCAAGCTGTTTTGTGTGAGGGGGGTGGGGTGGGCGGAAGGTTTAGACATTGATGAACTTGTCTGTGCCTAGCACTGTGCTTCGCCCCAAGGAAGGAGCAAGGGCAGCAGAGTGGGCACTGTCTTCAGAGCCACACCAGCGGCTGTCTGACCTTGGCCAAGTGACAATGTCTCTGGACTTCGGTGTTTTGGTCCATAAAACAGTATAACAGCAGTTCCTAGGACCTAAGTTCCTTGTCAGCGGGGAATTTGCCTGTTCGTGGCTGGATCCCCAGCATGTTACATAATATTTGGCATGGAGTTGACGCTCGATTAAAAGGTTTTTACAGAGCGAATAAACATATGAACCAAAAAAAAAAAAATCACTTCATAGTGCTTCTGCAGAAATTAAATGAGGTACTGTGTGCATGGTGCATAAAATGGAACCGTTAAAAATGCCAATTGCCCTATATTCATGATCTCCCAAGAATCCTAGGATAGAGATCTGACTCTGTCCATTTTATGCAAGAGGAAAACCAGAGAAGAGGGCAGGGAGTAAAAGAATTCTTAGGGGAGAGCTCATCCCTGTTAATAAAAAATGTTGTTATAAAAAAGATTTGGGGCGCCTGGGTGGCTTAGTAGGTTAATTGCCTTCAGCTCAGGTCATGATCCCAGGGTCCTGGGATCGAGCCCCACATCAGGCTCCCTGCTAAACCGGGAGCCTGCTTCTCTCTCTCCCTCTCCCCCTGCTCATGCTTTCTGTCTCTCTCAAATAAATAAATAATATCTTTAAAAAAAATTCAAAGAATTAAAAAAAAAAGAGTCACAGCAAGGAACTGTAGGAAGGTTCTAGAGTCAGTCCAGGGTGAAGAGAAGGGCTGTGGGTCCAGACTGGTGGGCTAATCTGCCTCCCTCCTGGGTCCTCTGCTCCCAGGGGCATCTGTGGACCAGGCAGGAAGGCTGGAGTCCCCACCTCTGCATTTGCCATCAACCTCTCCTGTCTGCAGAGAGCTCGGGCCCAGACACTGAGTGCCCAGCTGTGCTCTTGTTGGAGGTGAGAGTGATCCTAATGAACCGCAGGCTGATGAATCGCTGATTGCCGGAGAGAAAATGAAGACTGAGCTGATTGAAACTCTTAATAAAGCCCATTCTTTGGAAAGGGTCTGGCTTGGCAGGTGGGAAGACCAGGGATCTTTCTGGGGTCCGATGGGAGATTTTTAAAGATGGTCCTAGGAACTGGTGAGGATGACAGGGAAAGAGAAAGAACAGAAGAAGCGCTCAGGGCAAGCGCACACAGATTTGCCTCTGAATTCCAATTGTAAAAGGGTTTACAGAAATTGATTGCTTGTTACAACTTGAGCTTCGCAAAGCCAATTATGCTGGAAATAATCCCAGCGGCCACACCCTCTTCCTGCGGCCGTGCAGCAGCGTCTCCTGCAGCGCCTCTGAAGAGAAGCCAGCTCCCCTGCAGCAGGCGTCACCCCCTTGCTGTCCCTTCCTCCCAAAGTGAATTTCTCCACCTAATTTAATTGCAAAAGCCCTTGCCAACGCTCACACCTCCCCTATGATGCGATTACTATTGGCTCGTCAATTTGCCACCACCTGTGTGCTGCCCACCCCCCACCCTTAAGGATGGGGAGCGAGAGGGAGACCAATGCCAACATTAATTGCGATTTCATACAGTTCATTGGTGATGACCCCGTGGAGAGGGACGGGGGAAATCAATTCTGGTGATTGAAAAACAATAGGAGAATTACGAGGCCATGCTGAAATCTTCTGGAATGGGCAGAAAAATGCCTCTCTGGATATTCGGTCCGTGGTCAGTTGAGACTGTTTGTCATTCAGCGTAGCACCATTTGAACATTTCTTGAGGACACGCTGTGCCAGCCACTGTACAGACATGGGAGGAGACAGACCAGGACAAAATCCAGGGCCTCGTGTGGGTTTCTGTCACTGGGTGGAGGAGGTGGGGGTGGGGGGTGGTCTAGATACTCAGACGGAGAAAAAGGAGATGGGACAAAATTAGGAGAGAGTAGTGCCACCTTCTCTTCCACACATGACATCACCTTCTAAAGACGTGACAATGCCAGACGGGGCAGATGGATCTTCGCTTCATGGTGTGGTCCAGAGTGACCTGATCAGAAGCCCTCAGGAAGCTGGGTGGTACAGGACAGCTCATTCTAGCACTTTCCGAAGGAGACAAGCAGTCTGAATGCAGACTGAGGGACTAGAGATGGGTGGCTCTTTGGGGTTATGAGTCGCTTCTCCCCATTTAAGGAAGGGAATGGCTGCTGCCTGGTCCTCACATTCCCTTTTGAAAAAGAGAATGTCCCTGGAGAAGGGGGTGGGGCTCCTGCTGCTGGATGGAGCTTTCTGTACAACCCTGGACAAGAGAAGCTATCCAGGACCACCCAGGGCAGGAGGCTGGCTTCAGATGCAGCTCTCAGGCTGGCCAGGGCCCAAGGGAAACACTGGTGGGCCTGGGTCACGGCCATACCCCATCCCATGATGAGCCCTGGTGGTCAGGCATGGTACGGGTGGAAACACCCACAGGAAGAGACCCAGACGCAAGGCAAGGGGACGGGAGAAGCTTCATCTGTCTATCCATATTTCCAGGTTTTGATGCTTTTCCTTCTCCTTTCCTTTTTATCCACTCACATGCACCAATCACCCTATCCCTTTCCCTTCTCTGTCACACATGCATGCATGCACGTACACACACACACACTCCCACATGTGTGCACATGAGCTCAGCAATGAGATCTGGTTCAGGGACACCTGGGTGGCTCAGTGGTTGAGCGTCTGCCCTCGGCTCAGGGATCCTGGGGTCCTGGGATCCAGTCCTGCATCGGGCTCCCTGTAGGGAGCCTGTTTCTCCCTCTGCCTGTCTCTGCCTCTCTCTGTGTGTCTCTTATGAATAAGAATAAGAATAATAAATCTTCAATAGATCTGGTTCAGATCCTGCCTCTGACACTCTGATCCTGGGCCCGTGACTTAACCTCTTTGAGTCTCCATTTCCTTGTCTATACAATGAAGACAAGGATGATAGGACCTTCCTTCAAGGACAATGATGGGGAGTAAATGTATAAGGCTCACGTCTTATCTGCTTGGACCTAAGTAATGCTGTCTGAATGAGAGCCATCCTAACTGCTCAGTTCCTCCATTATGTCTTCACCAACAATGATGACAGTGACAACTTTTTATTATGTGTTTGCCTCTTCAGAAGCACTCAGTGTTAGCTATTACGATAATTATAATAATTTTGTTAATTCCGTTATATTGCTTAACATTTAGAAAAGATTAATAGACTAATTTTTAGAGCACTTTTAGGTTTATGGAAAAAATGTGCAGAAACTACAGAGTTCCCATAGCATTCCTCTCCCCACTGCGATTTCCTCTCTTATTACCATCTTGCACTGGTGTGGTACACTTGTGACAACTGATGAACTACACGGATACAACCAAACTGATGATTAACCAAAGTTCACAGTTTACATAAGGGTTCACTCTGTGTGTTGTACAGTTAATGGGTTTTGACAAATGTGTGACATGCATCCACCACTCCAGTATCACACAGAATAGTTTCCCTGCCATAAACCCCCCTCCCGACCCCCCGTGCTCCACCTGGTCATTCCTCTCTCCCTCCCTGCTCACCCCTGGCAACCAGTCATCTTTTTACCATCTCTATAGTTTTATCTTTACTAGAATGTGATGGAGTTGGAATCATATGGTATGCAACCATTTAATTGGCTTCTTTCATTTACCAATCTGAATTTAAGTTTCCTGCAAATCTTTTCTTGGCCTGCAAGGTCATTTCTTTTTCTTTTCTTTTCAAGACGTATTTATTTTAGAGAGAGAGAGAGAGAGAGAGAGAGTGAGAGAGAGCACTCACGAGTGGGAGGAGGGGCAGAGGGAGAGAGAGAATCCACAAGCAGACTCCCTGCTGAGCCTGGAGACCTAAGCGCAGGGCTCCATCCCAGGACCCTGAGACCATGACCATAGCCAAAACCAAGAGCTGGGGCGCCCAACCAACTGAGCCGCTCAGGCACCCCAGCTCATTTCTTTTTACAACTGAATAACCCTCCATTGTGTGGCTATACCATAGTTTCTTGTATCCGTTCACCTACTGAAGGGCATCTTAGCTGTTGCCAATTTTTGGTGTATACTGTGTAACTTTTAATAGCATGTTTGTGCATTTTAATTGATTTTTTTTTCCCCAGCTTTTCGGAAACACTGAGCTAAATATACATATACTCAACTCTCCACTAATGTGGCTAAACACACAGAGCAAGCAACTTCTGTGTCAGGTATAGATACCAGCAGAGTCCACCAGGCCACAGGGTCAACATTCCAGGCTATGTGATTTTGGAACAGGCCTGAAAAATCCTATCCCTGCAACACTGTTGGGTGCTCAGGATATAATCAGGATTTCTTAACCTTGGCACAAGTGACATTTGGGGCCAGCTAACTGCATCACGTGCATTGTAGGATGCTGAGCAGTGCACTAAGTCTTTTACCTACTAGATGCCAGCAGTGACCCTGCCTCAAATTGGGATGAACACAAAGTTTCCCCAGACCTTGCCAAATGTCCCTTAGGGGACAAAACTGCTCCTGACTCCTCCCACTGCAGACAACCACTGTTTTGTTTTTATTAAAAAATTTTTTTAGGGACACTTGGGTGGCTCAGTGGTTGAGAATCTGCCTTCAGCTCAGCGCATGATCCCCAGGTCCTCGGATCGAGTCCTGCAACAGGGTCCTGATCCATAGGGAACCTGCTTCTCCCTTTGCCTCTGTCTTGCTCATGAATAAATAAAATCTTAAAAAAAAATAAAAATAAAAAAAATTTAAAAAGATTTTATCTATTAGAGAGATTGAGCGTAAGCGGCGGGGGTGGCGGTGGTGGTGGTGGTGGTGGTGGTGTGTGGTACAGAAGGGCTGAAGGGAGGCAGGCTCCCTGGAGTAGGGAGCCCAGCTTGGGGCCGGATCCCAGGACCCTGGATGATGACCTGAGCCAAAGGCAGACATTTACCCAACTGAGCCACCCAGGTGCCCCAGAACCACTGCTGTAAATATTTTGTTATTATCTGCTGCCATGATGAGAACTTTCAATGCCACCCCAAACCTCCCACATAAACCCCCACCCTTACAGAGGGCAGGTGGTGCCCTGGCCTCCAGAGGCCTCCCAGCAATTTTGCCCTTTGGTTGTGTTTGCTTTGATCACAACCAAGCACTGCCACTATGCTGATTGGCTTCTGGATGTTTCCTCCAGAGACAACGAAATTCAACATCCTGATGACTTTAAGCTGTCACTGACTTGCCAAATACCACAGAACAAGGGTTGGGCCTGTCTCCTAACTATAATCCAGTGGCTTTCTCATGAGCCAGAAGGGTCTCACCAGAGGAGTCAGGACAGGCAACAATCTGCTCTTGTGCTCACCCCAGTGTCTCCATCAACAAGTCTATAGGTTCTTCCTCCAAGATACTCCTGGAACCTGGCCGCTTCCCCCAGCTTTGCTTGTCCATCCCTGGTCCCAGCTGTCATCTGCTCTCCCGCTCTGACTTTTGTTCCCCAGCGATTGTGTTTCTGCTTGGCTTCGAGGCAATAACAAGTCTAAATCCAACCACGTCACTCTGTCTCCTGTGGCTTCCCAGTTTTGTTTCGGGGTTCTGTAGTGTCCCTGCCTCCACCCCCAAAGGGAGATGTCTTTAAGTGGGAATATGAAGCAGGAGAGGTGGGACGTGGAAGGGTTGGTCAAGAGCAAGTGCTGAGCCCTGCAGAGGGACCTCCCTCCATGTGCTGGATTTGCTTGTGCCCCACCCCCACCGCACCCCGGGGTGCCCGCAGCCTGCTCCTGAGTCTACCACTTTTCTCCCGTGAGGGCTAGGCTGTGGCCTGGCCTACAACCTACTCTCTACTCGGGGGTGGCTGCAGCTTCTGGGCTCTGGTCCCATCCAATCAGTCCTGAGGACCCTCGTCGCAGAGGGGCCAGCTCGGCCCTGGGCACACAGAGGAGAATATCCGTACTGATAGGGAGCCTGACCCCTTTGTGCATGTGAGACAGGAGGCCCGGAGCAGCTCTCCTACCCCATGGGCTTTTCTGAGACAGCCCTGTCAGGTCTGCTATACCGCCTGTCTTGCAAATGTAAATATATTCCAACACGATTGTTGTATTAGAGGCTGAGTGGGATATACTATGGCTTTTGCACGTGCTTGTGCCAGAGTTCATCCACGAGAAACAGCAGCTGAACAGACTGTATCCCGCTGAACCAGACCACACAGAAATACACACAATGCACAGGTGCGTGCACCTCAAATGTGTGCCAGCTACCTCAGTTTACCTCCTGTGTTATGAGCCCCAGCTGTCCACAGCTGGTGTTCCAGCTCTCCGTTGGGTTTTGCCTTCCTTCTACTACCTTACAAGTAACCCACAAGCTGCCACCCAGTTCCTTTAACACAAGAGAGAATGTCTTACAATTATTGCAAGAGAGAACGCCTTACAATTGCAGGAGTTGTACATTGCTAGACCATGTGTAATGTGTAAAACTGAGCTATTGCTTTTATTAGGTTGTCTTTTTTTCAAATGTGACATGACAAAGTTTTCTGAGTGTTGCGTCCCTAACCTCATTTCCCCTGCAATTAAGCCTCAGGATTTTTACTGTGCAGTGTTGCATAATGTGGTGGATTTGGGAAACACATTATGTGGCATGACAGTAGGGCTGACTACATTCCACATTGCCACTCTGAAGACATCCCGTGTGTCAGAGCAACGGGCTGGAGTTCCTCGTGAAGCGGTCATCTGGAGCATCCTAAGCATTGTTTTGTTTTACTTCCCCTTCCCCTTGTTTTTGTTGCTGCCCGGGATTGCACATCTGTTCCCATGCCCTCATCAAGAATTAGCAAACTTTGTCTCAGCCTCTGTTCTCTAGGGAACCCAGGCTAGGATACAACATTGCACACTGAGGGAACAGCAAGTGCAAAAGGTAGAAGCAGGCTTGGTGTCCCTGGGAACAGGAAGAAAGCCAGTGAGCACGGCTGATGCTCAGTGGAGGGGAGGGTACAGGCTTGATGGGCAGAAAAGGCGGGATCTTTTATTTAGGATTTGATCAGACAGGGAAAGGAGTTTGGACATCAGCTGAATTGCATTGAGAAGCTACTAGATGGTTATAATCGTTGGGAGTGGCAGGGTTTGGTGTGTATATTAAAAAGGTAACCCTGGCTGAGGTGTGAAGGATGGATCGTAAGCAGCAGAACTGTAATTGGTTGGTTGGTTGGTTGGTTGGGGACCTCGTAGGTCCAGGTGGGAGATGGGGTGAGAGAAGTAGGGCTCAGAGGTAGCAGGGATCCCAGTTGCCCCTGTGGTCTTGGGAAGAAAGGCAGCAATTCCAGGGGACCCAAGGTCTGGTTTTGTGCATTTCATTACTTTGCAATTTGGGGCAGGTCATTCTTTAGCGAAAGGAAGAAAAAACATTTAAAAAATTAATGGAGATTCTTGAGGGTGGAGGCAAAGTTGCAAAAGTGCAAAGCTCATCTGCTGGCTTTGGAATTAAAAATAAAGACAGGGGTGTGTGGGTGTGGGTGTTTGACAAATTATGCAAGGAAAGGCGGTTGCTTCCATTCATCCCTTTCAGGGAACAATAACCACAACATGATAAGCCGCAGTGCAAAGCTTGTCTCTGTCTGAAACGTGGCCAAAGAAAGGAAAGATTAATCACACAGGGAAGGCTGATATCTCAGGGGCAGATTAAGACAACAAGCTAGCAATTTTGAGTCTGATTAGAAACAGCTAAAATCAGAACTTCCAGTTAAGGACTATACTTTACACAGCCCTCTTTTTTGAGGGGGGGGGGCGCAGGGGAGTAGGGAGGGAGATTGATTTAGGTTAATTAAACCTGGTGCTTAATTAGGTGTGCTCAGATACAAACTATAACCTTTTTGCATGGTTAATGCAAACCTGGGTTCGCAGCTCTGTGAAATTTCCGGGCTGCAAGTTTTGAGGAGACGGGGAGGTTTCCATCGGCTACATGAATACAGGCATTTTTCTAATAGTGAGAGTTATGGAATGGTAGGATGGGTAACTGACTTAGTGACGGGACAGATTCCTCTGCTCAGGGGAGCCAGGAAGACTGGAATAACAGAGAGGGCCTAGATTTGGGGGTCAGAGAAGATGGGTTCTCATTCTTGGGGCCTCTCAGCAGGGAGACCCTGGCACATCATCTGTCCTCACAGACTTCTCAATATTTTCTTTTCTTTTTTTTTTTTAAGACTTAATAATTTATTTGAGAGAGAGAGAACACAAGCAGGGAGGAGGGGCAGAGGGAGGGGGAGAAGCAAGCTCCCCGCTGAGCAGGGAGCCCGATGAAGGACATGATTCCAGGACCCCGGGAACATGACCTGAGCCGACGGCAGACACCTAACCGACTGAGCCATCCAGGCACCCTGCTCCTTGATATTTTCATCAAGAGGGATTCCCTTCATGACTCTACCTCATGCCCCATAAGTTCTCGTCCACAAGCTACACTTATCAGGCCCTACTTTATTTCCATTTATGATTAATCAAAAATGCACACAGTAATAGCAATAGGAACACTTAGCATGTGCTTGGTCTGTTCATTCCAGGTACTGCAGGAAGCACCTGACACGGATGAACTGCCTGATTCCCTTACCATTTCTAAGAGGTAAGCACTATTGTCCCCACTTTACAGAGAAGCAAACAGAGGCACAGAGAAATAAAGTAACCTCCCCAAGGTCACACAGATCAGCAAATGATAAAACAGAAATCTGGACCTGAGATTCTGATGGAACACAAGGAAACAGTTTTAGTTTGTGTTGTGGCCTTGATCTCTTTTGTGTCCCCTAAGAGCTGGCAGCCAAAATGTCACTGCTCCAGCCTTTTCTAAAAATTTCAAGATTTTTACTTGAGAGAGAGATCAAGTGAGTGAGAGAGGGTGAGCACAAGCGCTGGGGATGGATATTGGCAGAGGGAGAAGCAGACTCCCCGTTGAACAGAGAGCCCCACGTAGGGCTCGATCCCAGGACCCTGAGATCATGATCTGAGCTGAAGGCACTTAACTGACTGAGCCACCCAGGGGCCCCTGTTTTTTTTTTTTTTGCTTGTTTGTTTGTTTGTTTTGTTTTTTTATTATTGTAAAACAGATACTCATCCCTGCTTTAACCTCCCTCTAGGACTTAAAAGGCCCTGATGTTGAGATGCTTAGAAAGATTTACAGACACCTGGTGCATAAGGAGGAGGGTGGAGAGGCCTGTGTGCTCAAGCTGGCTCCTGTTAGCAACGCTCACGTGCCCAGCAAATGAACTGGTGGTGATAATGCACTTGAATCAGAGGAATTTGGTCACGCAGGTCATTTGGTGTTAATCAAGTGTTAGGACTTACAGAGATGAGGCCACTGCCTTTTGAGTCATTGGGCTCAGTGAAATCAAACTTTGGCAGGATTTTTTTCTCCCTGTCGTTTTTTGGGATGTGAACTCAGAGGTTCCCTAACATGATGTTCCTACGGTCTGAAGGGGCCTGATGCTTGGGCAGCATCTGCTTTAGATGCTTTTTAGAGCAGTGGCAGTGTTTTACCTTCACTTCTGTTGTGTGTTCTCCCCCTTGTGCTTCTCAATCTGAAGCTTCCAGGTGGACAATGACAGCTTGTATTTATGGTGTCCCTGCTGAATCTCTACATGGGAAGCAGAAGTGCACATTCTCTGGAGGCAGACAGCCTATGGCCTCACCCCAGCTCCCCTGTCGTGGGACCTCTGGCAGGTCACTGTCACTGAACCTTAGCTGCCTAGCTATAACAATGGGGTAAGAATAGTACTTCCCTTAAAAGTGGTTTTGAGGGTTAAATGAGAGTGCTAGGAACATTTCCAACTCAAGAATCTTGGTCATTATTTTTAAACTCATTTATGAAGATTCTCTCCAGAGGCACAGGTGACATATCCAAGGCCACAGGTATGCAGGAGACAGAATCGGGATTTGAACACAGTCCCTATTGCTAAGTTGGAGATCAATGATGGAAGAAAGGGAGGGAGAGAGGGAGGGAAAGAGGAAAGGAGGGAAAAGGAGGGGGAAGGGGAAGGAGGCAGACGGAGAGCGAGCGAGCTGTGTTCTACACATGGCTTTGCCACTCTGAGAAAGTCACTTCAACTCTCTGGGCCTCAGTTTCCTCATCTGTGAGGTGGGAATAATGCTAGTCCTTATTGTTATGACAAGTATCAAGTATAACATAAACTCAAGGTATTGGGCTACTATTTAAAAAAATGACATGGAATAAAATAGAATTCCTTAGATAGACTTTCATTTCATTTGACCTGTATTTCTAGACAGACTGTCTTTAGGGCAAACCTGGGGTACCAAATTCTGCCAGGAGGCACATGGCTAACCTGGAGTTCCCGGGGCTGTACTGTCCCTGCTGTGCAGGGAAGCAGCTTAGGACAAGCAATACGTCCAAGCCAAGTCCTCCCGGGAGTACACCAGGTCCCCTTCCTCTAGTGATGGGTTCTACTTGTCACTGCAGACACCTTGGGTCAGGGATCAGCTATGATGTTGAAGGTACAGATGATGACTTAAATGTCATGTGTTGAGGACTCGCTCTGAGGTCAAGGTTACCTTGTAGCTCCTGGACCAGAAGAAATGAAGTGACTATTTCCAAGTTTGTCTTTGAAGATTCCTCCTCCCAGATGGCTTGATACTCTCATCTGGTGGACTTCAGGAAGCATGTTATTGGTTGCAAGGAGAGTGCTGATTCTGTATCCCTCCCTGAATCCATCCAGACACTTTGACATGGAACCCTGTTGAGCCTCCCAATGTGACTATTTTGTGATGTATTTTGGCCAACTGGATGTCTGTAAGGAGACAGACTGGCAGCCAAGGCTTGCAAAAGTGCTGGCACCTTTCAGCTTGCACCCTCGCTCCTCGGCCACCACCATGAGAATATGCCTGGGCAAGACTACTGCAGGGTTAACCATGTGTGGAGCTTTATCAACTCACCCCTCATTCCAGCTGAGGTCACCTTAGGTTCGCCAACCCCAAAGATCCGGGTAAACCCAGCATGATCAGCAGAGTCGCTTCACCTTTAGCTAACCTCAGGCTCATGAGTGGACCCAGCCCACAAAGGCTAAATCCTGTAGATGATGAGCTAAGTAAGTGCCTCTTGTTCACTAGTGAGGTTGGTGGTTGGTTGTTATGGAGCACTATTGCGGCAATAAATACCTGGTACACACACATATGTACACGTTGAAATATATAGCACACTATGGCTTCAGTTCTAATTTGCTACACAATCTAAACATTCCTTTCTCTGCTTTTGGACATACTGGTGCAAAAAGTTTCCATCTTCCATATACACGCCCACTTAATGTAGACAACTGTCACATTTCCCCAATGAAATCCTGATACAAGAACATGGAAAATCCTAAACGCTTTTCTCTCCTCCTTATGTCTCATAAATAAGAAGCCAATGTATATTTTAAATAGATAGGTCCTATTTGTTTAGGAGAAGCTCCCATTCAATGCCAAGGATCTGCCCTTTGGATAGGCAACCAGACTGTGGTTCTCCCCCAAATGTACCTTCTCTAAGCCCCTCAGGGTCCCCCTACTTAGAATTGCTCCTCTGCCTTCACATCTCATCCTCTAATTGTGAAGAGGCATGAGCGTTCAAGGGACCTACAGCCACTGGCCCCAGATGGCCGGCCCAGGAGCCGAGGGCGAGGCACCTGGACCTCCCCAGCGCCCCTCGTGTGCTTCTCTCCCTGCTGCACTTTGCCTTTTGCTAGGTGGCAAATGCAGACAAACCATGTTCCGATCCCCCCTTACTAGTAGCCTCACAACTTCAGGCAAGTTCCCCAGCCCCTGTAAGCCTCAGCCTCCTGGTCTGCGTGGCGAAGATAATGAGCGTATCTATCTCACAGGACTGCCGTGAGGATTAAATGAGATAGTAGAGCGCCAGCACTCGGCATTGTGCAAGGCACAGTAAGCCCTTGATAGATGTGAGCTATTATTATAATTGTATGCATGGTGCCATGGGAACCTGAAATCCTAGCTAGCAGTTATTTAATACTTACCATGTGCCTACTGTTTTGAGTATTTTAAGAACTGTTTTAGTGCTTTTTATACGTTTATTTCATTTTTTAAACCTCATGACAACAGTCAGGTTGTCATATAGGTAGTGTTATCTTCAGGTTACGGATGGAAAAACAGAGGCACAGAGAAGTTAAGTAACCTACCTGAGAGCACACAGCTAACAGATCACCGTGATAGCATTCTCCACTCTCCCTACTTTATTATCGTTATTCACCCATCCTTCCCACCGGGGAGCGGGGGGGGGGGGGGGGCTGGAATGTGTAATTAATTTGTGGCTTCTCAGTGCTTAGCCCATGGCAGACCATCATACTAGTGGAGGTTGCCACCGAATGTTCCACATCCCCCCTGGTCTTTTCTCTTTCGGCATTGACCCCTTGAGGGCACAGGACTGGGTCTCCTGATCCCTGCACCTGCTCCTTACTGAATCGACCGGGTGGGACCAGATGGTGCCTTGAAGAGGAAACGAGCTCCTTCTCACAGTGGCACACACATGCTCCGGGCTCTCCACACGCCGTCTCACAATCCAGCTGGATTCAAGACACAGGAAGCAAACAAGGCTTTCAGCAGCCTCAGGCGAGCAGGGGTGAAATTAGTAGATTGGTGTACAAAGAAGCGTTTAATAATGCTATCACGCTACCCGTCCTCACGGAGCCGTTGTGACATTCTGCATTAAAGAAGTGACAACTCTCAATTGCTGCACATAACGGAGGCCTGGCATCACGTTGGCTCCCAGCCCCCCCAGAACACTTGCATTTTCTGGCGACGGATGGCATGCATACAGGGATCGGGGGAAACTGATGGCTTCGTACAAAAATGTCCTTGTAGACCCCTCCAAGCCCTTTGTAGTGTGGTTGCTCTTCTGCTCGCCTGTCAGGAGCGTCGTTTTCGTTAAATATTGAGGAGCTGTTTGTTGAAATCCTGTCGTCATGGTAACCGGGTGGGGGGGAGGGGTGCTGACATAGTCTGGTGCTGCCCGAATTATTGCATATTAATCGGGTGCGTGGTGCTATTTAATGAGTTTCCCTGTGTGCCTCCCCATAACAAGGAATGTAGAGGACCCAGGGCCTTGGGGTTTCCCCCTGCTGTCACTGCTAAAGATGTGTTTGCTCACCGGTTCCTGGTGCTGTGCTGTTTGCTGGATAGATGGACAGACAGACGAACGGATGAACAGACGGATGGATGGATGGAGAGACGGATGAATGCCAGGAACAAAATTGCACATGTTCTCGGTAGAGCTGTTTCTGACCACTCTCCCATTTTATAGTGGGAAGGAATTTGGCCAGAGAGATAGGGAAAGTCGGGGAGGTCAAGAAAATAAATGGGGGGCAAGCATGGCCAATGGTTCCCTTGCCCAAAAATAGAACAAATGGCCAGAACCTGGAGACAAAGCCGATGAGCACAGATGAGCCGATGAGCGTAGGCCTGCCTGGCTGGGTTCAAATCCTCGCTCCGTGTCCTCCCACCGTGTCACTCAGGAAGGAGTGGCCTGCCCTCCCTCCCCACGTGTCAGAGGGGTCAGAACCGTGTTTACTCCCTGGGCTGGTGAGGGGAGGCCTGATGATGCTCTCAGCACAGTGCTCGTCCAGAGTAAGTGCCCGATCACAGAGTGACCGCCACCCCTGCATTGGTGCCCCTGCCAGTAGGAAAAGCCCCAAGAGAGGCGCCACGGTGCTTTCCTGGTCTAAAAGGTCTAGTTGGGCCCTGACCATCCAGGGCAGGATCCAAACCCAGGTCCCATTGACTCTACTGTCATGCCATGTTCTCTCTGAGGTCGGCAAACCTTTTCTGGAAAGGGCCAGATAGTCAATATTTTAGGCTTGGTGGGTCACATGCAGTCTCTGTTGCATATATATATATATATATATATATATATATATATATATATAATCCTTTAAAAATATAAAACCATTCTTAGCTCACAGGCTGCTCAGAGATAGGCATAGTTGGCTGATCCTTGCCATGCTGTCTTATGAGGAAACAGGAAAAATAAGGAAAGCAAAGTGAAAGGAGATGTCTACATGGCTTCTCTCACTAAAAGCAGGTTGAAGCTACACTTAAAAAAGGAAAACTTGGGCCGAGGAGTTTGTTTTATTTTAAAAATAAAAGCCTTGGTGATTCCTTGGAGTCTTGCAATGCTCATTCTATAGTTTATGAAAGGAGGCATAGAAAGGAGGGTGACCTGGCCAAGATCACCCCGCTGGGAAAGCACAGAGCCGGCACATAAACCCAGGGGTCTGGCGCCAGAGAACTTCGCCACCACCCCATCCATGTACCTCCACATGTCGAAAATAACCTTTGTTTTCTATTTTTCCAAGGCTCCGGAAATCCTCCACCAGCTGACCTGGTAAACAGCCAGACTCTGGGGTCTGGCAGATGTGTGATCCGGCCTCAACTCTACTGTTACTGAGTCTGTGACCTTGGAAAAGATTAACTTTTTTTGGTCTTCAGTGTCCTTGATGGTAAAATGGGGGATATATTTGCTGTGCCCTCCCTTTGAGTGGTTATGAGGTTAGCAAATAGCCTTGGATGTGGCAAATGCTGGCTAGATGTCACAATAGTTATGACGATGACTGTGGCGGGCAGAGACATAGCTCCCTTACCCTCAGATGCTCAGGCCCCAATCCGCAGAACCTGTGAATGTGTTCCCTTAAATGGCAAAGAGGAATTAAGGCTGCAGATGGAATTAAGGTTGCTAATCAGCTGGCCTTAAAATAAAGAGAATATCTTGGATTATCTGGGTAGGCACCATGGAATCACAAGAGTCCTTAGAGATTGAAGCCGGGCAGAAGAGTCGGCTTCAGAGTGATGCAGCAGGCGGGAAACTCAACTGGCCACTGCTGGCTTTGAAGATGGAAGAGGCTATAAACTAAGGAATTAGGGAAGCTTCTAGAAGCTGGAAAAGGCAAGCCATGGATCCCCACTGCCCCCACGCCCAGCCCAGAGCCTCCAGAAAGGAACGTATCCTGTTGACACCCTGGTTTTAGCTCAATGAGACCTATTTCAGAATTCTGACTTCCACAACTATTAAGTTTGTGAGGCTTCAGGCAATAAGTAGTTTGTGACAACAGCAAAAGGAAAAGGAGAACTGATACACTGCCATAGAAAGGAGAAGCCTCATCAGCGTGGAGCTCCGCCTGAAGCAAAGACAGCAGCAAAGACAGCATCCTGCACAGGCTGGAGGGTGACGGGCCTTTTCTGGATGCTCACTGATGCTGCTCAACCAGCAAACCTGGGCTCAGGCCTGTGACCTGACCCATCCCCACCCCTCAGGGCATTTGCTGGGATGGCCACCAAAGCAAAGCCCTCTTTCTGTGGGGGTTGCCGAGAGAGGCTGCTGGATCTTTGGGGGAGACTTGCCTGAGCAAAGCCCACACAGAAGAAATCTGAGTCTCGAGATGGAGAGAAGCGATGCCTGCTGACATTGTTTAGATCTTGCTGGGCTCAAAGCCAGGCCAGCTCAGACTTTTCAATTACATGAACTGCTTTTTTGTCTTATACTTCCGTCAATTTGAATTAGATCTCCAGCTTGCAACCAAAATTCTGACTAATATAATCAAATATTCACTTAAGTACTGTTACCTACTAGTTTCAGCTATTACCATTTCCTTGGCCAATAAACTTTGGGCCCTGAAATACCACGGAACAGGGTTTAGGGTAGGCCACTAGGGCAAGGTGTTGGATGGACGGTAGGGGACGGTGGGATGCCAGACGGATCCTGTTCACCTCAGATACACTGAATCTGCTCCTGGAGTAGGAGCAAAAGAAGCAAGTGGAAAGAGCACAGAACCCCTCACACATTGCTCACTGGGGGTATGGTTTGAACTTGCACCTGCATCTGTGCAGATGAGCACAGCCAATGCCTCTAATGGGCTCTTCATGTCCCATCTAGCAGGGTCGAGCACACTGCACACCAGTGGCACCTGGGACAGCTGTAGCTTGGTTTCCTGACTGACCTGTTTCTTCTGGTCTGGCCTCTTAAATGCTGTTAGTGTCTAAGGTTCTGTCCTCTGCTCCGAGCTGTCCCTGCGAGAGAGTGCAATCATCCCATGGCCTTGCCTTGCTCCTCCATCAGCCACCAATCTTCATTCCTCCCCTGGTCGGCCTAGGAGATGTGGCACGTGCCCTTCGGTAGTGGTGACAATGGCCCACGTTGATTTTTTACAGGACAGTGAGGGTGGGGTGGGGGCTACGGCACAGGGAGGGTGATGCAATTTGAAAAGGACCCAGCTGATGGTCATCTCTTCCTCCTCCCCGGGACTCCCCCCATCCGGTTGGCAACCACTGACCTATATATGGATGACTCGTGAATTAATCCATCCCATCCTGAAATTGCTTCTGTCCATGTTGGACATTTCCACTAGGAGGATGACACAAGTGCTAGTACTGTAATTAATAGCAAGGCCATTGCTAATGGGATGCAAGGTTGCTCTTACCGAGCACTCCCTCTGTGCCAGGCATAGCTCCTAACGCTACGTGTATGGACCCGTATGGCCCTCTTAGGTGGCTAATAACTGCAGAATCCCCATTATAGAGATGAAGACACTGAGGCTCTGGAAGAGGAAATGACCCCCGTAGGGTCACACAGCTAGTAAGTGGCTGAATCAGGATCTGGACTCCTGAGACCATCTGCTTAACCCCTGCTCTACGCTGCCTCCCAGTCCATGGGTGTCCCCTGAGTGTGTCAAATAAGACTTGCCCAGGGCCTTCTGTACCACTGGCACATTTTCCCTATCCACTCACGACCATGCCCAGCAGGATCACTCTCAGATTCCTATGCCAGGAAGTCATGGCTCCCTCCTGACTCCCCTGTTCTCGCTTTCTGTGTTCAAGGCCAGTCAATGCTTTCTCTGAATTGGCACCCTGGGGGCAACTTCCTGAGCTCCAGCCCTGCTGGGACAGCCCTCCCTCCGGGTTTACAGGGCTATGTCCTCTCCACGGCCAGCCCTCCTCTGCTGCCTCCTGACTGCCTCCCTCAGCCCATCTGTCCCTGTGTCTGTCCTGCCTTTGATGGGTCTTACCCACGGCCCACCCTCTGTACTGCGACCATGTCACATTTCTAAACCAGAGACCGCCTCATGTCACCTGCTTGGTGTAAAACTTCTGAAAGCTGCTTACTGCTTCCCACAGGTAGTCCAATCCTGCGCATGGCCTGTGAGGGTCTCTGGGCTTTGACTCATCTGAGCTTGCCCATCTCAACTGCCATCCCTGTTCCAGCAACACCGGACTTCTGGCATCTTCCCAATGTCTCAGACTTCCTCTGCGTCTGCACCTCTGTGCTTGCTTCCCCTGCTTCCCTACCTGCAGAAATTTTTCCCCTCCCTCAGGCTCTAGGTGAAAGCCACCTGCAAACCCACAGGCAGAATGAAGGACTTTGTGTCCGTGGGTAGGAAGCTTATAGCTTTGGTGTCAATCAGGCAATCACATGACACGCTGACTTCTGTATTTATTTACTTACTGCTTTTGATTTACTAACACTGTGCAGGTCCCCGTTGTAAGAACATTCCATAACTACCCTGTGAGATGGCCCATTTTACAGATGAAGAAATTGATGTACGGGGAAGTTAAATAACTTGGCCAAAATCAGGGACAGGCAAAGGTAGAGCCGGGATCCCAACCAAGCCCATCTAGCTCCAGAGTGCAGAGTCTTAATGACCCTGCAGTACCACCTCACACTAGGTGCTGGGATGGTAAAGTCCATGGGAATCCAGAGAGGGCACAAGGGCCCGAGAGGAAGCTGCAGGACATGCTGAGGGGACAGCCCTGGCTGCCTGGGGCCTCCAGGTTACAGCTTGTCAGGCATGCCTATGCTGGCCATGCCCTCTGACCTCAAGGCTTCCCCCATACCCCACAGAACTCTCAGCACCATAATTGGGAGCAATGGGATGAGGCTAGAGCAGGATGAGAGGAGGGACCCACAGCAGGGTCATCACACAGGGAGTGGAGGCTCAGGGGGAAGAATGAGAGAGAGTGAGGGACTTTCTCCTCTTCCCCTGCCCATGGGGCACTGGGCTGGGTGCTGGCCAGGTCTTCTCTTGGGGTGGAGTAGATGAAGCTCCTCAGGCAGGGGAGCAGGCCAGGGGCTGCACAGCTGCTCTGCTCCAGGCCTCAGGAGAGAGGCCAGAAGAGAAGCATGAGGTGGTCCAGGCCAGGGCCAGAGAAGATGGGGCAAATGCTCCAGGAGGCCAGGATAAAGGGCGTGCACTTGTCTGTTGTCTCCTTAGAACCTCTGCTCTCAGCCAACAGCCCAGGAGTCCTAACAAACTCTCCCGGGCTTCCCAGGCCCCTTCCCATGGCTCTTGGCTTCTGTGACCAGGAGTGTTGCCTCTCTAGCTGTGGGGGGTCCTCTCTCTGCCTCATGTAGATTTTTGGGCTTGATTTTTTTTTTTTTCTAAAGTGAGAATTTCTTCTTTCTCCTAAATATTCTCAGGGATTAAGGCTGAAACTGGAATTCCATTTCAAATTTTGTACCCATTTTTAACAAGTAGATCCCCTCCTTTGGCATGCTTATGTTCAAATTCACTTGGTATCAGTTTGACATTTGAGCACTTTTGCTGTCCTGACTCTCCCTAGAGTAGGAGTGGCATTTGGGTGCTGACACTTGCTGAGCTAAAGGGCAGATGTGCACATGGTCCAGTCACCATGTGGTTCAGCATTCTCTAGAGAGACCCAAACCAAAGCCTTCATGCACATGCCTGTCAGGACCCTGGGACCATCAGCTACTCCCCCCAGAGGACCAAGAGTAACACAAGTTGAAGCTTTAAGCGGACCTTTCCCATTGAAAAATCATTGAGAATAAAAAGGAAGAGCCTCTGAGAAACCAACAGGAGTCATTTGAAAAGTATGATGCTATTTTAAAAAAATCTATCTGTAACAGCATTTTCTCGAACATATTGTAAGAAGAAAGCTATGCTTTCAGGGGGACTATAGATAGGAGGTGGTACGGGGGAGAAGAAATAGCATTTTTGACCATCTTTTGTGAGCAAGATCGCCGGCGGGGCCTCTTCCACATTTTATTTCATTTACTCTCCTGAATAGCCCTGTGGGGTGTATTATTTCCCCATTTTACAGATCGGGAAACTCAGGGAAAATCTAGTTCTGGACTGTTTTGTCTCATCTTGTGCATATAATTCTGCAAAAAAACAGCTTATTCCTAGCTAGTGCAGCCAAGTCTAATTCAAATTCTCTGGCAATTTGAAATAGAAGCCAAGCTGCCCATTGAATGATTTTCTACCTCAAAAATGCCCTGCTTTTATTAGAGTTTCGGTGGTATCCATCCTTAGTGCACAGAGTAAGTGTCCTAGAAGTATAGGTCAGACACCCTCGGCCATACAGTCAGCCCTGCTAAGCACAGATCACTGTGGCCCTTGTACTGGCACCAGTTAACTAGCTGGGAGTTCATTTGATTCCGTTCACTAAAAGGGAACAAAGCTCCTGTGTGCAGTAGACACACAAAGATGAAGACTTTTTACTTACTTGGGTTGGTTCTAAAGTGGTCCAGATTAATGAGGTTTTGCTGTGCTTTGCCTCTCTGATGCTAAACAAGGCTGCTGATGGAAAACCACTAAGTATGGGGCTAGGGAGTGGTCTTATAAATTGCCTTTGTGCGGGGATGCCCCAAACTGGCACGGATGCTACAAGTCCTCTTCCTTGCCCCCTCAGCCGATAATCCATCGTAGCACACTATTTCTTGGATTTTCCTCAGAATCCTTCTCAACACCCTGCACCTGGCAGCCATGAGCAGTCGATCAGAGTCCAGAAGACTTAATCTATTTACCATCCTTGACCTAACTCAGTTACCTCATCTAAATATTGGTGGCACAGAGGCTGAGAGAAGCCAAGGCCTGTGGCTTCTTTCTTCTGAATGCCTCCCCTTTGAAGCTGCCCAGGAAAGCCCCTCATCCCTATTCCCTTCCTCTTAAAGGTAGAAGTGAAGTTGGGGTCACCCGGCAAAATGTTAGGCATTTTTTAAGATCTCACAGGTCCAGGGACAGTGCTTCTGTCCTCAATGATTGTGGCTTACACTACAGTCCTACTATCCAGCTAGGACCACAGTGCGACGGGCAGGGGAGGTGAAAGGTAGACCTCTGAACAAGCTCATTCTATAGTCCAGGTCTACTACTAATGCTGATAAATGTTTCAGGCAAATGCAAGCTTTTAAAAGATAAAAGGAACAGCAAAGAGTTTACGGAAAGGGAAGTAACACTCAAGAAGGGAGTGTGTGCAGGCTCTGAGTGGGAGCTGCTCAGGAGGCTTGGGTCTCCCCTACTTATAGGGAGGTTAAAATGAGGGGCTGAATGTTCATGGGAGGGATGGGGGATCTTTTTTCCCTTTAACGTAGAGGAGCTTTGGGAGACGTAGCACATACCTAGTTTTGGTCACTCAACGCATGCATCCTAGCATTTTCTGCAAGTGTACCCCCCCCCAATATCGAATATCGATTATACTTTGTGCCCTCTAGCGCCCCTGGTGGAAGAGTCATTCTCAGTCATTAAAGGCTCTCAGGCACATACTTGGGGCTCGGAAAAAGGAACACAGCGTTTTTATTCTTTAGTTAGGTCCCTGATTCTTGTAGGCTGACCGCAGCCTCCTCTGTTGCTGACTGCAGGGCATCCTGTTTGGAGTCCCATTCCTTCACGCCTGTGCTAACCTGCCTATGACATCATCACCCTGCCCCTCCGCGCACTTGCTCTCCTTGAGGTCCCAGGGTCCCCACATGTGAGTGCGTGACGCACACATGTGCAGTGGGCACTCCTTGACCCATATTGGAGACACTGGGCTCTCTCTGCCAGTGGCACTTGGTCCACACCCAAACAACCCGGAGTGCATCCTGGGTGGAGGTACCCACCCCGGACAGGGTTACAGAGGTGGCTGCTTGAATGTGCCGGCAGTATGTCCCCATTTGGCCTGCTGGCCTAGTGTAGGCTCCCTGCATTTCCAGCAATCAAAGCTGCCTAAGTGTCTCTTATTGGTGTGTACGCACACCATCCCACAGAGGCCCTGGCCTCCCTGGCAATGCAGTCTAGATTCTTCTAAGTCTGCTTTCAGGGCCGATATGGGCATTTGTGCAGTGTGAGGCTTGGAGTTAGGCACATGTTAGATCTACCCAGTTCAGACAAGTGCAATTTTTATTTAAAACCTGCTACAAGTCCTGGTGTAGTAGATGGTGTCTTGTGCAAAGTGAAGCACCCTTCTGAGAATCGGTCTCCCAGCCCAGGAGGTGACCAGACCTTCTCTGGGAGGGGCTGGGGAAGGGGCACTCCCTGGCTGCGAGCTTCGAGACTATGCCACCCAAACTCCAGTGTTCAATGATTTTCCATCTGCATCAACAGAATCTCTCTTCTGTACAGTGTTTTTCGAGTTGTTAAGATCATTTCTGCAAGACAAGGCGGCTCGCACTGGTTTTCAGCTCACTGGAGGGACAGGGTGGGTCCCGAGAAGTCAGACCACTTTCCAGGAGGGCCCCCAGCAAGAAATAAATGGCTGAACGGCCCTCGCCTTTGGACAGGTGCCAGGACTCCAACGGCCCATCAGAGAGAGATAGAGATAGAGAGAGAGAGAGAGAGCAAGGGAAGAACGGAGCCACCTTCTCAAAGCATCTCTGTTTTAGAGAGTGAGCTCAGGGGTGCAATCGCTTCCCTGTCCCCTCTCCCATCGGTTAAGCCAGGGCTTCTGACTCCCAGCCCCAAGCTCTGTCCTCTGCCTCATGCTGTCCCAATACTGAACATTAATCCAGAGTCATGTCCCATGTGTCGAATAAAAGCACAGCTAATGTTTATTGGGCACTTACTATGTGCTGGCCCAGGGCCAAGCCGCTCAACCGGAGTTAATTAATTCCCTGCATCCTCACAGCCACCTGGTGTGGTAGGTGTTATCACAATCCCATTATTGGTGGAGAAGACTGAAGTATCTAAGGTGAGCAACTTGCCTATGGCCCCATAGCTAGTGGAAGAGCCTAGATTTGAACCCTGACTCCAGGGGCCCGGCTCCTTTTAACGAGACGTCACCTCCTTGGGTGCCTCCTCATCGGTTTCGCTTCCAGTCATTTGACAATCACTTACTGAGCACCTACTATGTGCCAGGTCCTGTGAATCAAAGACACAGCCCCTGACCTCAAAACCCCACTCCTGCTTAAAGATTTGTCAAGAAAGCATCAAAGCACAAATGAGTTGTTCAGCCCTCCACTCCCATTCCTTGTCTCCCATCCCCAGCCCAGCCCCCCACAGCACGCAGGACTCAGCTGAATAGACAGCCCATGCACAACAGACTGTCAAACTCAATTCTCATCCATGCTGTCAGTTTCTTAAAGAAAAACCCCATCTCTGGCCTCCCACAGCACCCTGCCCTCAGGGACCCTTGATAAATATTTACAGCTGCAGCTGACCCAGGCCCAGGGGAAGAAGACCCAGTCACAGAGCACAAAGGAGGCCTGGGGGCTCATTACTCAGACCTTCCCATTCACAAGGGGTGTCCCTCCTGTGCAAATTCCCCACTGGGACTGGGGTGTGATTCTTCTCACACTAGCTTGAGTATGTGCTACTGGTTTTGCCAAAGTGCCCGGACCCCCCTAGGAAGCCACCCTCCCTGTCTCCCACAGCCTGGGGGGTTGGGGAATCCTACCACAGTGTCCCCCAGGCCTTTCTTTATGGTCTCTGTGGCCTGGATCAAAGGTCTGGATATCGTGACTAGTTGGTTAAATCTTTTCATGGTCCTGACAGGGGACAGAACTCCCCAGAGCTTCTAATCAAAACTGCCACCATGCTTGGAGAGTTGCCCAGCCCATCACATACATGAAGTGTTGGGGTCACACCTGTGAGATGTGTGGCTCTCTGACGGTAGCTCGGATACAGAAGAGGCCAATGCACAACAGGTCTTAGGAAGACCCGAGGGTCATCTCATCCGGAAATTTCCAAACAGTTTTATAGCAGAACCCCATCAAATAGGCGGTGCTGGGAGAGTGTGCGCACTCATAAGCTCCCACCTCCAACCCCTCACCCTATTACCCCTGGTGGTTCCAGGTCATCATGGAACAGAGTCTGGAAGATGCTGCCCTAGTCAAAACCACTCCATCCTTCAACATCGATGCATCTGCAACCTGCACTTGAATTCTTCCAGGGACAGGGAAGTCACTACTTCCAGTGAATGCCTATTTCACCTTGGCATACCTCCTTTGTTAGGAATTCCTTAGGTCGAGTCAGTAGCTGCTCACTTTTCTTCAATGACAGCCCTTTAAATGTGCAAAGGTGGCTTTTTCACGTCTCATAGGTCATCTCCTCAGGGCTATGGGGTTACAAACTGGTGTGAACCAGGTACTGTGAACAGTCCCTCTCTGTTCTAAGAATAGCTCCCTAACCCTGGTTTGAGTTCCCTGGAAACACTTCCCAGCACAGGCCCCCTGGTTGGTGCATCTGAGCTACGGCCATCCGTGTGGAGAAAGGAAGCCCAGGCGCCTAGAGACTCAGTTTGCTCCCAGGGAGGGACTGGCAGGGCTCCAGTGGGTTCCAAGGGACTCACACCTGGATTCTCTGCACCGTGCCATTTCCAGGTGCATCTGGAGGGAAACAGATTCCGAGCCGTGCAAGCCAGCTGGCTCCCTGGACAGACTCCAGGTCCGGCCTCCCCGCACCCCCTACTCATCCCCTTTCCCTTGAAATCCAGTGGAGGCCGGGCCTCCGCCCAGCACGCCGTCACTCACCAGACCCGGATTGCTTACATCCTGGGAATCTTGGTACCCTTCGACTCCAAGAGCAGTCAGCGTGTGGAGACCTACAGGGAAGAGAAACTCCGTATTAAAAGCAGGGCAGAGCAAGTGGGTGTCCGACTGTCCTTCCGGGCAGGCCAGAGGCACAGGGGGAGACAGGGATGGAGAGGCCGGATGGGAAAGGATAGGAAATGAAATGGGAAGGTCTAGGGAGGTCGAAGCTGCTCATTAAACGGACCTCAAAGCCCCTGGGCCTTGTGGTGACGCTGAGAAGGGTGGGCGGAGGGGAAAGACCCTCACCCCGGGGAGCCAGGCTCCGAGAAGCAGGCCTTCCAGGGGAGGGAAGCCAAAAGCAGGATCAGATGGGGCGGGGTGGGGCGCTGTCTCCTGCACCTCACTCCGGCTCTCCTTGGGTCTTCGCAGTCCCTTCCGAGCAGCAGCCGGCTGTGCGTCCTTCCATTTTGACGAAGGTGAGGGGGGAAAAGCCCTGTGCGCAGGCCTCAAGTCCAAAAAGATACCGCAGTCCTTAAAACAAAAGCCCCAAATGCGTATTTATATCCTGGGAGACTCCTGCCAAGCGAACCCTGTGTGTGCTTTGAAAATTCCTCAGGAGAGCTGTAGCCGGAGGAATAAGGCGTGTGCCGGGCTCAGAGGCTGCGTTCCCAGCATGGCAAGTTGAGGCCTGAGCTCTAGAGGTTTCTGCAGCCGGCGGAGGCCCACCTGCAGCGCACGTGTGCGCGTGGAGCAGCGTGCTGATGAGCCGCGGAGGCCGGGCTCCTCGCTCCCCACACCCAGCCTCCTCTACAGCAGAACTCGTTTTCTCTTGTTTCCCTAAGAATCCCGAGGTGAGCAGAGGGTTCTCTCCTCCTCTCTGCCTGTTTGCAAAGGAGAACCTTTTGACTGGAGCGGGGCGGGGAGCAAGCATCTTCCCGGCAATGGTCTCTGCTGACTTTGCTACCACGCACGGGGCACCGTGTCCACTTGCTCTGTTCGCTTGTTCTTCAAAGGGAAGCTCGCATCCCCCGGGAGCTCCTTGGGGGAGCAGCGACTCGGGCCCCAGCCAGGCCTCCGGAGCCAGAACCTGCTTCCTAGCAAGCTTCTCGGGTGACTCCTGGGCTCACTTCAGGTCTGCACAATTCCCCTTCGTAACCTTGGAAGAAACAGCAATACTCATCCATAACCATGAGAGGGAGGAAGGAAGGAGGAAGTCGTCAGAGCCCATCCTCCAGGTGAGGAAAACAGGCTCAAGAAGCCATGATGTGGCTATTGCGCTCTTACTGCTAGCAGGTGGTAGGGCTGGGCCACGCCAGTGTGCCTTTCCACTGCCCCATCTTGGGGGAGCAGAAAGAAGGGGTGAAGAGGTCAGCAGGCCCCAGGGTGGTCGGAGGGATGAGGGAAGGGCTGCATGTGGATGACCTCAGGCCCCAGAGCAGGAGGGTCCTGGAGAGCACTCGGGGACGGAGGCGTTGCACACAGCAGGCTGGTTCCCCCCTCTGCACTTTTGTGAGGGCCCTTGATAATCTTCCAGTTAGAGGTTCTGGGCCTCTTTCCTGCAGGAGAATTTAAGCTTCTGCATTAATCCCAGTGATTAATTTATGCTGATTCCAGGGAATTTGGCTATCTGGCCCACATACTTAGAACGAAGCATCCAGCAGGAGACGTACCCAGGGGACCATCTAACCTTGGTGTCCAGGCACTGATGAGCAGAAGGACAATTGCCCTTGAGAGTTTAGAAAGAGCTTTTCATCCATTAGCCGATCGCTCCTTAAAAGAACTTGGGGAGTCACCAGTGCTATTTTGCGGTTGAGGAAAATGAGGCACAGAGAGGTTAAGTGATTTTCCTGAGGTCATCCAGCTTCTGGGCAGGTTGGGGTTGAGGTCCCCTGACCACTCAGCTGCTCCCGATGGAGAGAGAGATCGCGTCACAGGTTTATGATGCTGTCACTTTGTTTTGCCCAGCTCCATATGGCTTTGCTTGACACTCTGCTCACAGAATGCATTCAACTGAATAGACTCATGGGCCAAGAGGGAAATGGCCCACCACCCACACAGGGTGTGTGACAGTTACCTTTCTCCATGGCAACTGGCCAGCTGGCATGCTGGGTGCATCAGTTACTCACATATTACTCTCTGTATCGCTTCTCTTTCTGCACAGCTTCCATGAGGCAGATTAGCTCACACAAGGTATACAGGTGAATGATGTCAATAAAATCTGGAGGTTGCAGCAGCTCGTGGAGAAATGTCCCCAGCACATGAACGTTTTGCTCCACGTGATGGCAACTAGATGCAAAGCACCCAGACACAGCCAAGTGCAGCAAGGCTGTCCAGGCGCCCACATGTGCCACACTCCTCCTCTTGGCTCACTGCGGCCACGTGCTGTGCCGTAGAAACGCCTGTTGCTCGGCTCTCGCGGAGCTTTGTGCAAAGGCCCTGGGCTAGACCATCCATCTCTGCTACACCGTCGCAAAGGCTGCAGCTGTCCCTCCACCTGGGACTTCTGAGAACGGCATCTGTCCCCTTCGGCCTTTCCAGCCTCAACCGCGCCCAGCCCTGCTCATCAAGTCCCCCTACAATACAGCCCCATAGTGACTCGGGCCCTAAGGTTACTGGTGTGTTTTTTTTTTTTTTTTTTTTAACTCAAAATATAGCATGCCCTTTCAACTGGGCTTGTATCACCACCAGGGTGGTGCTTTATTACAGCGTTGCGTGGGTTGGGAGTGCTCTGTGGTCCCCTGGTGGTCCCCCTACGTGTGGTGATTTTTTAATTTTTGAGAATGCGAGGTTTTACAGGAATGCATAGGTCATTTTATTGATTTATTTTTATTTTATTTATTTATTCATGAGACACAGAGAGAGGGAGAAGCAGGCTCCCTGCAGGGAGCCCGATGCGGGACTGGATCCCAGGACCCCAGGATCATGCCCTGAGCCAAAGGCAGACGCTCAACCACTGAGCCACCCAGGTGTCCCACACCCAGGTCATTTTATAGCAGAAGTGCCTTCATAATGTAAGTTGTATTATAGGTACTAATATCTATAGTCATTAAATATTGAATGGTAATACTAAATACTGAAGATAGTGACCATTTGATTAGCAGTCATTTACCGAGTACCTGTATATACCTGACTCTGTGCTAAGCACCAGAAAGATATAAATAAATAAGACCCAGTCCTTACTTTAGGAAACTCACAGTATAAAAAAGGAGGAAGATAAATACTAGTCTGAGTTTGAGAAAGGACAATGTGTGCAGAGGTGTTAGGGGGGCGGGGGGTGCTGTTGCAGCTAATGGATGCCTCATTTGTCTCAGGAGAGAGACCATATTCCTACCCCAGGGCTTCCAGGGCCCTGCAAGGACTGGCCCCTGTTCATCTCGTCCTGCCTCACCTTGCCCCTCTGTGTTCTGGGCTTGCTGACCGCTCAGCTTCTGGAATCCCCCATGCTCTGGGCAGCCACCCAGCTATCCTTGGTCCCTTCCCCTAATTAACCCCAACTTACTCTCTAAGACTGAGGAAGGCAACACACATAAAGTGCTTAGACTCCTGTCAGCAGGTATGTTAGCTACTATCACTACTGCTGCTACTTATTATTATTATCCTTCAGCCGGTGGGATGCTTCTTGAGCAGAAAGAAGTAGAGCAACTAGCATGGGTTGTACAGTGAATCCTTCTCAGAGCTGGGGGGAGTCTCAGTGAATCTATCTTGTTTTCCTTATTTATCCTGGGACCCAGAGCCGTGGCATCCCCCATAAGACACCTGACCCTAACTGGCATGGGGGAGAGTACTGCTCTTAGGGACAGGACGCCTAAGCCTGAGTCTCACACACCTATTCTGTGCCTTGGCACCCATCAGTCCTCTCCATGGGACCTTGGCTGCCGGACCAGCCAAGTGGGGCTCTAACAGGCCCTCCTCCTTGGGCCGCATAGGGGATCAGACGCCCTGGGGCCCCACGTCAGTCCTGCATGGGGCAAATGGCACTTCTCCTTGTGAGCATTATAAATGAATTAGAGGACTTTCAATATCCTTCAAGCTCTAAATGTGCACATATTTCCAGTCCTGGCTCAGGACTCCTTTTGCCAGAATGTGCCGGTCATATGGAGCAAAATCCCAAGAGGGAAAAATCTGCCCGTAGGATTTTCCCTACAGCTCCCCCCTCTTTCCTTTGTGCCGTACTTTAAGCCTATTGGATTGCTAGACACCTGAAAGGGGAAACAGGGAGAAGCTTTGAACAGTTTGTAGGAGAAACCCACCCGCCCCACAGTCACTCCCACTAACATAATTTATTCCATTCCATTTCTTCATTCAGCAAACATTTAGCAGATGAGTAAGAAACTCCAGGTCTGGTAAACAGGTCATTATGTCCTGTGGCCATAGCCTCATACTGAGGAGAGGGTGAGGAACCCATGGAAGACAGAGGAGAGGGTGATGAGCTCTGGCTGGGGCCAGTCCCGGCTGCCTGTCTTTGCTCCAGAAAATGTTTCACCCTGGTCACCAACAACAGCCTTTAATTCAAAAGAGCATCACTAGCGAGTGACCAACAGCAACAGCCACTGCTTCCTGAGCTGAGTCCTCCACATGTCTCCTCCCTCTCCCACGGCAGAAGAGCACAGGCCACGCACCCATTTTACAGATGGAAGCCTGAACCATCGAGCCATCAAATACATCGCCCCAAGTCACAAGTGTTGAACGAACGTCCAGCACTGGGGTTTGAACTCTGGCCGGACTGGATATAGTCTTCCCATCTCTTCCCCCGACACTGCCTCTTAAACTTTGGCTCCATGGCTGGAATTGCTGACAAACTGAACCATCTCTCCCCTAACCCCAACCTACTCTTGTACTAAGACCCCTCGCCAAGAGTACAGAGGAAGCTGAGTTCATAACCTCCCCAAGGTGTGTGGGTGCAACTGGACATCTTGAACGAGAACACAGAACTCTATTCTAGAACTGATCTGTATTTGATTCCAAATATTTCCTCCTCAAAATCGTTAAGCACAGGACGCTTCAGGAAGCTGTGCCCAGCCCAGGGCAGGGCAGGGTCTGTTTTGCTCACTAGTGTCTGGGGAGACTTAGGCGAGCCCTTGCAGCTGGGTTGGAGATGGAGACTTCAGTGATATTATTGTGCCAACGGAAGCACGTGGCAATGGTGGCAAGATCACCAGGAGAGGCACGCAGGGATACAGCAGATGGGGGCAGATCTGAAAGGCAAAGAGGAATGGAAGATGAAAAAGCTGGAGAAAAGTGTGTGTGTGTGTGTGTGGGGGGGCGTGCTGGATACAGATACTGAAGGCTGGCTGGAGTGGCTGTCGCCAAGCAGGCCAGAGAAAGAGCAAGGGCCAGAACTTTCAGGGACTTGCAGGTGTTTCGAGAAGTTGGGTCCTTCTACCTGTGAGTGATGGTACCTCACCAAAGAGCTGGAGTCCCCGTGTCTGCAGGACCTGGCACATGGCGGCTCTCAAAAGTAGTTGTTGAATAGACAGTGGAACCCTGCTACCACCCAGGGCCCCCCCTCACATCTTCCAGCAATCTGAGAGGCACTGCCTGGGACCCTGCCATCTCTACAAAGGACAACCACAGGGCAATCTGATTTGTGAGGGAAAAATCGTCCCCGGGCACCTGGCCTGAGCCTCCTCCTGCCAGACCTCGGGGAACCCTGGCTCCGGTGGCTGCTGGCAGATGTTTGGGGATGAATACACCTTTGATTACTGCTCATGTTTCAGAGGGAAAAACACAGCTCCCTGGAGATTGGGATTCTATGAAAATGAGTCCTTGCAAAAGAGAGGAAAGTGAGCTGGAAACACAAGCCCTCTGGGCGGGTGGTGGTTTCTTTATTTAAAATAAACAACAACAGCAAAGAGGATCAGCTTGGATGAGAAGCAGGTTCTCGATAATCCCCAAATGGGCAGGACTTAAAAGCAAGTGGCAGAAGGTGGTTGAAGAGACTGGTCTGCAGGAAGGCTGTACCTGGTTACGATCCCAGACATGGTCTCCCAGAACCGGTATGTCCACCTCCCACCCTGTTGGGAAACAGCTCCTGTGGACATTAGTTTAATCCTAACGGGGAGACTGACAGACCCAGTTTAGAAAATCCTTCCTAACATTTTTTTTTCCTTCCTAACATTTATGAGTTTTGTATCCATAGGCAAAATATTATATGTTCTCCGAGCCTTGGTTTTGTCATCCATAAAATGGATACGATGGGGATTGGATGGTATTATGAATGTAGGGTGCTGGGGTTTGAACCCATGTGTCTGCATACAGTTCTTCCATTTTCTCCCATACTGCCTCTTGAACCTAAGACAGGTTTCTTCCCCTCCTGTCACGATTATCTGGCACATAATAGGTGCTTAATAAATGCTGGTTCTGTGGCCCTTCTTTCCCCCACCACGTTTAGCACAAATCTGAGTATACAGGAGGTGCTTAATAAAGCCATGCAAATCAGACCCTCCTCTGTGCAGCACGGTGGCTGAGAATGTACCAGGAAAAGGCAGCTAGCTGTGTTTTTTTCTTCACTGCATCCTGTTTTGAGCCCTTTATTAAATTCTTAAGTATTACTTGCCTTCAGGGTCAAAATAAAATTTCCACAGATTTCCACTTTGCACTCATAAATGATTCTCGCTAAACTCTTTTTCTTTAAAGATTTTTTTTAAATGTGTGTGTGAGAGAGCATAAATGTACTGACTCATAGCTGGAAAAACTCTCCCTAACACATTCCAAATTTGTCGAGTCACATGAATTGAATAAAAGCGCTTAACGTAGCTGCTAGTCCCAGGCTGGCGAGCGAGCGGTTCCACTGCTCCGGGGGCCCTATCCCGCCCTCCCCACCCCTGCTCAGGGGACCTGAGGGGGGTGGGGTTGGTTCTACAATGGGCACCGAATACTTGATGCAGGTTCAATGAATACAAGGATTAAAACGGATTTAGCACCTACCTAAAGCCAAACTCAAATTCTGCAAGGCAGTGTAACATATATTCTAAGACATCAAATAAAAATGTGCATATAGGATCACCGAAACTTAACAACTTCATTTACTGACTCAGGTCTATGCTGGGCACTGTATCAAGCACTTTCCATGCATGACTAGTTTAATCTTCCCGGCCACCCTGGTTGGTGGGGTGATTACAATTAGCCTCCTTTTGCAAGAGAGGAAACTGAGGTAAAAAGTGTTAGTAACTTGCCCAAGGTCTCACAGTGTGCAGATGGTGGAGCTAAGATTCAACCCAATGTAGCTCTAGAACAGATGCTCTTACACGCCCAGCCATTCATTCTGAGAGGAAAGAACCCTTCTGCAATGAAGAAAGAAAACTCCATTTATTCCACAATTATCTACCCAACACTTAGAATACAAACACTGCACCAGATGTCGAAGGGAGGCTGGTGGTAGGCAATTTGGTTACTGATTTCAGCGAGTCTGGAATTGCATAGAGGAGCTATGACGGATGCACAAATAATTGCACAAAAGTAAGTGAAAATGCCACCAGCAGGATTATAGAGTGGCATGGATGGGGAAGGCTTGGTAAGGTGATAACTCTGGTTGGAGTGATTCGGAAGGGCTTCCTGGGGGAGGTGTTCCTTAGCTGGATTGAAGGGCATATAGGATTCCGACAGGAGGTGGCCAGACGAGGTCCTGCCTGCTTGATACCAGTGAGTGCACACAGGTGGCCGATGGCCCTGGGAGTTCCCACCCCGGTTCTGATTTGGGACCTACCACCCGCCCCGGGGGGAACATCTTTCTTGGGGTGGCTGAACCTCTGTCTGGCAGGCTGGAAGCATAAGCAGAAAGAACAGGGAAAGAAATCCAGGAGTTAAAGACTGGGGAGGGAAGGCAGGACACTGGAGAAAGGGTGGAGGGGTGCAGATCTGGCCAGGGCAGGAGCTCCAGGCCCACTCAGTGGGGTTGGCTCTGGGCAAGCCCCTCGCTCTTGGGCTTCAACTTCCTTTATCTATAGGGAGGAAAATGAAGGAAGTGCCCGAATATTCTAGCTGGGCGGAACCTTGGAGAGCTCCCAATTTATCCCATTACTTTGTAGACCAGAAAACTGAGGGCCAGAGAAGCTATGTTTGTGGAAGTCCTTGGATTTGAATCCAAGCTGGTGGGATGAGGACTCAGCACCACCACCCCCGGCCCCGCCGTATAACTGCTCTTCCCACACCCACACAGGGGCATGTGGGCCTCCAGTAGGAGGCCAGGCAATGCCAGGCATGCTGTGGGAGGGGAGACAGAGACCCCATATGGGCCTCAGCTAGTCCACTGGCCTCAGGCTCTGACTCCCCGGGGGGGCCCTGCGAGGCCCAGCTCCAGGCCGCCAGCCTGGGCCCAGCCCCCTGCACATCCTCCCCTCTCAGCTGTGGCTGGCACCTCTCCTCGGCTAGCCCCTCCCCCGACACTCAGGAAGTTTCCAGGAAACCATGACCAGTTCTCTGCGGCCATGGTTTTCTCTGACAAGATGTGCATCTGGTTGTGACTCACAAAGCTGGATTTCCGCCCAGGGCCTTACATCTTGAGTGGAGAGCTCGTTCCCTCGAACTGACAACCTGCCCAGCCGGCTGTGACAATGGAGGCCGCCGCTGCCCTTGTCAGCCCACGCTGAGGTCATCCAAATGGCGCCGTGGGCATTCCTCTCAGACCAGGCCCCGGCCCGGGCAGTCTTCAAGGGTGCCTCAGATACTGGGCTCCTTGACCAAACTCCCCCCCCTCTGGAATGCTGGCCTGCCTCCCCACACCTCCTCCTCCTCCCTCGTCCCTGCGCCAGCAGGGCCTCCTGACCACTCCAGCCCTCGCAGAGCTGCCTCCTCTGAAGGCCTGGTTCGGTGTGGCCCGACAGCCTGGAGGGCAGGGCGGGGGTCCTGTGTCCCCGCAGGGAGCTGGACCTGAGGGTGCGGCCGCGTGCAAGAGCGAGCATGCCAATCACGACGAGGATTAACAGTTGGTGCAGGTGCCAAGTGGCCCACATTCAGGCCTTTGCACTTGCTGCCTCCCCACCTCGTCACCCCCCGCCCCCCACCGACCAGAACATTCCAACCCGAGTCTCTGTGGCCCTCAGCTTCTTGACAAAGTTGCCTCCCCAGGGAGGGCTTTCTTCCCCTGCTGCTCTTATTTTGCTGCCTGTTTCATTCCCTTACGGCCCAAGCCCCCACTCCCCCTCGGATTATTGACCTGTTACCTGATCACACGTTCACTCATTTATTATCTGGCTTTTCCAGAAAGCGTGAGAGCAAGGAGGGATCTGCTCATCTTGGATTCCCAGCACCCAGCAGAATGCCCGGAACACAGTAGGTGCTCAGTAAATGTTTCTCGAAGGTGCTCCTGGGTGTGTCAGGCATCGTGGACGTGGACTAATCTCACGCAATCCCCAGACAAACCCTGTGTGCTTGGTGGCGTGTCGTCCGCATTTTACAGTGCGGAACCTGAGGCCCCGAGAACCTGAGCAGGCTGTCTAACTAAGGCCATTTGGAGAGTAAGTGCCTAAGTGCCTGCCATGTGTCCCGCATTTCCATGGTGAGGACACAGGGAAGACTTGTGGCTCGAATGATCTGGAATGCCATGTGCTAAGGACTGAATGTCTATGCCCCCTCCTCCCCCACATTCATAAGCTGAAGCCTGTACCCCCAGTGTGACTGTATCTGGAGAGGGGACCTCTAAGGGAGATGAAATGAGGTCATAACAATGGGGCCCCGATCCCATGGAATTAGTGTTCTTGTCAGAAGAGACTCCCAGAAAGCCTGCTGTCTCTTGCCATGTGCGGGTGCTGGGGAGAGGCCACGTGAGGCCACGGCCGGAAGTGGCTGTCTGCCAGCGAGGAAGGGAGTCCTCACCAGACACAGAATTGGCTAGAACTTTGACCTTGGACTTCCAGCCTCCGGTACTGTGAGAAAATAAATGGCTGTTGCCTAAGCCGCCCAGCCCGGGTCATGGAGGAGGTTGTAGTTACAACGTAAGCATGTCATTTGTTGGGTTCTAAAGGACTCCAGAGGTGTTTTGATATACTCCTGCTTGGGTTACCAGTACTTTCTGATCAAACACCACACAAGGATTACACATTTCTCACCAAGACTGAGAAACGAGAAGACTAATATGCCATTTATGGAACAGACCACATTGCCAGGTCTAGGAAGGTACGTTCTTCCTCCCTGTGCCCCCCACCCCCCCGCCCTCATCTAAGTAAGCACTGATGATGCACAGAAGCACAAGAGTCCTGAGGGGCTCCGGAGTCTCCTGCTGCTGGCTCGTGGTTCAAAGAGCCACAGAGTTGTCTTGTTGGGCTGGCATGGTGTTTTAAAAAAACAATGGGGAGTCAGAATGCCCTGTGCTCCACGCATGCTCCACTCCTTCCATAAAGCCATACCGTTCCCTGCTGTCCTGTGTCCCTCGGATTCCCAGGCTGCGTTAGGTGCTGGTGACACTCTGTGAGCTGTGAGAATGGAGAGAGGAACGGGGTGCCCTAGGACAGAGTGATGCCTGGGTGGGGAGAAGGGCATGGAAGACGGTGGGTCTGCATGGAAGAGGCTGCATGAAGATGGAAGAGGCTGCATGAAGAAGTGGCTTTGGCCTGCTCTCTGAAGGACGGGTGGGATATCACCAATCACAAGTGGGAGGGAGTGTGAATTCCAGGGAGGGGAGAGCGGGGTGAGGTCCAGAGGAAGGGCAGGGCCTGAGCAGGTGGTTGAGAGTGGCTGCCAGTGAAGTCAGTAAAGCTAGTGTGTGGGCCGGAGGGGCAGAGGCAGGGGTGCAGAGGGGCCCTACATGCCACACCAAGGAGACTGGACATCCTGTTCAGGAGGGATGACCAGGAGTCCTCCAAGGCTTCAGCCAGGGAGGGGGACATCAGACAACCTGTGTTAACCACATAGATGCTGGGTTTACCACTTTCTAACTGTGGGACTGTATGCAGGTGTCAGCTCGGGGCTGTGTGGCCTCAGGCATCTCATCTGTAAAATGGGCATCATAATGCTATATATCTCAAAGGGGTACTGTGGGGAGTAGAGGCAAACAAACGTGAAAGCCCCTAGCATAGTTCCTGACACACCGAAGGCACTCAATAAAAGATAGCTATCTTTGTGATGGGTATTTATTACCAATCTAGTGGTGGCAACAGCGTAGGAGGCAGCTGGGAGCAATCAAAGGTATTTGCTAAGATGATTACAGTAAAGTAGGAAAAACCCTGAGGAAGGACCCAGGAAACACTCGTAGAGGCAGGAGGAGGGAAATGTGACCTTGAGATCAGCCTTCTCAACTTGTCTGTTTCCTCATCTGTAAAATGGGACTCTCCCTGCCTGTCCACACAGGGTTTATGTGTGAATAAAATGAGAAAAGAGATGTGAGGCTGCTTTGAAGTGAACACCAGGCGACCCTGAGGGTTTCATTTTCCTTTTCCCATACAGAGGGGAAAGACGTCCAAGGGGGGGATACACACTTGTGGGTTCCTACTTCTGCAAAACGTCAAGGCAAGAAAAGTAGCAGATGCCAGGACCACAAGATGCGAGCAAGGACCCGATTGGGCAGGAGCCCACATCTTGGACCTTTCCTTGGGATCTCCTCGGTTCCGCCCTGCTTGCATTCACACCAGTGACTCAAAACTGCTACCATATTCTCAGCCTCAAAAGCATGGATTTTTCAAGCTGGAAATAGTTAGGATCGAGTACATTCCCCACAACTTACAGCTGAAGCTGAGTCATGAAAGAGAGCTGGGACAGACAACCTGTGTTCCTATCCAGGCTCTGCCTTTGATTGGCTGTGTGACCTTGGCCAAGTCATTTAACATCTCTGTGTCTGGGATTAACTGTGGTTATTAAGAGTGCTTATTCCCAAGAGTGGTTTGGGAAATTAAATGAGTCAATAAGTATAAAGCTTGGAATGTGCCTAGCACCTGGGAGGAGAGCTACTATTATTATTAAGGCCATGGGGTATTTGAGCAGAGGAGTTGGAAATGCGCTCTTTGCACGGTCACACACCAAAATATTTGATTCTAATCAATACACCATGTTTACTGAAGGCAGAAAAATGGACTAACCTGTTTTGGAATAAAGGGCACATTCATGTGTGTCCCATTTCTGGAACATTCCAGGCCACCAAAATCTGGCAGTAGCATAATAGAACAGTGATGCTTTGTAGACACCCTTCTTATGACCTGACATTGTGTCATCCAGGGAGGCAGCAAAATGGAAATCAAAATTAAAAAAAAATCAAACAAGAAGGCGACCCAAAGCAATGCAGAGCAATCTGCTCCTCTAGGGCTCAGCCACTGTCATTCTGGTACTTCTACGTAGCACATTTCCACTCCCAAAGGTCTTTCACCTAGTCTTTTATTTTGGCCTCATGACAGACGGTGATTCAGAAAGTGGGTTCTGGAGTGAGACTAGTTAGCTCAGATCCTGCTACCACTCACCGGTCGGGCTGCCGGGGGACACGTATTTACTCTCTCTGCACCTCCGACAAGTAAGGATAGAACCACAATGCTGTCACTTGTTGTTGGGAGATATGAGGTCATGCAGGCAAAGGCAGGGTCCAGCCTGTAATAATCCCCTCACCCAGGAAACGTTTATCCCTCGGCTAACATGGGCCGGGGCTGGGGATTCCAGGGACCACATTCCCACCTTTCATGCAGTAGAGAGTAAAGGGGAAAAGCGGGCAGTTCAACAAACAAATAAGCGTATAATGTCAAACATGTTGTGTGCTTTATAGAAAAAGCAGGGTAAGGGAAGGGGATGTATGGTAGTGCTAGTTTAGCTCTGACCCCCATAGGGTCTTCCCTTCAAGGGAGTGCTTTTAAGCAGAACCTGAATGAAACCAGGGAGAGAACCACAGACAGCTGAGAAAGAGTGTTCTAGGCTGAGCAAGCAGCAAGTGCAGACGCGAGTGCATGTGTGTTGTGTTTCAGGCTAAGCCAGAAAGCCAGGTGGCAGAGGGCAGGTGATGGTGCAGGGCCTTGTGGGTTGTCACAAGGGCTTTTGCTCTGAGTGAGACGGGGGACCCTGGGGACCGGTGATTGATGGAATCTGATCTATGGTTTTAAAAAGTAGCTGTGGGGAGGGTAGACAGCCATGGGGTGTGTGCAGGAAGGGCAGGGGGCAAGAGGTGAGGTCAGCCAGCAGTCCTGCAGTGGTCCACTCCAGAGGTGATGGGGGCGAGAGTGGGGCAATGGTGGGGGAGGTGCAGGAAGCAGCACCATTCAAGTGGCTGCGAGCAGGTGCCATTCCCATGCACCGAAATGAGGCGGGTGCCCCTTTGAGGGTGCAACATGGTGCTCCCTGAAGGCAATGGGGGCTCTGTGAGGATTATGACAGGAGCAGACTGTGAATGTCTGCTGTGCACTGGGCACTGGTTGAGGGACTTTAGTCATTCACAGTGGATGCAATTGTGCCCCTCCAAACAACATATCCATGTCCTTGTGTCCAGAATCTGTGAACATGGCCTGATTTGGAAAGAGTCTTTGCAGGTATAATTAAGATCTCAAGGTGAGATTATCCTGGATTATCCCCAGATGAGTCTAATCTACTGACAGGTGTCTTCATAAGACACTCAGAAGAGAGATACATAGACGGAAGAGAAGGTGACGTGAAGACAGGGGCAGAGCTTGGAGTGACACAGCCACAAGGAATGCCAACGGCCTCTAGAAGCTGGAAGAAGCAAGGAAAAATTTCTCCTAGAGCCTCCAGAGGGAGCATGGCCCTGCTGACACCTGATTCATGAGCTCCAGAACTGCCAGAGATGAAATTTCTGTCGTGTTAAACCACGAGATTTGTGGTCATTTGTTACAACCACAGGAAACTAATACAACAAGGAAAACCAGGCACAGAGAGGTGAAGTAATTTGCCCAAAGTCACACAGCAAGTGAGCTGCAGACCTGGAAATGTCTGGCTCCAGAGGTAGGTCCTGTTAACCCTGTGTCTGCAGTGACCAAGTGGAGAGCAGAGCCACAAGGATGTGCCACGGGCTGGAGCTGGGGAATGACAGCCCCAGGCTCCCTGGGGCCTCAACAGGGAGGTCCGATGTCTTTCCTGCTCTCGATCCCCACCTCTCCACTTGGAAAACCCCAGAAAGGCCTCTGTCCAGCCACTGCACGGCTCCTTGGCAGCCACCGCAGGGACCCAGGGCTTTGCTGGGAATTCTGTGCAATCTGGTGATTTCAGTTTACAGCTGCCGGGTCCCCACGCAAGTGGCAACGAGAACACCCTGGTGGGGCAGCGGCCTCCGTAAACAGATTTCAGCGGTGCCTCTGGATTCATAACAGTCACTCGGGACCTGTGGCTGGTCTGGGTTTCTAAACCGCCTCCTCTTTCCGTGATACACACACTGAAAATCTCCTGGCTCCAACTCCACCCGGGCCGGGAGGACAGGATGGAGAGAGGAGGGGGCTGGGGCAGGGTGCCCGGGCAGCTCCGGAGCCCCCGTGGGGCCTGCATTAACAGAGATTGTCCATTTCCTCTCCCTCCAGTGCCCAGGAAAATATTTTACTGGACAAAAACCAAAATATTGGGGATCCAGGGAAAACATCCTCCCTGACCTCCACTGCCTACCCCCTGACCCCCCTCCCCGCCTTGTCAAATTTTCATCATTTTAACAGAGATCGACAGTGGGGCCTGCGAACGGGGCGCACGTCCCTTCCCACACAAAACCATGTCATTAGAACACTTAATGAGGAGAGGTCAGTTAATTTGGGGGGTGGGGTGGGAATCGGGGCAGGGGGAGGTGCTCTCTTTATGAAGAATAAAATAATTAAATTCAGGTCAGTGGAGGGAGTCACTGGGCTGAAACAAATTCGGGGGCCCGTGAGGGACAGCAGGAGTTAGAGGGATGAGGGTTGTGTCTGCTTCCAAGCAGGACTGTCTTTTTGGGGGTGACCGGTTCTGCAGAACTTGTACCCCCTCGACCCCCAGCAGACATATACACAGATACAATGAACACACTTTGGCTAGAAGATCATGAGCTTTTACCCAAAGGCTCGCTCACTTGTTAGTTCCTCTTTGTGAATGAATTTTAACCACACTCACAGAAGTGACTGAGCCCAAAGTGGACCTTTGTTTCAAGGCTCCCCATGGCAGACCTTTTACTTTTAGCTCAGTGATGTGACCCTTGCTTAAGACATGTTTGGAAGCCATTTTCTGGAGTGGTCTTCACTGTCGGGTCATCAGGCAAAAAGTATAAACCAGGCACATTATTGTGTGACTGGCACTTACTCTCAACACCTGTTCCTTCTGCAACTGTATTTCTCAGGGAAGTCACATTCCTGGTTCCACAGGCAGGACAGGTGGAAACCACCTTCAAAGGACATTGATTTGGCAATATCAAGGCTAAGGAGGCAGTGGGGGGGGGGGGTGTTGGGGGCTGGGACGTTCTGAGCCACGCACCACCTTTGGAATAAGAGGGGAGCTCCCCAAGGGGATGACTTGGATAAGCACACCACTCACTTGCAAAGGTGGGTTCTAGAGGTGCTTACTGTGATTATTTTTTAGAAGTCAGTGATATAATGTTATGGCACGTGCTCTGGACTTGGCACCAGACCAGGAACACAGGGCAAGGAGGGTCACAAGGTATAAGATGAGGCCTTTGGATCTAGGAGCCAAGACTCACAAGGGAGGAGTCCCCTGTGGCCGATGAGGTCATGTGCCTTTCCATGGTGCTCAGGATGGCTCCCCTGCAGAAGCCCATTGGAGAAGAGTGCTGGGACGGTGGGCGTCAGGGAAGGAGGTGGTGGAGGCGGGCTTGCCCCCAACTTTGGAGAATGGGGAGGAGTGAAAGATGCCAGGCAGACTGGGGGCACCTGGGGCAGGGGGCAGTGGGGAGAGGACAGGCTCCAAGCTGTCCTGGATGGGCGGTGCCCCACATCAGGTAGAAGGCCAACTTGCAAGGGACAGGTGTGGCAATTGCTGGTTGATGGGAAAGAATTTCAGGGGGACTGAGTCCTGTCATCAGCCTTCCCATCCCACTGAACATCACTTTGGAACACAGATTCCTTTTGAGAGTGGCATCCAGGAACGTCACGGAGCGTACACCCCAGGAACACACTCTGCTACCGAGTGTGTCCGTCACAGCCACATGGTGCCTCAGTCTCTCCAGCCAAAAACTAATCATAAAAACAACAACAGCTAACAGTCATGCACCAGGCCCTGTTCAGGTACCTTAACTCTTTCAATGTAATACTACTATTATGATAATTTTACATGCTCTTGGGTACCACCTTCCTTGGCCTCTCAAATAGAGCTGAACACACCACGTATCTTACCTCAGAGATTTTCTCGAGGCTAAAATAAAATAACGAGGTCTTCTAATTAAATGGAAGTCTGCAAAAGCTTGTTGATGTCATTATAATTTTACTAGGCTTCCTCTACTCAGAAGCCACCACAGGGTAAAGGTTATTTAAGGCCTGAGTACAACATAAAAAAAAAAAAAAAAAAAAAAAAAAAAAAAGAATTACTTTCAAATGTTAGCTGAGGAAAGATCCCATGGAGATTGGCAAAAGAAAAAGTTAGCGAAAGCCTGAAACGTTAGAAGGTAGGACATTGGGGTTTTTTGTTTGTTTCTTGTATCAGGCCCAATGTTCTGAGAAGGCGTCATGAATGGCTCCCTGGTTCCCTGGTGGCAGAAGGAACACAGCGCCTTGCCAGGGGCAGCATTCTTTACAGACAGGCTGCTGGGGATGGGCCTCAGCTCACCCTGCTCATTGAAAGCATTTATTCAACACCCAGGAGCAAGTGAATCCGGACCAGCTCTTTGCCATCAGAGGGCCAAGTGTTTGGGGAAATATATCCTCCTTCCCAAAATAAATGCAAATGGATCTCCTGATACCCCTCCCCCAGCTCTGAAACCTGTGCCTCTGTGGGTGTCCAACCATCAACCACCGGCCAACCCAACATGGAGTTGGGCACCATCTTTGGTTCCCCCTCTCCACCAGCATTCACATCTAGTGCACCGTGAGTCTGGCTGGTGACCTGCACATTTCCAACCCATCCACTTCTTGTTCCCCCTGCAAGCACCACATCTCTTCCCTGAACTTCCATAGCCACCTTTGAGCGACTTCCCTATTTCCACTTTGGTTGTTTCTCCCCCCACCCCCAAGCCGGGAGAGGTCTTCTAAAAGTGTGCAGACTGCAACAGTCTGCTGCTTCCACCTTTGAAGGCTTTCCTCTGAACTCAGGACAATCCACATTCCCTTACTAAGTCCCAAAAGGCTTGGTGGGATGTGGCTGCTGTCTGCCTTCCTTCTCCTATGGTGACTCTCCTCCTGACACCCCATTTCCTCGCCCGCGGAATGCGTGACACAACATCTACCTTCCAGACCTACCATCTAGGCCAGTTGTGAGGCCAGCAGACGTGGGGATTATAAAAAAGTGCTTTGTAAATTAGAAAGTGCAGCATAATGTAACCTCACTCCCATTTACAATTGGGCTTTTGTGTTTTTACTCATTTTCATGGTTTCCAGCTCTGTTTGTATCGGTATCTTTTCATTGTCTGGAATTTTATATCCTTTTCAGATATAAGGATATTTATGCACACGAGGTAGTATTGAAAGCTACCACGAGAGCATCTCAGTGTTCCAAAGATAACAGCTTAGCTATGGAGTGCTCAACACTCGGACAATATTTGTTCTTCCCTGGGTAGAAAATTAGAGTTTTAACTATGCAGCCAGATTGCTGGAGGCCTAGTGAGATCTCATTTTAATGATAAACCAGTCAATTCCCTTATGAGCATGATACAGCAATCACATGATCTCCAACATCCCTCTAACATTTGCCTTAGTGGCAGATAATGTTTATTAAGCTGCTACTTTGTGTCCATCCCCTGTATTCACACACTTTTTCTGCTTTTCTGTTGTAAAGGTAAAGCCTCACATCAATGTTAAGGGCTCTTATTATCGTTCAGATGAGGAAGCCAAGCTTAGGAAGGTTAAGTAACTTGCCCAAGGTCACACTGCTAGTAAGAAACAGGGTTCTGGTCCTCTGGCTGGTTTTTTAGAGAGAGATGGAGTGCGCAAACAGTCGGAGTATGGGTAGAGGGAGAGAGACTTTCAAGCAGGTGCTGTACTGAGCCTGGAGCCCGATGCGGCCTCAATCACATACAACCACTAGATCATCGTCACCTGAGCCGAAATCAAGAGCTTGGATGCTCAACGAGCCATCCAGGCACCCCCCTCTGGCTGTTTTAATAGCCCATGTTCTTCGTTCCACCCTCTCCATGTGTTTGGGGGCAACAGGCCAGGGAATGTGTATATTTGTGGGAGCGGAACAGGGATGATAAGGGGCTGGGGGCTTCGGCAGGTACAAGGCCTCAAGCCCACAGACGCCAAGGAGTTTGGGCAAAAGTTCTCCTTAACTTAAAGCTTCACTCCTTCGTGTCTAATTACGAAATTACTTGCCAAGTTAGATAATGGCCAGTAGATTTCCCCAGGATCAGTGAAAAGGAGTATAATTCTCTCCCGTGAAGAGCAATCATGGCCTTTTTGCTATTTAGACCAAGAAATATATGTGTGTGTGTCTGTGTGTGAGACAGAAACAGAGAGAGATACTTGCACACACAAAGAAAACCATAGTCGTCAGTCACAAAGCTTTGTTTCAGAAGCACACGAAGGTGCTCCAGCGAGAGGGTCCCAGAATCTTCCTTCTGCCTCTCTGCTCTCTTCACTCACCATTTGCAAAACAATCACCCACAAGGAGACAGCAACCAGGAGCACAGCCTGCTTCTACTTCTAGGTCTGCTCTTTTGCCCTGAAAGTGCTGTACAACCTCTGGGCCTCGTTTTCTCATTACCAGAGTGAAACATCTAGATCTCTAGAATCCCTTCCAGCTCTCAGATGGGAGGGATGCTTTTAAATCTGGGACCTCTGTTCTTTCACCACCCCTCCGAAGAGCTGGGCAGGTCAGACTGGCCGCATGACGCTTGGAGAAGGTGCCATGGTTCAGCGGCAGATCTTGGACTAGAGCTGTTACTTTCAATGCCAATTCCAATGTCAGCTGACTCTACCACGCTGGCTTCAGGGGTGCATGTCTATCCTAAAACAGAAAGGATAACGCTGAAGCCACCGCGTGGAGGCCTCTGGCCACCCTGAGAGATCCGTGTCTGAGAGCAGTTCCTGTTCTCCTGCCCTCCATCCTTCTTTTTCTCCAGAGCGAAGAGCACAGGTAGGAGAAGTAGGAGATACTGCAGGAAAGGCATGCAGAGCTTCGAGAACTTCCTGAGATCCCTGCCAGATGTAAAAATAACCGGGGGAAAAAAAACCAAAACCACACACACAAGCATGAACTCTGTGTGTGTGTTGGTGACTGGTGAGAATTGAGATTGAAGTCTGGAACAAGCCCTCATGGCCACTGTATTTGCTCCTTAATCACTCTTATATTTCTTCCCCAATCCAGGAATTTCCTATTAAATGATGGATGAACCTTCATGAGTTGGGGGGGGAAAGAAACTCCTCAGCGAAGACACTAGAGTTTAAGCCGTGACACAACCTTCTCTGTCTGTATCTGCTGAATGTTTCCAGGGATCCCAGGCCAACAGTCCTCCTCCAAGGCCCTCAGAGGCGAACAGAACGTCGGCCAGGCCAGAACCCAGGCAATACCCCACCAGGCTGGGGGTTTTCTGAGATCTGGAAGCAGACCCCCATGTTTACCCAGGGAGCTCTGACAGCTATAGATGCAACACCCCCCGGGGGACACAAGCAGTCCCCTAGAAGTGGGCTAAATGAAGAGGAGGGACAGCCGTGCTGTCCTGCAGGTGTGGGCCAAAGGCCACCGGCAGAACTAATGAAAGGCTCCTCCAGCCAGAAGTAACACCCCCAGCCTGTGTGGTGAACCCTCTCTGAACCTGGCTTAAAATTCCTGTAATAGAAGCACTCATGGCTAGAACAGTGCAGAGAGGCCTCGTGCAGTAAGGAAAGCTGCTCCAGAAAGTCCTCATCGCACTGGTAGGATGTGCAATCCTAGATGAGCACTCGATCCAATGGATCCTTGAATTCTGAATCTGCAAATCCTATACGATGATGAGAATCACCGACTGCAGATGTCAAGCATGGGGCCTGGCAGGTAGCGTGTGTCAGAGTGAACAGTAGCTGCTGTTATAATTATCTAAATAAATCTGAAGGTCTCTGCTAAAAAAAGTTCATGTGCTGACAGGGCTTCTCCGTGAGTAAAGATCCCCTTGCTGGCTGCTAGCTGGGCTCTCAGGGCACGAGCTAGGGCAGTGGGGTTTTCAAAGTGTGGCCCCTGCATCACCTGGGAATTTGCTCAGAATGCAAATCGGTGGGTTCTATTCCTGAACTAATAAATCAGAAATTTCGGGGCTGGGGCTCATTTTATAAGCCCCCCACTGACTGCGCTCCCTGCTAAAGTTTGAGGGCTACCGAGCTTAGGCACACATTGTCAGGTCTAGTTGATGGTCAGAATTTCCTAGGGGTGGTCAGGGGAGAAAGGAAGGTCCCAGGCCCGTCTCCCAGGAATCCTCAGGTTCTGGGATGCGGCCTGGGGTTCAGCATTTTAACATGCTCCCTGGGTGATTCCATTGAGCTAGAAGTTGGGGAGTAGAAAGCCCAGGGGCTAGAAGGAATCCAGGACTGGGGGTGGTGAGGGGAGGGACCAGGGGCTGAGACAGAAGAAAATGCTGAACGTCAAGGTTCTGATCCCAGCACTACAGGTTTACGAGATGGGATCTCCTACCACCTACTCATTTTCTGACCAGGGATCCTAAGTCTCAAAGAGAAGTAACTATTCTAAATCCTTGCAAACCATACTTTGGCAGAGCTGGAGACCCACGCCAGGGGCCTTCCTTCGGAAGCCAGCACCCCTTCGCCATGGCTCTCCCCCTGTGCTCACTGCACACGGTGTGTCCCTCTCAGTCAAGCACTGAATCCAGGCCCCTTTCCCAAGGCTTGACCCTAAGGGGAACTTCCAGTGGAATTGGAATCACACCTCAGGTTTAAGCGCAAATTTAGTCTCACTCCCTAAGTAGCTGAGCCACCAAGTCACCCTCCCGAGGCCTCGGTTTCCACATCTCTGAAATGGAGAGAAGTGCCAACCTCACCAAGCCACTGAGCAGGTCAAGTAAAATCATACAGTTGAAGGCACTTTCCAGCTGTCAGCTGCTGCCACAAAGGGGCTAAGAAGAAAGAGGAGGACTCACTGTGATTTCTTATCTAGAAGCACTTACAGAAGAGCAACCAGACAACACTGAAGCGCTTAGCTCCACGCCAAGTATGAGGTGACACCTGAGCTTAGCGGCCTTTGCTCAAACCTTCCTCTGCCTGGGTGCACTTGCCCAAACCCGTATGTGCACGAATCCCCCTGTGATTCGGTTCACAGTCTGCCTGACTTTCCCCCCTGGTGAGCCAAGGGAAGGCAGGAAGTGATGCTTGATCAGTTTTGTGCTCCCTCTTCCCCCTGCCCCCCACAGAACGTCTGGCATCTCAAAGGTGTGCTCAGAAAGGAGGCTTCTGGTAGGGAAGCTTTAGAGATCCGGGGTTTTTCAGGTGGGCAGATGCCTCAGAGAAGTCCTGTAATAAATGCCCCCGCTGGAGCCAGTGCAGCGGGGTCGAGCGCTTCCACCCAGCCCGAAGCCACCAGCCAACACCAAGCTCTTCCTTGGGCTTCCCTGTGACCGTCACCCACCCACCGCCCGAGGTTCTCAGGTTCCTGCAGAGTGTGGTCAGGTGAAGGCAGGAAGGGCAGAGAGTGAAACAGGACCCTCAGCCCCCTTCCCCCGAAGCCACACCTAAAGCTACTAAATGGGGACACCTGGGTGGCTCAGTAGGTTAAGCACCTGCCTTTGGCTCAGGTCATGATACTGGGATCCTGGGATTGAGCCCTGCATCAGGCTCCCTGCTCGGCTGGGAGTCTGCTTCTCCCTCTCCCTCTGCCTCTCCCCCTGCTTGTGCTCTCTCTCTCTCTGTCAATTCAATGAATAAAATCTTAAAAAAAAAAAAAAAAATAAAGCTACTAAATGAAAAAAAAAAAAAAAAAAAAGACAAAGTTAACCAAGCAGCAGGCATGCAGTAAATGCTCAGGAACCCAAACAAGGGTTTCTGGGATCTGGTTCTTTCTCTGGTTTCTCCTTGTTTTCCTGGTCCCAAGGATTAAAAGAGGCGTGCAGAGGGAATGGGGCACTTTGGGATGAAAAGCTCTAGTTTTAGCACTTTTCTTCTACTCTGCCACAGGGAGCTGTGTGACCTTGCCTAAGTCACGTAGGTCATCCCGGCCTTGCTTTGCTCCCTTTGAAACGGGAATTGGGTGAATGAGGAGCTACTGGGTTGTTTTCCCCTAAAGGATACAGCAAACGATACAGCCAATGTTGTAACTGTCACTGGTCCAGAAAAGCAGAATGGGTTCAAGGCTGGCACAGAGTCCTACCTGTGGCCCTTCCATGGAATACTGACAATAACAATGACAGGAGAGGCTCATCTTTACTGAGTCTGTGCTGCGCGCCAGGCACTGGACAGGCACTTTTCATTCATTATGTTGTTCAACCCTCACAGTGGCCCTTTCTGGCAGACACCATCCTTAGTCCCATTTTACAGGTGGGGAAACTGATGTGCCAGGAAGTTAAAGCTGGGATTGTGGACAGGTGAGGGAGGGAGGCAGGGTCCGAACTCAGGCTGTCAGAGTCCAGAGCCCACCTCCTTTCCCGCCGTACCCAACTGAACCCAGAAATCTGTTTCCACACTTAGGAGAGATCGAAAGATCTAGAAAGGCCATTAAAATAACCAATCGTTTTGATTGACCACTGTTGGAGCAGGCACAAATCCAGTCTGTTCAGTTATTCCCAGTATAGGAAACATATCTCAGGGGCTTGGTTTAAACAGAGGGGCAGGGCACCTGGGTGGCTCAGGTGGTTAAGCATCTGCCTTGGGATCAGGTCATGATCCGAGAGTCCTGTGATCAAGTCCCAAATCCAGCTCCTTGCTCAGCAGGGAGTCTGCTTCTCCCTTTGCCCCCTTCCCCTCCCGTGTTCTCTCTTTCTGTCACTCAAATAAACAGATAAAATCTTTAAGAAATAATAAATAAATAAATAAATAGGCGGAAGAGGTGCCCTGGAGGCAGCCCAGGCTTCAGAGCTGGGCAGCCTGATTGTAGTCCCTCAGCTGTGGTCAGAAAGCCCCTCTGGAGTCCACCTCCTATCAGTCAGACCTGCTGGAAGGTTCCCGCCCTCTCCAGCTCACAGGTCTGGCCCAGATTAGCAGAATCTCATCAGTACCTACCCTCTCCACATGCCAAATTTTAAAAGATTCTGTCTCTCGCCCATTAATTAGTTTCTCCATTAATAAACGAAGCACTTGAATAACTGCAGGAGTTTCTGATCACAACAAGGTGACCAATGTTATTCAATTCTAGCCCAGAGAAAAAAAACAAAAAACACCCCCGCAGGCCCCCCGTCACCACCCCATGATATTTTTAGGCAGCCAGTGCCACCGTATCCTGGGTACTGTACAATTTCCACTGGTTTCTGGAAAGAGTGACTCTCATGATGTTAACTTTTAGGAAAACACTGGCTTAAACAATTTCTGAGGTCTCTTTCAACACCAAGTTCATCAGGTCTACGCAATCGATGATGTGTGCACGTGTGCTCTGGTCCTCGTGCATGTGTCCCCGCTGTGCTGACTTTGTTGGCTCAACGCTAGAAGTGCAGAAGCCCGGGGAGGAGGACCCCTTGGAGTCTGAAGGAGGTCAGCTGAGGATACCGGACGGGCAGGCCTCCGCCACTTCACACAGAGGGTGGAGAACGCATGAAACTTGCTGGCCCGGAGAGGCTGTACCAGCTAAAAATATAAACCGGTTCAGGAAGGGCTGAGAGGAACCAAGGGAGGAGTGGCTGACAGGTGAGGGGTTCAGTAGGTGCAGGTCTTGTCCTGTGCTCCCACCATGGTGAGCCCTGTTAGTGACCGAAGGCTCGGCTGGGGAGAACTCGGATGGTCCCCCTGACAGCATCGTTCATGTTGATTAAAAAAGGGGAGATTAAAAAAGGAGAACAAAAAAAGAGGGCATTTGATAGTATCCTGCTTCATCATTTAACTTCTACAACCAGAAAAAAAATCCATCGTTAACAAAGTCTGACCAATTTTTGGGGGGAATGCGTTTGCCCCTCCCTGTCTTGGCCAGAGGGGTTGAGACTGTGTGATTCCTGGCTCCTCCTTCCAGGCTGGGAGGTGAGAACCACCATCCCAGAATTTCTCAATAAATATTTATTACTTTAAAAAAAGAAAAAAGAAAAAAATCCATTATAGAAAATACAGACGTGAGGGAAGAAAAATAATCGTCTCTGATGCCATGTCTAAGGATTCACTGTTAACATTTGCTGTATTTCCATCTACATGAGTGGTTTTTTTTTTTAAAGATATATATGTATACATATATCATTATTATCCTGCATTTTTCATTTAACATTTAACACTTAAAAAAAAATCACACTACAGGGACGCCTGGGTGGCTTAGTGGTTGAACGGTTGAGTGTCTGCCTTTGTCTCAGGGCGTGATCCCGGAGTTCCAGGATCGAGTCCTGCATGGGGCTCCCTGCATGGAGCCTGCTTCTCCCTCTGCCTAAGTCTCTGTGTCTCTCATGAGTAAATAAAGACAAAATCTTAAAAAAAAAAAAAAAAAAAAAATCACACTACTAAATAGACGTGTTGTATGGGTTTCTACTCCCTATGTAACCATTAATTTGTTTAACCATTGAATTATTTTACTCTTCACCCCTTGTTGGATACTGGTTCCCTTTTCCCAACGTTCAGCTGAGTAGATAAGGCTGGGATAGGTTGTGTAGATAAGGCCTGATTACTTCTTTTTGGAGACGTGACAATAAATCTCAAAATCTCAGAGTGCAACATTTAATAAGTTTCTTGGGGGCACCTGGCTTGGTCGGTGAAGCACGTGACTCTTGATCTCAGGGTTGTGAGTTCGAGCCCCGTGCTGAGTGCAGAGATTACTTAAAAATAAAATATTTTAAAAAAAATGTTTCTCTTACGTGGACAAAGGGCATGTGAGGGACGCACATGCACATGGAATATTCGCCGAGGCTGCTCTGCAGCTTGCTAGGGGAGAGGCTCGCATCAGGAAGCGCCTCCCTTCCCCACCCGTGCCCCACTATCTAGCGCTTTCCTCTCCTTCCACACAACTATTTATTTATGCTGAAGACTTTTCCCTGGGTCCCAGCGAACTGAACACTTGGAGAGCTAGAGACAGCCGGCCACTGGGCTGAAGCACACCAGGACAGGGCCCTTATTAGAAATGCAAATCCCTCAGCTGACAAATCCCAAACACCAGCACAGGTCAGAGCCCCCCACCGAATGCACCTCAGTTGGGTGGCCCCCAGTCTTCCATTTTACCTGAAAGAGCTGAAAAGGAGTTGGCTGGGCTGTGGCTCAGTAATCTGAGAAGGAAAGGATCTGTCTGAAAAGGAATTGTCTCCCTGGTGTTTCAATTTTACCCAATAAGAGAAAGTCAGTCTCTTTCTTCCCAGCCTTAACTCCGCTAAAAGCCATTAAGCACCGCCAGAGACAGGAGACATTTATCTGTTGGCAAGTGTGAATGCTGCATTCTGTACCTCCAGCAGGGATGGAAATTAAGCTGTTTACTTGGTGGCCACCCCAAGGGACTGAAATGAAGGTCTAATGTGACGGCATCTCTGAAATGCATTTTTAAAATCTTAAATCCTCGTTCTTTCATGCTCCACCTCTAAACCCATTAGGGATTTGCAAAATTAATTTATCTGAATTGCACCCTGACCAGCTCTGGGCACCAAATGCAAATGAGGTGACCAGCAGGTGACCTCACTAGACTGGTTCTTATTTTGGAAGGAAGGGAGGGTTGCAGTAGGGTGAGCTTATTCCATCTGACCAGAGAGAGGTCTGGTACCCGTGGCTCAGGTGCATTTCTTTTGGATGTTTAGTCATGCTCAAAATTGAACGTGATCAAGTCCTTCCCTGTGGCGTGTTCAGATTCTGTCTGGAGCCGCAAACCCACATCCTCAGCTCCCTTTACAGTTCATCCATGTCATCCCTCCTTCAAAACGCCACTCCAAACCTACCTTTTATACGCAGAAAGCCTGTCAAGATGGATCCCATCTGGGGTCATTTATCTTGTGTCCTTTTGGCACTTTGCAAATTCAGAGCCATCAACTCCTGCACCTACTGCCTTGCGATTCTTGTCCTGTGACTTTGCTCGTATGTTTGGTTTCCACCCCTGCGTGCCTGTGCACCGGCAGGTGGAACCACTCTTTTATGTTCAGTTCCTGCAATACTGAAAATCTATGCTCCCCTAAAATGTATATGTGAAATCTTGCTACCCAATGTGATGGTATTGGGAGGGGAGGACTTTGGGACATGATTAGGTCATGAGAGGGGAGCTCTTATGAATGGGATTCGTGCCCTGATAAAAGAGCTCCCAGGGAGACCTCTCACCCCTTCTGCCACATAGGATGCGAGAAGACAACCATCTATGAACTGGGAAGTGGGCTTTCACCAGATACTGAATCCACCAGTGCCTTGATCTTGGACTTCCCGCCTCTAGAACTGTGAGAATAGATTTATGTTGTTTACCAGCCACCCTGTCTATAGGATTTTGGCTTTAGTAGCCCAGAGGGACTAAGTCCCCAAGAGACCTCTAGTAGGGAGACCTTGCCCAGCTCCTGGAATGAGGTAGGAGAGTCTTCCTATTGTTATTATCGCTTCTAATTTATATGAACATGTACACATGCATATCCTTTTAAAGGGACTCTCAGCACGTTAAGTGAAGGTTCAGAAGCATAGGAATTCTAACCACAGTTATAAGTTCTTGAGGCTCTTTGATGAGAGTAAAAGGTAATAGGCCTTGTTGAAGAGCAAACTTTGCAGAGTCAATCCTATTACTTTGGATTTGCAGATTCGGAGTTGACACGTATTACAAGACACCCTCTGTAGTGTAGTATAGTTGTGATTAAAAGGGGATTCTCCGGGGTGAATCCTGGCTCATCCACGTACCAGCTGTGTGACTCTGGGCATGCTAATCACCTTCCTGACTCTGGGCAGGTCTGGATTCCCTAAAAAATGTTATCCGACTACACACAAACTCTATATAGTCCTTCTTTTACCGAACGTACCATCCGAGCAGCTAACCTTATTATCACACCATTAAAAGAGTCGTGTAATATTCTAGTCCATCACTGGCTCAGACGTAAGTAAATGTTTTCTAACATTTGCTGAAATGCAGTGTTTTAATGACTTTTCTAAAGGCCAATGCCCTCAATTTGAAGGATATATGAACTCTCATCTGCCATCTGTGGATACTCTGTAGAATAGAAGCTAGCCCACGGGACCCTGGCCGGCCGCACTTCTCTTCATATTCCCAAGGAGAATAATGTGCGATGAGTCATCCAGGAGCAGGTTCACATATGTGATCCGTCAGCCCCGGGAAAAGGAGGGGAAAACACGGGAGATGAGACGATCCCGTCACCCGCTCAGGGCAGCCCACCTCGGCCCTCCGCAGCCCAAGGCCTCTGGGCCGCCTGGGCCGTCGCCTGCAGGGAACCTCACGCGGTTATCTCCCGACCCTGCGGGGGGCTCTGCTCAGACAAAGGGACTTAGAGGATGACACGTCCGGAGTCCGTTCGCCTGCGGCGGTACACTCAGGCTTGGGCCATGGCTGCCCCTGTCTGCTCAGGCCCCTCGGATCCCCGATCCCGGCTCCGGCTCCCCTTCCGCTCGGGCCCCTCTCCCTTGTCTACACACTGACCTGGGCTGAGCCCGTTTGGGGACACACTCTCCCTGACGAGTCACCCCTGGGGGGATGTGCATGAGTGTGCGCGCGCGCATGTGAGTGTGTGTGTGGTCCCCCCTCCCCCCTACACACACACACACACACACACACACACACACACTATCCAGGCTCTCTCTCTCTGTCTCTCTCTCTCTCTCTGTCTCTGTCTCGCCTCCCCCCGTCCCTGAAGCCCGGGAAGCCGTGTCCGTTCCTCTCGGGAGCCCCGGGTGTAGCTCTGCTCTGGGGTCCAAGGGGCTCCCCGCACAGACCCGGGAGCCGGCGCCCCAGAGCCCCTGCTCCAGCGCCCTGCCGTCCTGGGGGCCCCTGCTGCTCTCCTGTGCCCCCCACTCCCTTCTCCCTCATCCTGCCTCTGTTCTTAGCTCTGTCCGGGGCCGGGGGCCTGATACTACCATTTCTTGCTCATTTGCTTCTGGATTCTCTCCTTTTTTAAAAAAGATTCTGCTGCTACAGGCAGGTCTGGACAACCTTGGGCTGGTTGCCTGATCTCTCTGAACCTCAGTTTCCTCACCTGTAAAACGGGGATATACTAGAACCCATTGGCTCATAGAGCTGTTGGGAGGGTTAAATGAGGTAACACAGGCACCGCACTTGGCACAGGGCTCGGGACACAGAAAGCACACAGATGTTAGCAACCAGCACCATTATCATGATTAATCATATTATTAATAACTGTTATTCTAAAAGGCCTAAGGCTATCCCACAGCTTGTCATTTCTATGTTCTTCCAACTCAACACTTCCTAACCTCCCCCTAGGAACCCTACCCAACCCCACGCCCGTTTTCTGTTTTTTTTTTCTTTTTCTAAAGATTTTGTTTATTTATTTATGAGAGATACAGAGACAGAGAGAGAGACAGAGGCAGAGACAGAGGGAGAAGCAGGCTCCCAATAGGGAGCCTAATGCAGGACTTGAGCCCAGGACCCTGGGATCACGACCTGAGCCAAAAGCAGATACTCAACCCCTGAGCCACCCAGGTGCCCCTCTTTTCCTCTCATTTTATTTTATTTTATTTTATTTTATTTTATTATTTTTAAGTAATCTCTACACCCAACATGGGGCTCCCACCCGCAACCCCAAGATCAAGAGTCACATGCTCCAGTGACTGAGCCAGCCAGGCATCCATTAATTTTTCTTCTCTACGGATTTTATGATCAATCCATCAGCCCCAGGAAAGGGAGTTTGTAAAAGGTGTGTTGTTTGTAAAAATAACAAACCTGGATGAAGAGTCAGGGGGTCTGAATCCCACCCTTAAGGAAGAGTAAAAATGGCCTCTGACCCTGGGCAAGTAATAGTCTTTCTGGGGTTTCATCTCCTTCACCTGAAAAAATGAAGAAGTTGGACCAAAGCAGTGTTTCCCGAAGCACGTTCTAGAAGCTTCCACCACACTTGTGCCCCCACACAGAGCCCCCGTGGTCAGGGTAGCGCCATAAGTGACCAACCTAGCCTGCTCCCCGAGGCTCCACTTCTCTAAGCTTGTTGTCTAGATTTGGATACCGTCTACACTGCCTGGCGCCTCAGCAGACTGTTCCAGGACTGACCCGGACCCTCTCATAAAAGGAGATTTTTGAATTGGCGTAAATCTCAGCTCTGTGAGGAAGGAAAATGAACTGCCAGCTCTGCTGAAAAACTAGGACAAGGTTCTCTTTAGCAAGTCTCCAGGTACTGTTCCGGCAATCACTGGGTATCATGAGCCTTAAAATACGCCCTGCCTGGTACAATGTCTCCTGATGAAGTTGGCTGCCAGGCCCAGGGCATTTCAGGCAGGAATGGTGAATTTTAAAACCGCACAATTACTAGTAGTTTGGAAAACCCTTTTGAAACACCATGCCAATCATTTAATTCATTTTCCAAGTCCTTTTTAATGCAAAATATGCTAATATGTTGTTGGAGTGTCCAGCAGAGAAACCTGCTAGAAAGTGGGGCCTCTCTTGCTTGGGGGTTAAGTGGGGAGCTGGTGGGAATAGGGCATGGAGAGAATAATGGCTCATTTTCCCTCCAGTGAAGCAAAGCCGGCCGATGCCACCGGGTTCAAGCATTTCTTTGTACTCCCTTCAACTGCCACAAGGTGCGATCACCCTCACGGTCACAGATTTGGGGCATAATGGGCTTCTTTGCGGCCCAAAGCCCAAGTCCCGCCCCCGGTAAGTGAGATGTGTCCTTCAATTGTCTGTCATCTCCTCTTGGTGAGTAGGGGACAGTGAAGGAGGGAAGGAGGAGAGGCTGAGAGAGATGTTTATGGCTTGAAAGAATAAATTAATTTGGGCCCAGGGCTGGGCGGGGGGTGGGGTGCGGTGGGGGGTGGGGGGCTGCTGCAGTGGCCCTTTGACAAATGGCCTAACCCAGTGGGACTCCCTTTCTCTTTCTTGCACAAACTACGTTAGGAGCATAAACTATAGAGGGGCCTCTCTTGGAGGTTATAGATCAGTCTACTGTATAACCGATGCCATAATATCATTAAAGCTTGCAGTTCTTGCTTATCTAGTAAGCAGAAACTACTAGGTTCTCCTTTGTATACCCAGCGCTGTGCCAGTCCTGGCGTGTGCAGGGTACCCAGGGGTATAGCAAATGGATCTAGTCCTTCATTGCTGTCAGTAATTGAGCACTGACTATCTTCCAGGGACTGTACGTGGCTTGATTGCAGTGAGAGAAACACACGTACAGGCACAAAGAAGGTGAGGTACACGTGGCAATCTCCCCTCGTATCAGAGTGGGAAAGCTGCAAGGCAGTCTACCAAAGCTGTGGCCCAGGGCTTGCCCAGTGGGGGTGGTGGTGGGGGCTGGATGTGGCTCTCAGGCATGTTTTCTTGGACCTAAAGGATGCTTCAAACATTTTGGAAACATCTTCTGAAAAATCAAGATTTCCACCTTCCCTTGAACAAAATTAAAAGGGGCTACATGGTATCATCGAGTCCGTGTTCCTGCATGGCAATAGTCATTTGGAGCTCAGTGGGAAGTGTCCCTTTTAGACTGGGCATGGGCTTTCTATTTTGTCAACGTTGCTACCACTCCCTATTCCTTACCTCTGGCTCCCTCATTCCCTTTACCTAGCTGGCTTCTGTATGCACTTGAGTTGGCAAGCCTAACATAGAACAGGCCCCTTATTTTGCTGGTGAGGAATCTGAGGCCCAGAGCAGTTAAGACAGGGGATGTGGGCAGACTTGAATCCAGGTCTCTGCTGGACATGGGGTTCCGGGCTCTTTCCTCCATATCATCATATCACACTGTGTCATCAAGGACAACCTAGAGGTACACAGTGCGTTCAATACCGGAGGACCATTATAGCGACCAGATGGATGGAGCAGCCCAAGCCATGGATGCTGTGGGGTGAGGTGGCGCCAAGGGGGGCAGAAGGGCTGGAGGAAGGAGGTGGAAGGGGGGTGGAGTGGGTTAAGAGCAGTCTGAAGGAGCTCAGAAAGGGAGGGAAGCATTCTCTGCTACCTTGCGGACCTGAAACCCCACTTACTCAGTTTTGTTTGTGACTTTTATTTTTTTATTTTATTTTATTTTTTTTAAATATTTTATTTATTTATGACAGATACAGAGAGAGAGAGAGAGAGAGGCAGAGACACAGGCAGAGGGAGAAGCAGGCTCCATGCACCGGGAGCCCGATGTGGGATTCGATCCTGGGTCTCCAGGATCACGCCCTGGGCCAAAGGCAGGCGCCAAACCGCTGCGCCACCCAGGGATCCCTGTTTGTGACTTTTAAAATGTATGTTTATTGTTAAACAGAACACAGATACAGAAAAGCACATAACACATAGACAAATGATACAAATCATTTGCAACTGGTTATGATTCTTGGGGTCTTGTTTTCTTTCTAAAAAGGCATCAAAGAGGCTTCAAACTCAGGGCTTTCCATGCTTTTTTCTGCTGCACTCACAGCAGATAAGAAACCTACCTGCCTCTTCCAGCCTGATCTGGCATGGCAGAAATATCAGGGGGTAGGCGGTTGGTAGGCCTGGTGCTCAAGTCCCAACCTGAACCCCTGGGAAGGCAGTTTATACTCTCGGGACCTCAGACAGGGACACAGGACCGGATCTCTGCGGGGTGCCAGTGTTCAGTGCTCTACCATTCTGCTGGGCTAAGAATACCATGGAGAGCAGAAGGAACCTGCTAGAACGTCCATGGAAGGAAGGACCATGTAGCAATCACTTACTGGCTCAGGCCAGCAGCCAAACCGCCCCCATGGCTACATTAGAACCAGAAGGCGGCATGGATCACAGACCCCTCCAGGTAACAGGATGTTGGTGGACAGGGAACCTCCAAGTCATGGGCTCCAAGCCCCTCACTCAGCTCAGTGCACAATAGTTAGGATGAAGAATGTGACTTGCCCAAGGTCTGATCCTGAATATTAAACCGCATCCTAGAAGCTTTTCCTTAAGCCTTTGTTCCAAGTATAACCTCTTACCAGGTCTGGAGGCCTGGGGGTGTGGATGGGAAGGCTCCTTGGACCAGAACTCTCATCCACAAAAGTGCATAAATGGAAAGTTTTGACGCAGTCCATGTGAGACACAACCATGTGCGGCACTCTGAACTAGGGACTGTATGATACCCTAGATTAAAGTATATTTGCTACAAACCTTATGCTAAACTCACAATTCTTTTTTTTTTTTAATTTTTATTTATTTATGATAGTCAGAGAGAGAGAGAGAGAGGCAGAGACATAGGCAGAGGGAGAAGCAGGCTCCATGCACCGGGAGCCCGACGTGGGATTCGATCCTGGGTCTCCAGGATCGCGCCCCGGGCCAAAGGCAGGCGCCAAACCACTGCGCCACCCAGGGATCCCTAAACTCACAATTCTATAGCAGAGTATTTTGGATGTCCAAAGAGTTAGCTTGTTGATTTAAATATTTTACAGGTCCGCAATTTCTGTAACCAGTTTGCATAGTTTTTCATCCTCTACTATGCCAGGAGGCTAAAAACCTGGCCGTGGCCAGGGTCTTTCATGGTATCTGTGAGGACTGACCCCTTAGCAAAGCTCGAACATCAGAACCTGGGGTGAGGGAGGCCCCTCCAATTCACTGAATGGAAGCAGGGAGTTGGAGTATGTTCATCACAGCCAAGGCAACCAACGCGTCCTGTGCACTTACTAAGTGCCAGGAATGTGCTCACGGTTGGGTTCAGAGAGGACTGCCCTGCCCATGAGGAAGTCAACCCCTAGCCAGGCAGCCAGACACTGAGCGACTATCAAATGATGTGACCAGTAGCTACAGAAAGTGGTGAGGCTACATGAAAGGGAGGAGAATGTGCGTTTGCCCGAGGGTGTCCCAAGAGGCAGATGATGTGATGGGGGGTGTGGCAGACAGAACAACATCCCCTCCAAAGATGCCCACACCCTAATCACCGGGACCTGTGAATCTGTTATCTTACATGGCAAAGGGAACTTAGCAGATGTGATTAGGTTAGGGACATAGAGATGGGGAGATTATCCTGGCTTATCTGGATGGCCGCAGTGTAATCACAAAAGCCCTTAGAAGTGAGACCGGGAGGTGGACCTGGGTGGCTCAGTGGTTGAGCCTCTGCCTTTGGCTCAGGTCATGATCCCGTTGTCCTGGGATCAAGTCCTGCATCAGGCTTCTCCCTCTGCCTATGTCTCTGACTCTTTCTCTGTGTCTTTCCTGAATAAATAAAATCTTAAAAAAAAAAAAAAGTGAGAGAGGGAAGTGGGAGGCTCAGAGTCAGAGCGATGCAGTTTGAGAAAGACTCAATGGGCCATTGCTGGCTGTGAAGGTGAAGGAAGGGGTCATAAGGCAAGGAATACAGGCAGCTTCTAGAAGCTGGAAAACGCAGGGAAATAGACTCTCCCCTAGAGCCTCCAGAAGGAATAGCCCTGTCAACGCCTTCATTTTAGCCCAGTGAGACCCATTTCAGACTTCTGACCTCCACCAGTTTGCGGCAGTTTGTTACAGCAGCTCTAGAAGATGAACACAGGATAACTCGAGTAAGACACAGGAGTCCTGGGGGACCAGTCCTGAACTGGTCCTGAACTGGCATCACTTGCTCTCTCAAAGCCTCTGTTTCTCCCTCTAAAACCCAAAAGCACTGGCAGGGGTGGGAGGGATGGCTGGCTCCGTCAGTTGAGCATGCAACTCTTGATCTCAGGGTTATGAACTCAAGCCCCATATTGGGCTTGGAGCTTACTTTAAAATAAACACAAAACCAACCCAGAGCACCGGGTGTAGACACTCCCTGATGCCCCTTCTGGTTCTGACACCTGGCGATTTTATGGAAGAGAGCAGTAGCCACTGTACTGTAATGACTGGTAGTGAGGGTTGGCAGAGAACAGCCTGTCCCAAAGCATGTTTGGTGGGATTTAAGTTCCATGGGCTGTGGGGAAGGGTTAGTCAAAAAAGAGGGCAGCAAACCATTACCCAAGACTTACCAGGCACTGTTCTGAGCTCTGGGGAGTCAGTGGTGAGCAGGATAGATGACGTCCCTGCCCTCGGAGAGCTCAGAAAGGAGGAAGGAGCCGACACACTGAACCAAGGAACAAGCCATTTTCCACTGGCCATTATACCATGATGAAAATGAATCTGGTGATAAGATAGTGTGGAACAGGGAGGCTGGCCACTCTCAGCAGGGTGGTCAGGGCTGGCCTCCCAGGGTCAAATTTGACCTGGGCCCACGGGATGAGATGAGCTGGGCATTTAAAGCAAAGGCTAGAGAAGTATGAAAAATATTGAGTTAAATAAAATTAAACAGAATCCTATATGGAGGAGTCCTGAGGGTTTGACTATATTAATTGGTTCATGTGTTCATTGTCCAAGGACACGTTATTTTATTGAACCAGGCAGTGCTCTAAACACAAGGGATACAGTACTAAACAAAACAGGCAAGGTCCCTGGTGTGTGGAGCACTGTTAGTGTGGGGGAGACAGACAGTACTAAACTCAACAGATAAATATAAAATCAGGATATACTAGGACCTTGAGGACCAGAGCAGGTATGGGAGAGGTGGTGGTGGTGGTGGTAATGGTGATCTGGGAGGAAATCTGGTGTTGATACGTGAGCAGCAGAAGAGAATTAATCACTAGGCAGTGTTTCCCAAACCAACATGACAATGGAACCCTTTTGTCATAGAGCAGCGTGCAGGACTCCTGGTCCTCGGAACACACTTTCAGAAATACCGGCACATAGAGAGTTGAAACATGAAGGTGGCATCTGCACATTCTCACAAGACTGAGGCTAGCATGTCAGGATGGAGACTATGAATCTCATGACTGCAAAGTAAGACATTTTGTATAGAAGTGCCCCCTCCCAATGTATGTCGGAATATAGGGGCGGGGACGCCTGGCTGGCTCAGTTGGTAGAGCATGTGACTTTTGATCTCAGGGTCATGGGCTCATGAGTTCAAGCCCCAAGTTGAGCATGGAGCTTAAAAAAAAAAAAAAATGGGGGAAAGTAGGAGTAACTGGGAGGCCTCTGCTCGGTTTCCGAGTTACTAAAGGCCTGTGTACTCTCTTAGGCTGTCCTGGATTCACCCTCGGTTCTGTGGGATTCATGAAGCTTGAGAATATAGTAAGCCCATGATTAGACTAGATGTCATGAGCACATGCTAGTTTTCCCCAGAGAACAGAATATAAGAACAGGAATCCTTTTTCTAGGATGTTATGCTGCAAAGAACATGTATTTATTTTTAAAATGTATCTGGGTGACAATGATCAGTGTCCACATTTCTGGGGATCTTTACCTGAGTCCCCCTTCAGTTCTGATAAAGGAATGAATAGTAGCCCCCCCCACCCCCACCCCTAAGACCAGAAACAAGACCTGGCCTATACTCATGCCAGGTGCACATCCTGACAAAAAGACTAATATTCTCTCCTAGAGGCCAGGCCATAGGGAGTTTCACTGCGGACAAACTCCACCGTCCCTGCAGTGTCCTTTCCTGTCGAGAGAAGGCTGTCTGGACTTTCTCACAGCTCAAATCAGATGAGGCACATTATGTATTCAAGTCCTGCTGCAGCAAAGCCTTCCAGCATGCCATCCTGCCCGGGTTTCAGCAGATAAAGGCCTCTCTCGGGAGCAGCTCCGTTCATGATGAGCTGGGCTCCAGGTCGGCCAGAGGACCGCTCCGAGAGCCTGCAGAACGGGGCCTCACCTGGCAGGTGGTAATGCCACTCACCTTCCTCATTCCCTAGGCAAGAGGTCAACACAAACAGATTGGAGGTCTTTCCAGGAGGGCTGCCACCTTTCCGAGCCTCTGCTTCCCAGGAGCAGTGGGGAGCGCCTGACTGAGCACCCGTGTGGGTCCTCTGCTCGGATGCTTTCTCTCAGATGACCACCTTCTTGTCATCTGTCATCTTTTTCATCGCAGCTCAGTGTCACTTCCTCTGGGAAGCTGTCTTGATCGGATCAAACACCACCATTTGGGGTTCTTATGGCACATTATGCCTCTTTTATGAGCACCTGCAGTGGCGTCAAATCCCAGGTCTGCCACTCACTGTCCCTTGAACAAATTCCATCCCCTCCCTGGGCCTCAGTTACCAAAGGAAGGGAATTGCTAAGATGCTCTCTATGGTCCCTCCCTGTCCCAATCCTTTGGGATTTCCTTTCCTAAGGCGAGTCATGATCACACAGCAGCTGGCCGAGCAGAGGTCCTGACCTTGGGCTGTGACCTTGGGAGAAACCCTGTCCCTCCCTTTCATTTACTCAGCACTAAAATGATAGCTTGAGCCACAATACTGGCTTCCAAACTTTTTAAGACCCAGACATCCTTTTCAAATGATGCCCTCTAATACCTAAAACAGGTTCACAGTGGAGCTGCTTTGTGTGAAATGGAAGCAAGGGTCCCACGGCCTCTGAGACACCTCCCCCACTAGGGCTCCTGAAGCACAGCTTTCAAACCACTCCCTGAGACAAGCTCTCCAAATCTAACACTAGGGCAAGTTCCAATGTCCACCCACTCACACCTCATGTCCACTGGTTGCCCCAATCCTGTGCGGTCCGCAGATCTTCTGTTGAGAAGCGTCCAAAAGATACAAAAGTTTGTCCGTTCCTCTTTACTTTTGCTTTTAATATGTTTGACTGCACACGCAGCTCCAGAACAAGCACGGGATGCGGATTATAAAGGTAGGATAGGAGAAAGCAATCAGTAAGCCCACTTCTAAATCTTTGATATGGACGCAAAGGCCCCAAGTGCTGGAACAAAGGACATAAGTGACCTCTAGTTCCAGCTCTGCCTGCCGTCTCTCAGAGGAGGCCCCGACACCCATGGAAGGTGTGCTGACCCTCAACACATCCTGGGTGCCTGTGACCCATCATGCACAGTAGCGCTCTCTGACCGTGGAGTTCTTTTTCTTTTCTTTTTTTTTTTAAGATTTTATTTATTTATTCATGAGAGACACACGGAGAGAGGCAGAGACACAGGCAGAGGGAGAAGCAAGCTCCCTGCAGGACCCTGGGATCACACTCTGAGCCGAAGGCAGATGCTCAACCGCTGAGCCACCCAGCCGTCCCCGACCATGGAGGGCTGGGCAGCAAATCAGGAGACCTGGCCATGTGTCCCCGGGAGCACCCAGTACAGCCAAAGCCAAGGGCACGAGTGGGGACTCCGGGTCCCTGCAGTAGCAGCTCATCCCTCTCCAGAATCCAGAACTTGATGGAACATCTACCAATCCCTCTTACCCAAGTGTAAATTGCTGGGGCGGCTTTCCATAGCCAGAGCCGTACACTCCATTTCTTTATTTTCTAACACCTTCTAAATTCATCACCCTCCAAGTGGTGAGCAAAACATACGGACATTTGTGGGGAAGTATGAGTGCTCCTGCTCCCTCTAGTCAGGGACACACAAAAACCCACTGAGAAGCCATCCAGGAAAAGCCTCCAGGGATAGGCTTCTATGGGACAGGCTGTTCTTAGGTTTTTTTTTTTTTTTTTTTAAATATTTTATTTATTTATTCATGAGAGACACACAGAGAGAGAGAGAGGCAGAGACACCGGCAGAGGGAGAAGCAGGCTCCATGCAGGGAGCCCGACGTGGGACTCGATCCCAGGTCTCCAGGATTGCACCCTGGGCTGAAGGCAGGTGCTAAACCACTGAGCCACCAGGGCTGCCCTGTTCTTAGGTTTTGATTCAGAGGCCACAAGAGTTGACCTTTGGGACCAGAGAGAAAGCTTTCAAATTCTGAGGCAACTGATGATGATGATGATGATGATGATGATTATTAAAGACTCTAAAACCATCTCCTTAGAGGTTCTCCTCGTTTCCCCTCAATATTCATTCGGCTTATAAAAATGCATTAAATCAGCGGTCACTCCGCTACTCCAGATGTGGCCCACTCTCAGCCCTGTGGTCTGGTGACAGGTCTCTGTCACTCTCAGGCCAGCAGCTGAAACCACAGCAGGCCCCGGCCTGTCCCCCTCCCGCCCGCTCCCTGCCCCCTTGTCCCTCTCAGTCCTCTCTAACTTAAACCGGTGAGCCCTCCGTGGCAGACCCAGCAAGCTGGAAGGGGAGGGAGGGGGTGCTATTTATAATTCGGCGGAGTTGGCCCTCAGAACACCGCCAGTTTTTCCAGGCGGCCTGCCAGAGGCCACATTCCCCGGGCTCCATATATGGGCCTCCCGCAGGCCCCTGCGGCCACAGCCTCGCCTCCGAGGGGACCAGGGCCGCCTGAGCAGTCGGGAAGGTAAGGCCCAGTCTGCCCCTCCGGGGCCTGCGTGGGGCCACAGACAGCCGGGCAGCCTGGCCTCCCGCTGCTTCCCCTGGGGGGCTGGTCAGAGCAGGGGGGGAGGAAGGAGGAACCCCGAGGTGCAGCCTCATGGAGCTGGAGAGCAGCCGGCACCCCCCCCCCGTGCCCCCCCCTGGGGCTTGAATAAGAATGGCGAGGAAAAAATGTATTCTTGCTACGAAACATTAGGTCACCCCTTCTTTTTGCCAAGTGGTTTTCCATTGTTTCCATCGGGATGTGACTGAGGTCCGTGGCAGCCTTGCCAGCCCCTGAGGGCTCCGAAAGCTGGATTTATGGACGCCCTCGGATGGGCAGATGGGAGGGGAAGCCCAGCGCGGTGGGCAAGCCAAGGCAAGGCAAGGGAGCGCGGCCCTGGCAAGCAGGTATTTTCTGCAGGCTCTCAGCTGTGATGAGCATATGGCACGGACACAGGAGGAGAAAGGTGGCCAGCCTCTCGTGGGCATTTGGACATAAACGGCCCACCCCCCTCTGGAAGCCGAGCCCTGAGGCCAGAGGAAGGGCCTGACCGGTTGAGTTGTCACCCCAGGCCTCTCTCATCCCCGTCCTTCTGCGCTGATGCCTGTCAGGCCAGGCTGGGGCCACACATGGGTGGGGGCCGGCGGGGGCGGGGTGGGGGAGGAGGCCCTGGAGGCCTGGAAACCCCCCTCCACGTTCACGTGGGCCACTTTACTTCCATTTCTCGGGCGGTGTTTCCAAAACCTCCTCAAGAATTGTCTGTAGTGGACACAGCTGTGTCAAATCAAGTTCAAGTCCTTTCTCTAAATAGCCTTCTGTGGCCATCTGGATATTTCTTCCTTAGGACGGAGAGCATCTGGTATTATTATGAATTGTTATTTTTAATATTAATAACAATCGTTTGGCTTTATGGAGTGCTTACTATGCCAACCAGTCAACGTATAGCATCTCATTTAATCCTCATGATAACCCCAAGAGGTGAGTGTTATTTTGCAGGTGAGGAGACTGGGGTGCAGAGACGTTAAGTGGCATGCCCACGCTTACCCCGTGGGTAAGGAGCACACCCCCGGTCTGTCCAGCTCCTCACTTCACATCTCTCTGCTCTATGTACTGGGTCCTGTCACTTGCACCTGCATCTGTCACATTTTAGCTTGCAGGCGGAGGCCACGTCTTAAATGTATTGCCCCTTCTCTTCTCCCCTGAGCATCTAGAACAAACCAGATCCATGGAAAATCTTCACTCAGGAGGCAGTTCTTTAGCCAAGGGCATCTATCACCTGTGAGTTCTTTTCAGCCTAGGATGGATTCTGGATTCTCTTTGGACTCCGGGGCCTCTGTAGCCCTCCCTGTACGGCCAGCACCCTCTATCTGTGGACGTCCCAGCTGTCCCTACTGTTACTTGCTTGCCTGTGACAAATATGGGGCTGGCACTTCAGCAGAGAGAAGCAGCAGCAGGAGTTGATCAATTCCTAAGCAACAAAGATCCTGTTTTCATGCAAACGTCCTCAGCATTAAAACAAAAACAAATTCTTCCCGGGGCGCGTCCTGGATGCCAAGTCTCCTTGCAAGACACATTTTTAAGCAGGGTTTTGCGCCTGCGTGAGAGACCAACAGGGAACGGGAGGAGAGCTGTGTGCCAACTGCCAAGTGTTAGGAGACGATGCAGGACCTGAAGGTGGAATGGCAACAAGTGCCTTGAGTTATGAACAGGTAGGGACCGCTGAGGCCTTCCCGAGGAGGGAGTTATACTGATTCCACCCAGGGGTCTCCGAACAGATGGTGTTGGTCTGGTCCTGCAGGACCTGGGTGCCCACCAACACCAGTGCTGTTGGAACATTGCCAGGGTCACTGGGCTAGCCCAACAGTTACAGAAACATCCACAGGGCATCTGGCCTCCAGCTGGCTCCAGCGGTTCCGGGAGTTTTGTCCTTTAGGATAACACACATGAACCGATTAAGGGCAGGCCGCACGATTCACTTTTGGCCAATAACCAGCAGTACCAGGACTGTGACTGCTGAGTACCGTAAGATCACCTGGTACCACCCCCTTCCTGCTGATGCCTTGCCCATGGCTCATGGTCGAGCCAAGACACTGGCTCAAACCTCTTTTCTCCTGCTCTCCGAAACCCTCCTCTGCTCACAGGGAGGGATGCCCTGGCTTTAGTGCATGCCCAGAAGCACCCAGTGGGCTCAGGCCTGGGAGATGCAGAGAATGTAGCACCAGGCAGCAGCCTTCTCCAGCCAGTCTGAGCGCGATTCCAGGGTAAGAGGGGCTCCTTCCTCATCTGCTTCTCTTCCAGCACCTACCACAGCAACAGGGGCTGCGCAGGCCAAGGTCTGGTGCTGGGCACAGCAAGTGGGGAAGTCTGGCTGGAGCAAAGGGCCTATAAAGGAGCTTCGTGACAAGAATCAGCTATATAGAGTGGAAAGAGCATGGACTTTGTGTACAAAAGACGTGGGCTGGCATCCAACACTGTCACTGTGTCCAGGACTGAGAGTGCTCCCCAGTACCCATAAGCTTTTCCTGCCAGGCGTGCGGCTGGACTCCATTTCCCAGGCTCCCGTGCAGTTGGGAGTGGCCACGTGACCAGGCGCCAGCCAATGGAATGCAAGCAGAATTGACGTGGCCCAATTCCAGCCCTGGCTCCCCCCCAACCCCTCCCATTTGGCGGTTCTTTCTCTGCCAACCAAATGGGGATCCGGAGCCGCAGAGGGAGGGAGCCTGGGTCCCTGAATCACTGCATGGACGACTGTCTGCCAGACACATACACTGAGTTGTGTTTGCAGGCAATAAACTCCAAAAGTGTTAAGTGATTAAAATTTGGGGGTGGTTATAGCTGTTAGCCCAACCTGACTAATGCAGCCTCTTACTGGCCATGTGGCTTTGGGTAAGTTTCTTAACCTCTTGCAGCTTCAATTTCCTCATCTGCGAAGTGAGAATTTTAAAAAAGCCTTCCTGAGAATGGGCTAACATTTGTAAAGATCCTACAACCAACTGGTGCACTATGACTTTTGTGAGCCGTAGACATTTTGCCTTTGTGGATCCCTTCTGGCATTGAAAAAAATAATAAAATTTAAAAATAAAAACAAAAAAAAGGTTTTGATATTACACTGGTATGAAGATGACTATAATCCAGGCCAGATAAATCATTATGTTTATTATTTTTATATTTGGTTTTATATTATTATTATATTCATTTTTTCCTTTTGATTTTCAGGGAAATTAAACTTTTTCTGGGGCCCTAAAAGTATTGTGAGCGCTAGGCACTATGCCTCTGTACCTAACAAAGAAGCCGACCCCGCTTACTATAGTGCTTGGCCCATGATGCATGCAATAAATTGAAACTATTATGGATTTAAAAATAATAATAATAGGAAGATGGAAGCATGAAATAGCAACAAAAGGTTATAACGCCCCTTTCATATACTTCATTTCCTTCAACTCTCACATCCATTGTAGGAGCTGGTTCTCACTTATATTTTCCAATGAAAAAGGTGAGGCTCAAGGAGATTGAGGGTTATGCTCAAGGGGGGTAGGAACTTTGTGCATGGCGCCTTATATCAGGCTCAATGCTAGACACCTGTCTTTATCACTTTTAATTTTCTCAACACTATGATGAGATAGAGCTGCTGCTGCTTCTTTTTTTTTTATCTCCATTGTATGACTGAAAAAAAAAAAGATATTGATGTAAGGACAAGTGGCTGAGCTGAGAACCGAAACCACTTCTGGTGCCAAATCTAATGCTCACTCTACCACCTCGCCTTTCCATCTATCAATAGCTCTGTCATGAGAATTGATAAATGGCAGCGTCTGCGGAGGGTGTGAGACACCCCAACACCTTCTTTCACAGAGCAGAAAAGAACCTGCTCAGAGCTGAAATCCAAACACATCATGCCAGATTAGACTTGTGCTTTCTTATTCTCCACCCAAATGTACTCCTTAGAAGGTCTAATTATAGTGACTTCTATTTTCTTGTAAATAATCACATCTGTCATAACTGATTTAACTGATCCAAGGCTCCAAGTTGGCAATCTTGGAGGCCTGAGCCAATGTGTCAATTATGCCAAGTAGTCTGTAAGCAAAAGTTGCACGAAATGGAAGAGAGAAAAAAAAAATGAGTCGCAGGCATATAGATGGTGGGGACCAATATGTGCTTTTTCACAACAGTAATATCAACACAAACTCCTGAACATGGCCAATGGGTGTCAATCCATTGGCAACCTAATTTAGTAAAAACAAACAGCCAGCCAGATCCTGGGGGGGAAAACTATCTTTTTTAGTGGAGACCCAATCCTAGAAATTAGTTTCTCCAATATCTTTTGACTTTAAGTAAATACCCCCCCTGGAATTTGCCATGGCTCTTTATGCTTTTTTTTTTTTTTTTTTTTTTCAGAAAAAAAAAATGGGTTGAGGGGCTCACATGATTCAAGAATATACAGGTAGCCCCTTTGTGGAAGTTTGTGTTATGCCACTTCACTTTTACTTCAGACCTGCGTTAGTACCTGATTTCACTAATGGAAAAAAAATCCAAAGAGGACTTTTGCTTTTATGGATAAAAGACAAAAAGTGAAGACAGCATCCCATACTGGTTTTGCAGCAGTGGTTATAGAGGCAGCTGGACCCCGAGGAGGGAGAGGGAACCCTCCCCCATCAGCTCCTTCCCCGGGACCTACACTCAGCCCCTTGGCATCAAGGGCATCAAGCCACCAGAGCTCTGACATGTGTCTGTGAGCATCTGTGCTTTATGTTGACTTATTCTGTGCATCCATTAGCAAGATGTGTCCTAAGGTATCAGAAAAGCCTGAGAGAGTTTATTTTGGGGTTCTGGGAGTGCTAAAAAAATTCCCATATAAGTTAATGGTAATTGCTTCTTTGCTTTATGCCATTTCAGCCTGCTTATGAGAGGTTTCATAGGAACGCTCTGCTCCCGGATAGCGGGGAAACCTGCGGTCTTAGTGGCTATAAATATAGTGTATAAATTGAGTGTGGCTCTTCAGCCAGCATAGAGTGGTAGCTCGAACTTTGGATATGGACTTGGGTATAAGTCTCTCTTCACTTATCACTAGCGTGACTAAGCAAATCATGTAACCTTCCCCAATTCATCTTAGCTTCCTTATCTATAAAATGGTGACAATCCAGAACCCTCATGAGACCGAATGATATAATGACTAAGTGTGACAGCCTGTTGGAAAGTGTGAGCACCACATAAATGCTCATCATCATTATGATGAACAGATCAGCATATACTGAGACCTGTTTTCAAACCATGGGGATGGCTTCTTTCTCTCCTAAAATAACTCCAAGCACAGACAATCATGATTTCAGCGACAGAGGGGATAAGAGATTGGATCTACTCGGGACTTCTTTCATAGGCAGGTGTTTGAAAGTCATCTCGTCAATTAAGCTCTGAAAGTCCCTCCCTGTGTCTGATGGGAAGCTTCGAGAAAGGAGCATCTTCCAGGTAAGGATGCGGGACAGTGAAAGGTGGCTCTCATTCACCCCCCCAGCTGCCCACAGGAAATGGACACGTGCTTTTGGGGACCCGAATCCTGCAGCTGGTGTAACCTCTTTTGGGTCTGGTCCGTCTGTGTGAGCAGAGGGGCTAAGAGCACAGACTCTGAAGCCACAAGGCCTGAACTTAAAGTCTAGCTCAGTTTTTCACTTGTGGTGTGACCTTGGGCAATTTATCTTTCTGTGCCTCAGTTCCTCAACTGTAACATGAGGGCCAGTACTTATCCCTTAGGTGGATGGTGAGGAATAAATGAATGAATATATGTCAAAAGTGCATAATAGGACCAGGTACATAGGAAGCAATCAGCACATGTCAGAATTTACTAGAATGGCTACAATGGTCATATTACAGGCAACGGACTTTCCTGCATCCAGTGTTGTTTCTTCTTTTTAAAAAAGATTTATATGTTTATTTGATGGGGGAAGGGACACGGGGAGAGGAAAGAGAGAGAATCTCAAGCAGACACCCCACTGAGCATGGAGCCCGACGTGGGGCTTGATCTTACGGTACTGAGATCATGACCCAGCTGAAATCAAGAGTCGGACACCTAACCAGCTGAGCCTCCCAGGTGCCCCTCATCCAGTATTTAGCGACATGCGTGTTTAACAGCTTTTCCATGCCAAACCCCTTACTGGGAAGGAAATTTGGTGGTCCACATGGAAGATCTGGCAACAAAGCACAGTGTCAAGAACTCCATGATTTATCTCTGAATCTGCAAGAGAGGCCTGGAGTCACCCCTTTCAAAGGAAGTTCATTTCTGGGGCAGAAATGTGGGGGAAAGGGCTCTGGACTGAGAATCAGGAGGCCCAAGTCCCAGCCCAGTGCCATTTTGCCCACTCTGTGGCCTTGAGCAAATCACTCCTCTCTGGGTAATAATTTTCTCACTTGTAACATATAGAGGGATTTTGGCTGTGAATCTCAGTTTACTCATTTATAAAAGGGATAAGAGGAAGAACTGTCACACAGAACTATCACATCACTCCACCTCGTGTGCTGTGAACCAAATGATGCATCCCACGTGAAGATGGACCGGGGCCCTAAAGGCCCTAGGCCATCCAGTTCCCGTGTCTCCTGGCCCACAGCTCTCCCTCCATGTGTTCTGTTATATATACTGGTCTCCTGGCTTTTCTCCCACACCTCGGGCACACTCCTGCCACACGGCCTTTGCCCCTGCTTTGTCCCTCTGCCTGGAATGCTCTTTCCTCACGTAGCCCCATGGCTCACTCCCTCACCATTTTCAAATATTGGATTGCTATTTATTTTTCCTACAGCAACTATCCCTTTCTAGCATAGCACATGATTTCCTTACTTATGATGATCACTTATAGCACTTATTGTCTTGTCTCCTCCCAGGCCAAGAATGTAAGTTCCATAAGGGCAAGATTCTCTTTTGGTTCCGTTCCCCAAGAGGCTAGAAGACCACCTGGCACATTAGAGGTGATCAGCAAATATTTGCTGATTCACTGAATGAATGAATGAATGAATGAATGAATGAATAGCTGTAAAGGAGAGTACTTGATAACCGAGAAGGTGCTTGACTGAATCTTGGACAGCCTTCCTAAATGTGAATGTGGGATTCTTGTTCCTCATTTGTCTTCTTTCCATGAGGAAGGATCCTCACCCAGACACCCTGGACCTGTTTCCACCCCCCTCTTCCATCCACGTTCACCTGGAAGTGGAATAAAGCATCTGGTTAGCAGATGGGTCACTGGTCCATTTCTCAACTCAGTAAAGTTAACCTGCAAGTGTCACAGATGCAGTTTCTCTGCCTGTTCTGGCTCCCCGTAACAGAGCAGCACTGCCCAAGTAGGTGCGTCTGCTTTGAAGGCTCACAGTTCCCTCGCTGGGTTCTTTACAGTGTGGAGTGCAGGACAGGGAGTGTTAGAAAGACCTTCTAGCTAGCAGATGTATGTAAGGCATGCTCACTAGCCTGGTTCTTGGGGAACAAGGTGGATCTTGTCTCCACTTGTCTGACTCTCGTGTTTCTCTTGATTGGTCCTGAAACTGGTCAGGTAACAGGGTTATGACACTTACCCCAAAAACTCCAAGCAAATATTCCAAAGTTTGACAAGAGAAGCCTTACATTCCTTGGTTCCAGACTGTCTACAATCCTGGTCGCTCTCCTTCCACATATTAGTTTGTGGATGTCCCACTTTGCAGACAACACTCCAAACAGAGCACAATTCTGCAATGAGCCTTGTGACCCAGAAGAGAGGCACTGTTACCAGCTCAGTCACTCTGGACACACTCTGCTACCAATGCTGGTAAGGGATATCTATCCACCCCTCTTCCTGCTGCCAGTGCCTCCTGGGCCTGCAGTCCCTAAAGCCTTTCCCACCCAGGATCTGGGGTGCCTCCAGGCTGTCTCTCACTCATGTGGGACTTAAGGTTGTTCTACAAGTCACTAGATTTGGCTCATTCGTCTCGAGATCTTCTAGGAGGCTGTGTCTATCATCCAGCAGACTCACCATCGCTCCCCGCTTCGTGTTATCTCTAACCACAGTGAAACGCAAGTGTCCAGAGACTGAAGATCTGCAAGGTGTCAGGCACAGTACAGCCAGGTATTCCCCTGGCCTTGGCCCTCCAACAAGCCAATGAGGCAGGTGTTCCATCCTTAGAATAAACCAGGGAGGCAGGTGTGACCATCTCCTGTTTTACAAATGAGGAAACTGAGGTTTTTAGAGGTGAAGGGTCTTCATGTATCATCGTGGCTCAAAAGAACACTGGATGGCTTCTACAGCCAGCACTGAGGCTGGAGTAGGGATGAACCCAGACACCCAGGCTCACCACCAGGAACCTCAATCCGGACAACCTCACTCAGATCTGTTGACACCTTTGGGCGAGGCCATTTAACCTGCAAACTTATCCAATGGCATCATCCAGCGTTTCTCCATTGCATTCTCCAGGAGATCATGCGTGGCTTTCTCAAATACCTTGATGAAAACCAGAGAGGCTTGACTCCTGGCATTCTCCTCACCTACCAGCCCCAAAGCCATTGTCGAAAAAAATGAAGCAAATCTGGTTCAGTCTGATCTTGGTGAGCCCATGCTAGGTTCTACTGACCACCATTCTTCCCTCTCACAGCTCTGGCCAAATGGCCTTAGACATGGTCTGGGGAACCATCACTAGCTGAGTCCAGGGGCAAGGCGATTCCTGTAGTGAGGTCTTGCCTGCTTCTCCAGCAAGCTGGTGGCAGGGGGGTGAGTTGACATAAAGATAAGGAAGCAAAACGACTCATCTGGCGGGAAGAGATCTGTCCGAACCACACCTGTCCCCCTTGCCCACTGTAATTCTGGAACGCTCCGCTGCTCTCAAACAGCACGCCTGGACTGCCTTCCTGAAGCACTCAGGAACTAGTGACAGGGAGCGACCGGGTACCCAGAAATTAACAGCCTGCATTTATTAAACTCTTACTATTTGCCAAGCCTTCTGCACAGGGCTGGGTTTACATGATCTCGTAAAATGCTTTAAAACTATTTTTAGACAAGAAATACATGCTCATAATTAAGAAATGAAATACTACAGAGGCTTATAATGAAAACCACCAGCTTCTGATAAAAATTAATCCCCTCCAACATAGTCCCCGAAGGCAACCTTTTCTAACTCTTTCCGTTTCTGATTGTTTTGGTGGCTACTTCTCGAAGGATAGGATCCCCCTAATCTGCAAAAATATTGGCTGATGCAGATAGAATGATTGCTCCTCTTTACAGATGAAGAAATGGTGGCACACTGTGGCCTCAGGTCACCCAGGAGGGAAAGGGTAGAGTCTGGATTCAAACTGGTCTGCCCCCCTACCCCCCACCAGTCCTGCTCTTACACTTCACCCTCCACAGCTGACCTGTCTGGGGCCTGGTAAAGGACATGGCTCAGGTCACATCAGGCACCTAGACCCACAATGGCTTCTGAGATCACCTATGATCTAAAATCCCTCACGGTGGACATAGCTAAGTAACAACCTGGGATTACACCTAAGCGAGCTTTCTTCGCCCTGGGGAGGTTTGTTTTCAGCACTTCTATCTAGTCTCATCGGGTGTTTTCCCTCTTCTGGCCGCGTCAGCCATCTCTACCCTCTCTGTGACGAGGCAGCTGCTGATGTGACTTCTCAGGGCAGGTCTCTGAAGCCCAGAGCCCTCTCACAGCTTCCTCACTCTCATCCTAGAAGATGGTACAAAAGGCATTTATCCTTCCTCTCTGCTAGGATGTTGCAAAAAAACAAAACAAAACAAAACGAAAAAAAGACCAGTCCCTTCCAGATTCAGGTTTCATAAAGAAAGGCTTTTCCTTTATTTTATGGTTATAGCTGGTGCTTGCGAAAACGTGTGTGCTGTGCAACATGTAACATCGACAGCTTTGTTAATAATATAGCGACTCGTTAGGAGCTCCACCCCAGACTAGTCAGGTTCAAATCTCAAGTAAGCGCGCTTACCAGCTCTGATACCCTGGCAAGCTACTACTCCCCTCGCTATAACTGATAATTCGGCTGTAAATCTGGAAGGAGTGTGCTGATGATTATGGGTTACGGATGATGAATCATGTGGGTTAACCCAAGTGCTCTGAACTCTGCTGACCAGGGCCAGTTCTTTCTACATGCTGTTATTACTTATTAGAACCACTTTCCAACACCCTGCAGTTTACCCGAGGCATCTGCATGCATTGTATATGATCCTCGTATCTAAAAGGAGTCAGAACAGAAATGATTACTAGTCTCTGAAAAGGATTCAAAGGTATCACTATTCACCCCGTTTTGCAGATGAGTAAGTAAACTGAAAAAAAAAAAAGGTAAGTGAGGTGCGCAAGGTGACAGGATGGCTCAGAGTCAGAAGCAGTCACTGAGATCCATTCGAACTCTCCTGCTAACAAGGCTGGGTGACTTTGGACAAGTCACTATACCTCTCTGAGCCTCACTCGTAAAATAAGAGGGCTTCATTTTACAGAAAGGCAATAACGCTGCAGTTAAGAGACGATATTCTGAGTCAGACTCTGGACTTGAATTAGGGGTCTTCCACGTATCACCTGGGTGACTTCAGGCAAATTACTTAATTTCCTGGTGCCTCAGTTTCCTCATTTGCAAAATGGGGTTACTAATAGAACCCACCCTACAAGGCAGTTATGAGAATTGAATGACTAAACCTGTGTTAACGTCTGGGGACAGGGCTGGGCACATGAAGAGCACAGCAAACATCAGCTATTACTACTGAGCCTTCCATGGCCAGGCCAGCTTCCTACACCCTGGTCTGCCCTAAGCCCCATGTGTCAGTGCCGTGAGCTCTCTCTTGACTGTGGGGCACTCACGGGGCAGGACGTCACCTGTGGCATCCAGGTTGGGTAGTCTCAGACCGGAGTGTTCATCTTTCAATCTAAATTCAAAGACCAGGGGCACCTTGGTGGCTCAGTCAGCAAAGCATCTGCCTTTGGCTCAGGTCACGATCCCAAGGTCCTGGGATCAAGCCCCACATCGGGATCCCTGCTCAATGCGAAGCCTGCTTCTCCCTCTGCCTGCTGCTTCCCCTGCTTGCATGCACATACTCTCTCTGTCAAATAAATAAAATCTTAAAAAAAAAAATTCAAAGACCATCTGCAAGTGCCTAACATTTCAATCTGAATGGAAAACCCAGTTTTTCTATCTCCACCTATAACCTTGACGATGGTGTTTTGCTTTCCTTCCCATAGAGTCTGGAAATCCTGAATAAATGTCAAAAAGAATTCACTGAGTCAACAAATATGTAATAGTATTAAAACTCTTAGGAGTGAACTATTTCCTACATTACCAGAAGCTTAAATGGATGAGATTTTCAATTTCACTACTCAGTAAATATGCCCATTTAGGGTCCAGGTGTTATGGCTTCAATTGGTAGTTAATCAGTCAGTGGAAATATCTGAGCCGGCCGAGGAGCCAGCATCCCCCCATACTTTGGTATCCCAACTGCAGCGAGCAGGGTGGCCGCAGACGCAGCAGCAGCTCCCACTCACCAATGCCTATTGTGTTTGCTGCCTCCCTTCACCCCACGGACCCCCTCCCCATCCCTCTCCACTCTGCTCGGTGGCCCCGGTGGGCTGTTCAGCAGGTATCCTTACCCCAGCGCTTCCAAGTGAGTTCTACCGGTGGGAAGAACCAGCACAGATCAAAGGACAGTGAGGTCCCACATTCACTCTGGGACTCGGAGCCAATGAATCTGTGCCTTCACTCTCCCATCTGCTAAATGGGACAAATAGGAATACCCCCATAGATGCGGCTTAAATGGTTTAGAAGAGTGGCCGGCCATAGTAGGCACATGGTGGTAAATGTTGGTTCTTACTATTAGCACATAACACAGCTTATCTTAAGCTCCAGTGGTCACCCCTCCTCTTGCCCCTGTGTTCTAGGCAGTTTTCATAAGTTTCTCTAATGCTTATACCACCCCTGAGGGAGAAGCATTATTGTGCCCATCTCTAAGGATTGAAAAACTGAGGCTTAAAGTCTAATCTGAGCCCCAGTTAGGTGGCCATGAAGCTGAGTTTCAAATTTCATACCTAGCTTTCACACCCAGGCTGAGTTGAATGCCCAGTGAAAAAGAGACATGCATCCACGGTTTCCCCAAAGCTTAAAGATGTGACAACAATCTCGTGTGACGACTACTCTGATAAGAAGAACAGTGGCCGTGACAATAGCCAAGGGCACCTGGATGGGTGTGTTAGTCAGGGAAGGCTTCCCGGAGGAGGTGATATTAACCCTCCTCCTAAACAACGCGGAGTTATTCTGGGAGATGAGGAAGACCGACTGGAATGTGTAAAGTCCAGAGGGAGAAGAAGAGAAGCAGCTTTTTCAAGAGCTGCAGACAGTTCAGAACTCTGGGAACAGAGATCTGGGAGGGGGGCAGTTATGATGGGAGAGGGCTGGGACCCCTGCGCTGAGCAGCTGGGCCTTGCACACTGTCACGCCGGCATTTGCACTGGCGAGGCTTTCACAGAGCGCACACTGGTCACCTGCCTGACAGTCACCTCCTTTAGTACAGGATGCCAATCTCAAACCTGCACACCTAGCTTGGTGCTCCATCTGCAACAGGTGCTCAAGAAATGAGACTGACAACTCCAAAAAAAAAAAGAAGGATGGCACTGAGAGGCCCTCCTTAGGGTCTGAGCAGATGCTTCCCTTCCCCCTCCAGTGCCCTTCAGCCTCACTTCTAACAGTGACACCTGTGTTCCCCTGCTTGTGGTCTCTCTCTGGTTTCCAGGCCCACTCTGCTTCCTGAGTGGCAGGCCTGAAGGATGACAGCCACTTGTGGGGCAGCCCAGAGCAGTGGCTGATGGGTACCAGTGAGTCCTCGGCCAAGGGGCCCCCAGCCTCCACTGGCCCAGAGGTGCCCGTGGATTAAGCCCCAGATGCCCACCGTGGTCACCTGCTTGCAAGGGGTCCGTGCACACACAGGAGCTCCAGATCCTGTGCTCCAGTCCTGGCTCTGGATGCAGCAGCATATGCTCTCAGGAACATGGGCCTTCAAGGAGGCGGATCTGGGTGTGAGGCCAGACGGCACCATATGCAGGCAGGTGACCCCTATGGGAAGTCATGCGGCCTCCCTGCACCTCAGCTTGCTGGGCTGCTGTGATGTCTGAGTGTCAAAATGTAAGCAAAATACCTCGCTAAGCCAACCAAGGTTCCTCTCCCGTGTCTTTTTAGGAACTCCTGGTTTATGTTCTAGTTGCTTTCTATATACCGCCAGTCTAGCAATGATCTCATTCTACGGGCCTCGGATTTTGCATATTTGCCTCCTAGGAGATTGGAGGCGCCAAGAAGAGGGGTTAGAGTTTTACTCAGCCTGGCATCCCCAGCATTTAGCACCACACCTGGCATGTAGCAAGCATTCAGTGAATGTTTGTTGAATGCATGCGTGACAACAGTGAAAGAGTAAAGAGCACCCACCAGGGAGGGTGGGGCCTCTGGAGCATTTGCTCACTGGTGGGATCTCAGGGCTGAGCCCTACTATGTGCTAGGCATCGTCCTCCGTGCTTAAAACTGTGGTCAACCTTCAGGCCTCCGTCATGGGGTGGCTTACAGAGGGAGAAGGCAGGGATCCTCAGCCCAGGCTGCCAGCAGACTCACCTGGGGAAGCTTTTACAGAGTCTCTCCCAAGATCCTGATTGAATTACCTGGGGTGGGGCCTGGCTTTGGGATTTTTCTTAAAAAAGCTTCTCAGGTGAATATAATGTGCTGCTAGGGTGGAGCACCAGTGGGATCAAGAGAGAAAAACGAAATCACATCAGAGAATGAAGAGGGTTGTGAAGAAAACAACCAAGAATGTGGTTTGCCCCCCCCCCCATGGCTCTCAGAGGGAGGGCGCGGTCTCGCCCTGCAGGAAGCATTTGGCAGCATCTGGGGGTGCTTTGGGTCCCAGGAGCTGGAGGAAAGGTGCCACTGGCGTCTGGTACTGGCATCTGGTAGACGAGGACCAGGGAAGCCACTACACACCTTTCCAGGCACAAAACAGCCCCTGCGACAAAGAAAAATCTGACCCCAAAGGTCGGCGGTGCTGAGATAGAGCAACCCTGGCCTAGAGGGGCAGGGGGTGGAGGCCAGTTCAGGGAAGGCTTCCCAGTGGAGGGAACAGCAGAGCCGAGAAGGGAGTCTCTGGAGGAAGCGACTAGAAGCACTGAATGTGAGGTGGGCCCGGAGCCACCATCACAGCCTTGAATAGAAAGACGCCAGATGGTAAAAACCACCAAGTCTGGCTCACACCACCTACTAACCTAAGAGCCCTCGCACCTCTGCTCCTGGCGTCATGTTTTGGGGTTGTTTGCTGGGGTGGGGTGGGGGAAGGGAAAGGGAAATCCTGCTGCTTTTGCTTGGCTGCTTTCACTTTTAAGTCCCCACCCTCCTTCGAGGCTCAGAACGGAAAAGGGGGGGAAGGAGAGGGTGTCGATTCCCGCTGACCACTCAGAAGTCCCCAACACCACCTGCAGGCCCACTTCCTCCTCTCCTCCTAAAGCATCTCCCGCTGCCACCCCCTGGTCTCCCAAAAGCTCTAGCTGCGGGGGAAGGGAGCCTTCTTTGGACACATCCTGCCAGCTTCCCCCAGCCCTGGGAGAAGTGATTTCCCAAGAGAAACAGGGATCCACAGAGCCGTAAATAAACACGGCATTCCAGAGGAGGAGGGGTGGAAGGGCAGGCCGGGCCAGCTTTGCCCCCCTCACGGAGAAGGCCCATTAATTTTTCCAGCCAGGCACCCAGGACCTGAGAACCTGCCAGCACCCCGCCCCCCGCCCCCCATAGCCGCCCCTTCTGGATGCTTCCCTGTAAATCAGTTGCAGACCCACTGCCTTGGGAGTTTGGACTATCAGCAGCTGCGTGGAGCAGGCTGCTTGCTCAACACCACGTGGGTTTTCCAAGGAAACGTCACCATAGTTCCATGGGCCATTTCGGTGGAAAGTCGAGTTCTTTTGTACAAGGCTTCCAGAAAGATCTGAGTCAACAGGCTGCGGCAAGGGAGTCAGGGTGGCAGCTGGCTTCTGACAGGTAGCCCTACCTGCACAAGTCCTGGCAACCTGGAGCGGATAGACCCTACCCTGCAGACTGCGGAGGAGAAAAGTGACTTGAAGGTTGTTAGGCCACCCCCGCTTTACAAGGAGGGAAACTGAGGCTCGTGAGGGAAAGAATGACCTGCCCTAAGTCAGCAGGTAGTGTGGGTGGCTGAGCTGGGTGACCCCAGGCCTCTTGATCCGCATCTGTGCATGGAATTTCAGGCCACACGTTCATTCCAGAATAGTGGAAAAATTCCATGTCGACTCATCTGAAGGGAAAGACGACTGTCCAGAACTGATAGCCATCTTCCTCCAAAGCTGCGTTTGAGGGGTGGGGGGAGGACACCAAACATCTCTGCTTCCTTAGTTTCTAGAGTTCTCTTCTGAAATGGAAACATTCCCCTGTGTTCCCAGAGTCCCCAAATATAAGCTCCGTGTCAAAATCCTGCGTGAGAGGAAAGATCCCAACCTATAAAACTCATTTCACAAAAAGGGGTATTATGGGAAATTTGCAGGAATATATTTAACTCAAGTAATTATTTTTGTTAAAAACGATACTTTGCCCACTATACCCTGAGAGTTTTATTATAGGTACCCATAATGAAGTAGGTAATTAGCTATAAACAGTGCCTCTCTGCAAACCTAGGATTAAGAATTTTCTCATGGATTGTAATTTTGAACAAACACAACATAGTCTCTTCATTCATTGAATGTCTGGATTTGCAGAGTTGAGTATAACTCGGAACTTAAAAAACTATTAGTTCAATGCATGTTTTCTATTAAAGTTGCGCACAATACCCATGTCCTGTCAAGCAAAAGACTCAAAAATACTATACTTTTTAGCTGTACTATGGTTCAGCTGTGTGTGTGTGTGTGTGTGTGTGTGTGTGTGTGTGTGTGAACACCTGTCTACACATGATAGGACTTCCAGTGGCAGGTTTTTCTTTTGTTTTTACAAGTCTTTCAGGCAAGCCTCTCCCCTGGTCTTCACCTGGGGGGAGGAAACCTGTATTCTTTGTTCTTTTGCTCTCGCAGTTTAATATGTTTTCTTCCTCTGTCCCTCCCACTCTGCCTCCCCAGCCGCCACTGCTCTCTCTGCTCCTTTGGGAGAAGACTTGGCTCTTAAGTGACCACTAGCTATTCTCTTGACTCATGCAAGCTTTTGCTGTTAACCTGCACTTAGGGTTACTGATAGCACATGGTGCAAAGATGTTTCATTAGTTGCCAGAACAAATGACCCATGTGCCAAATCTCCAACAGCTTGTGTCCCAGATACAGGTCACTGTGGGTTCATTGGTGCTGCCTGCTTCAGAAATTCCACAAATATTTACTGAGCAACTACTCTGCACGAGGGGTGGCCACTACAGCTTGGAGCTCCACTGTGCTGTCCGGGACACACTTACCACCCCTCCCAGGAGGGGTTGGAGGCTTGGCACCAGCTTCTCTTGGAGGGTGCCTAGCAGAGCAGGAAAGCTAGAGGCCACCACCATCCCGGGTACCATGACCATGTGAACCCAAGACAGGAGAGGAGGGTGGGATGGCATGGAGCCAGGATGAGAGGCATAATGCTGGCTGGTGTCTTCTGTGGTCAAGGTCATCTGACCTGCAAGACACACGGACTCTAGCTACACTGGATGAGCTAGAGGAGTCAAAGGCATTTTGTTTTTCCCATAAGTAAATTCAAATGCCTGTTATTCATGCAAAGCAAAGGTTGGTGGGCGGCAGGAGGACAAGATTCCTCCAGGATTTCAGAATGAGGGAGGCTGCCCACACCTCGGGATCCAGCCCGGTCACCTAGACAGAAAGCTTCTCACAGTCAGTCTGGAACATCGAGACCCGCAGGCTCCCTCACTGGATTATCAGGGTCACTAAAACCAAGTCTTCCCCTCCCAGGAGATAACCGAGTCACACTATGACTTTCTGGGGACCAAACTCCATAATTTAAGCCCTGAGTGAAAAAATGTGAAGTTCTCAGAACCACTTAATAGATAGACATACGTAGGAATCTCTCTCTCCCACCAACACCACCCAACCCTGGAAGTCTAAAATGATTAGCTTTGCCAGAGAACTTGGCAAAAAATACTGAAAAACAAGCAAGAAAACCACACACACACACACACACAGAGTGAAACACAAGCAAAAAGCACAGGGTTGTAGCCCAGGTTTCACTGCTAGAAATCTGATGTTGTACGTGTCCTTTACCTTCTCTGTGATGGAGGGAAGAATGGCTGCTGCTTTAACCACTCCCTCAAATCTGGGGGTTAGGGGGGAGATGGGGCTGTCAGGTCTCTTGCCCTGAGCACCTGGGGTAGTGAAAAGGCATATTGGTCAGAGGTGTCAAGTGCCTATGAGAGTAAAACACTGTATCCTTAACACTTCCTGAATGGAAGTTGCAGAAGAGGGAGCAACACTTTTTGTATCATTGGTAAAATCTGTTGTTCTGGAGCAAGCTTTGATATTGAAACATTTTCAAGAAGGAGAAGGGCCTGGAACATTTCACAACCTAGAGAGAGCCCAGGCTTCCTCTACTACAAACCCTCAGAGGCTTGGACTAGGTAATCTCAAATGTTGGCTTTATTTTTGGTTGGCTGACTGAAGACAGGATCTAGAGCAGCCGCTGGGCTGGTTAATCAAAGGATCAACTGGTTGAAGAGGGTTTCACTTTCCAAGCAGAGCCCAGGTGACACGTGCCTTGTTTCTGAAGCCAAAACTTAAATACATGGTCATTCCTGGGCAGGAATGATCAAGGTTCTGAAGGTTCTCTTTCAAAGATTTTTTTTTTTTAAATCTGGAAAGTCCCACAGAGAAATGAATAGGTCCAGATTGAAGCAGTATCTCATCCACCACTGTAGTATCCCCAGTATTTAGCATGGTGTCTGATGCAAAGTAGGTACTTGACTATTTCCTGTATGGATAAACAGTGTCCAGCATCCATAACACTTCCGGTGCACCTTGGAATGGAGAGGCATTGCTGAATACCCCCAGAGCATTCAATGACCTGCGTGAATCGCAGCGCCACTTAATCCCTGGCCTTTCCTGCATCCCTCAACGTACTCCCAACCTTGCAAATTGAGTGTTGGGTGGAGAATCAGCTAGATCGGCCTGTGAAGCTGGCCTCTGTCCTTTCCTAGCTGTGTCACTTCCCAGAGCCTCAGAGTTTCCTTATCTTTTACATGCTGATAATCAGGCCTCTCTCAGGAGGAAAGTAAGAGTAAGGAACTCCTAGGGGAGTTGGGTGGGGTACGTACATTAATCCACATACAGCTGAGAATCTGCCTAGCACATTGCATGTTTGAAGTAAATGGGGGCTGTCGGAGTGACTCTTGGGCTCAGCATCATGGTGAGCACATGGCCGTAACTATGGGCTCACTCATGTTCATTTTCTTTATGCCGCACTGGATGTTCAATGTAAAACCAAATTGTACTGTACGAAATATAAGAAAGGTAAATATGTTGCAAAAATTTCTTCTTTTTAATGTTCGGTGGTCTTTCCGTGTATCAGGAGCACTCCACATCCCACCGGGTGAGACAACTGAGCACTGTCCTTAGAGCCCCAAATGGCATACGTGTCCGGAAGCTCTGTTCAAGTCGGGGCTTTGCCACCGATCCTCTTTACTCCCTGATACTTGGCAAGGCTGAGAGGAACAATGATTTGCTGAAGTATCACAGCCAGTCCTGGGCTTCATGGGATAGGTATATCTAATACTCCACCAAACATTCACATGCCGCTCCCTACCTCTTGATGCTCCCAATACTCTGGCTTTCCAGCATCCTAGACTTAGGTGAGGTCCTATGAGTTGAGGGGATACCTTTAAAGAGTGCATTTGTGGCCCTTTAATTTTCTTTTCCTATGCTCCTGCAGCCTGAAAGCCAATTGTTTCAAATGATGTGGCTACCAAATCAAAGCCGCCTGGATCCCTAAGTCCCAGTTTGGAAGAAAGCCACCCTGATGAGCTGCTGGCCTTCAGTGAGCTTCCTAAGAGCAAGAGAGAAACCTTGCTTTATTAAGGCAGTAGGATATTGGGGTTTGCTTGTCACAGCATCATAGGTTAGCCTAACTTGACTACTCATGTATCTTTATTCAGTGCCATTCCGGACAGATCATGCATGTTTGTCAGAATAGCCAGTTATTCTCCACCACACACACAACAGACTGAAATCTCAGTGAGACTATTTTCCCGTGACATAAGATGGCCCAGCAAGATTATGAAGATTTAGCAAATGTGGCCATCTCTCTTGTGACAGGTATTTTTTTTCTTCCCTCGGGGAGGGGGATGGGATTTGGCGATAAAACTGCAAGAGGGCAAGAATGAAAAGCTGCATTCATGCCAAGAAGCACCTTGGAAAGGAAAAAAAAATGCTCCTGTTAGTAATTTTACCTGTGCAGCTTTTCATAAGCAAAATCTTCAACTCTGGAAGGAAATGCAGAACTAGTGTCCCTGGTATCCTATTTGCTAAGGCACTTAACAAAGAGATTTTTTTTTGTAATCTCTGTACTCAACATGTGGCTCAAACCCACGACTCTGAGATCAAGAGTTGCACATTCTTCCAATTGAGCCAGCCAGGCGTCCCAACACCAGCTCTTAACACTCCAGCATTGTGATGTGGCAAGTCCCTGGGGTCTGATGTCACTCAGACCCAGCTTTCAATCGCAGCTTGGCCATTTCCTGTATAACTCAGGCAAGTTAATTTCTTGAAACTTCCATTTCCTCATCCATAAAATAGGTATAAAAACGCCTACCACGTGGGGTCTTTGGGAGAATTAAATAATTTAAAACAAGGTAGAGTATATAACATGCTTGGTTCAATGGTTGGCATGTAGCAGGCATTCAGTTTGTTTCCTTCCTCTCTATTACCTGTTTTACAATAGAGTTTGATCTCAAGTTCAGACTTGGCAAAAAAAAAAAAAAAAAAAAGGCAGTTTAATATTGGAAGTAGTGGAAAGACCATGCACCACCACCTGTGATATTGCCATAGATGCCATATGGGAAGGTGAAGACAGTGTTTCCAAGAGGATACAGAGGGTACAGACCAGCCAGAGGGAGGAAGTGGGTCCAGCCTGCACACACAGGCCAGAGGTCCAGACAAAGCAGTGGGGCTGAGCCAGTGAGGCAGGGAGTTTGGCCAAAAGATCCTGAATCTGGGACACAACCAACTTGGGACGGGACGGAAGCTTCCTCTACTGCTTCCTGTGACAAAATGGTCCAGGGACGGCCCGGGACCTGCCACCAGGGGCAGCAGCGGGCAGCAAAGCATTTTGCTAACTTGTTCTGACCTGGAGCACAGGCTCCCAAACAGTCTCGGGTGAAAAGGTCCTTTACTCATCCATATAACAATCCAGTAACATGACATTCATTTTGAACCTATGAAGTGGGCCAGCCTTGTGCTGGTGCTGGGAACACAGAGACAAATAGTAAACTCTCCCTTGGGGTGCAGGGGTGACTCATAGTTTTTAGGGAGACAGACATGCAAACATATAAAATTCCATGTACTAAGATTTCTAAGACATTATTTCCATGGCACACTAGCCTCTTGGAGGAGGGAACAAGTTATCTCTCTAGCAGGAATAAGTAGGTCTTGCTAAGTTTGGGGGATGAGTCTTTCCAGAGAAAAGGATCTATGTGTGGAAAGGAACAAGAAGAGAGGATGGCACATGAGGTTTAGGGATCAGTCTTGCGGGGCTGAAGTGTGGGGCATTGGACAGGGGGGCAACTGGTTACAGCAGAATGTGCCTGGTAGGTGGAGGCCAGCTCTCAAAGAGCCACCACGCTAGGGTCAGGGATGTGTGAACTTGATCCTACAAGTTCGAAGTTATTAAGTGGCAGTCCTCATTAGAATGGACTTAGAAAAGCATGTGGAAAATAAAATTGTTTTTGAATGCCTTTAGACTGGGCATATTCATCCCACTTTCCACTGGGCTGATGCTTTCCACTTTGACCTCCTCACCACTTCCTACCGCCCTATACTTCACCACTTCACTCTTGTATACAACCTGCAAAGCCCCCGAAAGCATTCGGGTTTGTGACTCCTGGACAACCAGTGACATGGGGAGGATTTTAGGAGGATAATGAAACAACATGAAATTGGTGTTTCAGAAGCACACATTTCTATCATTTCTGTAACTGGCACGTATTTTCTATATCTGGAAACCTTGACGTTGATTCCACGAATTGCCTACCAGGGTCAGTCAGTACACCCCCTCCCAACCCTGAAAGAGCAGTAGGCTGATCTGGTCATAACCAGGGCCCTTTCTTCCAGCTGGGGAAAACCAGGGGACTGTCAATTCAGCAGAAAGGTCCCGAAGCCACCCTTCTCTGGCTCACCTTGGCCTCAAGCATTATCCATCAGGTATTTTCACACATCTGGGAGCACAAGAATCACACCCTGGCTTTGGAGGTAGCAGAGCCAGACACAGCGTGTCTACAGCCCAGCCAGGGGAGACCAGAAGCTCCAGCAGAGCTGGTGCTGGACTCTGTGGACAGGACCCACTACCCCCAGACTGGCTAAGCAGGTCTGAGGAGAGCCTGGATGGCCAGTTCCTTCATCCCAGGCCACATCATGTTCACTGGGTGATGGCCCCTTCTGTGGGGTAGGGGTGTGGCACCTAGTCATAGATCCAAGCATGAGGATATCCCTCAAACTATAGTGACTCAGAGGCAGCCTCACAGTACAGAAGGTCAGAGATACGTCAGTGATAACAAAACAGTATGAGCCAGCATTTCTAGGGCACTGCCTAAGTGTCAGGTGCTGTGCTAAGTATTTTACAGATGTTATCTCTTGTAATTCACACAGTGACCCTGAGAGCAGGGTTCCACCCTTGCAAGTCCAGCTAGGGCAGCTGTGTAGAGCAACAAATGTACACACTCTCCCCAGGACACAAAGTTGAAGGGGGCACTCCCTCTCAGGTGCGGACCTCACACTTGCCACAGCCTGACAACCAGCATCATCTTAAATTTTGCACACTCAACACCTCACTTGCTTCCCCCTGGTCCAGGTCCTGGGTAGTGTGCTGGTCAGGCTGGCATGTGAATCCTGCTCCTCTGCCCTCTAGCCACGTGACTGCCCTTCCCCAACCTGTGGTCAGTTTCCTTTCCTGTAAAATAGGGCTTACGACCATGCCAAGGGTTGGCAAAGATGTCAAGAAATCAGAACCCTCGTACCCTGCTGGTGGGAATGTGAAATGGTGCTGCCACAGTGGAGAACAGTGTGGCAGCTTCTCAGAAAGTGAAACATGCAGTGACCATCTAACCCGGCAATTCCACTCCTGGGGGTCTTCCCACGGGAAGTGAAAACACACAAATGTTCACAGCAGCATTACAATGCCCCGGATGTGGAAACCCGACTGCTGACAGGTGAATGGATAAACGAAATAGGGGCTGAACTGTATTCCCTCCCCAATTCATACATTGAAGTTCTATCCCTAGTGCCCTCGAATGTGACTATATTTGGAGACAGGGTCTTTAAAGAGGCAATAAAGTTAGAATGAAGCCATTAATGTGGGCCCTAACCCAATCTGACAGGTGTCCTCATCAGAGGAAATTTGGACACACGGGAGGACACCAGGGAAGGCCACGTGAGGCCATGGGAGAAGGCAGCCATCCGCAAGCCAAGGAGAGCGGCCTCAGAAGCAATCGAATGTGCTTACACTTTGATCTTGAATGTCCAGCCTCCAGAACTATGGGAAAATAAATGTCTGTTGTTGAAGCCACCCCATCTGTGGCATTCTGTTACGGCAGCCCTTGCAGACACAGCCACACAACGGAATACGATTGAGCCATGAAAACAATGAAGTACTGATGCACTGTAACACGGATGAGCCTCCAGGACCCTATGCTAAATGAAAGACATTAAATAGGAAAGACCACATATTATATGGTTTCTCCAATATGGGAGATCTGTAGAGGCAGAAAGTAGAACAGATGGCCTAGGCTTGGGGAAGGGGGCTGCATAGAGGGCTGGGCCATGACGGCTAATGGGCACAGTATCTCTTTTTGAGATGATGGAAATGTTCTAAAATTAGATTGTTGTGATGGCTATACAAATGTAAATACACTAAAAATCAATTAATCGTACACTTTATAAATGGGTGAGTTTTAAGGTGTGCCCGTCACACCTTCAGTTCATTTCAAATATAGGCTAATGCTAACACCACGTCCAGAGCTGCACAGGGCCTGGCACCCAGCACCCTATATATTATAATCGGTACTTCTATATATGCTCAAGTACCTGCTGCTCAGTTGAAAGTTGCCTGAAGTGCCTCAAATTCCTTTAATGTTAGGGGGACTTCAGGGAAACTAACCTGGGCAGCCCCTGGTGATCCTGTGTCCCTAAGTGACCTGTCCCTGTCCACAGAGGACTCCCAATCAGCCAGTGATGGCTACAGCATGCCTGAGGTGGATAAAACTGCTCCACTCTTGGATTCCATAGACCTGCGTTGCATCCTGCCTCTGTCCTCACACTACCCGCTCCGCAGGGTCACTCACCTGGGCTCTGCTGTGACGATGTGATGGTGTGAGGTGCCTACACACAGTTGGTATTCCAGAAATTGGTGTGTGGGGGGGAGGAACTACGCATGAGAAAGCCCTATGCCAAGCCCCAAATGCACGTGCATCCTTGTGTCACCCTTGGCGGCGGCTGGCCACTGGGCCATTCGTTGTCATCAGGGCCGGGGGGGCCACAGGTGCACGCAGGGCGGGAGAGGCTGCCCGTGGCCCAGTGTGGAGAGCACCGGGTGCCAGGGAAGGCTGCCTGGCTCCCAGAAACCCTGGGCAAGGGGCTTCCCGCTCCACTCTTCCTCACCTGTTAAAGAGATAAGACTTCTTCTATCTCTGGGACTTTCACGAACTAACCCACAAATAGTGCTCAGCACTGTGCCTACAGTGTCAGCATGATGACCACTGTGGTTGCTAAGTGCCAATGACGGAGGACATCCAGTGCGCAGGGACAGGGACGCCACTTTCCTCCTCTGGCAGGTGCTAAGTGTGTGCTGATTGGACGGAGGGAAAGAAGTGGGCAAAGAAGAGGTTAGGGAAGGCCCAAGGAAACAAGAGCTGCAAGCTAGACCGTATAGACGAGGAAGAGTGATATATTGCCATGTGATCGTGTAATCTTGGGCAAATTCGCTTACCTCTCTGGGGCTCAGTTTCCCTACATTGGGCTAGGTGCTCCCTAAGGTTCCTTCCAGCTAGAACATCCCTTGATCCTGCTATTGCACATGCTGCTATGAGATTCATCCCCTGCTCCCCGACCTGTTCCTCCAGAGATCCCAGAGGGCATTAGACTTTGCACCAGAAGACTCATAAATCCCATTTCTGAAAGTGCTGAAGTCAGGCCCTGTTCGATTTCACAGTGCCGAGTACAGCCCTCCGTCTTTGGGATGCCTACCATTAGCCCACGGCGTGATCCAAATGGTCTCTACCCTGTGGCTCTGTGTGCCCAAGAGCCCTTGCTCTTGGAGACAATGTGAACTCTTCAGCTCTCCTGAGCTGTGTGGCTCTGGCAGACGTTCCCTGCGTGCTCGCAATTAATCCTGTGACACAAAGTTCCTCAGAAGAGGGTAACAGGCCTTTCTACAGGACGGCCAACCCTCAGCAGCTCTGCTAGGGGAGGTTCCGTGAGGATCTGTGCTTCTCTCCGCTGCTGCCTGGAGCCACCCCCGTCCCTTCCCCTAAATTTCTTGGCCAGGGGGGCAGTGCATATCTCCCCATTTCCCAGTGCCCTCCACAAAAAAGCAAAGACACACCTTATCCCTACCAGCATTCTGGCCTCTCTCTGCCCCTTCCGGGCCACCGCCCCCCCCCCCCCCCCAACAACTTTGCTATGACATCCAGCCCCGACCAGACTGTGTGCAAATATCTTAAAGGAGCTGTTTCCAAAAAGGCAAGGGTGCAGCACAAATGAAAATAATTTCTAAATGTCCTCCTCCGCAGGCTCGGGAGATTCCGTGGGGGCTCTGGGTACACCCGGGGGCTGGGGGAGCCTGAGATGGCTTTGTCGTTACAGCAATTCGGCTCAGTCTTGTATTTTAAGAACAGCGGGAAAGTATTATCAGCTGAAAGGAGTTTTCTGTGCGCTATTTAACTAAATGGCTCTGCAGCTGGAGAGAGCCATAGGCAGACGTGTTATGATTCAAGGGCTCCCAATTACAATGATCCTCTTTTATTGTATAAAAACAGCAACACAGCCATCTCCACCCTCCCAACGCCCGCTCCCTCCATCTCCTTCCCCCATTGGCTGGCAAGGTCGTTCAGCATCCCGAAAGTAGCACCCAGATTCTCCATGGTCCCCAGGAGTGCAGTCCCCCCGGGACTCCTTCTCCCTACAGCCAAGGAGAGGGTGGAAAGGGTGCAGTGTCCTCTGAAGAATGTTCTCTTAGACACTGATGGAGGCTTTAGAGTTGTCTCTCTTGGGGTGGGTGGTGGTGGTGGGGTAGTTGGAGGACTAGGGATTAGAAGCATGGATTTTGGAAAGCTCTTCTGTTTTGACTAAACTTACACACACACACACACACACACACATACTCATGCACGCATGCACACCCACACCCTTACACCCCTCTAGCAAAAAAGCAATCAGACTGCCCAGAAACACGGTTCTAAAGCTGCCCCTTCTCATCATACTTCCATCCTGGGGCAGGGCACTTCCAGAAGACTTCAGAAAGACCTGGGGACAGCGACGAACATGAGCCTTGGGACCAGACTGATGTGAGTTCGAATCCTGACTTGGCTCCCTCCTCTCTGTGGCCTCCAGCAAGCACCTAACCTTTCTGAGCTTTGGTTTCCTGTCTTTGCAATGGGGCTACCCTCCTTCTCTGGCAGCACCCCTCATGGTCACACTGAGCGACACAGTGAAAGGAAAGTGTTTAGCAGAGTGCCCGGTACATAGCAGGCGTTCAGTTTGGAGGAGTGTTGCTGTTCCTCGGGTGGCAACACCATGTGTTTGCGGTGTTGTCTGGGTGCACAGGGAGCTTAGTGCCATCTCACCAGTCAGGGTAGATGAGGCAAGGGGTGAGGGGCAAGACAGCTGGGGGGCGGGGATGAATGTCAGCCCCACCAAGGAGGGTTTTTCTTGAGTCTTTCTGCAGCGCTGATGTACAGCATCGTGTTTGCACAGCCCATGAATGCATGAGTGCATGCTGCTTCCTCGCTTTAGACTTCTGGCCCTTTCTCGGTCTTCTGCAGGTGTTCTGGAGTCTAAAGCTGCAGTTGCAGCCACCCAACCAGGCCACCGAGAACCTATAGCCCAGGAAGTCTTGTTCATGCCTTCCCTATTCCCTTCTCAACAGTGGGCTTCTTCTCTCTCCCAGAGTCTGTCCTGGGCCCCCAACAGGGACAGTTCCCTCCCAAAGGAGGAGCTAACTCGACTTGGCTACTCTCTGAGGCCCTGGGGTGACATGAATCTACTCCCCACACAGAAAGAAGTTGACAGCAAATGGTTCCCAGGATTTTGCTGGTTTTCCCCTGTAGGGTAAACCCAGCATGGCTTTAAACCCCAAAGTAAACCCATAATATAGTTCTCACTTTTCTGTCCCAGACCAAGCCCGTGTGCCCCCAAAACATACCACAAATCTCTTATACCAGAGTGAATGCCCAGATCATACTCCTTAACATCGATCCCCCCGTGGATCAATCGTACAGGCACTTCATTCACTGCAGATTCTCTGTGGTAACTACTATTGCAGTGAAACACTGTGTAATAAGATTTAATCTCCACTAAGTGTTTCTAGTACTAGTGGGCTGGGGGGGGGGGGGCAAAAGGAGGAAGAATGTGTGGGAACTGTGGCTTTTAAATGGTAAATTGTTCAGGGGGGGGGGGGCGGGTAGGGACAGGTGTCAGCCAGAACCAGTGTTTGGGAGCCTTTTTATATTCCACTTTAAACTTTTAAAGACAACATACTGTTGTCAGGACCATCTTTCTCCTCAGGGGTCTACACTCGCACAGGTACACTCACACCATTGCCAACCAAGCCCTCTCAAAAACGCATGACTATAAGCATAGAAACAGGAAATAGATTGTGGGTGGATGCTCTTAAAATCACAACCTGTTCCATGTAGGGTGGGGGCCTTCCAGAATGGTGGGGGAGGGGAATCAGGGGGGATTTTTCTTTTTCAGTTAAAAAATGAAACTACCTTGTCAATACTAAAAGCAAAGTCTACTTGATTGCTACCACAGGAGCATGTGAGTAGCCAAGCATCCTTTTAGAACTGCGCTGTCTGGATTTGACCATGACACAGCACATTACAGTACCTGAATACTGCACCAGGGTCTCACTGCGATATTCCGGGAAGGCTTTCCATTTCAGTGGTTGCTCAGACCTGCCACCAACCAGTGCGTATGCACATGGCAGGGGAGGGAGGAGGACACAATGAGATGGGGACAGTCTGGTCTTGGAATCAATGATAAAGATCCATGTATGTTAATCACTTTGCACCTCAAGGATACAATAAGGTCACATGCCAGAGGTCATGGGGCAGTGACCATGATGATGTTGGTGGTGATGATGGTGACAATAGGAGGTGTGTCCTGAACACAGTGTTAGGTGCTGTGCTAAGCCCTTTCTTTCATAAATTTCTTCTCAAGGTGCACAATAACCCCTAATACTGGTGGGGGTTCTAACACCCAGCTATTAGAACAATCTTCATTTTCGGGATGAGGAAATTGAGGTCTCGAGAGATAAGTAACAGCTCAAAGTCATAAAGCTAATAAACTGAGCAGAGAATCAGGGATGTCAGTCCTTGCTGGAGGATCCAGAGTGGGGAAAACCTGACAGAAGGGCCTCTGATGTCATCCCCTTGATTTAAAGCAAAGGTGAAGCAGGGGGCCTGGGTGGCTCTATCCGTTAGGCGTCTGACTCTCGAGTTCAGCTCAGGTCATGATCTCAGGATCAGGGGAACGAACCCTGCTTTGGACTCTGTGCTCAGTAGGGGGTCTGCTTGGGATTCTCTCCCCCCTTTCCTCACCCCCACCCCAGCTTACACACTGAAGCTCTCTCTCTCTCTCTCTCTCTCTAATAAATCCTTAAAAAAATAGAGCAAAAGTGAAGGGTCATGGCCAAAGTTATTCTGCTGATGCAGGTAGGACCCAGGTATCCGATGGTCAGGAGAGAGGCCAAGTGGGGTGCTCGGGGGAATAATGGTACCTACCTCCACGGTTTTCAGTTCTGCTGAGATACGACAAGGGAGAGCTAGTAATAGTTGACTAACATCAGGTTAACTTTGGATTCCTATTGGCAAGACCTAAAAGAAATCTCCCCATCTCCCTCCCTTTCTTATTGTACTCTCTTCTTTCCGCCCTAAGGTAAAACTGGGCCCCTGTCCAAAACTTTCCAGAACTCATTTGAAGTAAGAACCAAGCTGATTAGTCGGCACAAGACACACTACTGTCCCTTCTTAGAAACCAACCGTAGCTCCCCAGTACCTATGGATTAAAAGCCAACCTCCTTCACGTCCATCCCCAAGTCTGGCATCATCTCTTCGCACAACCTTCCCTGCATCCCCTTCTCCACCTCCTCAGAATACGCACAGCTCCCAGGACACAGTTTTGCCTTCACCAGGAACACCTGTCTTCCTCTTCTCCTCTTAGGCCATTCTTTATGCACCAACTCAACAACCATTCCACCGTTCACCCCAATTTGCTCAGGGCAGCAATGTGCCTACCCCCCAAATGCATGATTGTCCCTCCCTGGGTGGCCGGGTGGCACAGCTCTGGTCGATGACCTAGGGACACAAGTCCCGGAGAGGCAGCTCTTCCCAGATGAAACAGTGAAGCCATACAGGTAAATGTTCTAAGCCTCACTCATCCTGCTCTCTCTTCCCTGGGATGGAGATGTGAAGCCTGGAGACACAGCAACCACCTTCTCCCCTCAAGAACACAGACCTGGGGCCAAAGGCCTATACCTAAGAAGGATGGCATAGTGGAGAGGCAGAGCCTGGGTCCCCAGGACAGTGGAGGCATCACCCCCACTCTCCTTTCTCCCTGTCCCAAACAAGTAAGCCCCCCTCCCGTTAAGCGGCCGGTAGTTAGGATTTCTGCTGCTACCAGCTGAATGCAATCATATCCGACACACCTCCAGACATTGTTCCTTGTCATTCCATGGGTCAGTTGAGATGCTACCCCCTTTAGGAAATCCTCCACGATTCCCTCGGAGCACAGTAATGACGCTCCCACAGCAGTTGCTTTTCTCAATTACAGCACTTAGTTAATCCTGCTTGATTTGGCCTGTCCTGCAGCTCAGATTCTTAGGGGGTAGGGGGTCCGGATCCTGCCAGCCTCTCCTAGGGCCTGGAGCAGTGTTTTGCATTGAGGTTGGGGGAGCTTTACGCCACCAGTACTTCGATAATGTCTAGAGCGGTGCACTGGGGCACAAAGTGTGCGCATTTTGGGGTCTGGCGCTCCGCTTACTAACTGGTCTTGGGCAGGCTGCAGAACCTATCCGTGCTTCTGCTTCCTCATCTATAAAAGAGGGTGACAGTACTTACCCCACAGGGTTGTCAGGAAGACAAAATAATCATAAGCACTTACAAGGGATCTTGGCATATAAAAATGTTTAATGACTGCACTCTTATTAGGATGATTATTATAGCGGCTGAATGAACAAATAAATCAACACATAGCTGCTAAATTAACGAGTAAGGGAGTGAAGCCCAGGAAAGTTCTGGAGTTCGGACCCCCAGGCAGTGGTCACTGTTCCTTCTTTTTCATACCTGCACCTGTCCCCTTACTTTTTCGTATAATGAGGACTCCCCATACCCCAGAGCTGCCATATGGAGGGTATTGAAATAAGGCCTGGCTTGGCACGCTGACTTCATTTTTTTTACTCTGCAGCTTGGGACAAATTTCTTCACCCTTCTGAGCCTCCGGTTTCTTCAACTGTAAACTGCGGATAATCACAGTACTTATCTCACGGGCTTTTGGTGGGAATTAACTCATAAAGCCTGTAGAATATAAAGCATCGTGCTGGCGTACTAAAACAGTAAATGTTAGCAACCATCATCAAACATTGTCCTTATTCTTTTTGTCAAACGCGTGGCATCCCACTCAATCACACGGCCCTGGTGTAGAGGAGACAGTTGAGAGGGGTTCCCTTTCTGCAGGTCAAGATGCACCGCATTTACATCCAGAGAATAAATACCTTTCTCGAGTACCAACAAACCCTGTCATTTTGATCTTTTCCTCTCAATGGGGATTGGTTCATGTATCACATTTACCCTGAATCCTTGGCTTCTGAATTTCCCCTTAAGAAGCTGCTGTTAACTTCAGGTGGAACCTCACTGACATCAAACCTAGCCAGAAGGCACATGTGCACACAAGAACAATCAAAGCATGGCTTTTCAACACCAACAAGATTCCCACAGATCACGGGTCCAGTTACTGTCAGGTGCATTTCAATCTTGTCGAGTGCTTCTCCCCCCCCCCCACCTCCGGAAAAGAAGAAGTGTGTATATACAGCTTTATATAATTTTCCCTTTAAAGTTGAATCAAAACCTTTATGTTAGTTCCATTCAAGCACTTGAGGGCTCCATTAATCTATTTTTACTTTTAAACATGCCATTTTACAAGATATTTATTCCACTTGGTTGTCATCCAAATGCGTCTTGACATTGCTGCCCTGGGACTGAACTGCTTCAACTCAGGGCCCTCATAAATAGAAAATCACCTTTTGACTGAAATCTTGAAGGGCTCTCAGAAGCTCACCCCTTCACTTCAACAGGCATTAATTTCTGCTCTACATAAAGGAGTGTGTGTGTATGTGTGTGTGTGAGGGGGGGGGGTTAACAGGGTAAGTGTGGGAGGTCTGAGCTACCCAAGGGATTAAGGGGAGGGATTCCTGCCCCTCCAAATCCTGCCCAACGGGGCCTGCTGCTGACTTGACCCAAGATGCATCAGGTAGGGGAAGAACTCTAGGGCCTGGCAAGACTCAGAGGACGCCAGGGGTCCGCAGGCCAATGCCTCTCTCCCAGGGGATGGGTCCAGGGAAAGTCAGCGTCCCCCCACCTCTGCTCCCCACCGCCCGGACAAACAAAAGGCAGTCCCCAAACTGGAAGGCAGAGACCCCACTGGCTTTGAAGCCGATCAATCAGGTGGAAGCCGGAGCAAATCACAACTTGGCTTCCCCAAGTTTTCTCCCCAGCCTTGTCGAGCACAGAGAGAGAGAGAGAGAGAGAGAGAGAGAGAGAGAGAGAGATTGAGAGAGCGCTCCGCAGGCTGCGGGGCCGAGGGGACCGTCCTGGGATGCTCACTGGCTCCCAACTTTCCGCTCCTCTCCGTCTCCGCAGCCTCCTGCAGAGGGAGGGCGGGGGGAGAGGGCAAGTTTGCAGGGGCGAGGACACCAAGTCCCGGGGAGGCCACAAAGACGCCGCAACACCAACAAAGATGAGCCGCTCTCTCGTGGGGCGGACGCCAGCGCCAGCTGCCGCTCCGGGGGCGAGCGTGGGCGCATCGGCGGGCAGAGGCGGGCGTGGGCCGGCGGGCGGCGGCGGACCGCGGCCCCCGGCCCCCCCCCCGCCCTCCCCCCCTCCCCTCCCCTGCCCTGCCCTCCGCTCCCTCCCCTCCCCCACTCGCGGGCGCCCCGCCACCTGAGCCGGCCGCTCCCGCCCTGCCCCCGGCAGGTAGCTCGCGCGGCCGCCCGCAGCCACCGGCGGCGCCGAGAGCAGAGGCAGCTCGGCCCACGGCGTCATGCTTCCTGCCACCACAGGACGGCGAATCGTCACCGGGAGAGGGGAGAAGAGGGGAGCGCGGGGAGCGCGGGGGAGGGCGGGCGGGCGGGCGGGAGGGCGGCTCGCACACGCAGCCCCGCGCCTGCCGAACCCGCCGGCCCGGCCCGGCCCCGGCCCCCCCCCCCCCCCCCGGCCCCGTCCCGCCGGAGGCCCCGCGGGACCTGCCCCGCCTGCACAAAGCGCCGCGCCCGGGCCCGGAGGGAGGGAGACGGCCGCGAAATAAATAAATAAATAAAAACAGAGTCGGGTCTACGTAACGCCCTGTCGAAAGCGGACGCCATATTTTTTTGTGGCTTATGTCGACATAGGGAAACGTAGACATGTTTTTCCTCCTCCTCCTCCTCCTCCTCGCTCCGGCTCGCGTTTATCCAAACTTGTCATCAAAACTCTTAAAAAAAAAAAAAAATCTCCCCCCGCCCCCCCCACGCTACCCCCACCCCCACCGCCAGCTCCGGATCCTCTTCTTTCCTCCCACCCTGCAAAAGGGCTCGCACCCTCCCCCCGCCCCCCCGCACCTCCTCCCCCGCCCCCCCTTCCCAATCACAAGCCCCGGCCAAGTCCCATTAACAACACGTTTTCGGGAGCCGCGGCGGCGGCGGCGGCGGCGGCGGCGGTGGGAAAGTTGCGCTGGAGTGGCCGGCGCCCGGCGTGCGGGGCTCGGGGCTGGCGGCGCCGGGCGGGGGGTGCCGGGCGCCGAGGCGAAGTTTCTTACCTGCGCCGGGGCCGGGGACGCGGGGACCCGGGCTGGGAGCGCGGAGACGCGGCACGGGCGTTCCAAAATGGAACTCTGCTGGCTCCCCCCACCCACTCCCCACTCCCCACCGGGCGCCGGGCTCCGTGGGAAAGCGGGGCACGGCCGGCCTGCCAGACAGACGGACAGGAGAAGCCCCCGGAGACGGGGAACAGCGGCCAAAAAATTTTAAAAAGGGGGAAAAAAAAAAAAAAAAAAAAAGAAGGGAAAAAAAAAAGGGGAAAAAAAAATGTCTCGATCAGTGGGGAATCTACGCCAAAACCCACATGATCTGTAACGTCAGCATGCGTATTTGCATACGATACCACCACCCGAGCTGCCACCCGGGCTCGGGTTCCGCAGAAAGTTACAAAGTGAAATTCAGCCCCCTCCGGAGACGCCGGCGAAATGTCATTTTCAGGCGGGAGCTGGGGGTGGGGGGGGCTGGCCCCGGAGGCGCTGGTTACTAGCCGAGGTCGGTCGTGGTGGTTGGGGGGGGGGGGCAGTAAATTAACTTAAAAGTCTGAGCCCAGTAACGGACTCGGTGGAATTTCTGCGAGGGGAGGAGGGGGAGGCGCGAGCGAGATCATTGAATATTAAGCACGACCCGGCCCGGCGGCCGCGGCCAAACCCTCCCGGTGCAATACCCATTTTCTTTATGAAAAGTTCAAGGTGTCACTGATGAGCTCAACAAACTGTTGATCCTGACCACGTGGAGTGGCAGACAGAGGGACCGCGGGGCGCGGCTGCTGGCCCCGAGCCGGCTGGCACCCCAGACCCCGCGTCCCTCTCCCCGCGCCGGGGGCCGCGCGCGCGGGTGGGGCCGCCCCGCGCGCCCAGGGCGCCGCCTGCGCTTTCTCGCGTCTTTGGGCTCCGGGAGATAACAACCAAAAAAATAAAATAAAAATAAAAATAAAAAAAAATTTTTTTTTAAAGCGAGATACGTTTTGCTCCTGGAATAGTAATAAGAGGGCTTCGGGTAGGGAGGGTGACAGAGGGGGGCCCCCCCACTTATATAACGACTTGAAACGAGAGGACTTTTGCTGGGGAGATTCGGAGGTTTGCGCTTGCGCCAGGTCTGAGGTTGGTTAAAGATCCTCAAACTTTTTTCCCCTTAAGAGCCAATAAACAAACAGGCGCCCCGGGAGCGGACTTAAACTCCTGCCGGGCCGGCGTTCGCTGGGATTCTCAGACTCGAAGAAATGCACGCCCCTGCGGCGCTCGCCCGGGGAGGGAGTCCCTCGGAAGCAGGGCGGGTCGCTTGCGGAGCTGGGACCTTGGCGTTCCCGGCGGGGACAGGTCCCTAAGCGCCCCCCCAGCCCCCCCAGCCCCGGCCCCGGCCCCAGCACGGCTCCCCGCGGGCGTCTTGGAGCAAAGGCGGGCCCGGATCTCGCTGCCCTTCGCCCGCGGCCTCGGTGCCGCGAACTTGCGCTCTGGGCGCGGCGTTCCTGCCCCAGCGCTGCGCTAAGGAGCCCTGAGGAATTCGGGATCCGGGGGACGCTTCGGAATCTCACGGGGCAACCTGTCTGCGCCTCGCACTCCTGCCCGGACGGACCCGTTGCCCCTCCAAGGGCCGCTCGCTGCGGCAGCCTTTGCCTTGCCCGGTGGGAGTTGGGCGCGAGCGCGCGCGAGCGGGGCCGGGGCCAAGGGATGTGGCCGGGGTCTCCTCCTGACATTCTGAGCGCGGCGAGGACACAAAGGGAGCCGGGGGCTGGGAGGCTCTGCGGAGTCCCCGCCCGCCCCAGGATTAGCAGGCGCGGAGCGTCGGGGCTTCCCGGCCAGCCTCAGCTCCGGGGAATTAGAACGAACTCTAGCGGCGGTTTGCGACTCAGCTCCGGGCGCCGGGGCAGCAACAGGTGGCCGAGCGCGGCGGAGCGGCCGGAGGCGGGCGGGGGCCCTGGGGTGGGGACGCTGCCCTGGCGGTGGCCGCGTGGCCCACCATCGGCTGACCTTCTGACACTTTGGTTTCTTAGGCTGGGGAGAGGAGACTGGGCGGGAGGTTTTCCGAGGGGCTCCCCTAGGGGCTCCGGTTTCTCTAACGTAGCCCCGTTGGGTCTCCAGAAGTTTTGACAATAAAAATAGCTCATATGCAAAATTTTCTTACTGGTCTGCACCTGTTTGTTCGCTTATTGCTCATGTAGGGTCTGTCGGTTCGTTTTCTGTTTTGTTTTGTTTTAATAACAGCGCAAAAAAGCGGGTCCAGGTCTCTTGTGAGGGGTTCACGGACCCCAGAGGCGAACTGATGATGCAGCTCTTAACGGATTCATTGACAACTTCCTTGATGGCCGTGACCCAGATCGCCTGGCATCTTTCTCAGACTCATTTGATGACTTCTAAGATCCCAATGTATTTGCTGTCAACATGAGAATCTTGGAAGACTGTTTTAGATCTCTTTAGATCTCTTTAGATCTCTTCCCTCAAGGGTGTGCCAGAAGAGTAAAAGAAAAAAAAGGGGGGGGTTATCCCCCACCAACTTTAATAATTTTATATTGCTTATTCTCGGCTCTTTCAGGTCTTGCTCTCACTTGCCCTTCACTCTTCTAGGTCATTCCACTGCCCACCTCCATCCCCCTTAAAAGTAAGTATAGTTCTCAGTTTGTTTCCATGGAAATTACCGAAACCTTAAGGAAACGATTCCCATTTTGAGGCTGCGCCTCCTCTTGATGGCCAATCACTTAGGAGGATTTTCTGTAAGTGAGGTTCCTGGTGCCTCCACCTTGTTCCCATTTGCGTCCAGCTGGGTGAGAGGTTAACAGGGTGGGAAGGGTCAGGGTTTTGAGCCGAGCAGGGTAGTCCTCTCACTGTCCTTTGGGTTCCCATGTCTTCTATGTGATGGACACCATGGAGGTTTCTGATGTGTTGCAGTGCCTGTGAATTGTTCAAAGTTTAGCACGGACTAAACTTTCACTACATAAACAGCAGTGAATAAAACCAGGGTGACCTTGCATTAAATGGTATGATTTGTTTGCTTTACGTATAGGTGGAGTAGATAGACTCTAATATGATTCAGGAGCTTTGGAATCAATAATTATAAGAATAATGTTTATTAAGTGCTTTGTATGCATATGCCAGTTGCCATATAATCTTTACAACAATGCTACCTGGCCTGGCAGTGATTCTCAAAATGTTTTGTTTCAAGTCCCTTTAAACTCTTATAATTACTGAGGACCCCAAAAAGCTTTCGTCTATGTGAGTTACATGCCTTTTGATATTTGCCATATTAGAAATGAAATTGAAAAAATTAAAACACAGAAATTTGCAGGCACACTTTCCATTAGCCACCAGAATAGCGACACCATTACAGGTCCTACAGCCTCTATAAACGACAATATACTTGTGAGGGTGTGAGAGAGAAAAGGGCAAGTAATATGCCCTATTATGAAGATGATTTCGTTTTTGTTTTGTTTTGTTTTGTTTTAACTGCGTATAAAACAAGTCCAGGTCCCGGGAGGGGTCTCTTGTGAGAGAGAGGGAGGGGTCCCGGGAGGGGTCTCTTGTGAGATGTTACAGGTCCTACAGCCTTTATAAACGACAATATACTTGTGAGGGTGTGAGAGAGAAAAGGGCAAGTAATATGCCCTATTATGAAGTTGAGTTTGAGGAGCCCCAAAAAGGTCTTGGGGACCTCCAAGGTCCTTGGATCCCATTTTGAGAATCACTGTTAAGGTAAGTCATACTATTATTCCTGTTTTACAGGTGAGGAAATTGAGGCTCAGAGAAATGTCATCACTTGCCTGAGGCATGCAGGGAACAAGGATTTAAGCTGGGTTCATCAGAGGCCTGAGCCAGAGTTCTTTTTTTTTTTTTAAGATTTTATTTATTTATTCATGAGAGACAGAGACAGAGAGAGAGAGAGAGGCAGAGACATAGAGGGAAAAGCAGGCTCCTCACAGGGAGCCAGATGCAGGACTCGATCCTGGGACTCTGGGATCTCACCCTGAGCCTAAGGCAGACACTCAACCGCTGAGCCACCCAAGCATCCCTTGTATGCATTATCTTGCCAAATCCTTACAACCACCTACTCTGTGAGTATTGTCTCCCTCATCTTATAAATGACAAAACTGCAGTTCAGAGAGGTTAAGAAGCTTCTCTAAACTCACCCAGCCAGTAATTAGTAGAACCTGGATTCAAATCTTTATCTAGAGGCTTTGAAACCAAGGAAGGACCAGAGTCTATTATGGTGTTTTATAGATGCCTAGCAAGGAGAAAGCAACTTCTGTTCATAACTGGATGAGAACCAGGCCTGTCTAGGAAGTCTTGCAAATTTAGCAATTGCAGGAGGAGAAGGAATAAAAAACACAGCATTATCCCTGAGGAGCCCCTAATCTAATGACAACAAATCCACACTGGTTTATAAACCCAAAGGAAAGGTGGCAGAGCAGAAAGATTTGGAATTAAGATGTGAATTGCAGGATGGCCCCTTCCAGCTGTCTGATCCCTAGATAAATATTTTTATATGAATGAGAAAAGAAAGCACAAAATACAGAGAAGCATACAAGAAAAAGAAAATGATTATCAGCAGTCCAGGTACTGTTTATAATTTCAGTATATATCCTTCCACATGTTACATTTATTTAATTTTTCCATTATAAGACTGATAAGAGAAATGAAAGCTATTAAATATCAATTTACCAACTGTAGCCTAGAACAGCCCCTACTGACAAAACATATAAGAAAGCAAGGCAGAGTGTGACCTTTTGGAACATTCAGATCGCTTTGCCGAATACCTGCAAGTGGAAGGGCAAAAGGAAGCTTGCTAGACGGACGCTGTTTCCTTCCACGTCTATGACCCCTCACCTCATGGTTTGATACAAAATGTCTCCTGCTTTGAGCTGGAATCCCATGCCTTTGGTAGTTTGGACGCTGGGACCTGATGTGTTCGAGTCTATAGGAGTCTATAGCAGGAGCTGGGCTTCACATCTGTTCAGAACAGAAAGTTTACAGAGTGCGGAAACCCCAGAGCTTGTTATTTATTTGATTTTGTTGTCTAGTTTGATCCTTGCCTCATTCCTGTAAGGTAAGCAGGGTGGGTACTACTACCCCCATTGTACAGAGCAGGTTCCTGAAGCTTGTGCAGGGTGTAGCTACTGTACACAGTGTGCAGTAGTTTCCAAGTTCTCAGTCTACATCCAGAACCATGATTTAACTCCAGGTCTCATAACTGCAAGGCCAGTGCTATTTCTGTGCCCTTTTTCATCATTTGCTATTATACCAGAAGATAAGGCCCAAAGTCATATCTGAAAGGGGCCCTATCAGACTTTGCCCCTCTCTTTTGCAATGTCCTGGAAGAGAATTATCACCTGGCAAGGTCTTTGTTACCGTATACTGTGCAATGTGCTTATTCATTTATTTGTTGTCTTTCCACTATAATGTAAGGTTCCTGTAAGTGCGTAGTTTGTTTCCTTTGCTGCTGTATTCATGTGCTTAAACCTGCCTGGTGTATTATACATAGGTGCCCAGTAAGTGATTGCTGATTGAGTGAATGAATGAAGTACATTCTTGTCAGGGTTCATCCAGTAGTAGGGCACCAATGCTGTTCAAGACTGCGTACGTTTTCTGTTTACCTAGAATGATCTTTGCTAAGAGCTTCATTTCCTGTGCTCCAGGCTTCTATTTCTCTGGTGCTTGGGCTTTGATCTGGTGAGGAAGAACGTCACCGGTCAGTCCTCTTTTGGATTCCCAGCATGAACAGCGTTAGCTCTGCACTGGTCCTTTGAATCTGTTTCTCCAACTGGCTCATTTTACAGGTGGGAAAACTGAGGCTCTCAGTTGGTGGCCGTGCCAAGACCAGAACCCAAAGTCTCTTAACTTCTGGCTTATATTAACCCCCATGCAGATTTGCTTATAAGCAACAAAGCCTCAAGCTGCCGTGGAGAAACAGAGCTGTGTCTTCATTCGGTATGCAAAGGAAAGATGTGCATAGCCAAGTATTGTGGGGGAAAAGGCTTATGAGGAGGGGAGAGGAAGCACCTGTTGCAAAGATGTGGTACGAGGCAGATGGCAAGATGCAGTCATATGGGCCCAAGACTTGGTCTTTGAAGTGGGGATAATAATGCCTGCTGGCTTACCTTCTTAAGATTTTTGTGAGCCTCCAATGAGACAACATGTGTGAATGTGCCTATTTATTCTTTATAATGAGCTTATGTATGCATCCTGAGGTATACATTGTCTGGTTAGTTATTTGGCCATTGCACGGAGATCTGGGGTTTGAATTCCAGCCCCTGTGCTCATTTAACTTCTCTAAATGTTAGTATCCTTATCTATGAATACTAAATGGGGATAATGATTAGACCTATCTCCCAGGGAGGTTGAGATAATTCATGTAAAGTATTGAGCTTTAGTGCTTGACCCACGGTGAGCGCTCAGTAAATGTTACCTATTATTATCATTTCTCATATGAAAATAATACATATTAATCATTGAAAATGAAAATTCCCATAAATAAAACATATTTGTTGAGAGGATGGATAAGCAAAAATAAATACATTAGAAAAATGGATAGATAGTGTTCAGTTTTACCACCCAGAAGGAAGCGCAGTGAACATTTTATTATATATATATGTATATGTATACCTGCATTAAATTAAAAAAATTGTCTACTTTGTTTCATACACCGTTTTAGGGTCTGGGATACACAGCTTATTTTAGAACTAGATAATAAGTAAATATGAAATATATCAATAAGTAAATATGAAATATATCAGGTAGTGATAAATTCCAAGAGCATGAGTAAAGCTTGGTAAAGGGATAGAAAGAAATGGCCTCTTTGTTGTGCGGATATTTATGAGTAATGAAAGGAACCCAGTGGGAAGTACAAACATATTTTAAATGGCCCTGTGTATCGTGAACCCTCTGTAGTGAAGTTGGTCCTTCTATGATGGCTATTTTTTCTTGTCCGTAAGAATTTGAATGCTTTTATTGTGTACCACCTTTAATGAGACCATAATAATATTGTTCATTGCAAGACTGAACAACAACAAAAATGGCATTGCACTGGTATGAATGGGCTAAAATATGTTGCAGTAACAAATAACTCCCCGATCTCAGTAACTTAAGACTACTTTATTTCTTGCTTTTGCTACATGTCCATAAGGAGTCAGCAAGGAGGCTCTGACCATCACAGTCACTCAGGAACTCAGGCTAACAAAGCAGTCAACACATTCATCAGACTCTGCCAATTATTGAGCAAGAGAAAAAAGATCTTGTACAGACAATGAAATGTTCAGCCAGACGGTAATATATCACTTTTACTTAGTACTCATTGGTCAGAACTAGTCACATAGTTACTCACATGGAGCCATGGAAGTGTAATGTGTCTAGAAATGGGGTGATTAGAAATATTTGTACTAAAACCATAGCACTACTGACTGCAAATAATAATGGCAATTCAAATTTAGTGATCATTAAATGCACTAACATCCAGTCAGGCTACAGCCATATGAGCGAGCCACCTTGACTGCTGTAGGCTAATTGCCCCTCCAAGTGATGGCAGCCCTAGTTGACGTCACATAGAGCAGAACTACCCAGTGTAATCCAGTCAACCCACAGAATGGTGAGAGATGATAATAGAATGGTAATTGTTAAGCACTACCAAGTTTGGGGGTGGTTTATTACACAGCAGTAGATAATTAAAATTGGAAGTATTTTCTACAACTTCATTTGCACATATATCTGAATATTCCAGACCCACATCCAACTGATCTCTGCAGGATGTAACATCCTGAGATCTTAGAGAAGGCCAGGACAAGGCACTGAGGGCCCGGTCCATGACGCCTGGGCTGGCCACCTTGAGTTGAATGCTTTTCCTAATATAAGTTGTTTCTCACCAAACAGCTAGATTCAGCCTGAGAATCACCGCTGCCCATAAATCCCAAATACTAAGCAGATGATTGCTCTTTGGTAATTTTTACCAAGCACAGATACTCTGTGGATGCTGGAATTAAGTTCCTGTTTGGTGTTGCCAAAAACCAAGGTATCCTTCTTCAGAGATACGCGGTGTGAATTCCGGGTACCTACTATGTATGAGACACCTAGAAGCTTCTCTCATTTTGTTTCATTTAATCGTCACCAGCTTCTGAATAAGTATATCATCCCTTTAATTTGTAGGAGGAAACTGAGGCACAAAGAGGCTTGTTAATTATTCATGGGCCATCCAGCTAATAAGTTAGAAGTGGGACTTGTACCCAAGTTTGACTGCAAATCCTGCCTGCTTTCCGTTCCACCTGTGTGTCCCAAATTGACTCATGTATAAACCACATTTACAATATTTGCCCCAACAGCATATGCACCATCTGCAGGATTACTTAACATTTTTAAGTTGTATTGATTCACATTTTAAAATATAAATGTACTTATGTGATAATAATAATAATATAGCTTTTTATCACAATTGAAAAAATCCAGTACTGATTGAAGCAAATGCAAGGAACAGCAAAAATAATCTACAGAAAGAAATCGTGTTATTAATCTAGCTAGATACTGTTATTTGCAGAAGGTGGAACCTGGGAGAACAGTGTTAGAAAGGTGTCAAAGACAGACTACCTCCAAACTGAAAACTTTTCCTTGAGCTAATTAAAAGGATGGAAAGAGCATCGGAAAGGAGTAACTTTCTCTCTGAGTCAGAGCTATTTACCGCTGTGTCCATGCATCATTTAAAACCATCTCGTATCCCACACATGCTACCAGTGGCACATGTCTCGTGCTGCTGACACCTGTCTGCCTCTTATGGATCAATCAGTTATAATATCGTTCCCTCTGAAAACATAGGGCTAGTTGGAGGAACTCGAAATGCTGTAGACACCAACTAACTCATTTTCCTGGCTCCAATTTCTGCCTTTATTATCCCAGCTGTCACCAAAAACACAGATCTTGCTAGATTCTTTCCCTGCTTCCAACCTTTTGGTTGCTTCCCTTTTCTCTAGGATGGCATGGGACATCTGGCACAAACTGGTCTCAACCAGCCCAGTCTTCCACCTCTTCTAACCTTGCCCTCTGAAGACTCAGCATCTCTGGGTTGCTTGTCACTCCCCAAATTTGTTATGGTCTTTTCCACCTTTGTAAATGTAAATTCCACCTGGAATGCCTTCTCCCTTCCTATGCTTTAAGACTCAGACTTCTTTGGGAAACCTTCTACTCTTCCTGAGGGAGTGATACCAGCCTCTTCCGAAGTCCTACAGAATGTTGTTGCCTTTTCCTTTTGCCTTGAAATCTAGTCCCTTCTTTGTATTTGCTGTGTCCACTTGACTGTAAGTCCCCCATGGATGGGTGTTTTCCCAGGCATCTCTGTCCTCCTGTCTTGCCTAAAACGGGGTTTGTGGTAGGCAGAACTCTGAGATGGCCCCAGGATCCACAGCCCCTGTGGGTGTTCAAACACTAAGCTAGGTACCTGCTGTGAAAGGATATTGCAAATGTAATTAAAGTCTCAACTCAGTTGACCTTAAAATCTGGAGATTATGAAGATTATCTGGATAGGCCTGATCTAATCATATGAGCCCTTTAGAAGCAGACAGGCTTTTCTGGCTGGTTGAGGAAGAAGTCAGAGACATTCAAAGCAGGAGAGGGATTCTATACAAGAGAGGTTCTCTGTTGCTGAGATGGAGGGTTCTGTGTGGCAAGGACCTGAGAGCCACCCGTAGGAGCTGAGAGCAGCCCCTGGCTGACCCATAACAAGACAACAGAGACCTCAGTCCTACAACCACAAGGAAATGAATTCTGTCAATCACCACAGGGCTTAGAAGAACACCCTGAGGCCCCAGACCAGAACAGCAGCTCTGGCCCACACTTTGTTTTCACCTAGTGAGTACCCTAAGCAGAAAAGCCAATGGTGCGATGTCCAGACTTCTGACCTGTAAGTTGTGTGATAATGAATTTGTGTTGTTTTACGCTCTTCAGTTTGTGGTAATTTCTTACATAGCAATAGAAGAAAGATAAAGAACAGATGCTGAGTAAATGTTGAATGAATAAATGGATGGGAACATGCACTTTTGATGGTCACATATGACAGTGGAGGGAAGGCCTCTCTTTACTCCTAGTTTCCACAAGAAGGGGTTTTCAGTAAAACCTTCCATGCCTTCTGCTTCTGCTTCTGAGTCTCTGGACATGTGTGGCCCAGCTCCACACTTCCTCCTGAGGGCCCGAGTCTCCTTAGTTCTGGTTTCAGCATGGGTGGGGGTGCCCCTTACTACACTGCCTTCATCTTTGTGGGTATGCCAGCCTCATTCTGGGTTCTGGATAGACAGCTCACATGACCAACAGGCTCCCTTAGTCTGTTAGCTGTCACGACTGAACACCACAGACTAGGGGGGTGAGGGCCTTCAACAACAGACGTTCATTTGTCCTAGTTCTGGAGACTAGGAGCCCAAGACTAAGGTGCCCGATGTGGATTTCATTCTGAGGTCTCTTCCCTTGGCTCATGGGCAGCTGTCACCTCACTGTGTGCTCACGTGACCTATTCTCTGTGTGGATACATTGGGGTGGGCCTGACAGCGTTGCGAGAGTCTTTATAAAAGGGAGTTAAGGGGTTGGAGTCAGAGGAGATAGGATGATAGAAGCTAAAGGTCAGAGTCTTTGAGCCACAAGCCAGGGAATGCAGGCAGCCCGTAGAAGGAGGAAGAAACAAGAAAATGGATTCTCCTCTGGAGCCTCCACAAAGGAATGTAGCCCTGCCATAGCTTGATTTTAGCCCCATCACCCCCTTTCCAGACCCCCGACCTCCACACCTGTAACTTAGCACCTTTGTGTTGTTTTAAGCCACTACATTTGTGGTCATCTGTTACAGCAGCCATAGGAGGCAAGCACAAGTGGTAGAGATGGTGTTGATGGGTACAAGAAGCCTTGCAGGTGGAGTCCAGGGGTTGTGACCTATATGCACCAAGAACTCAGAGATGATGGTTGATGGATCCCCAGAAGATGGCCCTGTGGACCGAAGATACTGAAGATAAGAAGGTGTTTCTCCCCTACCCCTGCCCCCACCCCGCAAATCCCACATTGATATCAGACTTCATGTAAGTCTCCCCAAACTTGGGCCATCTCCCAGGAGCCAAATTGCCTGAGATTATTTCCACCACGTTGGCTGAACAGCAACTCAAAATACAGATGAAATTGCATTATAGAAACGAAAGAAACTTGTGAGTCTTTTATGCCTGAGTTGAGATTTCTGATTTAGAACTGATGTGCAAAACAAAAACAAAAACAAAAAACAAAAACCCCAAAAAACTGATGTACATCTCATAGACTGTGTTCTTTCCAGAGTAGTGGGTGTATCTATGTAGTGGTCACATGGACATACAGATACCAGAACCTGTGCTGGTCTGCAGTCCTTTAAGAATTGATTGAAGATAAGAAAAATTAGAACATTAAGTGGTTTTTAAAAAATTACAACTTCGTATTTTGAAGTCATTTGAGGTTCCCAAGAAGTTACAAAGCTAGTATTAGGAAGATCTCATGTACTCTTCACCTAGCTTCCCTCAATGGCACTAGTATATTTTTCAAAATGAAAAAGTTGATGTTGGTACAATACTGGTACAGGCCTTATTTGGATTTCACTAGTTGTTTTCCTGCAGTCTTTAAAAAACTTTGTTTTTTTGTTCTATGAAATTTAAAGTTTATTTTTTTATGTTGTAGTTATTTCTTTAATTAAGATTTTTAAATTTTGAGATAATTATAGATTCACAAGCAGAGGATCCCTCATGTTGTCCTTTTGTATCGATACCCACTTCTCTTCCTTGGCCACCACCAATCTGCTCACCATTCCTAAAATTCTATCATTTCAGGATCTTACATAAATGGAAGCATACAGTAAGTGACTTTAGGACTGGGGTTTTTCTGCTTGGAATAATTCTCTGGAGATTCCAACAGGTTGGTGCATGTATCAATGATTTGTTTTTATTCTTTTTTTAGAGATTTTATTTATTTATTTATTTATTTATTTATTTATTTATTTATTTACAAGAGACACAGAGAGAGAGGCAGAGATGTAGGTAGAGGGAGAAGCAGACTTCCCTGCAGGGGGCCTGATGCAGAACTTGATCCTAGAACCCCAGGATTGCGACCTGAGCCAAAGGCAGATGCTCAACCACTGAGCCACCCAGTGTCCCAATTTGTTTTTATTCTTGAGTAATATTCTTTGATATGAATGTGTTACAGTTTTTTTTAACCATTTACATGTTGAAGGACATCTGGGTCTTTTCTAATTTCTGGCTATTCTGAATAAAGATGCTATAAACCTTTGTAGACAGGTTTTGCTGTAAACCTAAAGACTTCATTCATCTGGGATAAATGCCCAGGAGTGCAACTGCAGGCCATATGATCAATGCACTTTTTGTTTTGTTAGAAACTGCCAAACAGTTTCCCCAAGTGGCTGTACCATTTTATAATTCCACCAGCAATGTCTGAGTAATCTAGTTTCTCTGCATCTTCGTCAGCATTTGGGATTGTAGACATTTTTTTATTTTAGCATTTCTGATAGGTGTGTAGTGGTATCTCATTGTGGCTATAATTTGCATTTCCCTAATGGCTAATGATATTGAACATCTTTTGATGTGCTTATTTGCCATCTGTATCTCCTCTTTGGTGAAATGTATCATTGTGTCTCTTGCCCATCTTCTAATTAGATTGTTTGTTGTTATACAATTGAGTTTTGAGAAATCTTTATATATTCTGAATAGCACTCTTTTGTGGGATATATGATTTGCAAATATTTTCTTTGACTCTGTAGCTTGGTTTTTCATACATTTGACATGGTCTCTCACAGAGCAAAAAATTTAATTTTGTTGAAGTTCTGTGTTTAATTTTTTTTTAGTTTTCAAGTATTTGGAGATTTTTCCGTTGTTTCACTGTAATTAATTTCTAGTTTGATTCCATTGTGGTTGGAATCTTTTGTTGCCCCTTCCCTGTGAGGGAGTGGTGGTGGTGGTGTTTTTTTAATTGAAATATAATTGACACACAATGTTACATTAATTCCAGGCATACAACATAGTGATTCAACTACTGGATACCTTATTCTATGCTCACCATATGGACAAAGTTACTCTTTAATGAAAGAATACTCTTTAAAAGGAAGTGGATCAAAACTCATCTCCTTTGGAGTACTTGTGAGGAGAACTTCCTGACACCCCTTATGATAACTGGAGAACTACAGGGATTCAGCACCACTGGGTATAAAGCAGCCAGCCCTTCTCTGACCTGCTCCTGGGATGTGACTCTGATAAGTGCCAGGGTGAGTGACTGCCCCCCACAGCAGCCAGACTTTCCACCAACAGCTGGATGGCTACCAGGCAGGCTGGGAAGGCATATCCTAACAAGAGCCAAGTGTAGGACTCTAGTTTCACCTTTCAATTAACCTACTGCCTGCCGAAAATGCCCAATTACATTGTTTTGAAATGTCCTAACATTATGAGGACATCATCACTGCCTTTTTTTGTTCACAGCTGCATCTTCAAACACTTGGCATTATTTGACATATAGATTCTCAACAAATGTTTGTTGAATGAATAAACGCCATAGTTGTATTAATTGAACTCTAAATTTTATTAGAAACCATTTCTGTCATATTGGATCTCTAAAGCTTAGAAGCACATAGTCTGTGATCAATAAATCTCTACTGAACTGAGATGCTTCTGGGATATTCCTTAATTCCCTAGAAGAGTTGCTATGGCCTCATGGTTAGGAGCAGGGTTCAGAGTTAGGCAGTTCTGAGTGTGAATACTGTCTCAGACATCTTCTCTCTGAGGTTCGAATGGCAAGAACAACTCTCTTTTCCTCTATATTCTTTGTGAAAGATAGGCCTAACAATACTCACCAAGTTATTTCAATCTCCAGGTTGTTAGGAGGGTTAAATTGAAGGTACATAGCACTGAATGGCAGTTATAAGTACTATTGTTGATGGTGGTATGTTTAATCTCTGTTTCTTATGCAGGTAATCATGCCCATACCACTCAATTGGGTTTTAAACGCCAATATGCCAGGGAGAGCTGGACAGGGTCTGAGCTGTGTATCCAGCAGTAATCCTTTGTCTAGAGCCCATGGACGGTGATGTGGGTACTTTGAGAGTCAACCTGCAGGTTGTAAAAAAGCCCATTGGAAATCCTAATCCATCCTTGATGAGACTGCATTTTGTGTGTATATGTATGTGTATGTGTATGTGTGTGGGGGGGGAGGGTTGGCATTGCATGCTGATAAGCAAGGATTGACAGCCACACCTGACTTCAAGAAAACAAAGGAGTGATCGTTACGTAATAAATCCTGTTTGGTAGACAATATATTTCAATTCCTGGGAGTTGTGAGGGGTAATAACCTAAATATTGCTCCTAAATGACCTGTAGTCTTCACATCTCCCTAGGGCCAGAGCAGAGACATAATGAAGCCTAGTGGTTAAGAACAGGAGCTGTTGATCCCAGATCTCTGGAAATGGCATCCTGACTCCTCCACTTACTAGCTATACTGCCTCTTGGGCCAGTTACCCTTCTGTTTCTTTGTCCTCATCTGTGAAATGGACACATGGTGGTAGTGACCAGTGTCACTAATGGTGATCATGAGGGTAAAATGAACCAACCCATATAAAGAGCTTGCAGCCATGGTGGGTGGGGGCATGGTGATGCCTAAGACATGGTATCTACCATTATTGGATAATCCCAGTTGCTTTTTCTTTTTTCACGAGTGTCATCTTCCAGGCAATGCTCTGACTCCCCTCTCAATGCCGCAGTGTTCCCCTGACACAAGCTGGCTGTGGGGCACAGGTGTGGACTCAGCCCTAGCCTGGGGTCTGCCATGACAGCGTAAAGGGAGGATGACCTCAGCCCTGGGAATACTTCTTGATGACCGCTGGCTTCTATTTATACAGCCCAGCACTGGGCTTGCTCAGAAGATGCCCACATTACATATCTGTGACGCCATCAGCTTGTCAGTCACTCGGAGTCTGGAATCATCTTCTGCTGTCATCAATTACAGCATGTTGGAGCTGATATCCAAACTTCAAAAACCTCTCAATCTTAAAGAGAGATGTAGTCGTAAACATAACCAATGTAGGAAATACGGAAAAGCCCAATATTTGTGAGCCTTTGCTAGACTCCAAAAACATGTCTACAGACTCTGTCCTTCCCTTTTCATTGTTGTCTGTTGCTCAGACTCTACGAGGGTCTCTTAATCAGTCTTCCTTCTTGTATCTTTGGGCATCACCAATCTATTCTCTAGAGCGGGGGTTGGCAAAATTTCTCTGTAGAGGGCCAGATAGCAAATACCCTATGCTTGGCAGGCCACAAGTCTCTGTTTCAACTGCTGAATTTTCCTATTACAGCATAGAAACAGCCTTCGATGATACATAAATGAGTGTGGGTGGCTCTGTCTCAATAAAACTTTATTTATGGCTGCTGAAATGTAAGTTTCATAAAATTTTCACACATCAGGAAATATTCTCCCTTTTTTAAAAGGATATTCAAAAATGTTAAAACCATTCTTTTCTTTTTTTTTTTTTAAGTTTACTTATTTACTTAAGTAATCTCTACACCCACCGTGGGGCTCAAATTCACAAACTCCAAGATCAAGAGGCACGTGCTCTTTTGAGCCACCCAGGCGCCCCCTAAACATGTTAAAACCATTCTTAGCTTGTGGACAGCACAAAAATAGGAGGCAGGCTGGATTTGGTCCAGGGGCCATTGTGTGCCCAGCCTCGCTCTAGAAGGATTTTTCAGAAATGCACTACAACTGCTATTATGGCTGCTGCTTCTGCGCAGCCATCTGCTGAGTGTGTATGAGGCACCAGGCACCGAGCTAAGCGCTCCCCTGGGATGCACTTGAACCTCGTACACAGTACCGGAGGCACTATTTGCCTCCTTATTGAGAAGCTTAGGGCTGCCCCAGGGCACCCAGCCAGAGAGTGGGAGAGCCAGGACTTGAAGCTGGCTGTCTGAGCCTGTGCCCTTCTCTGCCATGCCATGCCACACCACCTTGGGTAGGACCACAGTGGCTTCCCCCTGTGCCTAGAACATGCCCCATGGCCCTGCCCGTGGTTCCTGGAGGCTCAGGATGTTTTCATCCCCTCTATGCCTCCAGCTCCCCCCTCCAGCTCGCTGCCACCAGTCATTTTGATTGTCTTTTGCTTCCTTGAACTCTCCAAGTTTATTTCTGGCTCAGACCTCTCACCTGCAATGCCCCTCCCTTCTCTGTTGGCCAAGCAGATGCCTATGGGTCTGAGCTTAAGTGTCCCTGCCTCGGAAAGGCCTTCTGTAACCCCAGCGGGAATCTGCCTCGCGGAGCCCGTTCTCCACTGCCGCAGTCTTTATGACAGCAGGCGACTGCATAGCTCTGTATTGATTTCATGTCCTTCTCCCCCGCTAGACCATAACCCCTGGATGCAGGATGGAAGAGCCTCGCTGCTGGACACACCTTGTTACTATGTAGTGTGAGCTCAGGGCCTGACCCAGTGTAAGTGCTCTCCAAATATCTGGACAGTGAATAATAATAACCGAATACACTGTGCCTCTTAATCCTCTCCACTGTCCCTGGGAGGTAGTTATCGCTACCCTCACCCTCAGTCTTATAATTGAGGAAATCTGGATTCACAAACATCAAGTCGCTTTTCCAGGGTGATAGAAACAATAGTCAAATCCAAGGTCTCTGATGTCGTGTCCACTGACGTTATTAATGTGCCGTGAACATTCTCATGATTATTCATATATGTGCGTATATTTATATAGATAATTTTGTAAAAGTAGGCTCCACACCCTACATGGGGCTTGAACTCATAACCTTGAGATCAAGAGTCACATGCCCTAACAACTGAGCCAGCCAGGCACTCTACAGACAAATTAATTTTGGCGAAGGTGCCTAAATTCAGAAGGTACATTATGGGCTGGAGCAGAAAGTCCGTGTCCCACCAAGATCCCTTTCTGAAAGCAGCCAATGGCGCCAGTTTCTTATATACCCTTTCGGAGGCTGCCTATGCATATCCAGGAAAACATCTGTATTTATCCTTCTCCCTCCTCATATTTGACATAGTGGCAGCATAACATACATGCTGCGACTACTTTTTTTTTTTTTTTTACTTAGCAATATGTTGTAGAGATTCATATCCTATGTAGTCTGACATATCTCTGCAGATAGAGCTCTATTCTTACATTTTTTTATGGCAGTGGAGTGTTTCATCATATGCGCATTCCACAATTTATTTAGCCATTCCCCAATGACAGACATTTGGGCTGCTTCCAAATTTTTTGCTGTTACAAACAATGAGTAACTTTGTAAATATGTCAATTCACACATGTGCAAGTATGTCTGAAGGATAAAATTCTAGAAGTGGAACTGCTGAGATAAAGGGCATGCCACATTTTTTTTTTTTTCTCTAACGTCTGTCTTTTCAGAAAGCATGACACATCATTTCTAAGATTCACACTGACCGTGACAATTGGACCATGGTTATGCTGGGTCAATGTCTAGAGAGAAGTTGGTGGAGGAGAGCTCCCTTCCTAAGGGGATCTGAGAATCAGCCAAGGGCATTCGTCCCCCCAGCCCGACACTACCCCACCCCCCGGCTCTTCAGTTAACTCTCACTCCTGTGGATTTAGGCTTTGAAAGGCAGGCAGCATCATATGGTGGAGTCAGCCTGGGATCCAAGATCAAACACACCTCAAATAAGGAACCTGGTCTGCAATTTATAAGCTGTGTCACCCAGGAATAGTTACTTGGCCTTTTGAGCCTCAGTCTCCCCACCTATAAAATGGGGGCAATGATTCTACCCCGATCGCAGGGTGGTTGTGAGGAGTGAGTAAGCCAATCCACGCATCACAGCAAGCCCACAAATACATGCAAGTGATTTGTTATTGCTATTATCAAGAACTTTGAGGTCATAGAACCTCAAATGACAGATGTTGGCTAGACAAGGAAGGGTTAAAGCAGCAGCCTGGGAGTCTGTGGGTCTGGGAGGGGGAAGGAGATGGGACAAGGTAGTTGTGGTCCCAGCAGACTAGGGGTCAGCCTCAGGCCACACGGGTGGGGTGAGAAGGAGACATAAGAACTCCAGAGATAACCTTTGTCTGTTTCCCAGCTTAGCCAGAGCTGGCTCGGTTAATGGTTAAGTGAGTGGCGCCTGCAATGTGGTGAGTGTGGAAGATCTTCTTGGGGCCATATGAAGCCAAATTCCAAACAGCTTCTGGGAGTAAAGGCTGCTAAGGTTGTCTCTGCTGGAAGAGCTGTGGAGAGTGTGATCAGGAGCCAGCCCCCCTCCACTGGGGAGAAGCTCTTGATAGCTACTGGGTATCTTTGCCATCGTTTCTGCTGCTCCTGCCACCGTCTCTCCTCCGTAGTGGCCTCTGTGCCAGGGACTGTGGTAAGAAACAGATGTGCATTTTCCTTTTCTCATTAACACCACGAGGGAAATATTATTCCCATTTCACAGATGAAGAAAACTGAGGCTCATTGACGTTAATTGCCTAAGACCGTACTATGAGTAAGTGCAGAGCTGGAATTTGCATCCGGGTCTCCGTGAAACTAGAAATCTGTACCTTACCCACTGCTCTATAATGCACATACCGTCACCACTAGGAACACCATCTCTCCATCAGCGTCACCTCCATCGTCACCTCCAGCTGCCACCGCCATCACTGGTATTGTTACTAGCATTATGATCCTTATCATCAGTTTCACATGTATCATCTTGAAAATATTCCTAATGTGATGAGCATCATGAGTACATGATCTCCATTTAGTAGATGTATTCAATGAGTTAGGGTATGTGTATTCAGAGAAGTGACTGGCCCATTCTAAGCTTCCAAAGAGTCTTTGTTTATTGTGATTAAACTCGATTACTACTACTACTACTACTGCTACTACTACTACTACCACTACTACTACTATCTTAATATTTTGCAGATCAGACCCCGTACAAAGTCATTGGGATCTGGGTCAAAACTCACTCCCCAGACTCCAAGGCAAAAAGCGGTGTGGTCCTTGCAAGGTGACCCATATGCTGCTGCCTCTCAGGCTACTGCCGAGGAGCTCAGGGTTTAGACCCAAAGATACTGTACCCTTGAGACTCATGTTTGGGCTGAGCAACTTTCCTGTCTGCTTAAGAAACCTTTGCACAGGGTCCTACGATGACACCATGACCTGAACCCCATGAAGGCCAGCTCCCAGCTGCCAGCTTGGGCAGGTTTGGCATTCATGGCTGGTTCCCTTCTGGGTTGTTCTTCCCAGCGTCCCCCTCCCTGTGTGGTTTCCTCCCACCTGGGGCTTCTCTCCTCTCACCAGCTCCTTTCTCCAAGACTCTTGCCTTCTCCTTTCTGTCATCCGCATTACCTACCTTACCCCCTGCTCTTCTTAGAATTTGATTTTTTACAAACAAGACCCAAGGTTTGTATTTCAGTGATGGTTTTGCCTCAGTTGTTCCAAGACTAGGTCCTACAGAACTTACAAAGCACCTGACTGGAAAAGCTGACCACTTCTTTTTTTTTTTTTTTTAAGTTTTTATTTATTTATTCATGAGAGACACACACAGAGAGAGGCAGAGACACAGGCAGAGGGAGAAGCAGGCTCCATGCAGGGAGCCCGATGTGGGACTCGATCCCGGGTCTCCAAGATCATGCCCTGGGCCAAAGGCAGGCGCTAAACCGCTAAGCCACCCAGGGATCCCCTACTTCTTGATTTTGAGTGTTGTGGTCATAACTTTTCCGAGATCACACTGCCACAGAGGAGGTCGGGTCAGGGAGGCCAAGGCAAGGCCCAGATCTGGCTGGACTTAGTTTGCCTGGGTTCAAATCCTGGCTTGTGTGCTGTCAGTGGGACACATTGTTTGGTGTCTCTGAGCCTCAGTTTACTCACTTGGAAAATAGGGATATCATTATACTGATCAGTGCGGCTGTCCTGAGGTTGCAATGACGTACGTGCCGTCCCAGGCCTGCAGGTAAACACGGAGGGATTGCAGCTGCTGGTTTCTCAGTCGATCTTATTAGGCCACGAATTGTTCCTAGTCCTTCTCTTCCTTCTGTGACCATGTCTTCGGAGAAAGGCGGAGAGATCTCAGAGCTGTTTAACCTCACCCCAACCCTCTCCTGGTGTGACTCGGAGGCCGGATTTGCCTCTGGGAGTCACGTGAACAGACACAGTCCTTGGCTGTGTTTGCAGAGCCGAATGGTCAAGATGTCAGCTGCCTGGGCTGCTTTCTCCCTTTTCTTGGCTTCAGAATTTGCAATCCAATGGCTTGGCCGGGTGTCCTCAGATTTCCCTGCGAGAGTGGACTTTGCAGGCTCTTCCCAGTGGGGCGCTTGCTGGAGATGTTCTCAGGCCAGGAAAATTTTTCCTTCTCTTCTCTTCCCTTCTCTAACGTGATGATGCCATTTACATAAAGGACACAGTGAAAGAGATGCCATGGTTGAGTTTCCCAGGTTCTGATCTGTATTCAAGGCTGCTGAGGACATCTGGCCATCCCACGAGGGTCGAGTTTAAATGTGTGGCACCCAACGTACCTGCAGTCCGGGGGTGGGGAGACAGAATGGGCTCTCTGGGCCAAGTGTTAACTCATGGCTCCTGGTGGAAGTGGAGGGTTCTCTGCTTCACTCAGACCTCCAGGGAGAAAAGGGAAGGATGGAAGGAACTGAGGGGCTCCTCACTCCCCCTGACTCTGGGGGAGAAGGGGGTAGATGGAACACAGGGCAGGCTCTGGTGCTGTTCTCCAGGGGGTGCATTTCCCGGTCTGTCCACCATAGTGTTGAGATTGTGCCTTATGGCAGTTGGCTCTACTTAGCTCAGGTGACCCTGGAACTTTCTCTACCCCTGCCTCGCTCATCCCAGGAGAGGGATGACCCTGGTCTAGAGTTGAAGTCACCTGGTCTTGAATCCTGGCCCTGCACCTCATTATCCATGTGATATTGGATCAGTTACTTAACCTCTTGGGGGGGTCTCAGTTTTCTCATACACAAAGTGGGGACAATCATGATAGCCACTTGGTAAGTTTGTGGGAAGATTGAAATGACATGCGAATGGTATAGACATATGGCATTTAATAAGTGGAAGTGATTTATTAAAAAAAAATCCAACAACAGACGTTTCATGGGATTCCTTTAACTTGTGGCCCTGAAGAAAACAAAACAAAACTGAGCAGTTGAGAACAACGAAAAGTCAAGATATGGAGTAAACTAAAAACAGTTTACTGAACTGTGTTTACAGCTATCCGGGTCTAGGCTTAACTATTAATTCTCTGCTTTCCTGGACAACGATGAAGCTCCTAGCCCGGGGATTCCAACAGAAACGCCGTTGCCCTGGGTCTTCTTGATCTCCTCTCTTGTCTGCGCTGGTTCTGGGTCATCCCCTGATCCATTTCCACATGTTATATCTATCTCTGCTGATTCATGCTGGAACAGTTACTTTCTTGTAACAGCTAATGAGAGAGTTACCGAGAATTCTTGGTCTCCTTGTAATTCCCAACTTCAAAGAACTGAGTCTCCCCCAGCACCGTGCCTGTAGCAGCTGCGATTTATGTTCCTATTAGCAACTGTACAGATCCAAGCAAATGCTGGGGTGCACAAATCTCAGTTCTGCAAAGTGCCTGCTCTGTCACTTAGTGGATGCTGCTAGAGCATTTTTTTTTTAAAAAAACACCCTTTAATTTTGAAATAATTATAGACTCACAGGAAGTTGCAAAGATGCTACAGAGAGGACCCTTGCACCCTTTACCCAGTTTTCATCAATGATGACATCTTATGTAACTAGACTGACCAGGAGCTTGACATTATACAATGTGTGTATATCATTCTATGTCATTCATCACATGTGCAGGTTTGTGTAACCACCACCAAAATTAAGATATAGAACTAGCCCATCACCGCAAAGATCTGATCTCCCTCTTGCTTCCCCTTCATAGTCACGCTTACTCCCTGTCCCCACCATCCCTAACCCTGGCTACCACTAATCTGTTTTCCAAACTGGCATACTTTAGGGACTGAAAGGGGAGTCCATCAATTACTATGCTAAGACAGCAGGTGTAAACTGTGATGTTTGGTCCCCTAATTAAATGTTTTATTTCCAGGTGGTGGTGCTGGTGGAAGTGTGTGTGTGTGTGTGTGTGTGTGTGTGTGTGTGGCTGGGGGTGCGGTAGAGAGTGAAGCTTTTAATGAAGCTCTTTAGCCAGCCTAGGGCAAATTGCCTTCCCAGAGCTGCCTGAGAGATTTGCCCCTTTGGCTTTTGGAATATCCTGCTCTGCAGGGTTTGACCCCAAATCAAATCATTCTGTACCCATTCCTGCTTGCAGTAGGGTACAGCGGCTTCAGTCCCTTTTAGAGCTACCTGGAGTATAGGTTTAAGAACAATTCCCTGTTCAGCATCTACTCCAAACCACAGAGCTGCCCTCCACTCCTTCCACAGCAAGAAATTGCAGCCAGCCATGTCACCACTGGCTCTTCCTTGCTACCTCCCGCCCTTGAGAGTTTTCCAGAGTCCGGGTGCAGTCTCCCTTCTCACGCTGCACTCACCCTCACTGTTGCTGGGTCATCTCACCCCAACCGTGGGGCTTCAATAATCACTCAAGGTTGGTTGATTTCTCAGATTATTATTCCTAGACTGACCCCGCCTCCACCCCCGAGGCAGGATTTAGTGTCCCCACACTCACAGAGGCATTTCAACCACACTTCATTTTGGAATTTAATTCAAAATTGTTTTTCTTTGCACTTCTCCCCTTTGGTTGGTCTCCCTTGCCTTTCCTCAAGTTAAGCAGGCATCTCACCACCTATAGCTTATATACATGAAGTCAGTGCACCATAATCATGCTTAATAATCTTACAGAATTGTTTCACCTTCTTAGCATGATCAGAAAATACTTAGCCTTTGATTTGCTTTTAGTTTTAAATTGAAGCAATATCCCAGCAGGCGCTCCATGTTTTTCCCCCCATCACCTTCAGACTTCATTCTGCGCGTCCTTTCCCAGCCTGTGGTTCTTCTCAGTTTCCCTTTCTGCCTTATTATCGTTTTTTTTTTTTTTTTTTATTGGCTGGTATTTTGATGTTGTTTTCCAAAACGAATGTATCAGACACCAGGTGACGTGAGAAATAGACCAGTGTGGGTACTATGTGTCCCGGATCCTTCTGTCTTTGATGCCCAGCTCAGATGCCACAACCTCTGTAAACCCCTTTCTAATTTCCCAATCAGAAATTCTTTTCGGGGGCTCTTGGGGGCTCAGTTGGTTAAGCATCTGCCTTTGGCTCAGGTCCTAATCCCAACATCCTGGGATCAAACCCCAAATAAGGCTTCCTGCTCAGCAGAGAGCCTGCATCTCCCTCTGCCTCTGCCCCTCCCCCCTCCCATGCTTTCTCTCCTGCTCTCTCTCTCTCTCTCAAATTAAAAATAAAATAAAAAGAAACTCTTTTCAGCTCTTCCAGTATTCTTAAGCACTTCTTTTTCATCTTCCTTCACTCTATCTTGTGCTATAGGACCTCTGATGCCCCTCCATTAGGCTGTCACCTCCTTGTTTATGGAGATCATGCTTTGTTCATCTTGGAACCGTCTCAAGTGATAGAATAAAGGCTCGCCTATGGGAGATGCTTAGGAAAGGCTTGTCAAAGTTCTGTCATCTTAGGCAAGTCACTTTCCCTCTCTGGTCGTCCTCCATGTCCTTATCTGTGAAACAAAGAGGTGCATGGACTTGGATAAGAGGATCTTTAAGATTCCTTCCACTTTGGGACGCCTGGGTGGCTCAGTGGTGGAGCATCTGTCTTCAGCTCAGATTGTGATCCCGGGGTCCTGGGACTGAGTCCTGCATCAGGGTCCCTTCAGGGAGCCTGCTTCTCTCTCTGCCTGTGTCTCTGTCCCTCTCTCTGTGTCTCTCATGAATAAATAAGTAAAATCTTAAAAAAAAAAAAAAGGATTCCTTCCATCTCAAGAACACTTCCACCTCAAGGAAACAATTGTCTCCCTTGCCAGCTTTACCACTTCTGGAAATGCCATCTAGAGGCAGTCTGTATCCTCTCTAGCATAACCCCAGAGGGCTGTGGAGCAGCCTTCCATAGAACCGACTGTCTCTTAGATTTTAATACCACGTGCATGTGCTACTCTGTCAAGAATAAAACAAAACACTTCCATCCTACTGAGTCAGTTATGCATCCGACCCCTGATTTCAGCTCAGTCATGATCTTATTCTCATGAGATCGAACCCCACGCCAGGCTCCATACTCCGGGAGGAGTCTGCTTGAACTTCTCTCTCCCTCTCCCTCTGCCTTGCCACCTACTCTAAATAAATTAATTAATTAAAAAAATACCACTACCCCAGACAACAACCAAGCCAAAAACTAGGAAAAAGTATGTCCACATCAACACTCACATACATACACATGTGTACACATACCATGCAGGTGCACACACGCATCCCACCTTGTTACTCAAAAAAGGCAAGATTTGGCTTAAACAGGGAGAGATGGCGGGGGGGCGGTGAGGAGGGGTACCAAACACATCACATATACATATACTCTGCCTGCTTTGGATCCTCACCCCATGAAATTCCAGTCGTAATCATGGGTTGTCCCTTCCCTGCTCACATTAGTTATTCTTTCCCCTTGGTTATTATTTACAATTTAAACATATCCATATAGTTCAGGTGCAAGATATTTTCCCCGTCCAGTTTGTGTGGAGGAACCTTAGCAAGATAAAGGCATTTGCATATGATTTCCTAAAAGAAGGAAGGAAAGAAAAGACATACCATCCCTCCAACAACATCCCACAGTCTTTCTAAAATAAATCTTACTTCTTAATTATCCTGAATGGACAACTCGATCTGTTTCATATGAATGTAAAAGTGTTGATACTAATTAAGGAAAAAGAAAAGCACAAATAACTAGTAGGAACTTAAAATTCATCCTTATATTTGTATAGGGCTTTGCAGTTAAAGAAAGTATGCTTTTCCAGGTTTTATTTTATTTAATGACTAAAACAACCCGTTGGAGGAAGTAGGCGAAGTATTATACCGTAACCCCCACCCTTATCTACAGGGGATATGTTCCAAGACCCCCAGGAGATGCCTGAAACCATGGATAGTACTGAACCCTATTATAAATATAATAGAAGTGTTATTTTCTTTTTAAAAAATATTTTTATTTATTTCTTTTGAGAGAGAGAATGCATGGGTGGGGGGAAAGGCAGAAGGAGAAGGAGAAACAGTCTCCCCACTGAACAGGGAGCCTGATGTGGTGCTAGATCCCAGGACCCTGGGATCAGGACATGAGCTGAAAGCAGACACTTAACCACTGAGCCACCCAGGCGCCACCAAAATGTTATCTTCTTTATCCATTCATCTGCTGACAGATGCTTAGGTTAGGCTGTTTCCATACATTGGTCATTGTGAATAATGCTACAATTTCCTTTTTCTTTTCTTTTCTTTCCTTTTTTCTTTCTTTCTTTTTTTTTTTTTTTCAAACCTGTCAAGGAAGGTTTCAGGAGAGTTCATTCACTGCCAGGTGCTAGGCATGAGGGAGTGAATAACACAGACCCAGTCCTTGCCCTCATGGAAATCACAGTCTAGTGGACAAATGGGCGCTGAGCAAACATAAACAGATCTGGAATCATAGACTGTGACGGCAGAGTGAAGGGAGCCAGTGCTGCCTGGGAGAGAGATGATAGGGAGCTGAATTTAGAGTGAGAAGTCTGAGATCAGAGTACATAGCAGGAAATCTATTTAGTGAGGTTGACCTGAATTTAAAAAAATGAAGTGAAATGAAAAATCTTAAAGCATGATGGATGTAGCAAAAGGTAAGCTGTGCAAAAAAAAAAAAATTTTTTTTTTTTGGAAAATTTTGTTCTGATGACACCCACCCGACTCATACATGTGCGTGGCTTGCAGTGTCTGCTATGGATCCAGAATAATTTAGTGGCGACTCTGCAATCCTGGCTCACAGAATGTCCTCTGGCCTGGAGCCGCACCATCTAGAACATTCAGCCTCTACTTAGATGTGCCAGGAGTAGAAGGTTCTGGAGGGGCTCCAAGGGGCAATTAAATGGTTGGGTGTGGGAATGACACACATCATCTCTGCTCACTCTGTTGGTCAGAATAGTCACATGGCTCCACTCCAGGGCAAGGGGACTAAGACCTGGAATCTGCTGTACTATACTCCTGTCGACCATACACTTGGTCCTACTGTGCCACCTGTGTCTCAAAGCAGTGCAGTGTGGGCCTCCATACTGCAGAAAATACTTCATGAAAACGGTCTTCCCAGCCCTTCTCAAAGCATCTCTCTCCTTAGGGATTAGACAGACCCCAAGGGTTAGATCCTGTCTTCTCTGTTCCTCATCCCTGTCACGTGTGCAATATGAAAACAAAGCACCAGCTTCTGCTGTAGTCATGGAACCTCTGAGCCATTGGAGAAGAGTAAAAGGATATTATTACTGAACACAGGGAGAGCCCACCTGGGGACAGACGGCTCGATTTGCTGATCTGATACCATGATTTATGATTTTTGCTGGGGAGCTCAGAGGTAGAGACAGTGGGATAACAAATCTCTAAAGCTGGTGATGAGCAGAGTAGGACTGTGGACAAGGCACACAGTTTGAGGTAGCTGGGAAAATATTATTAGCAACTGAACTTGGACCCTCAGATAATAAGAAGGAGGGAGACTAGGACAAGTTAGAGGGACTGGGGTCCACGGAATCTGACACATAAATAGGCAGGAGGTCACCGAGCTTCCCAATGACCTTGTAAGATGGGTAACATGATTATCTCTAATTAAGAGATGACTAAATCGAGGATTAGAGTGGTTTTATGATTTGCTCTAGCCTATAAAGAGGTAGCTTGTAAGAAGTGACAACAGGACTGGGTCCCCAGCTTATTTAACACTAAGAACAGTGTCCTCTTCATGCAGAGAGAAGAATGAAGTTTTGAAAATACCCATATAAGCCAAAGAGTCCACCTCTGCATCTAGATAGCCATGGGGGCTCTCTACCTGCCCAACCTAGCCTTGGGGAGCCCAGTGCTCTCTGTCCAAAGGCTCTGGAGGATGGCATCTGGACGTATAATGATGTCTTCTTGCGTGTGCTCCTGTGTGCTAGCATGACAGGTAAAGGTCATGGCTGCAGTGAGGGATTTCCCATCTGTTGATACTCAAGTTTTTCAGGCAACCACTCCAAAATTGAAATGCATATTTAATAGCTGACTCTCTGCAACAAAGCAATTTAACTCACTGATAATTATGCAGGTCCACCTCTCGCTCTCTGGATGCTAGCTTCACTCACGGTGTCCTCGATTTGGCATATTGAAAACCCTTACATATGTCTTGGGCATTTAAATTCCCAGAGATGTGATCATTATTTTGGAAATGTCAAGATTTCAGAGTCCTGCAAAAGTACTACCTTTCCACTAGGGTTGGCCATACAGAATGCCCAGTTAAATTTGAATTTCAGACAAACAATAAAGCATATTTCAGTATAAGTAGGTCCCAAATATCACATGGGACATATTATTTTTTAGTTAAATATTCAAATTTTATTAGGCATCTTACATTTTTATTTGCTAAGTCTGGTAACTCTAGTTTCCACACTGAATTAAGACTTCTCATTGTTCACAGATTTCAGCTGAATCTTTAGCTCTAAAACAGGAGGAATCTTGATCATATGAAAGGACCTCAAATTTGGGGAATGTTGGGGTGCCTGGGGCTCAGTTGATTAAGTGTCTGTCTTCAGCTCAGTTCATGATCCCAGGGTCCTAGGATTGAGTCTCACATCAGGTTCCCTGCTCCATAGGGAGCCTTCTCCCTCTGCCCCTCCCCTTGCTTGTGCTCTCTTTCTCTCTCTGTGTGTTTAAAATCTTAAAAAAAAAAAAAAAAAAAAAAAGATTTTTTTTTCTAGTTCAGCTTGCACTGTCTTTTTAAATTTTTATTTGTTTTTTTAAAAGATTTTATTTATTTATTCATGAGACACACACACACACAGAGAGAGAAAGAGAGAGAGAGAGAGAAAGAGACAGGCAGAGACACAGGCAGAGGGAGAAGCAGGCTCCATGCAAGGAGCCTGATGTGGGACTTGATCCCAGGACTCCAGGATAATGCCCTGGGCCAAAGGCCGGCGCTAAACCTCTGAGCCACCCAGGGATCCCCGACTGTCTTTTTTTAAAAGGAAACTCTGTGTCCAGTTTGGGGCTCAAACTCATGACCCCAAGATCAAGAGTCGCATGCTCTACCCAACTGAGCCAGTCAGGCCACCCAATGTTGACTGTCTTTTTTGAGAGTTGCTCAAGGCAGCCATGTTTATACTGTGGGATCCAGAGTTGATTGACTGAAATTGATTATGTGAGACAAGTTGGGCCAAACAGATCTGTTTCTAAGGGTTGGGATTCAGAGAGCTCCAGGTAGTTTTATGATGAGGTGATGGCCTGTGGGATACGCCACTAACTATCTCTTCCACAAATTTCCCCCTTTTTAGTAAGCTATGCTGACTTGATTTTTGTTACTTGAAACCAAAGGGGACTTACCTGAAAAAGGATGGTCACGCCTGACCAAGTTTAGTAGCAGCATGAAGAAATCCTCTCCTGGAATTGCTATGCCAACCTGTCTCCCACTGTCCTAGTCCATTTGGGCTGCTGTAACGAAATGTCACAGACTAGGTGGCTTATAAACAATAGAAATTTATATCATACAGTTCTGGAGGTTGGAAGTCCAGGGCCAGGGTGCCAGAATGTTTGGATAGGGTCTTCATTCAGGTTGCACACTTTTTGTTGTATTCTCGCATGGTGGAAGGAGCTGGGGTTTCTCTGGAGACCTTCCTCCTTTTAAAAAAGATTTTATTTATTTATTTGACACAGAGAGAGAAACAGAGAGAGAGAGAGAGACAGAGCAGAGAGAGAGCACAGGCAGGAGGAGCAGCAGAGGAAGAAGGAGAAGCAGACTCCCACTGAGCAGGGAGCCCAACATGGGGCTCGATCCCAGGACCCTGGGATCATGACCAGAGCTAAAGGCAGACCCCTTAACCAGCTGAGCCACGCAGGCACCTCTGGAGCCCCTTTTATTAGGCATTAATCCCATTTAGGAGGGCTGTACCCTCAAGAATTAAGCACTTCTCAAATGCCCTACCTACTAATGCCATCATCTTTGGATTACAACATATGAATTTGGGGGAAACATAAACATTTAGGCCATAGCACCCACCCACTCAAATTTTATTCTTCAAGACCAGATTAAGTTCCATCTTCCTCATGAAGCCCTTGTTAACAGCCCAGCACATTGCACATGTTTAAAAGCCAACTCTGATTTCCTGGTTACCAAGGGCTTTCTTAGTTGAAATGTGAGTATATGAAATTCCACCAGAAGACTAGGACTTTAGTGTAAGCTGCAAAGAATATATTTCTTTTTCATTTCTCCCCCATTTTTCCTTTTAAAAGCTCCCTAGGTGTCCTTTCATCACCCGAGACCCTTTCAGGCTGTACTGTCTATATGGTAGGACCAAGAGCACTGCACCAGAATGCAGTGAATTAGCCTTCTGGTTTGACTTGCACATTTGCCATAAGCGATGTGTGACTTTGGACAGCTCACTTGGGATGCTTTTTTCTTGCATCTCACCCTTGAGTCTGCATTGCTTTTAAGTAGACAAACTACTTCCTAACTAATGCCTAATCTTCGGCTTTTCTCCACGATAACCTACTCCATACACTATGACAGTTTATGTCTCTAATTTACAACATTACTAGACAAAGGAATGTCAGCCTTAATTTATAGAGAACTTTGACAAACTGATAGGAAAATCACTATGACCCCAAAAGTCTATGCCTTACTGTACCTGGAAGTGATACTAGTTTCTTATACACACTGTTCCCTCTGCCCAGAACCTTCTCCCTTTTGCTTTTCTCATTCTTCAAGGCACAGCTTATATGTCATTTCTTCCGTGGAGACTTCCAATCTCTTTCCCATCCTTTCTCTCTTCTCTGTCTTCACCTGCACTTTGTATATTCTGGGCTTAAACTATCCATCCCCTTCGATTGTACTTACTATTACATGTATTTGCATACATATCCACCTCCTCCCACAGACTAAGAGCCCCTTGGGGGCAACGATGGAGTCTATTCTGTGTCTTCAGGACCTGACACAATACCTGGAACATAGCTGGTGTTCATATTTCAGCCCTTAGGATGAGAATAAATACTCCCACTCATCCCTGCTGCCCCATGGGTTCTTGGCCAAGTCATATATACGGAACAGTAGTGAAATGGGGAACAAACTACGAGCTTGCTTAATGACTTGCAAGCACCATAAAACCCCCCAAAGAAGGCCTCTTTTGATAAAAGATGGAGGAGATTAGGACTTCCGGGCAGAAAGTGCTCTCTTCTGCCTGTTTTCTCCAATCTAGAATGGCTGTGTCTATAGAGCCAGCACTAAGCCCATTTACCCGAGCAGCTGTGTGGGCAAGGATGGCCAGCTTGCACCACATGCTCAGGAGTGGGCACAGAGCCAGGCATAGAGAGAGTGAATTGGGTCCAGCAAGCCCTGCCCTGTGACACAAGAATTGGGAAGAGGTCTGTGCTGATGGATGCAGGATGTGAAGGGTGTAGTAGGTCCACATGCTCATAAAACATGATCCAATGATCACCCCAGGCTCTGATCAGTGACAGGAGCTTGTCCTTCTCTTTGGGGAAAGCTATTACAGGAGAGAGTAGGCTGAGGCACTAGAAGTGATAAAAGGGATGACAATTCCTCTAATCCTATTGTGAGAGAGAAAAGCCAGAGAAAGGCAGGAGGCTTTCCTCCTCCTCTAAAAATCAGAAAATATATTTTGAGTGAAGTAAAGATTCTCCATATAGTCTCCTCCTTTCCTTACTTATATCCGGAATTCCACCTCAAAGGGTAGTTGGAGAACATGAAATGATATCAAAAGGACCTAAAGATCAAAGAGTAGAAAGCCCAGTGTAAATACTGCATTTTTTCCCCCTGATAAAATCTACTGGTAACTTCTTGGAATCAACCTATTTTAATCAGTCCTCAAGCAACAAAAACCAGCAGGTAGCCTTATTTCAATGATTAAAATTTGGAGATGGAAAAAAAATTTTTTTTAAAGATTTTATTTATTTATTTGTTTATTCATGAGAGACACAGACAGAGAGGCAGAGACAAAGACAGAGGGGGAAGCAGGTTCCCTGCAGGGACCCCGATGCAGGATATGATCCTTGGACCCCGGGATCATGCCCTGAGCCAAAGGCAGATGCTCAACCACTGAGCCACTCAGGCGTCACTGGGGATGGAGAAATTTACTGGAAAAAGCATCTAATTTCCTTTTCTGGTTGTAGTCTATATCTTCTCATTGGAGAATCCTGTGTGTTTTCAGAAAAGCACACGTCTCAGATGGACTGCTTAGGGGCTGGAGGCAAGCCCGTCTTCCAAGGTATCTGATCTCAGGACATTTCATGTGAGAGAAAAATACAAGCCTATTTGGACAGGCAGCAAGCTGAGTGGTGCTCCACCTTCTTGCAGCCATTCTGTGTTGGCAGCCTGGTGCTGTCAGAGCAGCCCTATAACACATGAATACAGTAGAACATTTTTAAAAGACAGATAAGGAAAAAAAAGGAAATTAAAATACAATTCAACCACTCAGTTATTATCACTGTCATCAATTTTAGTCATTATCTTTCTAGGTCTTTGTGTGTATGTGTGTGAGTGTGTGTGCATGCACGTGTGTGTTATGTGCTCATTACAGCTCATATCAGGTCACATCATACATATTAGTTTATGTGCGTATAGATCTGCTTTTAAAAAATAGCTGAACTATATCATGGTCATAATTTTGTGACATTAAATATTTTTGTATAAAACATTTTCAATGGCTGCTGGCAATTTCAATGTGAGGATAAGCCATGGGTTAATTATCCACTCTCTTATTGGACGTTGGATTGTGTCCAGTTTTTCACCATTACAAACAATTTGGGAAATTAAAATGGTTTTAGCTGTATTTTCGTGTACATCTCTGATCATTCACTTAGGATAAATTCTTTGAAGTGGAATTGCTGGGTCAAAGAGTTTGCAAATTTTGAGGCTTTTTGGACAGTTATTTGACATCACATGGTACTAGCGTTCTGCAGCAACGGTCCAGTCTCTTAGGAACATTCTATGGGCAGTATTGGGTCTTCAGCACACCATTGTCTAATCAATGGGTGTGACACTTTCTGAGGGGCTCTCTCATGAGGCTGAGCTTCACTTCCCACAAAGGCAAGTCTTGTTCACACATTCTTTATTGGTTCTTCGCTCTCCATGTCTCATTGCCCCATCTTCTTCCTTTGTCTTACCCTGGGATCACTTTCAATTAAATTCCTTGCATCCAGGATGCCTGGGGGACTCAGCAGTTGGGTGTTTGCCTTCAGCTCAGGGTGTGATCTCGGGGTCCTGGGATTGAGTCCCACATCAGGCTTCCTGCATGGAGCCTGCTTCTCCCTCTGCCTATGTCTCTGCCTCTCTCTCTCTCTCTTTCTCTCTCTCTGTGTCTCTCATGAATAAATAAATAAAATCTTTAAAAAAATTCCTCGCATCCAAGTCCTTATCTCAGAGTCTGATTTTGAGGGAACCAGCGTCAGTTTTAGCAACCCCTACCTCAGATGTGTAGCAACGCCTGGAGGAAGGGTCCATTCTGCCCGACTTAGTCCGTTTGGGCTACTCTTAACAGACTCACAAACTGGGTGCCTTAAAAACAATAGGAATTTACTTCTTCCAGTTCCAGGCTAGAAGTCCCAGAGCAAGGCATTGGCATATTTGGAGTCTGGTGAGGGCTGATTTCCACACAGATGGTGATTTCTGGCTGTGTCCTGACATGGCGGAAAGGAATAGTGAGCTCTTTGGGCCCCTTTGGTAAGGGCACTAATCCTACTCATGAGGGCCCCACCCCCATGACTTAACAATTTCCCCAAGGTCCCACGTCCTAATACTATCCCATCAGGTTTTAGGATTTAATGTATGAAATTTGGGGGGGTGCAACTATTTGGGCCATAGCACTAGTGAGCACAGGTAGTAGAGGTAGTTGTTGATAAGTAATAATGATAATAATATTAAAACATGGTAATGATGCAGGTACTTAGCGTGTGTGCCAGACACTGTGATAAGCTCTTCATGTGCATTGGTCCCCTCAATCTTCAAACTGCATAAACATGTGCTATTTGTTATCCCAGTTGGTGGGCAAGAAAACCAAAGCTTAGGGTTGTCAGGGAGCTTGCTCTGGACACCTGGTTGGAAGTGGCAGAGCTGGGATTCGAGGCTGGACCCTAGGACCTGTGTCCTCAGAGAAGGGGACACCTGGTCTGGTCCTTTAAGGAAGAGTGGGTGGGATCCTGCCAGCTGGGCAAGGGAACAGTAGGAGCAAAGGCATGCTGGGGCATAGTGAGTCTTGCAGAGGGGCTCACAGGAAGCGTGGGATGGTTGGGAAGGGTCGCCATAGAAAAATAAGTGCAGGCTACTCAGGCTGTGGTAGACTTCACTCACCCTACTGAGATCTTTGGGCTTAGAGTGGTTGCAGGGGACATTTGTCAGCACAGTATACTGTACTCAGATTGGTGTAGCACAGCAGAGTAAGGGACAGGGTTGGGAGAGGTGGCTGGAAACCAATTAAGGAACAATTGTGATCTGATTTGCTTCGATCTTGTCATTCTCCCAACTCCTTTTGTGGGAGACAGGTCTGGGCTGGCAGAGGAATTGAGCAGGTCCCCTGGGATGACCCTTTCAGCAACTGGCTGCTCTGCCTATAGAGGAGCCAGTTTTATAGAGCAGCCCACAGACTGTCCTGATCTATAAATAAGCCTTATCTGTCACCATTCACCCCCTCCTCCAATGCTCCTGGCAAAGCCTTTTCTAGAATTCAGACAACCAGAGAGATCTCTGAAGCCTCTGGTGGGGGTGAGGAGTGGGCGGGCAGTTCCGAGGGATGCAGTCAGTGGAGTTGTGCATGTTTGAGCTGCACAGGATCTTGAGGAAAGGGAGACTGAGGCCCAAAGATGGGAGCCTGGGTCTCCTGACTCCCATTCAGTTACATGGCTCCACCCTAAGCCCTTTGCTTTCGCTATTTCTGTTGCTTACAAATGTTCTTTCCCTGGAGAGTCCCTTAGAATGCACCTCTCCTCCTCAAGGCTTTGCTTAAAATCTCACCTTCCCAATGAGCATTACATCCTCATGATTTATTTATTTTATAACTGGAAATTTGCAATTATTGACTTCCTTCCCTCATTTTGTCCATCCTCCAACCCATCTCTCTTCTGGCAACCATCATCTTTCCTCCATATTTATGAGTTTTGTTTTGTTTGTTCATTTGCTTTTGTTTTTGTTTTTAAAATTCCATATATAAGTGAAATCATACAGTGTTTGTCTTTCTCTGTTTGACTTATTTTACTTAGGATAATGCACTCAAGGTCTATCCATGTTGTTGTGAATGGCAAGATTTCATTCTTTTTTTTTTTTTAAATATTTCATTCTTTTTTATGCCTGAGTAACATTTCTTTGTATATACACACACACACCACATCTTCTTTATTCATTCATCCATTGATAGACATTTAGGTTCTTTCCATATCTTGGCTATTGTAAATAGTGCTGCAATGAACATTTGAGTGTATAAATCTTTTTGATTTAGAGTTTTTGTCTTCTTTGGATAAATACCCAGAAGTGGAATCCCTGGATCATATGATAATTCCATTTTTAATTTTTTGAGGACTCTCATATCGTTTTTCACAGTGACTGCACCAATTTACCAACCCACCAACAGTGCACAGGGATTCCCTTTTCTCTACATCCTCGTGAACACTCATTATTTCTTGTCTTTTTAATTTTAGCCATTCTAACAGGTGTGAGGTGATAGCTCATTGTGGTTTTACTTTGCATTACCCTAATAGGTAGTGATGTTGAGCATCTTTTCATGTGCCTGTTGGCCACTGTATGTCTTCTCTGGAAAAATGTCTATTCAGATCCTGTAGCCAATTTTTAAGTGATTTTTAAATTTTTGCTATTGAGTTATATGAGTTCTTTACATATTTTGGCTATTAATCCCCTATCATATATATGATTTGCAAATATTTTTCCCATTTGGTAGGTTGCCTTTTCATTTTGTTGATGGTTTCCTCTGCTGTGCAAAAGCTTTTTATTTTGATGTAGTTCCACTTATTTATCTTTTGTTGACTTTACTGTTGGAGTCAGATCCAAGAAAATCATCATTAAGACTAATGTCAAAGTGCCTACTTCCTATGTGTCCTTATAGGGGTTTTATAGTTTCAGGTTTTACATTCAAGTCTGATCTATTTTGAGTTAATTTTTGTGTGTGCTGTAAGATAATGTCTAGTTTCATTCTTTTGCATTTTACTGTCTTGTTTTCCCAACTCCATTTATTGATGAGACTATCTTTTCCCCATTGTATATTCTTGCCTCCTTTATAAAACATAAATTGACTACATATGCATAGGTTTATTTCTGGGGTTTCTACTCTATTCGTCAGTTAATGTATCTGTTTTTATGCCAATACCATACAGTTCTAATTACTATAGTTTTGCAATATAGCTTGAAATCAAGAAGCCTGATGCCTCCAGCTTTGTTCTTTCTTAAGATAGCTTTGGCTAGTTAGGGTCTTTTATGGGTTCCATACAAAAATTTTTTTTTCTATGAAAAGTACTATTGGAATTTTGATAGGGATTGCATTGAATCTATAGATTGCTTTGGGCAATATGGACATTTCAACCGAATTAATCCTTCCACTCCATGAGCATGTAATATCTTTACATTTCTTTGTGTCATTTTCAATTTCTTTCATTAATGTTGTATAGTTTGTAGTATACAAATCTTTCATCAACTTGTTTAATTTATTCTCAGGTAATTTTTTTTTGGTGCAATTGTAAATGGGTTGTTTTCTTCATTTCTCTTTCTGATAATTTGTTGTTTGTATGTAGAAATGCAACTGATCTTTGTATATTGATTTTGTTGTATCCTGCAAGTTTACCGAATTCACTTACTGTTTCTAATAGGTTAAATTTTTTTTTTTGCACGTGTGTAGTCTGTAGGTTTCCTGTATATAAAGTCATGTCATCTGCAAACAGTAGCAATTTTATGTCTTCCTTTCCAATTTGGATATCTTCTAATTTTTTTTGTCTGAATGCTCTGACTAGGACTTATATATTATGCTGAATAAAAGTGGTGAGATTAGGCCTCCTTGTCTCATTCTTGATCTTAGAGGAAAACATTTTAGCTTCTCACTGTTGAGCATGATGTTAGCTGTGGGCTGTCATGTATGACCTTTATTATGTTGAGGCACATTTCCTTTATATCCACTTTGTTGGGAGCTTTTATCATAAATGGATGTTGACTTTTGTCAAATGCTTTTTCTGTATCTATTGAGATGCTTATGATTTTTATCTTTCATTTTGTTAATGTGGTGTATCACATTTATTGATTTGTGGATGTCAAGACATTCTTGTATCCTTGACATAAATCCTACTTGTTCATGGTTATGATTCTTTTAAAGTATTAAATATAACTTGCTAACATTTTGTTGAAGCTTTTTTCATCTATGTTTATCAAGGATATTGGTCTGTATTTTTATTTATTTATGTACTGATTGATTGTTGTGTCCCTGTTTAGTTTTGGTATCAGGGTAATGTTGTCTTCATAAAATGGGTTTTGGGGACACCTGGGTGGCTCGGTGGTTGAGCATCTGCCTTTGGCTCAGGACATGATCCTGGGGTCTTGGGATCGAGTTCCTCATCAGGCTCCCCTCAGGGAGCCTGCTTCTCCCTCTGCCTGAGTCTCTGCCTCTCTGTGTGTGTGTCTCTTGTGAATAAATAAAATATTTTTAAAAAATAAAATGGGTTTGGAAGGCTTTAAGGATTCTTTATTAATACCAAAATGTTTGAAAATGAAGGCAAATCAGAGAAAAATTCCAATAAAATATTTGAGTAAAAGTATTTTTATCTGTAGCTATGGATCTCTATCTCAGAGTTCCTGTTGACAAGGGAGCTGTGGTTTGTAGCCAAATCTGAGAAGTGTGGAGACAAGAATAATGAATAGTGGTCAGGTGATGACACCTTGGAATGTGAATTCTTTGGAGGCAGGTGTGGCATCCTCTATACCTCAGAGTCCTCCATACTGCCTGGTCCAGAAGAGGCTTTCAGTGGAGGATTACATTCAAGCCTTGGATTAGTAATAGAGGGACAGTAGGCAGGGGATAATTGTTTTATTTTAAAGATGAAGATCTGACGCCTAGAAAAGGATGATTTGCCTAAAGTTTCCAGCGATTAATAACCAGGTCAGGCCACATCTCACACCTCCTGCCCCCCAGGCCAGTGCCTTTCCAGTCCTCACAGCACTGTTCATCATCACCACCAATGGGAAGGGGATCAGCTCCTCCCCACTCATCCAGATTCCACCCTGTCTCTGGAACAATGAGTGTCACAGGCAGAATAATGCCCCCCAAGGGGCTCCGAAGGATGTCTATCTTCCAGTCCCTAGAACTCATAAATGTGTAAGATCATGTGGACTTAAGGTTGCAAATCCATCTACCTTGAGATAGGTTCATTCATTGGGATTATCCAGCTGGCCCAGTGCTGTCACAAGTCCTTTAAGTTCTCTCCTGTACAGCGGGAGAGAACTAGAGATATCAGCATGGGAAAGACACAGTTCAGTGCTGCAGGTGTTGAAGACGGAGGAAGGACCATGAGCCAAAGAATGCTCTAGAAGCTGGAAAATGCAAGGAAATGGATTCTCCCCCAGAGCCTCTAGAAAGAATGTAGCCCTGCCAACACTTTGATTCTTAGTTCACTGAGATTCAATTTGGACTTTTGACTGCTAGAACTACAAGGTAATAAACTTGTGTTGTTTTGAGCAATTGAGTTTGTCGTAATATGTTAGAGCAGCAATGGGAAACTCATACAACAGATACTCCTGGATTCCTGGCTGGGCACCTCTGACAAGAGCATTGTGACCTCCCTCAGTGAGAGGAGGGTGTGGACAAAGCCCACCTCTTTATAATTAGTCATCATGCTTAATTTAATTGTTTGCTGATCCAATTAGTAATTTATCCATCAGCTATGATTAAATCGCTTTTAGGCCAAGATCAGGGAATACTCCTAGTGAAGCCCAGGAGCAAAAATACCCTAAACGGAGCCTTACATGAACCCTTCTGACAACAAGCCTCTGAAGTGGGTATTGTACCCATTTCACGGACAACGAAACTGAGGCTCAAGAGGGAATCAATATGCTGTTCAAAGTCCCATGGGGAATGGCAGCTTGAATTCAGGTTTGCCTGGGCTGGCTCTTCTCCATACTACACACTCCAGCCTCAATCGCCTCCTTGCTCAATGTTAAAGAGGAATTTCAGAGTCCCTCCGTGGAGACTCCTTCTCTGCCGCCCACTACAGACATGCTAAGTTACCACATGTGCTCTCTCTGTGTGGCCTGTACATCATCCTTCATTGCCCCCACGGAGGTCTTGTCCTCTTAATTAGATCACACACTCTGGGAGGCGGCACTGGCTCCTTCTGAATTCTGCTCGGTGCCTGGAGCCTGCTTTAGGGGCTCACCGAATTCCTCCAGGAGGAAAGAATCAAATCTACCAGGAGAGCAGGAGAAACCCCTTCCTCTACTTTCTTTTTCTTCATTTCCTTAAAAAAAAAAAAAAAAAAAGATTTATAAGTTTATTCCAGGGAGAGAGAGAGAGAATGAGCAGGGAGGGGCAGAGGGAGAAGATGCCAAGCAGGCTCCATGCCCAGCACAGAGCCAGACGCTGGGCTCAGTCTCAGGCCCCTGAGATGGTGACCTGAGCTGAAACCAAGAGTCCGACACTTAACCGAATGAGCCACCCAGGCACCCCATCCCTTCCTCTTCTTTCAATCTGTGGGGAATTCCCACCCCCTTTCCCTGAAAACCTAAACCCACTTCTGCAAGTAGTTGTCACTGGGTATTATAACAAAGGTGTGTGTGTATGAGCCTGGAAGAAATTCTTTTAGTAGAAGTTTTAAAAACTCAACATTGAAATGCTTTGGGGAATGCTTTGATATGCATGAGGGAAGTCCTCTAGAGTTTTGTTAGGGTCTCTCTCTCTCTCTCTCTCTCTCCCTCACACACACACACACACACACACACACACACATTTCTACAATATGAAAGATTCTCTTTGCCTCCTCCATACTCAAATGATGGTCGGTTTTAATTCCAGGGAATTTCTCTGTTGCTGTCCTGTGTGGATGGAGAGGTCTTCTTTGCTTTGCTCAGTAAAATCCTTTAATTCCTTCATTGCCGAGTGCTACGAGAAGGGCCAAGGAGTTTGGACCGCAAGGTGGGGCAGGAGAAAATACCCTGGCTCTGAAGCCAGAGGACTAGGATTTCTCCAAGGTCAGGCACCTAAATCCCAGGCCCTGAAAACTCCTTCCCCTGTTTGCATGAAAATTACACATGTGAGCCCTCCGAATCTACTTAATTGACAAATTGATGTGTGTCTCTGGAATTGTTTGTGCAACCGGCTGCATGTGAATCTGAGAGAGGCGAGGGCGTCAGAAGGGCGAGCTGGGATATTTTAATATTCAGTATTTCCAGACTCAGCAGGCAGCAGGCTAAATCTGTCCGCTGATGGGCAGACATGAATTATGAAACCACTCACGTAGGTTGAGAGGTTGCCCGGGGCTGGGGAAGTGTCGCCACCAGTGTCCCCGCGGGCTGGCTGCGGGTAGGGTCGCCCCCCCAGCAGGGATGGTCCAGGACAGGTGCGTGAGCAGGTGCGGGTGTGGCCCTCATGCAGCGCCACCAGCAGGAGCCCCGCAACGAGCTGGGCAGCGGGATCCCAAGACCCAAGGGATGACCCCAGTTTTCTGTGCGGCCAGAGGGTGAGGCTGCCCCCTAGTGGCAAAGGTCCACAAGGAGGGGAGGCCCTGAAGTCAAGGGGTCCCAGGGACCTGTGACCTCCTTCCTGCCCTAGGTTCTGACACCTACACCTCCTCCCTCCACAGGGGCAGTGCGGACTGAGGGGTGCCCCAGGGTGAGCCTGGAGGCTGGGAGGTCAGGTCTAATCACCAAGGAGAGAAACCTGAAGGCCAGGGGTAGGGTAGGTGGTAGTGGTGGTGGTGGTGGTGGTGGTGGTGGTGGTGGTGGTGGTGGCAGTGGACAGCCTCCAAGGGCCAGGGAAGGGAACCAAGGAGCCCATCCTCTGCAATCATATTTACCAAGTCAATAATAACCATTTACTGCTGATCTGTGTCTGCAATGGTGCTGAGCACATGACACGTGTTTTCTCAATTCCTCACAGCAATCCTATTCATTAGATATCATTATTTCCCCATTTACAGACAAGAGGCAAAGAACCCCAGTTCATCATTACCATGTCTGTGGTAGTTAACAGTTGGGTAATACTTAATGTAACACAGGCACATTACAAGCATTATCTCACAGAATCTTCATGCTTATTTGAGGATGTGGGTTTTATTATTCCTTATTTCCATTATATCATTGAGGAAGCAGAGGCTTAGAGAGGGTGTGTATCAGTTGTAAGCATTTACAATGTAGCAAACCAGCCCCAAAGTTAGTGGCTTGAGACAGAAATCCCTCATTTTTTTAGTGCAGGGAGGGGACAATTTGGGCTGGGTTCCCCTGGGCAGTTCTTCTAGTCTCAGCTGGTCCAGGGAGAGCATCATGCATCTGTGGTCAGATGCTGGCCAGCGAGGGAGCTCTGCTTCAGGGGATCGGTTGGTCGGAGGCTGCGGTAAGGGTGGAGGTGGGTGCATGGGTGCCTCCTCACCCAGCTGGCTAGCCTGGCTATGAGCTGGGCAGGGGGTCTGAGGGGGAGCCTGGAGACATGCAAAGCCTCTTGAGGCCCTGGGCTCAAAACTGGTACGAGGTCACTTCTACTGAATTTGATTGGCCGGAGCAAGCCTAGGATCCACGGACAGGGAATATAGACTCCTGATGGGAAGGGCTGTGAAATCACAGGGCCAAGAGTGAGTGTTGATACAGGGAGGGTTGGAGAAGTGGGGCCATTTTGACAATGTATCTCTAGGTGGGTACCAGGAACAGGTCTGGGAACAGGTCTGGGTGGAGTAGGATTCCCTGGTGGAAAGAACAGTATATTCAAAGGCCCCCGAAGACTTCTTCTAGTCAGGATAGAGCACGTGTTTCTGAAAAGTCGGTTGGGGTGCCTGGAATATAGGAGGGGAAATTTGGAGGAGTTAGGGACGGGGTGTTATTCCAAGCACTTCATCTGGGTTAACTCCATCGTCCCAATAACCTCATGAAGCAAGCAGTGTGGTTACCTCCCCTGTTTCTAGATGAGGAAAATGATGGAGAGGTCAAACAATAGTCCAAGTCACACAGCTAGAAGCAGCAGTGTCAGGGTTCCAAGTCAGGGGGTCCAGATATAAAGCCTCCACCCCGAATCACTTACCACCCTGCTGGCACCACAACAGGTAGGAGAAAGGACATGGGAAAGAGGAGTTCGGGTGTACAGTAGGAGGGAGGATGTCGGAACTACTTTCCTGAGGGGCCTAGAGACACTGGGATAGAGATTCCCTGTCACCTCCTATTCACCCAAGACTAAGGCTGCTTGTTTTTGTTTGGATGTGGGAAGAAGCTGGGCTTTCTGACTCTGTGACCCTTACAAATAAGAGCACAATAGTATCAAGTGTATTCACTAAGATACTTTTTCTTTAAGCAACAGAAACTGATTCCATCCAGCTCAAGTTTAAAATGAAGTATTTTTCTTTTTTAAACATTTTTATTTTATTTATTTATTTTTAAATAGGTTCCACACCTGCTATGGGGCTCAGACTCATGACCCCGAGATCAAGAGTCCCATGTTCCACCGACTGTCCAGCCAGGCACCTCTAAAATGATGTATTTCTTAAGAAAGTGCTGGGAGAGCTCACAGAATCAGATCGTCCTAGTAAGGGTAAGGGCTGCACAAGGCCCTGGGACCTCAGAGGCACCAGTTGCTGGGCTCACTTTTCATTTGCTGCCAGTCCCATGACTTGGGTCTAAAGACTTCCAATCACTATGACTTATGTTTACATCTTGGCTTCCTGTGGGAGAGAATCTGGCACAATTTGGGTGGCATGTTTTTACATTGGACAACCTGTATCTGTCCCAGGAAACAGGGACATGAGCACAGCCAAGGCCACTGGGAGAAATCACTATGAAGCCATCCTGCTTGGTGTCTACTGCTTGGCAGCAGCATGAGCGCTAAGCACCCCTACTTACATCCACCCGGACAGTTCCAAAGACATATTTTTTCTCAAGGAAAGGAAAAGGCTTTCTTCTCCCAGGGATCCAAAAGTTCTAGAGCTTCTGACCAAACTCTCACCCGCGGCTTTATTGCAGATATGAATTCTCAGCAAGAGCATACGAATGTGATTTTATTAATTGACTTTTTTTCCGAGTCTAGCAAATAGTTTTCATTAAATTATAACAATCCAAGGCAGATGATATCCTTAAGCTCAAACAATTTTGCCATACAAAGATTATATTTATATTTGAGTGCTTTTCAATCCTGACTTCCTAAGTGATTGGGTTATAAAATATTTATTAGTGGTTCAAAAGCATTGCTTTTGCAAATTCAGTATCTTCTCTAGGATAGGTTCTAGGGCAGACGGCTCTTTTTGGCTGAGTTCACGGTGTGATGTGCAAAGGTGCCTCCTTGCATTTACTGAGGGGTGAAGCCAGGCTCTATAGGTGATCAGCTCCTCTTCTGAGCTTCATATGTGCTTTGCCCCTAAAACTGAAAAGGCCACTTGCACAGATTCCATGAAATCCATGGTTTTCAAAAATAAGTTTGGCTACTTAAATTTCTAGATGGGAGTTTCTTATAGATGGGCACAACCGGCTTCCATATAAATATTTTATAACTGCTCATTCCAATTCTTAACATAAATATGATTTTCATGAGCATGTAGTCTATTGGGAGAGTATTTGGGGTGGGAATTTAAGACTCAAGATACTCACCAGACCTGGATTTGCCACCATTCAATTCATGATACGACCTTGAGCGAACACGCTCATATTTATTTTGTTTATTTCAATATATCAAACTAAAATTGGTAAATATCAGTTAGGAATGTGTTTAGCTACAAATCAGGGAAAACCTGAAAGGGGTTTATTTTTTCCTTCCTTTCCTTTCCTTTTTTTTTTTTTTAAAGATTTTATTTATTCATGAGAGACACAGAGAGAGAGGCAGAGATATAGGCAGAGGGAAAGTAGGTTCCCTATGGGGACTCCAATGCAGGACTCGATCCCCAGACCTGGGATCATGACCTGAGCCGAAGGCAAACACTCAACTGCTGAGCTACCCAGGTGTCTCAGGGTTTATTTTTTTTTTCTTTCTTTTTTTTTGGGGGGGGGGTTGTTTATTTTTCTAATGAGACAGATCAAGAGGCAGGGAGTCAAGAATTAGGAGTCAAGAAGCACCCCCCTCCCAAATAGTCTTCTCGTTACATCTTGTTTGCCAGAACCGAAATATGGCCACCTCTACTTACAAAGGAACCTGGGAAGGTGATCCTTTTATTTGAGCATATTAAAGCCCTGAATCAAAATAGGGGTCTGTCAGTAAAGAAAAATAATGAGTGTGGGGTAGCAATTTAACTGTCTCCTTTTTATCCCAAAGGGGCAGAAGGAGACCATTGCTTATTGGTTCACTTGGTCTTTTAGCTGGCAGTGAGCATTGTGTTAAGTCCTTCCCCTGGTCAACTCAGGTAAATTAATCTATGTGTGGCAGACAGGAACTCTAGTGGAGAGATGAAGAAACCCAGTCTTGGAAGCATTGAGAAAATTCCTCAAGGTAGCAGAGAGGAATGAATTCAAAAGTATCTCCTTTTTTTTTTTTTAATTTTTATTTATTTATGATAGCCACACACACAGAGAGAGAGAGAGAGGCAGAGACACAGGCAGAGGGAGAAGCAGGCTCCATGCACCGGGAGCCCGATGTGGGATTCGATCCCGGGTCTCCAGGATCGCGCCCTGGGCCAAAGGCAGGCGCCAAACCACTGCGCCACCCAGGGATCCCGTATCTCCTTTTTCTATTGACTTTAGGAGGGCTGGATGAGGTCTCTGGTTACTCTGAATAGTTTCTGTTGGCCTTCAGGGGAGGGGTTAGAGCATTCTCTCCCTTCTTTCCTTCTAAAGATGTTATTTATTTATTTGAGAGACACAGAGACATAGGCAGAGGGAGAAGCAGGCTCCCTGCAGGGATCCCAATGCAGAGCTCGATCCCAGGACCCCAGGATCACCCCCTGAGCCAAAGGCAGATGCTCAACCACTGAGCCACCAAAGTGTCCCTCTCTCTTCTTTTCACTCCTCACCCTGAAGAAGGTTGGGCTTGTGGGTAAGAGAGGATTCCCAGAGGCTCTTATGTCCATGTTTGTGGGTGCTGGGATTCTTGTCCAGACCTGGTCTTCCCTGAGGACATCATCATTCCTTCCCAGATTTCCTGCAACAGAGTGGTGGCAGGTTCCTCCTTGGAGCAAGGAGCAGGATCACTTCCTCACTGTTGCCCCACCCAAACTTCATGCTGGGCATTTGCAGGGATGGGAGAGAAGGAGAACAGGAGTCATTTGCCCCCAGCTCTTGATAGCAGGTAACACTGATTAGCTGGCCCCTACAAAGGGGCGACGTTGTAAATAGTCAAGCACACAGTGTCGGGAGCCTTTGGATCACACCTGGCCAGTTCCTGGCTACGTGACTTGCGAGTTGATTGCCGTACAGCTCAGTTTCCCCATCTGTGAAATGGGAGGTTAACAGTACCTGTCGTAGGGTTGTTGTGAGACTCTGCACACACAAAGCACTGAGGACCATGCCTACCATAGCCAACACTGGTGCGTGCTTAAGTCAGCTCCTTCTGACTGTCCTCTCCTCCAGACATCTTTATGATTAACTTGCTTTTATAGATTCTTTCTTTGGAATCTTGAAAGCCAAGTCTCCTGGGGGTTGTTCTTAAGTTACTATTTGTTTTTAATGAATCCTGGAGTTATCAATTAATGCCTCGGTTCCTGCTGTTAATGCAGAGCAAGAAAAAATAATAGCTAATATTTCAGCTCTTACTCTCCTGCCTTTCGAAAATACAGATTAACAGTACAGTGTGAGCTATGCCCCCTGGAGTGGTGTCATATGGTGGCCCTCCGATTAGTCAACTTGGGAGGGATGGGTTGGTAAATAGTGAAGATCACTTCACAGTTGGGGCTGAGCCTTCATGTTTCTCATCCAGTATTTTCCTTGGCACCAGCTCTCCTTCCTATACACACACATTGCAGTCATGAGTGTATATGCTCACATGTTTGTGAAATATATTTCTCAATATGGATCACGGTGGGCCCAAGGAAGACCACTTTCCATGTGCTGCTTTTCTGTGTGTTCTCAGTCACTGCCAGGAAAATGCCACCTGGAGACAAGAGGTCAAAGCACTGGATCCTAGTCCCTTCTCTGCTCTCGCCTCAAGCCATGATATTGGGCAAGGGACCCTCCCAGTTGGGCCTTCAGCTTCCCCTTCTATGAAATGATCCGTAGGGCCCACCCAGCTCTGCAGTTTTCCAGGATTTTCCAAAAGATGCCTTTGGACTTTGGAAGTGCAGCGTGCTCGGGAGATGTTGGTTTTCAAGTTTTCCTTTCGAGGATTGCCTTTGTGTTTTGAGCATCTTGTTGCTGAAACATATAATCAAGAAAGAACAGACTGAAGTTCCTTTTCCCTTCTCCAAATGTGATGCTTAAATAAAATGCAGTTTCCTGGAGCAGATACAGAGGAGTAGAAATGGATAGGGTTTCTCCTCTCTTTGAGCAGTCCCAGAGGAGGCTGCAAACAGCAGGGCATCCCTTCAACCAGATGGGCCTCTGAGCCTGGAGAGCCAGGCAGTCACAGAAAATAGAGAAATCAGTGGCAGAGATGAGGAAAGGCTGTCTGCTGTGATGTCGGCTTATTCTCGCAGCTGAATATAGTCAGCCTGGAGGCTGGGGAGAAGAGGGAGATTAACCCGGGCTGGTGGGCTGGTCACAGTTCTGATCAGATGAGACAATGGCCCAGTGAGCTAACTTTGGATGCAAGGCCTTCTTGAGAGCAGACCCAGTCTCAGGAGACATTAGGACACGGCAGGGTGAGCTGACACTCGACACCCCTCCCCCTTTAGTGGCTTTGCCTCATTTTTCTTGGTGTTGTGAACAGCTTTATGTATCCAGGATTCTCCAGAGAGCTTCCCATGTGCCCCACCTAGGCCAGTCTTGATTTATCCAGTGACACTCTTGATTTCATATGTTTTCCTACTCCCTTCCTTAGACCATTAATCTTATTAAAATTTTAGTGGGGGTGGGTGGAGCATGGTGGGGTAGAAGGCGTCCATGGCCTTTGGACTGAGTCTTGGGTGATGATTGATTGTGGTCTTTTTGCTCATAGTCATGGGGCCTTGGGTAAATTACTTGATTTCCCTCAGCCTCGGTTTTCTCACCTTTGAGATGGGTACAGTCATACACAACATAAATAGTAGTTCCCCCTCATCCTTGGTTTTGTTTTCTGCAGTTTCAGTTACCTGTAGCCGACTGCGGTATAGAAGCAGGTGATCCTCCTGATGGATTATCAGAAAGTCAAAAGTCGTCTACCACTAGGTCGAAAGGCCTGTGTTATTCACCTCACGTCATCTCATCATACGGCATTTAATCATCTCACATCATCACAAGAGAGGTGAGCGAAAGAAATAAGATATTTTGAGAGAGACTATATTCACGTAACTTTTATTACAGTGTATTGTTACAGTTATTCTATTATTGTTGTTCATCTCTTACTGTGCCCAACTTACTTTTTATTTTTTAAAGATTTATTTATTTGAGAGAGAGAGAGAGAGAGCATGAGCATGGGGGGAGGGACAGAGGGAGAGGAGAATCTCAAGTAGATTCCCTGCTGAGTCCAATGCAGGGCTCAATCTCATGACCTTGAGATCATGACCTGAGTTGAAATCTAGAGTGGGATGCTTAACCGACTGAGTGACCCAGGGCCCCTACTGTGCCTAATTTATAAATTAAACTTTGTCATGGCTCAGTATGTACAGTCTCCGCCTCTCTCTCTCTCTCTCTCTCTCTCTCTCTCTGTGACTATCATAAATAAATAATAAAAAAAAAAAACTAGCATTAAAAAAAAAAAAAAAAAAAAAGAATAAATATAGCACAGAGCTTGGTACTGTGATTTCAGGCATCTGCTGGGGGTCTTGGAATGTATCCCTCACCAATAAAGGGGCTACTGTAGCATTATTGAATTAGATGAGATACAAAGGTTGCCTCAAAAAGAAAACCACCACTAGAAATGCCATTTCTTCCTACTTGTCCCATCTTATACTTCCTGTGCATGAGAATCTGGGGAATTTAAAAAATATACGATGCCTCAGATCCACCCTATCTCCTGGTGGGAATCAGTGCTCTTTAAAAGCTCCTCAGGTGGCTGTTGCAGCCTGAGTTAAGACCCGCTGCCCTCAGGCATTGCTGATCAAGGGTGTGCTGCTCCATGCCTCTGCTGCCTCTATTCCCATCCCCATTGGATCTGACTCCTAAAGTCAGTTTGCCTTGTGTGTTTTAATCTGACAAACGGCAGGTGATTAATCAAGGTTTGTGTGCTAGATCCCTCCCTGAGCCCTGGGTATTTATTTTCATTGGCACCTTGACAGGAGTAGGGCCATATTCTCTTCCGGCACTAAGGGGAGGGAACGGGTGGATAAAGATTTACTGAAATGTTGTGGCAGAGATGATAGGCTGCAGACAAGACATTCTCTGGGACATTAGCTGAGAATCAGAGGGGCCCAGTAGGACTGGTGAAGCAGCTGGGCAGATTTCCTGTCTTCATTCAGCAGTGCTGGAGCAGGAAACCTAGCAGCCAGGCTAGGACAAACTTCAAGAATTTAGAACTCAGGGGGTTGGGTCAGGATGTGCCTGACTGTGTGGTGTGGCCCAGGAAGGGAGGCAGGTGTTTTTGACTGACGGTGGCTTTCTGAGTTAGTCCTTCTTTCTCCCAGTTACATCTTGCAGGAGACCTTCAAACTGTATACTCTTAGGCTCCTGGGTGGCTTAGAGGTTAAGTGTCTGCCTTTCGCTCAGGTTGTGATCCTGGGATCCTGGGATGGAATCCCTTGTCAGGCTCCCCACAGGGAGCCTGCTTCTCCCTCTGCCTCTCTGCCTCTCTCTCTGTATCTTTCATGAATGAATGAATGGATAAAATCTTTAACAAACAAACTGTATACTCTTGACCCCCCCCCAAGGTCATCTAGAGATAATTTCCATACAGCCCAAAGTTTCCTGCATCTCTCAGCTTGGGGGTGTTCTCTGGCCTTGGGAGCTTGGCACTCACTGGGTGGCAGGCTGGAAGTATTGGGAAATTAATTGCTTGGGTGCCACCTTCACATGGAGGAATGTCAGTTGGTGGATGAACACCCCCAGCTTCCCTGCCCTTTGGTGGGACAGTCCTAAGCCATGTTCTGCATGGTTTCTTAGACGGTCTCCTGCGTGACAGAGTCCCAGATGCCACAGTGACAACACCCCTCATCATGAACCTTTTGCTGGCTTTCCTCCCTTCCCTGTCTCGCTTTCCTTCTGAAGTCTTCATGGATAGAGGAAGGAAATCATGGTAAGTGTAGTGCTTTCCAATCTGCGAGTTTTGACCCATGAGGGAGTTTTGCATCCATTTCTTTTTTAAAAAATTATTTAATTTTAATTAATTTATTTGAGAGAGAGGGAGAGCAAGAGAAAGAGCAGGGAAAGGGGCAGGGGGGAGGGGCAGGGGCAGAGAGAGAAGCAGACTTCCTGCTGAACAAGAAGCCTGTTATGGGGCTCAATCCCAGCACCCTGGGATCATGACCTGAGCTGAAGGGAGCCTACTGAGCCATCCAGGTGCCCGTGACGTCCATTTCTAAAAAATGAAAGGGAATGAATGTGACATAGCAGAGTGTGCTACATGTTGTGAGGGCACACACTGTTATATGAAAATTTCATTTCAGTCACATGTGAATATACTCACATGCTGGTGAAATATATTTCTCAACATGGATCATGGTCAAAAAATTTGAAAACAAAGAAACAAAAAAAATGAAAACATTGCCATCGTGGGCCTCTGTGGTTTTTGTCTTCCCAGAATCCATTTTCCATCTTCCTGAAGTAATAGCACTTCAATATTCCTCTCAACAAGGAAAGAAGACAGTGCCCCTAATTAGACCTAGTCTTGGTGGGACAATCAATCAAAGTGTTGCATCACTCCTTGGTCAAAAGATGGTCTCATGACCCATGACAGCTCAGTCAGATTATTGTTCCAGGGAACTTGAATCTAGAGAGGACACATGAAAGGGCTAAAAATCATTAAAGATGGTTCACTCAAAGGGCATGGATGTCTGGATGTTCATATCTATATGTTTCCTGAAACCTAGATCTTTAAACTTCCTTAACTTTTATTCCCTTCTAAAATTTGGTTGTTGAGCCATTGGGTTGGTTCTGTGAAATACCTGTGAATTTCTTCCTTCCTTCCTTCCTTCTTCCTCCCTCCCTCCTTTTGTCTTTCTTTTCTTTTCTTTCTTTTCTTTTCTTTTTTTTCTTTTCTTTTCTTTTCTTTTCTTTTCTTTCTTTTCTTTCCTTTCCTCTTTTCTTTTCTTTTTTCTTTTCTTTTCTCTTCTTTTCTTTTCTTTCTTTCTTTTTACCCTGTAGGTAGGTAGATCTATCTTCTGTTGCTAGAGACCAAAGAACTCTCCCATACCTGAGGACTTTGGAATTAGCTGAGCCTAACTCTACTGTCACTTGCCTGAGTGACTGGAAAATGACTTCTCTAAGCTTCAGGTTCCTCTCTTGTAAAATGAGGATAGGAATGCCAGATTGGAGGATATAGAGGATGTTTATATGGCACTTGACCCTAGACTTTCAATTAATGGCAGCTACTATTGTGAGCCAAATTTTAATCATCTCTCCCTGAGTAGTCATGATTTTCCACTTATTGAATATCTGTAGAGTAGATGAATGAATCCATGTGACAAGATAGATTTTCACAACTAAAACCCATAGCTGAATTTCTTTAAGGAGTTACACCACCTTGGGTATTAAACATGTGATTTGTTGCTCAAAAACTTAATATGAGAAAATCTCCATGACCTGGGGTTAGGCAAAATAATTCTTACTAAGGACAACAAAAGCAAACTCCATAAAAGAAAAAAATTGGATAAATCAAACATTATCAAAATTGAAAACTTCTGCTCTGTGAAAGACAATGTCAAGAAAGTAAAAAGACAGCCTAGAGACTAGGAAAAAAATCTTATACAAATCACATAATCAACCAAGGACCCATATTGAGGATACATAAGACCTTAAAAACACACAACCTAATCTAAAAGTGGGTGAAAGACTTGAACAGACATATCACACAAGAGGACATATGGAGGGCAGAGAAGCACTTTAAAAGATGTTCAGCATCATTAGGCATTAAGGAAAAGCGAATTAAAGCCATAATGAGTTGCAACTACATACCTATCATACTGGCTACAATAAAAGTACTGACAATATCAAGCATTGAAAAGGATGCAGAGCAACGGGAACTCTCCCACGTTACTGATGGGAATAAACTATGGCTCAACTACTCTGGAAGATGACTTGGTGGTTTCTTATAAAGTTAAACATACACTTGCCACATGGCCCAGCAATCCCACTCCTGAGAAATGAAATGAAAACTTAGGTTCACACAAAACCTGTCCACATTTTTACAGCAGCCCTGATCATAATTATCCCGACTTGGAAACAATTCCAATGTCATTCAACAGCTAAATGCGTATACAAACCGTGGTCTATTCATACAGTGTGCTAAAACTCAGTAATAGAAAGGAATAATCTCAAAGAGGTCATGTTGAGTAAAAGAAGCCAGTCTCAAAAGGTTACCCACTGTATGATTTCATTTGTACAGGGATTAGGGGAGGGTGGAAGGTTTGGCAGTCAAGAGCACCACTGAGTTCTTTGGGGGTGATGGAACTGCTCTATATCCTGATGATGGTGGTGGTTACATGAATCTATACACGTGTTAAAATTCAGAGGACTGTAAATGCAAAAAACCCCACAAAAAACCTTCCTGTATGATAGTTAAAAATCCCTTTTCATCATGTAGAGTGAGATTGTGTTCATTTGGATATTTTTGTGTCCTGTAGATCTACCCCAACCAATACAGTAGCCACTGATCACTTATGCTAGTCCCAACTGAGGTGTGGAGTAAGTATCAAGTGCACATCAGGTTTTGAAGACTTAGTACAAAAAAAAAATGACATGCAATATCTCAATAATTTTTTAATCCTGAAATAGTACTATTTTATATTGAATTGAATATTTATATTGAAACAGTACTATTTGGGACAGATTTGGTCAAATAAAACATATTATTGATTAATTTCACCTCTTTCTTTTTACTTTAAAAAATGTGGTTACTTGAAGGCTATCACTACAATAGGTAGCTTGGGTTGTATTTTTATTAGACAGCTGCTCTGGATGACGCAGTCAGGGAGGAATGGGGAGGTCTGGATTTTTCACTCTTCATCTGGATCTGCAGGTGCAGGATTGCCCTCCTCAGGGCTGAACAGGATGCACCCAGGGCTGAACAAGACTGCATTTGGGGGCCGCTCACCCCCTCCCAGTCTGTCTGAGAGGTGAATGCCTCTTTCCACAGCTGCTTCATTTCCTGTCTGGCTTTTGGGAGGCTTTGGAGGAGAAGCAGGTGAGGGCAAGGTGAGACGGGCTTCATCAGAGGTTGGGGTGGTGGTGGCATCAAGTGATGGGTTAGACATGAGAGAACCTCGGGCCTTTGTTAGACTTGAGCTAGAATGCCATCTTAGCCACTGGCTAGCTGTATAGCTCTTGTTCTTTCTTAGCCTGGGTTTCTCTGTGTGCAGGAGAGAAAAACAGGTCTTGGAAGGGTTTCCTGGCCTGTGAGGGCTGCGCTGAGGGTGCCTAGGAGAGCGCAGGGAATGCACCCAGGAGGCCTTCTGGAGGTGGTCCTCTTGCTCCTTCTACTACTGCTCCTGCACCCCGGGCTCTGGTCTCCCTCCCCCTCCCCCTTAGTTGAACCCCGCAGCACTCTGCCCAACTTTTCTCCCTGATTCAGCACTGAGAAATGCCAAGGCAAGCGTTCCCATGAAGCTGCTTGTCAGCAAACACCCACTCCTGCCTCTGCTGCCCCCCCCATGTGTCAGAGACGGGCTTGGACTCCACGCGAGGCCGGGGCGCTGCCAGCTCCAGGGCTGACTCACACACACCCCTGCACAGAGGCTTCAGAGATCAGAAATTGGAGACTCCCGAAGAGTGCGGCAATCCAGGGAAGGCGAGAGGCCCTCCGGCTCTCAGGGGGGCTCCTGCTATCTCCCTGGATTCCATTTCAAAGGCATGAAGGCCTTGGTTTGGGATGTGTGCGCCTGGTCTGTCTGGTTCACTTTTTCTCCTTTGCCTTTCGTTTCAATTGAGCTGCTGCTAGTTATTTTGTTGCACGCCTCCCACTGCTCAGTGTTGGCATCAAATGGTAGGTAGGTACGGTGCAGCCTTATCAGCTGCATAGTTTGTCAAAGAAGCTTATTGGGTACCTGTTTGGGCAGGCACTGTATGGGGCTCTGTGGAAGGGATGTCCGAATTGGAGGTCTCTTGGGGCTCCCACGCATGGTGGTGGTGGTTGCTACCTGGTAGGGCTATATTGATCACCACCAGGACTTTAAGAGCCACAGGGTTCTGTTGGATCCCCAAGTTCAGGGGGCCGTGTGGCTTGAGGACCTCAGATTTAGGCCTGGGGTGGGACTCAGGCCATCAAATGAGGCCCTGTTTCGGGATGGAGCAGTGTGGTATGGGGGTCAAGGACATGGCTGTTGGCATCTGGCAGCCATAGGGTGTTTGCATCTGGGCTCCTCCACAAGGGGTCCTCTGGCTGCAGAGCCTGATCTGGGTAGGCCCTGCTTTCTCGGCTGACACCTGGGGTCATAATACCACTTCTTGCAGCTCATGGTGAGAATGTGACACCTGCCCTTTACTGAGCTGCTGCTGTGTGCCACAGACCTCGCTACTTTCCAGGGGGTTTCAAATTTAATTCCTCTAACAACCCCACGAGGAAGGTATTGGTTTTATCTGCGTTTTACAGGTGAAGAAATGGAGGCTTAGGGAGGTTAAATACTATGCCCAGATGTAGATTCTAGTGCTCTGCTCCACACACTGCCTGACCCAACCTTCTCTATGTGGATGCTCCGGTGAGGACAGGGACGAGGGCTTCTGGAGCACGTGGGGTGGGGTCTTGGACAGCTGAGATTCCTCCCCTGGGAAGCCGGGAGGTGGCAGGGGCTGGGACTGTGCGTGAGCTAAGGCTCTGGACCTCTGAAGCATCTGCATTGTTCCATCCGACTTCATTGGCAAAATACACACTCAAAGGTAAAATTGGAGAAATTTAAGATGGTGATTACAGAGCGTCAAAACCCAGGCATGGGTGACCCCTTGAGGGCTGGGCCTGTGTGACCGCACTGGGCAAACAGTCACAAAACTGACCCTATTTTAAATGCTTTTTATGGCATGAACTTTTCTAAAGTGAGAAGTAAGTGTGTGTGTGTGCGTGTGTGTGTGTGTGTCTGTCTGTCTTGCTGTGTATTGGGTTTCCTAAATTGGGAGTGGACTCATCTACATGGATGTGTGTATATTAAAACATCCAGCAGCAACTCAACCAGTGTGACTCTGGGAAAATGAGTGCAGTGTCTGGTTATCTGCATACATGGAGTCTCTGCTGTTGGTTCAGTGGCCACACTGAAGACGCCTGAGTGTGCAATGCTCCTCCCTGCCCAGTTCAGAGTGTTTAGTTCACACCTTCCTTGGGAGGGAGAATAGTGCTGTGGCTAATAGCTTCCCTCCAAGGACTCCAAATACTTGGAGTTATTGATCAAACTCCCGATTCTGCAATTTTCTTGCCATTTGACCTTGGGTCAACTACTTAACTCTCTGGAAGCTCAGTTTTGCCATCTGTAACATAAGCGAATGGTACCCAAATTCTCTGACTCTTTGAGGATTATAATGACAAGGGCATGAAAAGCATCCAGCACAGTGCCTGGCATGTATCGACACTCAGTAGATATTGACTGCTGTCATTATTCTTGAGTTTAAGAACAGCAACAGAACTTAAGAATTGTGTGTGTGTGTGTGTGGGGGGGGGGGAGGTAGTTAATTATCAAACTGGAATAGTACCAAGGATAAGATGGATGAATGAATTCTGAGAGCTTTTCTCAGTAGTTTATTATCTAATAATAATGCTTGAGATGTGTTCATCATTGTATAGTCCACAAAGCACTTTCTTACACATAATTCCACTCTAGCCCCACAACACCCTTGCAAAGTAAGAGGAATGAGAAATTTATTATCCTGTTTTACAGATTGAGAAACTAGAGGCCCAGAGATTAATGACTGCTCATTTATTCAACAGTCATTTAATGGGCACTTACTGTGTGCAAGACACTATGCTAGATTTGGGGATAAAAATGAGTAAGAGGGTTTTTTCCCCCTGCCCTTTTGAAGAACTTATTGTGGGTCAGGGTAGCTAGAGCAGGCTTGCAGGAGGATGCTGACCTTAAGGTAATGTATCTGTCAGGATAAATCAGGTGATGGTGCAGAAATAGCAACAACAAATTTCTGGGACTTAAAGAAATGAAGATTTATTTCTCATTCATGCTATTGGTCCATCATGGGTCAGCTAGTGGCTCTGCCCCCCTAATTTCACTCTGAACCAGACAAGTGGAGCAGCCGCAGGTTGGAACATTGCCGGTTGTGGTCGTAGAGGAAACAGATCTGAAACTGGGGAGGGTCTCACACCAGCAATCAAATTCTTCAGTCATGGGCCAGACTTTTAATATGGTTGCACCCAACCACGGGGGGGCAGAGCAGAAAGTAAAATTCCACTATGTGCCCAGAAGGCAGAAAGCTGGAAATATTTGGTGAGCAGATGAATAACTACTCCAGCTGGGCAGGCTCTGAAGGATGGGTAGGAATCAGGTGAATATTGGCCAGGTGGGTTTGGTGGGGAGCGTAGAAGGGTGAAGAGGAATTGGAGCCTTAAAGAGAAAGAGGCTGAAAAAAAAAAAGAGAGAGAGAGAGAGGCTGGTAGGAGGTATGGGGGGGTGGGGGTGGGAAACAATGGGAGAGACAGGAGGCAGAAATGCGCAAGGCGCTGGGGGAGGAATAGTGAGTCTGCCAGTCTCACTGGAAGAGTTTGATTCAACAGTTTATTTAACAAGTACTGACTCAGCTCCTATGTATATTAAGCGCCGGGACCGCAAAAGAAGGAAAAGCATGGTGCCTACCTTTGAAGAGCCTACAGTCCAGTAGGAGAGCTAGATTTTGTACATGGAACAAAGAGAATCAAAGTATAAGAATATTCTTATTCAAAGTATAAGAATATAAGAAGAATAGTGCTTATGTTTGCCGGGTACTCTTCTGGGATTTGTACATATTTGAACTTATGTAATCATCTTGTAGCTTAACAAGGTAGATGCTATCATTCCCATTTTATGGGTGTCAAAACTGAGGCATGGAATGGCTAATGGAGAGCAGAGGTGGGCTTCAAGTCCAAGGAGTCTCAGTCCAGTGTCTGTGCTCTTAATCCAAAAGCTTTACTCTACTGTTTTTTGTTTGGTAACTTGTGAGTTGGGGCTGTGCCTCTACTCTTGGATGGCAAGTAGTTTTGCCTGCAGATCCAAAATGATAGATTGTTATTGGCTGCTTGGAGCTCTGTGTTGGGAAGAGTTCCAAGACCAAGCTGGGACTCAGGGAGGAGAGAATGATGTGATTAATTAGTAATGCCTGCCACGGCATGAGAGGTGGTATTGTCAGCACAATGTATTTGGTAACCCTCGTCTATTTAATGCCCAGGGCGAAGTGGATTTAATCAATTTATTAACAATAAAGACAAAACCAAACAACTAATTCATTGACCGTTTGCCTCACTTTTCAGTCTGTTTTCTTTCTTCAAGGCTCCATCACGTTTATGGCAGCCTAGGTATTCCTTGCTTGAGCAGTTAGCTTTCCTTCCTGGAGATTAATGTTTAAAATATCAAAACTGTAACCCCTCAGGCAATCATAACACCTTAATTGTCAAAACAACAAAAATATCAGCCATGGCCAATGTTCAATCCATTGCACCCCTGGTAAAGTCATCAGCTGGGATGGCATGGCAATGACAATAATTAAAAAAGGATTCTAATTGCTGAGCCTGATTTCTGTGCAAGGAAGAAACCATCAGTTAGCTTGGGGAATTCAGCCATGAGAGAACCCAGCTGTAGCCTGCATCATTAGGGGAATTCCTGCCCGGAAATGTTGTAAGGCTTTCCTCTGAGGGGAAGGTTCTAGAAACATTGTCTCCCTGCACCTCCTTTTCTTGGCTTTTCTTTCCTGGGTACCACTTCTACCTATACTCAGACTTTCATTTCTTTCATATTATTTCACATAATTCCTAGGAATGGATCCCAAATTTGGGTGCATGGAGATATAGCTAGAACTTGGAGCTCAGAGCTCAGATGATGAATAGGTTTCTTCTCCCTGGCCAGCTCTGATCAATTGCTCGTGGCTACTGAAATGCTGAGTTGAGAGGGTTTGCAATGGACGCAGCCCGAAAGCATATAGGGATTTATTAGTGATGTCTGCAATGAGCGTGGGCTAGGGACAATAATTTGTGTAAGCTTCCACTGGCTCTGCCAAGATGGAAAGCCTGCACTGTTCCTACAGCTGTGATGTTAGTGAATGAGCTTAGGGTTTGGCCTGAAGAGGTACTAGTTCGAGTCCTATCTCTTCGCTTGGAAACGTCACTTACCTCCTTTCAGTCTTAGTAAACCTTAAGTAAACAAAATACTTCTTGTCAAGTGGTTGTAAGAATTGTAGGGATGATGTACATTCCTTCAACAAATACTTGTTGAGCACCATGGGAGGTGATGGAGGTACAATGGGGTGGTACATTATGGACATGATTCCTGCCCACACGAGCTTATTGTCCAGTGTGTGTGTGGGGGGGGAGGATATATTTGTTTTCTAATGCTGTAACCAATTACCACACATTTAGAAGCTTTAAACAATATACATTTTTGTATCACACGTTCTGTGTATCGGGGGTCTGGGCACAGCTTAGCTGGCCCCTCAGCTCAAGGTCTTATAAGGTTAAACTCAAGACATCCACTGAGTTGTTCTGTTCTGATCTGGAAGCTTGACTGAGGAAAAATCCACTTTCAAGCTCATTTAGGTTGCTGGAAGAGTTTACTTTCTTTCCATGGTAAGACTGTAGGCCTTGGTTTTGGCTGACTATCAGCTGGATTCCATCAGGCCATAGAACATTGATTGTCTCAATGCACCCCCAACCCCCATCTCTTTTCTTAACTTTTCTTTCCTGGTTACCACTTCTAGAAGCTACCCATAGAAACTGCCCATGACAACTAGAGGCTTCTTGTAGCTCCCTGGCCATATGGGCTTCTTCAACAAGGCCAGTTACTTCATCAAGTCAGAAAGCAGAGTCTCCTGCTCCAGTCTGCTGAAACGGAGTATTATGTAACCTAACATATCCACGGGGGTGACATCCCTTCATCTTGCTGTATGCTATTAATTAGAAGCAAGTCATAGGTCCTACGTATATTCAGGGGGAGGGGATTATATGAAGGCATGGAAAACACAGGGTCACTGGGATCATTGGGGGGTCACTTTGGAGTCTCTCCATCACAGGGACATACAAACAAGAGTTTGTGTATAAGAGAGTACACGTATGGGACACGTAACCACAAGAATAACAGTAGTGTGATAGTTGCTATGATGAGGAGATTCAGAGTGTAAGAAGGCCTAGATTGGGACACTCAAACAGTTTCAGGGTTGTCAGGACTTCTTGGAGGAAGGATTTTTCAGGCTGAGACCCAAAGGATGATCAGGGTTAGCCATGTCATAGGATTTTATCCAGATGCTACTTCTTCTCATGACTGTGTGCCACCCAAAATTGGAACACGTCTTCAGATAGGATCTTTCAAGCACTTACAGTGAGACCCTTTCCATATTTGCTCTGGGATCTTTTCTTTGTTAATGGACCCCAAGGAAAATCAGCTCCTGGACTCAAGTTTTACAAGATGACAAGGAGATGAGTACTAGGGTGAGAGGGAGATGGCGGGTCAGGAATGGGCTTCTAGGGATTCTCCGTCCAGCTAGTGTCAATTCCCACTGGTTCTCCCTTGGAAGGAAGAGAAACTGATGGATAGAATGAGAAACCCACTATCTGGTTCAGAGTGGGCCTATAGTTGAATAATCTATGGCCCAACCAAAGCTTTTCCCATTCCATACAGATCTGTTTAGAAATAACGAGAACATTGACAGTGCCATCCAAAGTCATGTCCCAATTTGTTAAGCTTTTAGGAGGCATTACTTGCTGTTTTTGAGAATAATGCATTATAGTTGTGAACATTTGCTGTATGACAGGCACTGGCTAAGCCCTAAGTGCTTAGATGGATTATCTATCCCAAGAAGAAGCTTCTCAGACACCTGGGTAGCTCAGTAGGCTAAGTGTCTGCCTTCAGCTCAGGTCATGATCCCAGAGTCCCTTGCTCAGCGTGGAGTCTACTTCTGCCCCCCCTCCCTGACCCTCCTCCCATTCTCTCTCATAAATAAATAAAATCTTTATTAAAAAAAAAAAGCTTCCTCCATGTCTTCTAACACATTAAATTCTGGTAGAAAGATTATCTGTGCCTTTCCTTGCTGCCTATTAAAACCTTCCTCATCTTGCATGCTCCACCTCAAGTCCTACCTCTTTTAAGAAACTGGCCATGAGCACCCCAGGGCATATCATCCCTACCACCAAGTTTATCACCCCATCAGCCTCTATCTTCCATCACTTATAACAAGAACCATAGCATTTTGGTGCTCTGACTCACCTGTCCCTTTCTAGCTGCTCTTCTACCTTATACTCTATCTATCCCCAATCAATCTGACCACAATAACCCTGGTCTCTCTTCCTGCAATTCTTGCCTCCCTCTGCTCCATCCTGGGTATTGTGAACAGATTGGATTTTCTAAAGTTCAGTCTCGATTGTGTCACTTTATCCCTCAAAAACGTCCAGTGCCTAATGTTTAATCCACACCAATTTTTCTTTTTCTTTCTTTTTTTTTTTTAATGATATCTACATGCAGTGTGGGGCTTGAACTCATGATCTTGAGACCAATAGTCACACACTCTACTGACCAAGCCAGCCGGGTATCCTTAATCCACACCAATTTCACTTCCAGCAATTTATCTCAGGCATATTTGCCCATGTGTGAAATGATGGCTGCCGTACATACCGAGTGCTGGATCACTGGTAGTAGCAGCAGACCTGAAGCAACTTGCACATTCATCAATAAAGGCTTGGTTAATAAGATCTGGTACATTTGTAACTGTGGTTTTTAAGCCTGGTTGCACATTCAGGTCACCTGGGTGTGGTATATTAGAATGATCTCAATTTCTCTGCTATTTCTCCTATTGAGAAATAGAGTCTAATGCCCTTTTTCTTGTTTGGGGACTTGCTTAAGTAATAGAAGGGGATCAAATAGATAGTCTGAGACCTCCAAGGCTAGGTTATAAGAAGCTTTGTAGCTTCTGCATTGGCCTCTCGGAACTTAAGTTCTGGGATGAGCCAACTGCTAGGTAAGAAGTCTGATTATCCTCAGACCACTATACTGTGAGGAGGCCCAAGTTAGCTGCATGAAGCAGGGTGGGTTGGGGGAAAAGAGAGAGAGAGAGAAAAAGGGGGAGGGCTCTATTCAGCCCCAGCCCAGGCCCTAAGCATGTGAGTAAGGAAGCATTTTTATATACTTCAGCTTCTAGAAATATGATGTAGACAGTAACCAAGGCTTCCAGCTGATGTCAGAATCAAAGCCCCAGATCCGTGGCTCCAATCAAACCATTCCTGCTATCTCCCATCCATTCAAACCACCCCACCAGAGTGTGCCCTCCACCCCCAGTCGCTGTGGAGCATAGACAAGCCATCCCTACTACACCCTGCCCGAATACTTGGCCCTCCGAATTGTGAACATAACAAACTGGTCATTGTTTTATGATTCTTAGCTTTTGAGGTGGTTTATTGTAGAGAACAGATAACTGGAACTCCTGGGGATCTTTTAAAATCTTCCCAGGCCATTCTAATGAACAACCATGCTGAGAATCACTGGTCCATACAATTAAATGCTATCTATCCATTTGAAGTGAATAAAGAAGCTCTCTTTGGGGTCACCTGGATGGCTCAGTCAGTGGAGCATGTGACTCTTGATCTCAAAGCTGTGAGTGTGAGATTACTAAAAAAAAAAAAGCAAATTAACTTTAGAAAAAAACTTTAGAAAAAAAGAAGCTCACTTTGTTCTGCTCTGGTATGATACCTAACTTATATTGTCAAGGGGTAATTAGAAAGTTACTGGAACAATTTTTATTTTTTTTAAAGATTTTATTTATTTATTCATGAGAGAGAGAGAGAGAGAGAGGCAGAGACACAGGCAGAGGGAGAAGCAGGCTCCATGGAGGGAGCCCGACGTGGGACTCTATCTCAGGTCTCTAGGATTAGGCCCTGAGCCAAAGGCGGCACTAAACCACTGAGCCACCCCGGCTGCCCAACAATTTTATACTGTGCTACCATTTGTGTAAAAGAATTATGTAGGTACGGATCGTTTCTGGAATAATATATAAGAAAGTGGTAAGGAACTTTTGTTGGTACCAGAGAGGGAGACTGCATGGCTGGGGATCTGAGGAAAAATTTTTTTACTCTATGATAGTGTTCATATTTTAAAACACATAAATGTGCCAGTTTAATGGTAAAGAAATTCTGCCTGGAAAAAAAGAAAAGAAATTATGCCTGTTGCTTACCAAATCCTTGAGCCTGATCTGGCCTCAACCTTCATTTCTAGGCTTACTATTCACTCCTCTGATTTTACATTAAAAACTGGTTGTGTTAAGAAGAATAACGGCCCCTCTCCAAGATGTCCTAATGCCTGGAACCTGCAAGAGGGACTTTGCAGATGTGATCCAATTAAGTAGTTTGAGATGAAGACATAATCCTGGATGATGTAGGAGGGCCCAGGGTAATCCCAAGGGTCCTTGTGAGTGAGAGAGGGAAATAGAAGTCAGGGAAGGAGAGCTGGGGAAGTTAGAGGTTGGAGTGATGTGGTTGCTGACTTTGAAGATGAAAGAAGAGATGCCCTGAGGCAGGGAATTTGGGCAGCCTCTGGAAGCTGGAAAAGTCAAGGAAACAGATCCTCCCCTCCTCAGAGCCTCCAGAACCAAGAGATCCCTGGGAACACAGTGACTTTAGCCCAGTGAGACCCATTTCAGACTTATGACCTTTAGAACTATAAGGTAATAAATTTGTGTTGTTTTAAACACCAAGTTTGTGGTAATTTGTAACAGCAGCCATAGGAAACTCACACACTGGTGTTTCTCCAGATGGTGGTAAAATAGGCCTTTCAAGGGAATATTAATGAAAATAATTAAAAAGTTCTCCAATATAAAACAAACAAAACTAATAGATTATAGTTTTTAATCAAGTTAAATGAGGTATAATTTACACACAAAATATGTATCAAAGTGTATGCATTTTATGTGTACAGATCAATGAGTTTGACATATACATACAACCATGTAATCTAGCATCCCAGTCAAGATATAGAACATTTCCATTACTCCAGAATGTTCCCTTGGGCCACTTCCTATCCCCACAACTCGCCCCAGGTAACCACTGACTTGCTTTTTTCCCCACTAGACAAAGTATTTTTTTAAAAGATTTTTTTTTTTTTTTTAAAGTAGGGGAAGGAGCAGAGTGAGAGGGCAATGAGTATCTCAAGTAGACTCGGTGCTGAGCCCAGAGCCTGACGTGGGGCTCGATCCCTGGAGAACAAGATCATGACCTGAGCTGAAAACCAAGAGTCAGATGCTTAACAAACTGACCACCCAGGGGCCCCTAGAGAAATTATTTTTAACTGTGGGGTTTCTCAGGATCTTTAAAATGTTGAGAGGGTTGTGAATGTCCAAGGAGAGGTGCTATGATCAGGGGTTGCATGTCCAGATTTTTTTTTTTTTGACCATGAGTCTTTTTGTTCTAGAGAATCTCACAGAATGAGGGGCTCTCAGAACACACCTGAGAAGTGCCTTTCTGCTCACCTGCTCAGCTCAGGTGTTTCCTCCCTCTTGAAGTGCCCATCTCTAGCCTTTGAAAATGTACTCATGGACAAGCACCTCCATGCTCCATGGAGCCTGCTTCTCCCTCTGCTAAGTCTTATATTCTCTGTTTCACATCTCCTGCAGGACACACATTGCATAATGGTTAATATTATAGCAACATTACATTTGCATTATAGACACATGGCTGTATGGTCTTTTCTGAGGGCAGTGAGTGCTATTTGCTTTACTATTACATGATTACGAGGAAATGCTCAAGTGTTCATCAAAGTCAAAGAAGCTATGCTCCAAAGTAACTGTTGAGCTGCCCTAAACTTGGGGCCGTCACTGGCTAAAACATTTTGAGGCTCTGCTTCAGACACCCATAGCTGTGTGAATTTAATAGGCTGATGGTGAATGACTCCCTCATCTTCTTACCCCATATCAGCCCAGCACATTCCTGAGTCCTATGGATTTTATTTCAGAATGGTCTCTCCCATCCTTAGCTTCCTTCCTATGTCTTCTGCCAATGCCCTGTTCAGGTTCTTACCATGTCTCACTTACATTATTACAACAGCTTCCTAGATGGTCTCTCCTCAGTCTTGCTCCTCCTCTTATCTACATTCCATTCTAATGCCAAGATCCTGATCTTGTTCTTTTGCCTGAAAATCTCAGCACAGTTGCCCTTTGCTTGTAAGATCACATTAGAAGGGCTAGCGTGGCAAACTTGGTCCTCCCCACATGAGAACCTTTGCCTCTTAAGCTTCACCTCCTGTTCTTCTTTTCCATGTCCCCTCCATTCCAATGACTGTGGCTTCTCACAGCTTCATGGGCACACTGCCCTTTCAAGGTGCCATGTTGTTCCTTCAACTTGGGATGCCCTTCCCCTTCTCCATCTGGCAAACATCTAGTCATTGGATGACTGTTCCAAATATCACCCCAGGAAGACTTCTCTTCTTCCCAAGGTGCAATGAAATCTTTTGCTTCATTACACGTCAGTAGTAACTGTATGCATTTCTTTGGCATAGCTCTTACCTAACCGCATCACAATGTAGTGTATCGGTTTAGATGCTGTTTCCCTCATTACAACGTGAGATGTGTGAAACACAAGTGACCCACTTTATCTCTGTATTCCCAGCACTTAACACAGTGCCTAGCAAAATGTCTTTGTGACTGATAATGCCTAGTATTTACTGAGTTTTTACTATGTGCCAGGCACTGCATTAAGTATCTTTGTGGGTTAACTTGATTAGTTCACTTCTTACACAGCCCTATGAGGAAGATTGTTAATGGTTCTGTTTTGCAGAAGAGAAAACAGCCTTGGAGTAGTCAGAAACTTTCTGGTACAGCTGTTTTTGTCTATTTCACCCAACTGGTAAGCGGCAGAACTTGTATTTCAACTTGGGTTTATCCCATTTGTTCTCCTAATGCTCCTTACTAGTATTTCATGAATGAATGATGGGATAAATGAATGAATGGTGAACACAGCCAGTTATTGGGATATTTAAAGTATATATCTTCGAGCAGCAGACCAGGACCATTTCCTTGGCTTGGAAAAGGAAGAGGAAACGTCTCAGCAGAGGTAATAGCACTAGGAAAGCCTGAAGACAAAGGGGTACGACTCAGAGAAGTGAGAAGACACTCCCACTTGTGGGGAGGACCAATTCTCATGTGGGGAATGTCTCTTACTACAGAGTAGTAAGTGACAGTGTCTAGAATCTCAACTCAGGGAAGGTTCCAGGATGGGGCCCTGAAGCTTGGCTCCTGCTTCTAGCAGCCCCCTTCTCCAGGGAAATTCCAATGCTAGGCTAGGCATTTCCAGTTGCAGGTTCAATGAATCAAGAAGGAGCTCCCTGTCTTCTGGGGAAGGCCACCCCTTCCTTCCCTGCCAACCCCCAACGCTCTCCTCATCTCCAGACCTGAAGGATAGTGTCAAGAAGATGTCGATGTGTCACCAGGAAGAATTAGTGTTGCTCAACAAACCTGCACTTCCCTGGTCTGTTCACTCTGTCTTCTATCGTGCCATTTCAGACCTTATCCTCCTGCTTATACTTGTAGCATTTATTTCTTCTCTCTCTCAACCCATTAACTTGATTCCTATTTCAGGGAAAAATCACAGACACTGGAGGAAACCTCTGGGAGCTCTGTTACTTTATTTACCAGGTTACTCACGTTGGACACATATGTTCGACCTTTTCCGGCATTACTGGTCAGACTCTCCATGCTCCTTTATCAGGCTGGACTCCCTGGTGTGCTCCATCTCATCCTCCACCTTTGAGAATTTCATCAGCAATTCTTCCTCTCCAGCACTCATCAGTGGATCACTTTTATCCACATACACACATGCTGTTATTTCTCCTCCCCGGGGCTTGCATGTACTGTTCCCTTTATCTGCCATGCTATTCCAGTAAATATTTGCAAAGCTTGTCTCTTTGTTTCCTTTGGCTCTTTGCACAAATATCATCTGACCATGCTGTTTAAAAGTGCAAAAATCGCAGAACTATGCTCTCCTTTCCTTTTGGAAGCAACAAGAAAGAAAAATGTGAAAACAAAGATTTAAAATTTTTTAAAAAGTGCAAAAATGTCATCCTCCCCATCCCATTTTAATTTTACTCTGTAGTATTTATCACCTCTTGACACGTATGGACTATTCATTTGACCCTCCAGGGCAGGGATTTTTCTTTTTCTTTTTCTTTTTCTTTTTCTTTTTTTTTTTTTTTTTTTTTTTCATTGCTGTATCTCAGCACCTAGAATAGTACCTGGCACACAACAGGCCCTAATGAATGTTTGTAGAAAGAATGATTCAGTGACTTCCCTTCCCTGACATCCCTGCTGGTTTGTAGCAACGGTGTGATTTTTCCTTACAAAGAGAGAGAGCTATTCAGAAAGATATTACCACCCACCGCTTTCACTCAGAAGTTCTTAGCACAGAGCTTCTCAAACTTTGATGTGCATTTGAATTGCCTGGGGGCTCTTGTTAAAATGCAGTTTCTGATTCAGCAGGTCTGAGGGGCCCGAGACTCTGCATTTCTAACCAGCAACCAGGTCCTATAGATGTTGGTGATCCAGACCGCACATTGAGTGGCAAGGCTGCTTTGGTCATCTTAAGCATTGGTCTTTTTTTTTTTTTTTTCTTAAGAAATAGAGTGAGTATACATATTTACATAGTGCATTTACATATTAACTGTGTAAACATGACACTGAGTTTAAGCAGTTCTATGTTCAATGTGTTTGTAACTGTAGTTTACTAAGTTTGTGCAGTTTCATCCAGGGTTATATACGCCCGGGGACGAAATGTTGGTAGTCTGTTGAATGATGACTGTCCATTGTCTGGGCAGATTTAGTTCAGTTTAGTTTTGGTGTGTGTGTGTGTGTGTGTGTGTGTGTGCAAGAATAACATTATTGAGGCTAATAAGTTTCCTAGCAATTGTCTGATGCAATGTGCCATGTTTTGGCAGGAAATCAATACAAAGACAAGTCCTGCCTTTCCGCTCAGATGATTATTACATCACTCTGTTTCTGTCTAGAGAACAATATGGAGTGTTTCTTATGATAATCACCAGAATCAATTAGTTTTAAAATAGTAGAGACTCCCTACACTGTGGGTACAGTTTGTGTGTCCCATAGAGGGGAAAGGGGAAAGGCAGGCAGAGACTGAAAACCAGCCAACACCCCTTTGCCAAGTCAGGTGTTCTGGCTGGAGTTGCATTGCCTTTTTCACCTAGAGAGGGTGCTTTTTTGCAAACTGAATAAAAGTAGCTGTTGTTTGGTGACTGGTCCTAAAGCTAGAGAGCTGCAGAGGAAAACAGGGAGTGCTGAGCACAGCATTTGGGTATTAGGGAGGTGGAGATACAGAGAGCCAGAGCACTTGTTCTTATCAGCGTCAGCATCTAACATTCATTGAAGTCTTAGGATGCACGAGGCCCTAAACCAATTGCTTTACATACATTGTCTCATTTATTCCCTATCACAGCAACCCCCAAAGTTAAGTAATAGTATTATTTATTTCATCCTTCTTACAGAGGTATAAAACTTGGAGAGGTTAAGTGACTTGTCTGGGGTCACAGAGCTATGCTAAATGTAATTTTTAAAAATACACATTATAATCTTCAGGTACATATTAAATTAATCGAATTAAATTAAAGTACAAATTGTATCATATCAAAGATTTTATTTGAGTCATTAATTAGTGCAAGAACCAGTAAGATGTTAAAGCTTACCCAAAGAGCATTAGAGAATTTGGGTATATGCAGGTGATTTAACAAAGAAATATAAGGATGGTATGGTAGCCTGGAAAATGCTCCTCCATCCTCTGAAGACGTCTATGTTCCGATGCTGGAATTTATGAGTACATTACCTTAAAGGTAAAAAGCACTTTGCAGGTGTAATTAGGTTGTGAATTTTGAGATGGGTAGATTATCCTAGATTACCTAGGTAGCCCAATATATTCATAAGTGTCCTTATATGAGGGGGGGGCAGGAATATCAGAGTGAGAGACAGAAGAGCAGAGGCTAGAGTGATGTGCTTTGCAGATGGAGGAGGAAGAGGCCACAAGCTACAGAATGTAGGTGACCCTAGAGGCTGGAAAAGGCAGGGCTACACATCTTCTTTTAGAGCCCCCAGGAGAAACCAACCCTGCTGACACTTGATTTTAGCCCAGTGAAACTGATTTTGGACTTCTGGTTTCTAGAACTAAGATGAATTTATGTTGTTTTAAGCCCGAAGATGTGGTACATTGTTATAGCAGCAGGAGGAAATTAATACAGAAAGATTACTGGATTAGATAGAAAGCTGGTTAATGTCCAACAGAGCCATAAACCATAACCCTTGGAGCTAATTCTTCCACCAGAGTTAAATGATTTGCATCTTTACTGGACCTAAATTTACAAGTTAACCTCTGCCCCCGCAGAGATGAAAATTGCCTGGTCAGTAAAAGTCAAGTCCAACACTGCACCAAAAGAACACTCAGTAGTCCCTTCTGGATATTCTCAAGTTTAGGACACTCTTATAGATAGCTAGGAAGTGAAGGAGCTAGGATTTGAGCAGGGTTTTTCCAAGTGCAGGGCTTACCTTCTCACTAGCATCAGTTGGTAGAGTAGCAAGGTAGTCTGGGACAAAGCAAATTGTGCATGGGAACTGAGAACATAGCCCAAAGACTGTCAAGGTGAATTTACCAATTCTTTCATGGTGCTTCCCCTGAACACAGGACTTTCTCCCTTCCTGGCCAATGGTGGAAGTTCCTACTTAGAGGCAACTGGCTGGCTCAGTTGGTAGAGCATACAACTCTTGATATCGAGGTTGTAAGTTCAAGCCCCACATTGGGTATAGAGATTAGTTAAAAATAAAATCTTTAGGGGTGCCTGGGTGGCTCCATTGGTTAAACATCTGGTCTGACTCTTGGTTACAGCGTAGGTTATGACTTCAGGGCCATGGGATTGGGTTCTATGCTGAGCATGGAGTCTGCTTGTCTTTCGCCTCCCCTCCTACCTCTGTTCACATTCTCTCTCTCTCTCTCAAATAAGTAAATAAATAAATAAATAAATAAATAAATAAAATCTTAAAAAAGAGAAATTCCCACTCTAGCTTTCTGAGAACTTAGAGTCAAGCTTTTAAATAAGTGGTTAAAGTAAGTTCCCAGTGGGTGTATCTTGAGAGGTGTAGTATGAAGCTGAACTCTCACCTCTACTCCTCCCCACCTTGTTTAGGAGCAAAGGTCCCTGAAAGTCTTTTCTTTAAAAATATGTTACTTGGTTAAGCATCGTAATACCTTGTCTAGCAAATGCTTGATAAAAGTTTGAATTGCATATGGTTTGGGGGAAGAGAGAAGTGAAGACTTTGGGGTTGGGGAATAACTAAAGGAGCAAGTGAGAGGTGCCAAGAACTAGCATGGCCTTCTTAAGAGATGGTGTGCTGAAGGTTCTGACAGGTGGGCGGCTTTTATAGGGGAGTTGGAGCTATGGTTAGACTGGTAAAGTGTGGGCCAGTGTCTTGATGAGGGCTGGGGAACATAAGTTTACATTATAAGGCAATTATTCTTGACACTGAGTAAACATTAGAGTAAACTGGGGAGAATTAAGAAATGCACCGACCCTATATCAATTTGCTAGGGTTGCCATGACCAAGTACCACAGACTATGTAAACAAAAATTTATTTTCTCATGGTTTTGGAGGCTAGAAGTTTCAAGATCAAATTGTCAACAGGATTGATTCCATCTGAGACCTCTTCTTGGCTTGTAGTTAATCATCTTTCCTTGTGTCTTCATATGCTCTTCCCTCTGTAGCTATGTCCAAATTTCCTCTTCTTATAAGGATACCAATCAGATTGGATTAGGGTCCATCCTAAAGACCTCATTTTAAACTTTACCTCTTTAAAGATTCATCTCTGAATATAATCACATTCTGAGATACTGAGGGTTAGGACTTCAACATAGGAATCCTGGGGGGACACAGTTCAGTTTATAACAGACTCCATCCCCAGAGGCTGATTCAGGCAATCAGGAATGGGGCTGAGACTTTGATATGGGAAACTCCATTTTAATGTATGCCCAGGAATAACAACCACTGCTGTGGGGTCTACGCTGCAGGTGATTGGGAATGAAAACTGAGGAATAAGTGGGTAGATTTCTGCTGGTGAAAGCCGTGTACCTGGCTCACCAGGATGGCTTTGGGAAGATCATTCAAAGATGTTGTGCATTAGTGGTTTCCTCTGTGAAGTGAAGACAATAGCTTGGCCTGCCTTCAAGCAGGAGGCCGGACTGGATATTTTTTGAGGTTTCTTTCAGTTCTAAGATTTCTTATTCTGGAAGCAGTGGTAAGGTCAGTTTATGGTGGTAGTGAGTGTTGGAAGAGACAGGGAGAGAGTCACTTTTAATGTGCTCATGGCCACCACTGTAGCATCCCAGCCCTACCACCATTACCATCATTAGCAACATCACCAACATCACCAGGTTCACCACCATTATTATAAGCACCATCACCATTGCCAGTGTTCTCTCTATGCCTGCTGCCATCACTCCTCCCGCACTGGCATCAGCATATTATCATGAAAAGCAACTCCATCAAACTCAAATCCCTGTGCCTGTGCTCCATATTTCCCTTTCCAAGAGGCTGAAATGTTCCAGTTTAAGGCTGGGGCATAATCTTTCTTTTAATTTTTTCATTTAGGACTTGGTCAGTAAACAGTGACATAAACCCAACCAGACATGGAATAAGCAAAACAGAAACTTCTTGGCTCAGAGAAGAGCAAGGGCAACTCTGATTTCAGGCATGGCAAGATTCAGGGCTCAGATATAATCATGTGTCTTGCCTTTCTGTGTGGCTTGTGCTCTGTTGGCTGAGTCTCAGGTTCCCTGTGGTGGCAAGATGGCAGCACTAGCCTTGTCCTCTCAGATTTCTTGTATAATGGAAAAGAAAATAATAGAATTAAATAATTCAAAAATATTTATTGAAGGGTGCCTGGGGGGGTTCAGCTGGCTTAGTGTCCAGTTCTTGGTTTGAGCTTGGGCCATGATCTCAGGGTCCTGGGATCTATCCCCCCATCAGGCTCACTGCTCAGCAGGGAGTCACCTTGGGGAATCTCTCTCTCCATCTCCCTCTGCTCCTCCTGTCTCTCTGCCCCTCCTCCACCTCAGACATTCTCTCGCTCAACTAAATCTTTAAAAAAAATTTATTGAGGGCTCACTGTATGTCACAGGCTCTTCCACATGCTAGGAATACAGAGAGAAAGAGAAAAGCTTCCTCTTGTCATGGGGCTTTCACAGGAAAGCCCTTGAGGGGTCTGATTGGATGTCTTTGGACACCTGCCAGCTGTGAACCAATCACTGTAGCCAGGAGTATGGGATGTGTTAATTGGCTTGGGCTGAGTCATGTGTCCCACTTAGGAAATGTCGGTTTCTTTCTGAGTGCAGGGACTAGTCATAGTTCTATTTGTGGTGTGCCCTGGGGCATAACTCAGGGACTTGTCAGTAGTAAGCAAATGAGAAATAACATGAAAGGAGTGAACAACTGAGTAAGCAGAGGAGAGAAAGTGTGTGATAGGCAAATGTATAAAAACACTTTAAAAGTGGACAGAGGTAAACAAATCAAACCATAAAAGGATGGCTATCAGCTGCCAATCAGAAAACGGATATAATATTAACTGTAGATTATTTCCTAAAAATATTTGCACTGTGTGTTTCTTATCAGGATAAGAAAATCCTGCTCGTTATTCTGGGGAGCATTAGAAACAAAAGGAAAACTGTGGTTACTTTCCGAGTTGTCCTTGGGCCACCAAACCCAGGGATCGCTCTGGGACTCATACTTTGAGGAGCAGGTGAAAGAAGAGATGAAGAGGGCTTACAGCTGGCAGCTAAATATGTTGATGTCATTATGTAAATGTCTGCTACCTTCATCTTTCCTCTTTCACTCTCTCTGCCTGCGATGGGCAAGTAGGAAACATTTCTCCCCAGTGCCTGAGGTTCTTAGGCACAGCTTCTCAGTTCCTTTGATACAGGCTGCCCTTAGTATTCCTTTTATGTGTATTTCAATTGGTAAAAAAGTAGAAGGCAAGAAAAAAGTCTAGAGGAAAAATTTATACCTCTAAAACTAGCATGTCAAAGAGCCTTTCATTGGTTCTGGATACTCAAAGTTCGGTTTCACGTATCTTGTACAGCATCTAGGTAGTTCAGCACTTGCAGGAATATGTGTGTTTTCATTCCACCATTCAAGGAAGGACATGCAGAAGATGCATCAGAAGAGGTAAACTAAATTATTAAGAGGAACCTACATTTGAACAAGAGCTCAAAGTCTATGAATTCAAGGATGGAAAGACCAAAGCTTTGAAGAAATAAGCAAATGCTATGAATTCACGAAAGACATAGAAAATATGTCTGTAAATGAACTTGTTCACCAAATTTCAAGACTCAGATAAGAGGGGCACCCATGAAGTTTCAAAAGGCTAAAAGAATCACAAATCCTGAGTGTGTTTTCAAACAATGGGGATAAACACTCGGAATTCCATGACTTTAGAAGTAGCAATGTTTGAAAAGATAAAGTCCTTTGAGAATTTGGATAAATTCATGGATGACAGACCAAGAGTGAGTCTTCAGAGCCTGGAGGATGCTCCAGATGCAGCCCTGCCCACAAAGGACAATCGCATCCACCCTCAATTCTTCTGTCAGAGATGGAGTGTAAGACAAGTGTCCAGATGGATCATGGGCAGGCCGAGGACAGCTCTCAGCAATGCTTTGAGAATAAGCGAGGAGATCTGCTGTGTATTTGAGGGTTTGGTTTTTTGGGTTTTGTGGTTTTTTTTTGACTCGATGGTTACCATTAGAATTAATACCATGAATAAATGATTTAGCAAATAAATAAAGGGGAATGCTGAATAAAGGGTTTTTTTTGTAACTTTTAATTTTGAAATAATTACAGATTCATGGGAAGTTGCAAAAATAGCAGAGTCACATATACTCTTCACCCAGCTTCCCCAGTGGTGGTATCAAGCTGTAGTACAATATCAAAACCAGGAAACTGACATTGGCATGTTACTATTAACTAGACTACAGATCTCATTTTGTTCTTATCATTTTTGAAGTGTGTTTGCGTCTATGTAATTGTATTCATGTGTAGATTCCTATAACTACCATCACAATCAAGATGGACAACTGTTCCAAGGAAGAACTCCTTCACACTACCTCTTGCATTCCCACTTCCCTATCTTCTCCCATCCCTGGCAACCATGAAGCTATTCTCTATTTCTATGGTTTTGTCATTTTTTATCATGTTACAGAAGTAGAATCATACTTCAAAAGGCATGTGACCTTTACAGGCTGACTTTTTTTCATTAACATCATGCCCCCAAGGACCATTCAGGTTGTTGCGTGTGCCAATGGTTCATTTTCGTTGGTGGTGAGTGTTTCATCATGGATATACGAGTTTGTTCCACCACTCACCTATTAAAGGACATTGCAGTTGTTTTCAGTATTTTGCTATTATAAATAAGGCTGCTGTGAACATTTGTGTACATGTCATTTGTGAATATAAGTTTCCGTTGTTCTGGGATAAATGCCCAAGGACTGTGGTTGCTGGGTTCTATGGTAAGTGCATGTTTAGTTTTATATGAAACTGCCAAACTGTTTCCCATAGTGGTTGTACCATTTTACATTGCCGCTAGCAATGTCTGAGAGACCTAGTTTCTCTGTGTTCACGTGAGCATTTGATATTATCCCTATTTTTCTTAAGATTTATTTTTATTTATTTGAGGTGGGGAAGGGCAGAGGAAGAGGGAGAGAGAATCTTAAGCAGACTCTGCACTAAGCATGGAGCCTGATGTAGGGCTCAGTCTCACAGCCCTGAGATCATGACCTGAGCTGAAACCAAGAGTCAGATGATTAACTGACTGTGCCACCCAGGTACTCTTGATATTATCCTTATTTTTTACTGAGCTATTTGAATAGGTGTGTAGGGATACATCATTGTGGTTTTAATTTGCATTTTCTTAATGACTACTGATGTTCACTAACTTTTCTTGAGCTTCCTTACCATCTGTGTCTCCTCTTTTTTGAGATATTTGTTCATGTCTTTGGGCCATTTTCTAATTGGATTCTTTTTTTAAAAAAAGATTTTTAAAAAAGTAATCTCTATACTCAACATGGGGCTTGAACTCACAACTCTGAGATCAAGAGTCACAAACTCTACCCACTGAGCCAGCCAGGTACCCTCTAATTGGATTCTTTATTTGTTTTTGTACTGTTTGTTGAGTTTTGAGAGGCCTTTATATAGTCTTCATACAAGGCGTTTGTCAGATATATGACTTGCAAATATTTTCTCCTAGTCTGTAGCTTGTTTGTTCATCCTTTAAATGGGGTCTTTCACAGCAGAAAACAAATGGAGGTTTTAAATTGCCATTTAGAAAAGCCTGACCTGTACTTGAGAGCGCTGGGCATGGTCTCTCCATTGGTTACCACTCATCAGGGCAGATCATGGGTCTAATTCCCATTTGGATGTGCTCAGTCAGCTTTAAAATAGCTCACCCCCCCCCTAGGGGTTAACTCTATTCAGTGGCTACAGGTCAGTGTTTTTCAGAACATCACAAAAAAGATGAGCTGACAAAGAGCCGTCCACCACTGAGAGAACAATTCGAAGGGCATGTCCTCACTGATCCAGGAAGTGAGTCTGGAGCATCATCTCTTCTTAGAAAACTGGAAAATGCACCATCACCAGGATGGCGTGAAAGCCAGCATTCCAAATGCCCGGAGGGTTCTCAGGCTGTTTCACCACAACATCAAGTAACAAACAGACTTGAATTCACCGGGTGAATTTAGCCAAAAAAGAGGGCCAAAACACACATGGAATTCAAAACCAGAAATAATCTCGAGTTTGAGTCATCCAATGCACTTGTCTACATTGATTGCATTCACCAGCTAAAAGTCAAATCCACTCCATGAGGCAAATGCAGCCTTGACTCAGGTTAAGGGTTGCTGCCATGGGGACTACAAGAGTAGAGATTTTCTGACACACTGCCGGCATGAAAGGAATGGATTACAGCTCCGTCTTATGTAAATTTCCACTGGGGGAAAAAAGATTAAAAGGAAAAATAATCATGCTTTAGTCATTTTCATTTAAGGTAATAAGATCCTTTAATTCCTTCTTGGAAAAAGAGGCAACAGCTGTCCTGTCATAAATAGTAAGACACTTGACTTGACATTTTGCAGGAAACCAATCTTTAGCTGAAATTTTGACCTAATGGTGCACTAAGTTATGTTTTTGAAGAGGAAGATAGATTTTCTCTCAATACATGACATAAGCCGATTGGCCCCAGCAGGAAGAATTAAATACAAATTGTATCAACCTCAGTGTTTGAAGTAGACAGAGAAATCTTATCCTTCCTGCCTCTCCTGTCCAGACTGAGTGGGATCTGGAGGAGGGCGAGCTATCAGATAAAGACTATTTCACAGAATTGGTAAGTGGATGTTGGATGTTTGCTTCTGCGACATTCATTGTCTTTCCATTTTGGCTGTAGCTCCCAACTCTGATGTGTGGGTACACCTCACCCAGCCCTCAGCCTGTGTGGCCACTTGAATGAACGACCACACGGCTCTTGCACAGCACTTTGATTTAGGCGCTATCATTATTGTTATTACCATTTGCCAAGGGGAGGACTTCTTCCCAGGCAGGGTGACTTGCTCAAGGTGTCAAAGCTGGTAAGTGGGAACACCTGGATTGGAACCCAGATGGTCTGACTCTGGAGTCCATGGTTTCAAGCCTTCCCAGTGTCTGCCTCTGTCAGGCTGGATGTCCATCTTTAATCTCCACCTGTAGCCCAGAATAATAGCTAGTCTGGTTGTTTTTCTCAGGGGCCCAGAAGTGTGGAGTGTTTTTTATGTAAGTCATCTGGGGAAGTTGATCTTATCTTGGGAATTCTACTGGCAGCTGAGGATGGAGGGAATTTTGTTTTTCCCTGTTCCCCTCTGGGTTCTACAAGGAAGATAAAAAAGTTTGTTGGGGGATAATATAGAAATGACTGTATTCTCTCCTTTCTTAGGTAATGGGTAAGTGGTTTATCAGCTATCTTGCTCCACACATCCTCCTTATAGGAACCCTGTGTTTTAGCGCATGAATAGTCACATGCTCCAGCCAGGCCAAAGTCTTTCCTGGAAATTTTGTTAGAATTATGGAGAAGGAAAGTTCTTTTTGGAGACAGTTGGCTTTAATTCTCACATTAGTCTGGAGCCGTGAGAGACTGTCTTCTCTAGGAGCAGAGAATCTGCCTGAGAATAAAGTCAGAACATGGGAAAGCAGAGTGGAGAGACATGTTGTTATCATGGTACCCCTGGATTTAGCCATATCTGAGATTTAAATTAATCCTGAGTCTAAAGTTGTGTGAACTGGTAAAGTAATTTCATGTTTGTGTGGATTCCCTGTATGCACGACTATTAAATTTGATTTTCTCCTGTGTGTGTATGTGTGTGTTTGTGTGTGTGTGTTTAAATTAAGTAAGCAATATGCCCAATGTGGGGCTTGACTTCACAAGCCCAAGATCGAGAGTCATGTGTTCTCCTAAGCCAGGCAGGCACCCCTGATTTTCTTCTGTTAATCTGTCTCATGCCAATTTGATTCTAAGGCCTGCTAGAAGGACCATAGCACAGAGGAAGGTCTTCCTCCCCAACAGCTGGCAGTCAGCAGGATCACTTTAACTTGCTGGCTACTTCTTGCCCTGGACTCTGCTACATCTGAGAGGTGCTTAGGACATCTGACAAGCAGCTAGCAGAAGGTAAGATTTCTTACCATGTCAGCCTCCTGGACTCTGTCTGCAGAGTCCAAAGGAGCAAGAATGGTGAGAGTCTTTTTCTCTATTTCAAAATTTAGGTTAGTAGGAGAAAAATATGTGTGGAACTAGTTCCTTGGTCCTAGTAATGCTTTGGTTAAATTTGATAGAGTATTCTCTTGTTACTAATCTGTTGCCTCCCATGGTCTTTGTATGTGTCATGTGATGTGTACACGAGGTGAAGTGTGTTGCTAAGGGCCATCCTGGAAGCCTAAGCCACAAAACTGGTGGGCACAGGTCAAGTACTTAAAAGCTGTTAGAGTGCTCGCCACCTTAAGAAGACTCCCCTGATAGGATAAGTCATAGGAAAGGTTATACTGACCCTAGGTCATCTGCCAACCTCAAGAAAAGTTCTGTGTGGGCACCTGGCTGGCTCATTTACAGTTGGTCACGAGATCAACTCATGATCTTGGAGTCATGAACTTGAGCCCCATGTTGGAGGGTAGATAGTACTTAAATTTTTAAAATTTTTTTTAAAACTTAGAAAAAACCTTAAATATAATTTAAAAAAGAGAAAACTTCAGTGGATTGAGGTATGTTGTAAAACATCATACCGTCTCCAACCCCCTGGAACAACCCTCTTAGGTATTGGTGTGGTTCCAAGGGACCTAAGGCTTGGCCAAGACTGTTGATGTGCATATATTTTCCCTTCATCTCCTCTGTTCTAAGAGCTTGGCTTTGTGACCATGAGAATATTCTCTTTGGTTTCCACTATTGGAGAGTGCACTTAGCAGGGTGCATTTTGGTGGCCAAGCAGATGAGGGAACTGACTCCGACTCTCATTCTCTTCTGTCTGGCTGTGCCAGTTCTCATGAGAGGTTCCAGCTCATAGGAACTTTTGTTGTCTAAGCCTTTGCTGCTTGTTAGTGCTGGAAAGTCCCATTCCAGTATTGTCTACACGTGTCATAGTAACAGGCCTATGACTGGAGGCATTTCACAATTTTGTGGCAGACTGGACGTATCATTTCCACCACACCATTCTTTCCACCTGTACAATGAAGGTCCTCACTTTCTTAGACTAATTTTGGGAGCAAAATTCTGGATCACGGGCTGTATCACCTCTGCCCTTGGATGCATCTTGCATTTTTGGCTAAGCCATTAAGGCTTATTGGTTTGATTTGCTGTTAGATTCTACTTGTCAATGGCCAGATGATGAATCCTTTCAATTGGCCATACTTTAAAGAAAATATTCTTTATAGAGAGCTCTCAATTTTCTTAGTAGTATAATGGCTAGCCTTAGGGACTCCCTTGATAAGATAAGATCACAGAAACTAGGCTCAAGGCTCAGAAACAAATGTCCATATCCAATGTAAATTTCCCTTAAAATTTGGCCTCATTTACCTATATAGGACCTCATCAGCCCTATAAGACTTACAGGGAACATTCAGCTCTAATCTCTAGGTTCAAAGTGTACATGTTGCTCACATAGATGCTGAAAGCCAGGAAATACATTTAACAAAAGCACATGAGACTGGCAATAAGGTTCGTTTTGCTCCTACAGTCCAGGAATTGAGAATTGGGCTCTGCCAACTTCAGGCATTCCTATGCAGTGTTCTTTGCATGTGTGTATTAGAACCCCCCACCGCATTGCAAAAGAATTTGTACCTCTTGGATGGTGGCAAAGTCTTTTAAAGATTTTATGTATGTATATATGTATGTATGTATGTATTTGAGAAAGACAGCATGAGTGAAGGGAGGAGCAGAGGGTGAGGGAGAGGGACAAACAGACTGCACTGAACCAGGAGCCTGATGCAGGACTCTAGGACTTGATTCCGAGGACCCTAAGATCATGATCTGAGCTAAAACCAAGAGGCCAGCACTTAACCGACTGAGCCACCCAGGCACCCTTAGTGGCAAAATCTTTTAAAGTATAAGCTTCTACTTTTAAAAGATCCTACAAAATTCAGAGAGAAATGTAAAAGGCTAATGACTTATTTGCTACCTTCCCTTCAGAGGGAAAAGGGACCAAAATTTCTCCTAGTCCCTCCTACAAATGATCTGTGAAAAGAAAAAACCAACAATGTTCAGGGACTAACAGAATTAGAGGGCTTTTATTGAAATCCTTTACACAGACAAAAATCTTTTTATTCCAATTTTAGTTAAAAATCTTCCTAATATAACAAAGCAAATTTAGCTAAAAAGTCAGGCCAATTGCATAACATTTAGGCTGTAATATAGTTGTTTGGGGGGAATTAAAAACAACTCATTATCTTACAAATCTCCATAAAACCAGAAATGGAACTCCAGAAAGAAGTCAAGCCTCATCTATCTGCCAATCCCCAACCTTGCCTATTCCTCTGAAATGTTTGTGGATATTTTAAAGATCAAGATTGGAACAAAATTATCCTGTACTCAGGAGAGAGGAAGGTGAATTTAAATCACAATTTCCCTGAAACTCTGAAAAAAAAAACAAAACCCCAAAACACTATTTTGCACTCTTTCTGTACCATGAAATATAAATCTTCTGTCTTTATAATGTAAATACAGTCTACAGTTGCCTGAGACTGAAGAAATAAAAGGGGTTAAAAGAAATACAAACTGCTGGAATGAATGGCTTTTGTGCCCAGACTCTAGCACCTCTTAGACCCATATGTTCCAACTCTTCACCTCAGACAAAATATAGGTGCTTTCTCTCTGCCTTGGTGATGTAAATTTTCTGCCCTCATCTTTTCTAGGACCTCAGAGCAATTCTTTGAGGTAGAAACAACTAGGAACTTTAGGGAAACAGTTTTCTTTTCTTTTCTTTTTTTTTTTTTTTTAAAGATTTTATTTATTTATTCATGAGAGACGGGGTGGGGGGGGGGGAGAGAGAGAGAGAGAGAGAGAGAGGCAGAGACACAGCAGAGGGAGAAGCAGGCTCCATGCAGGGAGCACGACGTGGGACTCGATCCCAGGACTCCAGGATCACGCCCTGGGCTGAAGGCAGGTGCTAAATTGCTGAGCCACCCAGGGATCCCCAGGAAACAGTTTTCATTTAAAAAGAGAGAGAGAGAGAGGGAGAGAGGGGGAGGAATTTGGAAATTGGGTTTTTAATGTCTTTCCCACAAATATTAGTAAGAACAAAGGCTAAAAGATTGTTTACATCTTGTCTGTGTATGTGTCTATATGTGTTTTATTTTTTTCTACCTCCGGATGATATTGCTGAAATTCACTTGTATAAGAGCTCTATTTAGTTGGTTGAAGGCAAGCACTTGTAAGAAGTGGGCATTCCAAAAGTCAGAAACTAGCTCAAATGTTTTATCAAGTTCATGTAAATCTGGGATAGTACTAAAGCTAATTTAAGGTTGTTAGTTTAATTAAAAGAAAATTTTCTTTGGAGTTATACATTAAATGTTAAAACTTATTTTACCTGTGCTTAATGAAGATCAGATGGGTACTTGTCTTTGTTGCAAATTTGTCCAAAAAAATTAGAATAATAGTTGACTTTGTCAAATGTCTCATGAAGTTTTGTAGGTAATCTAAACATAATTGTTAAGAACAAGTATATTAAATAGATGTAAATAAGATTAAAATGTTTATATTTATGGGTAAACTTACAAAACATTTTGGAGTTTTGCTAAATTACATGATGAGCCAAGTTTGAGTATCTAGATCATTTCCAAGTAAGATAAGATAATGAAATATTAAATACTAGTTTGTCTACTTCTGTCTTACTGTAGAGAAACTAAAATGAATACAATTTATTAGTAAACTTGGTTTGTGCTTTATTTAAAAACTGTACTGTGAAAAATACATGTTTAGAAATTATAAAAATTTTCATAAATTTTCTAGCCAAAAATATTGGTATAACAAACCATCTTTCAATTGCTCACTGTTTAGTTTACACTAGAAATGAAGGTTTGTAAGTATGAAGAATTCCAGTAAATGCAATAAGACTTCTAGAGGGCAGCCCAGGTGGCTCAGCCCTTTAGCACCACCTTCAGCCTGGGATCTCCTGGAGTCCCGGGATCGAGTCCTGCATCAGGCTCCCTGCATGGAGCCTGCTTCTCTCTCTGCCTCTCTCTCTCTCTGGGTCTCTCATGAATAAATAAATAAAATCTTAAAAAAAAAGACTACTAGAAATAAGGTAAACAACTTTGTATTTAAGCAAAGTAAGATATGTGTTCTTTTTTGGAAAATATGTGGAATGGGGATATACTTTTGTTGAGAGAAAAGAAAGTAATTTTGTTCTAAAATAAGACTAATTAAAGACGAAAAACTTAGGACAAATTCTGAATGTAAACAGGAAAGTTGTAGAAGATTTATAGAGAAGGAGTCTTTAGAAGGGAATTTTGTGTTTGGTCAGTACTGGTTAAGATTAGAATAAATTTACATAAGTAAGTGAGTTTTAAATAAAAAATACACTGGTGCAAAAGTTAAAATTTTTGTTTTCTCTTATTTAAAAGAAAAAAGTTTTCTAAAACTATTGATCTACTCTTAATAATAAATTGTAAATGTTTTTATCTTTAAAAGTTATCTGCCTAGAAAGCAAAGGATCTGTTTTGCCAAAATAATTTCCTATGTTTATCAAGTCTTTGATTTAGTTGAAAAACAAAACAAAATAACAACAAAAAAACCAACTAGATTTTGCTCATAGCTATGTAACTTTATGTATTTGTCTTTGGTATCTTTTATTGTCACTTTTGTTAAATGGGTAATTAAATGTTTTATAATGATCTGTGATTTTAATTAGTCAAAAATTTTGATTTTGGGGGGGCATACTTCCCGAAATCAAATTCTAAAATAAAATTTTCTTTAAAGTTTATATTTAAATTCCAGTTAGTTAAGATATAGTATAATATTAGTTTCAGGTGTACAATATAATGATTCAGCACTTCCATACATCACCCTGTGGTCATCCACAATAAATACACCCCTTAATCCTCATCTATTTCTTCCCCTCCACTGCACCTACATCCTTTCTGGTAAACCAACAGTGCTGTTCTCTATAATTAAGAGTCTGTTTTTTGGTTTGCCTCTCTTTCCCAATCTTTCTTTTTCCCCCTTTGCTTATTTGTTTTGTTAAATTACACATATAGGTGAAATCATATGGTATTTGTCTTTCTCTGACTGACTTATTTCAGTTTTGCATAATACTCTCTAGCTCCATTCATGCCATTGCAAAGGCAAGATTTCATTCTTGTTTATGGTTAATATTTTATTGCATATTCTATTGTATATATATTATGTTGTATATATTATATATATTATGGTGTATGTATATATTATGGTGTATATATAATATATGGTGTGTGGTATAATATATATATACACCTCATCTTCTTTATCCATTCATCAATCAATGGACATTTGGGCTGTTTCCATAATTTAGCTATTATGGATAATGCTGGTATAAACATGGGGGTGTATGTATCCTTTGGAATTATTATTTTTGTATTCTTTTCCTACATTTAATTTAATAAATTTTTTTAAGTAAACTCTACCCCCAACATGGGGCTCAAACTCATGACCCTGAGATCAAAAGCTGCATGCTCTTCCAACTGAGCCAGCTAGATGCCCCAGGGTACTTTCTGAGGAAGCTCCATACTGTTTTCCAGGGTGGCTGCACCAGTTTGCATTCCCATCAACAGTGCAGGGTCCTCGTTTATTCACATTCTTGTCAACATGTGTTGTTTCTTGTGTTGCTGATTTTAGCCATTTTGATAGGTGTGGGATGATATCTCATTGTAGTTTTGATTTGTATTTTTCCCTGACAATGAGTGATGTTGAGCATATTTTCACGTATCTATTGACCATCTGCATGTTTTCTTTAGAAAATGTCAAATCATGCCTTCTGCCCATTTTTTAACTAGATCAGTTTTTTTGGGGGTATTGAGTTTTATGAGTTTGTTTTTGTAAGCTCTACGCCCAATGTGGGGCTTGAACTCATGACATCAAGATCAAGAGTCACGTGCCCTACCAATTGAGCCAATTAGGCACCTCTGAGTTTGATAAGTTCTTTATGTATTTTGGATAAGAACCCTTTATCAGATTTGTCATTTGCAAATATCTTCCCCCATTCCACAGGTTGCATTTTAGTTTTGTGGATTGTTTCCTCCTCTGTGCAAAAACTTTTAATTTTGATGTAGTCCCAATAGTTTATTCTTGATTTTGTTTCCTTCGCTGCAAAAGACATTCCTAGAAAGAAGTTGCTATGGGTTGGTGTCAAAGAAGTTACTGCCTGTGTTCTCTCCTAGGATTTTTATGGTTTCAGGTCTCACGTTTAGGTTTTTCATTGATTTTGAATTTGTTTTTGCATATAGTGTAAGAAAGTGGTCCAGTTTCATTCTTCTGCATGTTGCTGTCCAGTTTTCCCAACACAATTTGTTTGTAAAGACTGTCTTTTTGCCATTGGATATTCTTTCTTGCTTTGTCAAAGATTAATTGATCATGTAATTGTGGGTTCATTTCTGGGTTTTCTGTTCTGTTCTATATTGATCTATGTGACTATTTTTGTGCCAGTATTATGCTGTTTTGCTTGCTACAGCACTGTAATATAACTTAGAGTCTGGAATTGTGACGTTTCCTGCTTTGTTTTTCTTTCAAAGTTGCCTTGTCCAATCAAGGTCTTTTGTGCTTACATACAAATTTTAGAATTGTTTGTTCTGGATCTGTGAAAAATGCTGGTGATATTTTGATAGAGATTGCATTAAATGTATAGATTGTTTTGGGTAGCATAGACATTTTAACAACATTTGTACTTCAAATCCATGAGCATGGAATATCTTTCCATTTGTGTCCTCTTCAATTTCTTTCATCAGTGTTTTATCGTTTTCATAGTACAAGTCTTTTACCTCTTTGGTTAGGTGTTTATTCTTAGGTATTTTACCGTTTTTGGTGCGGTTGTAAATGGGATTGATTCCTTAGTTTCTCTTTCTGCTGCTTCATTATTGGTGTATAGAAATGCAACAGATTTCTGCGTGTTGATTTTTGATCCCACAACTTTAATAACTTGTTCATCAGTTCTAGCAGTTTTTTGGTAGTCTTTTGAATTTTCTATATATAGTATCACGTCATCTGCAAGTAGTGAAAATTTCACTTCTTCTATGCCAATTTGGATGCCTTTTACTTCTTTTTGTTGTCTGATTGCTGTGGCTAGGACTTCCAGTACTATAGGGAGCAGTAGTGAAAGTGGACATCCATGTCTTATTCTTGACTGTAAAGGTAAAGCTCTCAGTTTTTCCCCATTTAGAATGTTAGCTGTGGATTTTTCATATATGGCCTTGATGATGTTGAGGCATATTCCCTCTATACCTACTTTGTTGAAGGTTTTTATCATGAATGGATGTTGTACTTTGTCAAATGATTTTTCTGCATCTATTGAAATGATCATATGGTTCTTATCCTTTCTTTTATTAATGTGATGTATCATGTTCGTTGATTTGTGAATATTGAACCACCTTTACATCCCAGCAACAAATCCCACTTGATTGTAGTAAATGATCTTTTTAATGTACTGTCGCTAGTATTTTATTGAAAATTTTTGCATCTATGTTCATCAGGTTTATTGACACGTAGTTCTCTTTTTTGGTGATGCCTTTATTTGGTTTTGGTGTGAGGGTAATGCTGGCCTCATAAAATGAATTTGGAAGTTTTCTTTCCTTTTCTATAAAATAAAATCTTTTGACTATAGTCTGAGATGTTCCAGGGGACTCCTGGAAATCTTAAGGAATTTTATGAAACATTAGACTTATTTGGTATGTTAAACAGGAAGCATTGTCAAATAAGTGATACTAAACTTTATTAAGATTATATTTTTGTAGGGACTTTTAAAGCAAGAGTTTTAAAAAAATGTATAAAATTCCTAGAAACCTGATATCCTTATTTGTTATTATCTTGAGTGTTGTATGTCACAGAAATAGCAAAATTTCCTTGCTGATTGCATTATAATGAATTCTAATAAAATCTTTAACCATGGCCATTTTTAAGTCTTATCCTTTGCGTTAGGATTTATACTGATACTCTTACAAATGTGTTTCTTATTCAGTGAGATGCATAGGAAAAAAACTTAAAAAAAAAGATTTCATTTATTTATTCATGAGAGACACAGAGAGAGAGACAGAGACATAGGCAGAGGGAGAAGCAGGTTCCCTGCAGGGAGCCCAAAGCAGGACTCCATCCCAGGACCCCCGGGATCATGCCCTGAGGCAAAGGCAGACGCTCAACCACTGAGCCACCCAGGTGCCCTGAAAAAAACCTCTTGAGTGCAGGTTTCTGATAACCTTATGATCATAAAACTGAAGTAGGTAAGAATTTCCAAAACTAATGGAAAAACTGGATTCAAGCAAAACAACAATTAATAACATGGGACTGAATAAACTCAAAAGGAGAATAGTAATTTTTATGATTTTTTTTAATTTTTATTTTTTTTATTCATGATAGACAGAGAGAGAGAGAGAGAGAGAGGCAGAGACACAGGCAGAGGGAGAAGCAGGCTCCATGCAGGGAGCCTGACACAGGACTGGATCCCGGGACTCCAGGATCGTGCCCTGGGCCAAAGGCAGGCGCCAAACTGCTGAGCCACCCAGGGATCCCCGACTTTTTGTTTAAAACATTGCTGGCTTTTTAACATGTCTTTTTCTAGATCTAAGTAAATATTTTCTCTTAAGCTAACTGACCTACAGCAATTTGGTAAATTATAGCATTATAAGCAGAATTGCAGTATTTATCCTTTCTTTCTACTTGAACCCTCTAGAATTAAAAGACTCAGTGAATATTCATGTATATATTATATACATATATATATAGTATTCTTATATTCTAATGGCAATGTATTTATTTATAGAATTTCAATAAGAATCCGTTCTTCATGTAACAGGATACCATTGGAAACATTGCTTATATTATCAAGGCTTTGACTTGAATGTTCCATTTGAGACCTGTACAGACTCAGATATGACCAGATAGATTTAAGGAACTAAGGTTGACTTTACGGAACCAATAAACCCCATGGAGATGTTGGCCTGATACCTTGCATACAGTTTCTAGCAGCTTAATCAGGTAAGTAAAGAAGGTCACTTCCTGGCAGGTGCAGGAAACTCAGGATATACCAGGGACATGGAGAAGAGAGGAATTCACCCAAATCCATAGGTACTATAGGGAAAGTCTGGCAGGTATTTGGTGCAAGTTTTGGTTGGGCTATTAAAAGTTCAATATAGGGGTACCTGGGTGACTCAGTTGGTTAAATGACCGACTTAATTTTGGCTCAGCTCATGATCTGAGCCTTGTGAGATCTAGCCACTTGTTGGGGTCTACACTTAGTGTGGATTCTGCTTAAGATTCCCTCTCTCTATCTACCCCTCCCCCTGCTCGGTTGCTCACACACTCTCTTAAATAAGTAAATAAATAAATAAATAAATAAATAAATAAATAAAATCTTGCTTAAATTTATTTATTTATTTATTTGAGAGAGAGAGAGAGTTGGAGAGTGCAGGCGAGGGGTGGAGAGGCAGAAGCAGGGGGAGAGAGAGAATCTCAAGCAGATTCCAAGCCCGGCACAGAGCCCTATGTGGGGCTAGATCTCATGCTCAACAACTGAGCTACCCAGGTGCCCCAGTAAATAAAATCTTAAAAAAAAATAAAGGAACTTTTATGGCCAATCACTATTTTTGCTTTGCTTATGTAAATAATTAGGGCAAGGTGTTAAAAACTAGATTTACTTTGCAAACACATTAATTTGCCTATCTTTGTTAAAAATGAGGATGATTATAGAAAGATAAAAATGTCTTGATAACATACCTGAGTAATTATTAGATTCTAATACTGTTTATTATAAATTAGAACAGATCCTGATTTCTTCTAGTGCCTATCACTCTCCAAATGAACACGTCTTATTTTCCTCCCGCCTGTATGTTGTATTCATTTAAGACCTAAAACTGCCCTTTTTTCCTGAATTCCTGCAAACTGAATATGAACGACTTGATATAAACTTCAGAGAAACCACAACAGCTCATGTGTAGATAGTCTCATGCCTATTGCTGTGTGGGATCTTCAAAGATCTTGAGGTATTTGAACTACAAACCAGGAAAATCTGTTGACTGTCATGCCTACTCTCACTGTATCTGATGATGCTTTGGGCTTGACATCTAGAATTCTTCTCCACTGGCTATCCTCAGGACTTAAAAACTGATTTATATTATGACCTAATCATTAACCATTGTTTTTCTTTTTTTCCCCATAGAAATGCCTCTTGTGTAATTCTGATTTCTTTCTTTCTTTTTTTTTTTTTTTTAAAGATTTTATTTATTTATTCATGAGATACACAGAGAGAGGGAGAGGTGCAGACATAGGCAGAGAGAGAAGCAGGCTTCATTATGGAGCCTGACGTGGGACTCGATCCTGGAACTCCAGGAACACACCCTGGGCCAAAGGCAGGCGCTAAACCACTGAGCCAGCCAGGGATCCCCAATCCCTTATTTCTTGAAGCATAGGCCTAACTTTGAGAACACATTAGTATCCTGAAATGAGTTTAACTGAACTAACCTATGGTCAGGAGTAAGACTAGCTCCATGAGGGATGCCTGGGTGGCTCAGCAGTTGAGGATCTGCCTTTGGCTCAGGGTGTGATCCTGGAGTCCTGAGATCAAGTCCCACATTGGGCTCCTTGAATGGAGCCTGCTTCTTCTTCTGCCTATGTCTGTACCTCTCTCTCTGTGTGTCTCATGAATAAATGAATAAAATCTTAAAAGAAAAAAAAAAAAAGACTAGCTCCATGAGATGGAACAATTTTCTAGCTCAACTTTTAATATGTAGAACCTCCAGGGAAGTTCCAGGCAGGAGCCCAATTCTGTAGGGTCACAGGGCAGGCTGCCCCAAAATGTGCTCCTTTGGCATGAAGATTATTTTGAGTTAAAAGTAATAAAAACCCAGCATATGCAAGAGAAGTGCTCTGCTTCCTCCCTGACTGCCTAAATTTACATTGGGAAGGAGAGCCTGCAAGGGGAAGACAAGTATAAAGTAGCACCCGCCCCCTTTGCCAAAAGCTCATCTGGATGATAGAACAACCTTGTTTTTCTGAACATCTCCTTTACCTCCTTGCTAACAAATTTTCTCCATTTGTGTCCTCGGGCCCCTTCCTTTTTCCTTAGCTCATGCAGGGTTCATATAGCCTCATTGTCTTTGGAATTCCTTGTTGGTGTGGATTCCCTTTCTGTATGCATATTCAATTTAATTTTTTCCTGCCCCCTCCCTTTTTTTTTGAAGTTGAGGGCACATGGCTGGCTAAGTGCATAGAGTATGGGACTCTTTTTTTTTAATTAATTTATTTATATGCGAGAGAGAGAGAGAGAGAGAGAGAGAGAGAGAGAGGTCACAAGCAGAAAGAGAAGGGCAAAGGGAGAAGCAGGTTCCCCACTGAGCAGGGAGCCTTAATGCTGGACTTAATCCCTGGGATCATGACCTGAGCTGAAAACAGATGCTTAACCAACTGAGCCACCTAGGCCCCTAAGTATGGGACTCTTGATTTTGTGGTCATGAGTTCAAGCCCCATGTTGGGCATAGAGCTTACTTTAAAGAGAATGTTATATAAACGAATATATCCTTTTTAATAATTTATACTGGTTTGAGCTGCATTTTGACACTTGCTATCAAGAGTCCTGAAAAATATACCTTCTTCTGTCTTCTTATCTCCAGCCATGTTCTTGTAACTGTAACTTCCCCATTAGGGGAATTAAGAGGTTAATATAAGATGTAGAGATGGCAGTACCATTTCCCTATGTAAGATCTTTTGATGGCTCCCCAGAGCCTACTCAGAGGAGGCAAGCTCAAAAGTCTTAAGAGAACAGGGAGACAGTTTATATGAAGGAGGGAGGCCAGGTGGAAGACAATAGAAAGGGGTTCAGTGAGTGAGAAGTACCTTGCCTCTAGCCATTATATTCAGAATGCAAACACTGTGCTCACCAAACAGAACACATCTGGAGGTTGGTTTTGGCCTCCTGGCTCTGGAATCTGCAATTTCTGGCCTATTTTGCGGGTTCAAGCTCCTGCAGACAGCCTAGGAGGCCTTCGTGACCATGCCTCTGACACTGGCTGAGACTCATTTCTAGTTGCTAGATGCTCTAAGATTGCTAAACTGGCGCTGGCCTCTTGCTCTTCACCATTCTGTGCTTTTGCTAATGTAACTTCTTTACCTGGAATCTTGGTCCACTCACTCTTTTTATCATCTCTTCATCTTTATCTTGCTAAATCCTATTTATTCTTTAATATTCACCTCAGGTGTTACCAGCTCCAGGGATTCTTCTCTTGGTGGGACAGGTGTGCTTCCTCTAGGCTCCCATAGTTGGCCTTACACCTCCTTGTCATTACGCCTGACAGATCTTGTTTGCTTACTCACAATGGTTCCTTCTCCTGTTTACTTGCCGGGAGAATCTGTCTCTCCCTACAGAGGCTGAGAAAACCTGACATTTTCTTTCTCAGCCTGCCTTGCAGCTAAGGTCTGGGATGTAATCTGTTCCTGCTGGCAGGGATTGGATAGAAAATCAACTAACTCAAGGGGGGACACCTGGGGGGCTCAGCTGTTGAGCGCCAGCCTTCGGCTCAGGGCGTGATCCTGGGGTTCCAGGTTTGAGTCCCACATCAATCTCCCTGCATGGAGTCTGCCTCTCTCTGCCTGTGCCTCTACCTCTCATTCTGTGTCTTTCATGAATAAATAAATAAAATCTTTAAAAAAAAAAAAAGAAAAAAGAAAGAAAGAAAGAAAATCAACTAAGGGATTATTGGGAAAGATTTTCCTCCATGACAATAAAGGAGTAATGCAGAGAACACCCTGCCTTTCCATTTCTATTGTTGAATGTAATTCTCTGAGAAGTGATGTTTGGAACCCTAGCAGCCGTCTTGCAACTATGAGGGGAAAGCCAAGAGAATCACAGAGAGAGAGAAGCAAATCCCTTCCATCCCAGAGCTGCTGAACCACATTAGGAGCTTTCTCCCTCATCTTTTTTGTTATGTGAGGTATAGTAATAACCTCCTGTTGCCTAAGTCACATCTGGGGAGATATTCTGTTACTTTCAGGTGAATACATTCTAAATGATTCAACATATGTTCATGTTGCCTTTGTGCCTCCTCTTTCTGTAAGTTATTTGTGAGAAAGGATGATCTTATACTCACCTTTGTATCCCTGATGTCTAGCAGGGTCAGAACTCAACAAATGTTCATTGAAGTAGTGTTTATTTTATTTTTTTTATAACTTTTCCATTAAGAGCTACAGTAAACAGTGTGTGCCAGACAATGTCTGTTCTATTCAGGAGATCGGCCTTCAGTGTTGGAGAGTGAGAAATATATCAGTGAATCTTATATGGGTAACCCCCTGGGGACTTATGGGAAGGTTCTGATACAAATGTTATGTCATCTCAGTGACTATTGCTATTCACATTGTTGATTCAGACCTATGAAAGCTTACTACAAAGCCCAGCATGTATGTCAGATGAAAGTGTGGTGTATTGACTGGAGAAGGAAAGGGGTAGTGGGTGCTTACAGCCCCCCTCTGTCATGCTACGCCTTCTCATCTCCTGCTATGGTCCCTGAGGCCCCTTTCTGACCCCATCCCTGGGTCAATGGGACAAAAATGATAGCTGCTTTCATAAACTCAAATCCATCAAACACTGTAGACTTCTCTTGGTCCTTAGTGGCTGCCTAAACTCTATTATTAAAAGTTGGAGGTTGCCCTTAGCTTCTTGGAGGTTTGTGAGATTCCATTTTTATTGAAGTGTGCAGAGCATTATACCAGCTTTAGCTAAAAATGGTGCAGCGAATCAAAAAGGCAGCTACTTTGGAGAATCCATTTGGCAACCCCAGTCCCTTAAGTACATACATTTAATTTTATGGTTTGTTACACAAATCAGTTGAACTTGTCATATCAGAGAAAGCCCATGTATTTTGGAAAGCCCTATAAATTAAGAGCAGACATTCTTATATGGGGCTTGTGCTATTTTGTTTTTATTAATAAGGGAGGAAGATCACTTTAGATTTTAGTATTGACTCATGGAGAAGCCATTCCCCTTTTCGCATGTTCACATCCCTGCTACCTTAAATCTAATCTCCTCAGATCTTCCTGACTGAAATTTAGATGGTAGAGTTAGATCTCCATGTGAGCTAGAGTCTCAGCATTTGTAGCCAGGAAAGTGACTTCTACAACGTGGTATTAGGGTGGTGGGTTTGTGTGTGGGGTGGGAAGGAGAGGCATAACATTATGCCTAAGTCATTAATGGTCATACCCAAGAGAAGCCCAATGTCTGAGTATATGTGGGGTGTGTGTTTTCAAAGGAAAGGAGGTTAGATTACCTTTTCATTTTTTCATGGCCACGAGTTTGCATCTCTTTAGTTTCAGAAAAGTAAATATAAGTCTCTCAGCCTGGATGAATTGCAACGCATGGCCAAAAAACTACCCTATGTTCTGAAACTCTTGGCTGAGCTCTCATCACCTGTATGGCTTCCCTGAATCCTATCTCTCTTCTTCAAGGAAACAGCATTCTTGGAGGCCCCTCAGTTACATTCTGTTCTCCTGTATCCCTGGTAACACATGATGATACTTTTTGTTTTTCCTTTGATCAACAACACAACTTTGAGATTTTTACACTGTTCCTTTCATGTTATACCTCCTTTGTGGCCCAGACTATCCATTTATCCATCCATTCACGCACTCATCCAGCCACCCAAACACACACCCATCCATTGACTAATGCACCCATCTACCCATTCATGCACCCATCTACTCCACAAGTACCCATCCACTCAACTTCCATCCATCCATTTATCCAACTATCTATCTACCCACCCATCCACTTACCCATCCATCATCCATCCATTCATCCATCCATCCATCCATCCATCCATCCATCCAGCAAGTATTTGTTAACCACATTCTATTTGCCAGTAGTTTTCTAGGAGCTGAGGATATAGTGGTGAACAAGCCAGGCATGTCCTTATTATCACAGAGTTTACATTGTATCTGGGGAATAATATTAACAAACACTAAATGTAACAACATCAGATGGTGAAAGTGCTGTGAAGAAAAATGTGGCAGCCATAAGAATGGGCCTCTCTGATCTCAGACTGCAGGGTGTGTAAGTGACCGAGAGAGACTCTGTATTCTGAAATCCCTCACTGTGTTTGACTAGGACCATGCTTCTCAGGGGCTGTTCCTCAGCAATAAGACTCAGTGAAAGAATCCAGAGAGTTTGGATACTCTCTGGTGGTCTTGCTCAATTTTTCTTAGAAATGTACTGTGGCCTAAGACTTCTTACCCTCTCTCCCTCCTGTCTCCCCCCCGCCCCCGCACAGTCTCCTTCCTTCAGGCACACCTCTTCATGGCAGCCTACCAGCTCTCCTAGCCCATCCTACATCCCTTCTTTTACTGTCTCACACCTTCGCTCTGATAAAAGTTTGCATTTTGTTCTTCCATCTCAGCATCTCTTTCTTGGAGGACCTGGGCTAATGCTAATGCAGCCTGAAAGAAGAGGCTGTGACTTGGGGTTGGAGTGACTTTGGATAAGTGACAGGAAAAGCCTCTTAGAAGAGGTGACATTTGTTTAGGAATTTGATTGGAAGGCAGGATGACCCACACAGACACCCGGAAGAGGTGTACTTGGGCAGAAAGAAGAAGAGCACATGTTGAGGCATAGAGACCAGGGTTTTTGAGAGGAGCAGTCCTTAAAACTGCTGGATGGGGAGGGAGGGCAAACCAGTCTCTGGATTCCCTTCAAACTCTCTTGCCTTTCAAGTGGCTCTAACTTTATCTACTTTCCATATTTGGCTTCCCCTAAGATTTCAGACGAACAAAGGCTTCCAGGGTTTAAAATATAAATACTCTGCAAATCACTGCTCTAGATGAACTCTGTGATCTCTGCCCTATTTTATACCTCTATCTATCAGTCTATTGTCCATGGAGAGAATAGGTAGGAGAAGAAACTACCTCTATTTGGAAGGCTAATTGTTCCGCAGAGATACTGGATTAGTACAGGGCAGGTGTGGATAAGGGGAGTTAGAGTCAGTGATTAAAGGGCTGGCTGGCTGGAGGCTGGTGCAGGGAGTAGGGAGTCCCTGCAGTTGGACAGCAGCCAGAGGACCGGCCTGTATCAAGTAGGCAGAGGCGGGCTGACAAACGACTGCCGTGTGTGCTAAGCCTGTGGAGATCATGGGGCATAAAGGGTTGTCCTCCATGTGAGATGGAGAGGTGTTTGGAGAGGTGGCTGTACTCAAGGACTTTGGTTTCATTTGTAAACTATTAATATTACCCAGGAGAAAAGTGATAGAATTTACCTGTTGCCAGAGGGGTTAGTAACTGAATTTATAAAAATCTCCTGGCCCTACCTCAGTGGTAAAACCTTACTTTCTCCCCACAGAGTGTTCAGTAGAAAGGGAGACCAATAGCAGCAATGCAAAGAGTGAGCTGGAAATGAGCAGATTTCTTTTTTCACCAATCCTTAACGACTGTGTAGAGAAACCAGAGCCACTGATAGGAAAGTGGGTGTATATGCACTGAGGTGAAGATGTGTTCACCCAGTGAAGACGCAGGAATCTTTAAAGTGTGCTTTTGAATTAAATTTATTTAGTAATCAGAGGCTCGACTACAGTGGCTAAAACATCTAAGAATGTTTTGTCTTATGTAAAATAATTTTTGAGGTAAGTAGTGGGTGCTGCTAAGACAGCTCTACGAATTGTCAGACACCCGCACACCTTCTGTCTTTCTACTCTGCCACATGTACCTTCCATTCTTATAGTTCAAGATCGCTGCTAAGGCTCCTGCCATCGCATCTAAATTCCAGGCAGCAGGAAGGAGGAATGGAAAAAGGCTTGTTCTTTTCCTATTAAGAAGCCATTCAGCATATCACATACAACATTTCTGCTTATGTGTTGTCAGCTAGAACTTAGTTTCATAGGCACGCCTCACTGCAAGGGCGGTTGAGAAATGAGTGATAATGTTCTCAGTTTAAAATTTGGGTTTTGGTCCATAAGAAAGAGGAGGAGAGTGACTTTTGAGAAGCAACTCATTGTCTGAGTAACTTAGTGAGAAGTATACATAGCTGAAATGGGGCACAGCATTCATTCATTCATTCATTCATTCATTGAATCATTTGCTTCCTCCTACACTACTTCAATAAATATTGCGTATTTGGGTGCTAGGGACCTGAGAATGAACTGTTTTTGCCTGCAGAGTACTCCCTAAGTGTGTAGAGATAAGGGCAATGACATGTGAGAAGCGACCGGACAGATGGACCTAGGTCCAGTGATAGCCAAAGCAAAAAATTTAGTTCTGGTTGGGCTGGGGAGCCTTGCAGAGAAGAGGACACATGAACGGGGAGTTGGAGAATGAGGAAGTCTCCAAGTGCAGATGGAGAAAAGGCATTCTGGGTGGGCGGACTGAGAAGTGTGGTGGCATCTGTAAAGTCCCATTGGTGTGAAATAGTATGACAGACCCATTTGGGAGCTGCAAGCATAGCCAGAGAAAGCTAAAGAGATGGGCAATGAAGCCCTTTGGTGTCTGCTAAAGACTTTGGAAAGATGCTTGTCTATTCTAGTCTGTCTGATTTCAATGAAGAATTGAAGGCAGTCGAAGACATTTGGACTTTATCTTGTAGGTAACAGGGAGCCCACTAGTGGGTTTTGGCCGATGGAATGTGGGCTGAGGTAAGTGTGTCAGTTCTGAGCCTTAGGAGACACCATTGTTCCTACTCGCCCCTCTGGAAACTTCCACCGTGGGAAGAATATACCTCGGTTCTTGGGGTTCCTTCAGCTTGGGCTCCAGACTGAGATGTATGAGGCAGACCTGCACTTGATCCACAGGTTGACAAAGAACTAACCCAGCCACCTCATAAAGCAACAAACAAATGCTTATTTTGCTCACCTCACAGATTGGTGATTGTTAGGCAGGAGCACTGCAGTAGAAGCTTGCTAATATACCTGGTGATTAGATTCCTATCATGTCACACTGTGCTTGCTAGATGGGTGGGTTTGGCCAAGCCTACCTGTTTGGTAGACTAGATAGCTTCATAGCACATGTGAGGGAAATACCACACAAAAGGGATATTCCCCAACCCAGGGGTGTGAGGCTTATCTGGATGGAAGAGCTTGACACCCAGGTGACTGCCAGTGTTGGTTTAGCTCAGGACTTCTCGACCTCCATGATACTGACATTTTGTTGTGGGGGGGCTGTCCCACGCATAGGAGTTTAGAAACATCTCTGGAGTTTACCCACTAGATGCTGGCGACACTGCTCTCTCCAGTTTGCAACCACCAAAAATGTCTCCAGGCATTGTCCAAAATCACTCCCTGTTGGGAACCATTAGTTTAGCTGACCTGGATTCAGGTTTTTGGTAAGGTAAGAACAGAAATTTATAACTAATGATGTTATTTATTGAATACTTACTGAATTTGAGGCTTCTTGTTAAATACTTTTAGCAATTGAGCCAATTTGGAAAGTATATTAGTTTGTATTAGTATCGCCATTCCAAAGTACCACAGACTTAGTGACTTAAATAACAGAAATTTATTGTCTCATTGTTCTGGAGGCTGGAAGTTTGAGATCATGGTGTCATCAGGGTGAGTTTCTTCTGAGATCTCTCTCTCTGGCTTGGAGATGGCTGTCTCCTCAGATTGTCTTTCCTCTGTATGTTGTCTGTACCCTAAGCTCCTCTTTAAGGACTCTGGTGATACTGAATTACCCTAACAATCTGATTTTAACTTAATTACCTCTTTAAAAACCAGTTCTCTAAATATAGTCACATTTTGAGGTGCTGGCAGTCAGGAGTTCAACAAATGAATTTGTGGGAAACACAATTCAGCCATAACAGAAAGCCTACAAGGGAGGATACACAGAGGTGGGGGAAACTCTTGTTTCAGGAACACATTTACTGGGTAGAAGAGCAATTTCAACTCTAGAATCTATGCTTTTGATCATACTCCATACTGTGTCCCCAAGAAATTGGTTCTGAGAAGAGACAGGAAGGGAGACACCATATAAGTACATGCAATGTATTCTCTGTGTGTTATAGTAGGAAAAAAAGGATAGGCTTGTTCAGATGTGATGTTCACTCCCCTTACATATCTGTGCATGAGAAGAACTTCCTCCAATAGTCACATTGTTTCCCTGGTTTCCCTGGTCACGTCAGAAAAGCTATACAGATTGTAGGAAGTACTCAAGCCTCTGCTGGGCTGGACCACTCAATCCTACTCAAGGAAAAATGTATTTCTGGACCCTGTGCTCTTTGACGATTGAATTAAAAAGCCTTAAAAATGTCTACCTGCTAGTCTAGCAATTCCATTCCTTGGAATTTATCTTTAGGAAGGAAGCAAATATGTGTATGAAGATTTATGCATAAGATATTTGATTTTAGCATGATTTGCAAGAGCAAACATTGGATAGATATTGGATAAATAAATTACAGCATGTCCATATGGTGGAATGTTCAACTCATAGATGAATATTTTCCTCCAAGGGAAAAACCTTCATGATATATTATTCTTTGAAGAAAAAATATTTGGATACCATATAGAGTATGTTCCGAATTTTTGAAATTGTGTACGGTATGTCCTCATGACTCTGAACAAGGAGGTACTTCTAGAATCTAGCAGAGATGAATTGTAGTCTTGGTTTTCTGCTGTCCTGCCAAACCTGTTCTGTGCCCAGTTCTGAAAACTGGAGCAAGTCCTAGGGCTTCTTTTGTCACTCTTATCCAAGAAAAAGTCATCTACTCACTACAGTCGCAAAAACCCAGTCTCTACTAATTAGTATGTCCGCTCCATGGAACAGCTCAGATTCTCCAATCTTCACTGAAAATGAATATTTCTTCCCTTTCCTTCTTCAACTGTGTCAGGCTGGCGCCTGTAGTGAGAAGGGGGGGTGGGGCTGTTGTGTCTCTTTCTCTTCACTGGGTGCTTTGGTTCTCTCCCCATTCCGTCCAACACGTCCTCTGGTTCCTCCAGAACTGGGAAGAGGGAGAGGGAAAGAAAGAGACAGGAAAAGGCTCACCTGACTGGTGTTATTCTAGCCACCTGGGTTTTCTCGTGCCTTCCTTCATGGGTCCTTTGCAGCTGGTCCCTTCCTGTTCCTGGTGGGCACCTGCGGTTTGCTTGACCGGGAGCTTATGTCTCTTCTGGTGGCTGCTGCACGACTTCTCCCTCCCCTGCTGCCCCAGCATCTGGCCAGTTCTGGTTCTTGGAAACCTTCATACATCCTTTGTCCTGATGACTTGGGGAAAGTGAGCCACCTTCAATATAACCTCTCCTTACTCCACCCTCAGGGCTGCTAGTCAGCCACAGTCACTGGCCCTTTGGATCCCTCAACGTGATTGGAATATCAGTCAACTGAGTTCTGCATGTTCCAGGGACTATGCATTGAGCCTTCTTCTAAGAGGTCTCACTGAAGCCCCGGTGCCTTGGACAGAGCCCCCACAGGGAGGGTGGGAATCTAGACACTGACGGTTCTCTTCTCAAATCCTTACCTGACACCAACCCCCACCTCTGCCTCTCCAACTTCTTTAAGGTTCTAGAGGTGGGTAGATTGGGCTTTTTTTTTTTTTTTTAAAGTAAACTCTAACCCGAACATGAGGCTCAAACTCAAAACCCCAAGATCAAGAGACATATGCTCTACCAAGTGAGCCAACCAGGTGCCCCTGGATTGGGATTTTAAAACCTGACTAAATCAAGTCATCTTATCCTGTGTTCTGGTGGTCTTACTTCTCACTTTGAAATGGGAAGCAGTTGGCTCTTGTCTTGGAGTATCAGCTGATACTGAAATGGAAGGAACCTGTTCTCAACATTCTGTTTTGCACAAAGAGAATAAAGAGGCAGCCAGCATGCACGTCAGTCTTGCAGAGGCATGTCGGGGAGAGAGGATGGGGGTCTGGATAGAAAGATTGTCAGGGTCCCTTCCAATCCAGAGATTGTATGGCAGGCAGGCAGGGAATATGAGAAAGTATCATTATGTTCCCTGACTGTGATGTTGGAGAGACAAGACATGAAGCATGATAGCGGTGGGCCATCGAAAATGTTCTTAATGGTAATAAACTCAATAACATTAAGTGTGAATAACCAAGTGCTGAGTGTACAGGACAAGCTTTATGTCTTAGAGAATGGAGGTGAGTCAGCTCACTGCTGCAGAGGGTGTCTGAGAAGAGGTAGGTGGAAACTGAGTTTGGCAGTCAGCAAGGGGAGACATGCCCCACCTAAGCCTCCATGGCCTCTCTTCTCAGGCTTTGTACTTACTTGTTCTCCCAAATGCCACCCTGCCAGGAAGTCGTTCCTTATCCCTGTAGCTGGAGGTAAACAAGGCATCTCTTGTCACCATTGCATTTTGTTTCTACTCTTGTTTGCCCTGGCCCATGGCAGGTAACACACACACACACACACACACACACACACACACACATATACACACGTTATTATGATGTCCCCAGGCACTCAGTGAGCCTTTGGCTGGGTCAGAATTAGGGCTGAATTCCTGTTTTTTTTTTTCCTTTTTTTTTTTTTTTTTGAAGATTTTATTTATTTATTTATTTATTTATTTATTTATTTATTTATGAGAAACACAGAGACAGAGACATAGGAAGAGGGAGGAGAAGCAGGCTCCATGCAGAGAGCTCGATGCGGGACTTGATCCCAGGACTCCGGGGATCACACCCTGAGCCAAAGGCAGATGCTCAACCGCTGAGACACCCAGGCATCCCTGGGTTCCTGGGTTTTGGCTCTCCAGCCCCTCCTCCCAGGTGTTTCCAGAAGCCTGGAAAGCACTTTGCTGGATATTCCAACCCTCCTGGCATTTGTGATTAGGGATGTGTGCCCAAATCCATTTTGTGTGTTTCCAACTCAGAGCCTCCTGGAAGGGAGGTGCTCCCCAGAGACATGGCAGGCAACTGCAGAAAGCTGCAGTCCCAGCGCTGGTCCTGCTGAGGAGGGCCCAGCCCCCCTCCGTCTGTGTCTCTTCACTGAGCGGTTGGCCTGCGTTTCCAGCAGGCCTGGGCTCGGCGCTGGGCATGCTGATGGACTCCTGGGGTGGCTCTACTCTATGAGAGAAAGGGGCAGGCCTGGCCCTGGAGAGGGGTAATGATGGCCGAGTTGGTGCATCTGGGTTAGCAGTAGGCGTGGCCACCACCAGGCCCGCAGAGCTACTACACAGGGCGGCTGGAGAGCCTTCTGATTCTGCTCCAACTTTGCTCAACTGCCACCTCCCTTGGGGAGAGTTCCCTGCTCCACAGGCTGAGTTAGATGCTCCTGTGTGTACCGGAGCCACCGCACTCAGCCCTCGACTGTGGGAGCCCTCCGCCAAGCGTGTCTTTGGAGGGCCAGGCCCATGCATTTTTCATCCCACTGTGGGTGCTGCATTGGCGTCAGAGCTGGGTTTCCTGTAGGAATTCAGACCTGGTTCTACCTGCTCACCATCCTTCTCTCCCCTTTCGTCACAGTGAGTCTCAGAAGACTGAGTAGTTTCTTCTGAAAACACCACCCTCTTAACACCGGGAGGGCAGCCCTGCTGGGGAGTGGAGGAAGACGGGGTGGCCATGATTCTAGCCAGTGTTCCAGTACAAAGGACAACTAGAAGAAGGTCTAGAACAGTGCAGACTGATGGAAAAATAATGTGAAAAAAAGGACAAAGAAACAGTGAAATCTAATAATATATTTTATTTAACCCAAGATATCCAAAATATCATTTTCACATGCAATCAGTACAAACCATTATGAATGAGATAGTTCTTTTTTTCTGTACTAAGCCTTCAAAACCTGATATGTATTTTATAGTCAGTGCATCTCAATCTGGACACTCAATTTTCATCAAAAATACTTGATGTGTATTTCAATTTTATAAAATTTGCCGTTGAAAAAAACTGACCCATCCGCCCACGTCCTTCCAAACATAAAGTTTTCCAATAACTGAATTAAGTATCTGTTTTTAAATTTAGATGAGTTTAAATAAAATACAAATTCAGTCACGCTGGCCACTTCTCAAGTGTACTCGTTGAGTCCCATGCAGTTTCTAGAAGGAGGGCTGGGAGGGAAGAGAAGACGTGACTGAATCAGGGGAAGAAAGCCCAGTGGCTCTCAAGGGTGGTGGCAGCTTCAAGCCAAATATACAGCAGCTTCTCCAAATATACATTGCGCTCATTTTCCTTAAGACTTTTGGGGCTGAAGGCAGATGGCAGTCATGGTGGGAGGCTCAGCTCACTTCCAGGACAGTCTTCAGTGGGGTGAAACTTGTCTGCATTTTCTGCAGCATCATTAAACTTGGACGGGGGTTTCCTGCTGGGGGGCCATGGAGGACTGAAATTCTGGGGAGAGGCTCCTAGGTACCCCCCACCACTGAGAGGGGTGAGGGCGCTGCGGAGGGCCCTGGAGCTGACGGAGGGATCAGCTGCTCCCCCTACCGAGAGCCACAGGACCTGCCTGGCTGCAGCCACCAGAGAGTTAACAGGGGCTGAGGCTGCCTTTTGTAGACTTGCCCTTCACATGCTGGAGGCGGTCAGTGATCCTGTGGGCTGGAGGACCGTTGGCAGGGGTCGAAGAAAGACTGGATCTTTTTGGGGTTATCAAGCCTCGGAACACAGAGGCCTTGACTTTGGAAGCATAGAAATGTTAGTGCAGAAATGCATCTTAGAATACAAAGGTAACATGGGTACCTGGCTGGCTCAGTCCGTAGAGCATGCAACTCCTGATCTCAGGGTCCTGAGTTCAAGCCCCAGGTAGGATGTAGAGCTTACTTGAAAAAAAAAAAAAAAAAAGAACAGGCGAGTAAGATAGTTTAATAAAGTTCTGTGGTCTCCAAACTCAAAAATTGTTTTTCTCTAGACTTTACTAGCTGGTGTCAGGTGTGACAGACACATCCCTGGAAAATTCAGCTAGGAGCTGGGTTCCGTTCTCGGCAAATGGGTTGAGAGACCTCTGGCCAACCCAGTGGATATCCAGGCTAGCGGAGGAGCGCTGAAGGAGATGAAAAAAGTCTTCACTCTCAAGGAATCTGCATCCAGGGGGAAGACAGAGGGTAAACTGCTAATCAAAAACGTAATGCAATTGCAAGGGGTAGTGGGCAGGGGGATGGGGTGACTGGGTGACAGGTACTGAGGGGGGCACTTGATGGCATGAGCACTGGGTGTTATACTATATGTTGGCATTGAACTCCAATAAAAAATATGCATATAAAAAATGTAATGCAGAGCATGATGTCTAGTGGCAGATTTCCTTCGGGTCCAAAGGAGGGTTCAGCAAAGAACAGCCCACAGGCCAAATCCAGCCCAAGGCCCATATTTTGTAAGTGAAAAAGGCTGGTCCCTCAGCAGGCTGGTTTGTTTGTGTTGTCGGCGTCTGCTTTTGCCCCCTAACGGCAGAGCTGAGTACTTGCAGAGAGTGAATGGCCCTCAAAGCCTCAAGTACCTACATACTATCTGGCCCTTGAGAGAAAAAAGTTTTCAGGCCCCTGGTCTAAGGCAGGGGACAGCTATTTTCAATAGAGAAGCATGTTGGATCGGCTTCTGGGAATAAAGAGCCGAAGAGAGGGAATTCTGGCCACAGGCCTGGTGACCTGATTCCAGGACAGAGGAGCGGGCCAGGCTCCCAGCCTGGGTTCTTCAAGCCTGTCCTTACTCCTGAGCAGAAAGGAATTCAATCAATTTTTCCACACCTTGTAGAAAGAGAAAGAGAGAGGATGAGTGAGCCGAAGTTTGTAAAGGCTTTGAGAGTAATATGAAAAAAAGCATCCATTAATCAAAAGATATTATTTCTATTTTATTGTTAAGTGGATGCTAATTTTCTTTTTTTCTTTTTTTTCTTTGCAGTCCCGGCTGCCAGCTTCCTCCTTCCTGTTGTTCTGCCTTGGAAAACCAAACCAAACCAAACAAAAAACTAGGCATTACCACCACAGACCGCAAAGGCATTTACTTTAAGAAACGTGTTTTCATTCTTTTTCAAGATCCAAATAGGTGCAAGTAGGCTTAGATAGATTCCACAAAGTCCAGACTTCAAAAGGTTTAAAGGGTGTGGGAAGAAATGCCTCCCTCCTATTTCTTGTAAAGATTTTATTTATTTATTTGAGAGAGAGAGAGAGAATGAGCAGGAGGGAGGGGCAGAAGGAGAAGCAGACTCCTTGCTGAGCAGGGAACCCCATGAGGGACTTGACCCCTCTGTTGACGAAAGGGAAGAAAAAACCCGATGAACTCCTTACTGAGCAGGGAACCCCATGAGAGACTTAACCCCTCTGTTGCTGAAAGGGGAGAAAAAAATCCAGAGAAGAAATGTGATTGGTGTGGAGGATACTCCTTAGGCCAATGGCCATGGCCAATGACCAGCGGACTCCTCGCTGAGCAGGGAACCTCATGAGGGACTTGATCCCCTGGGATCATGACCCAAGGCAGGTGCTTAATTAACTGAGCTACTTGGTTGCCCACCTCCCTCCTATTTTTGAGGCTCTCTGTTCCTCAGTTTGGAGGCGGCAAATGGCACCAATCTCTTGTAGTGTGTATCCTTCTTGAGATATTTTAAGCAGGAGGAAATATTGACACACACACATATTTTTTTCTTCCTTTCAACACAAATGATTATCTCCTATATATACACCATTTTGCAAATTGCTTCCCCCCCCCCCTCGTTAATGCCTTTTGGTAAGTGTTTCACATCACTACACACAGAACTCCCCCCTTCTCTTCTTTGTGGTGTAGTGTCCCATCACATAGAGGTGCCACTCTGTATGGAAGTGTTTTAGTGGCACCTAGGGCTGTTGCTCTACCCTGGTGGCATCGCTGGGCTCAGGGGACAGGGTTGATAACAGTGCCTGGGTAGAGGTTCATCCTACTGATGGCTTGAAAGATGGCCCCTCCTTAGTCCTCCGCAGGCCAGGCAAGGGGGTGAGGGGCATTTCATTCCAGCAATCATGTCGCAGCGTCCTTCTGCCTGCTTTGGCCACCTGTGGGATTAACCCTGTCCTTGTGATTGCCTTGCCTCAGGCTGCTGTGGGAAAAGCACGTATTCCAACTGGAAATCGAAGTCAAGATTATTCTGATATAGTTGGATCAGGTGGTGGCGGTGGCGTTTGGCAGGCGTATTAGTCATGGCTTTTTATTGAAAGTTATAAATACCAATCTCAAACTGGCTTAAGCAAAAAGGAGGATTTGTGGACTCACACAGGCAAACAAGGCGATTGGGGAGTTGTGGCAGACACCCAGTTTCCTACCTGATGTACATTCTCTCCATGTTCTCGGTGTGCCCAACTAAAAGCGCTCAGCTCTTGAGGCTCCCTTGCAGCTAGGGTGGTCACGTGACCCTTCTCTGATGGAAGTAGGCATGCACAGGTTGGCCCATCTGAGAATCCTCACACTTAGCTGGCGTATGCTTTTTTGTCCTTTTTGCCTGGAATGTGGATATGACACCCAGAGATGCAGGAATCATCCTGGAAGATGAGAAGGAGAGTCAAGTGATGAGTCAAGTCAAGTCAAAATGGTAGGAGAGGGCTGGGTCTCTGCGGTCACCATGGAACCTGCATACCAGATCTCTCCTGTCAGCCTTTCAATCAGATGCCACCTGAGAAAAATAAACTCCCCTTTGGGTCAGTCCTGGAGTTGGGCTCTTATTACATGCAGTTCAACCCAGGCCAGCTCTGATTCTGTGCATCTGGAGTCTAGGATTTCATAGTGTCAGGTTTCTCTATCTCTCTAGTTCATTCTCCCAGAATCCTCAATGGGGCAAGGGACATGACACCAGTAGCTCTGGAATGCACTGTGAAGGCTTCCGATCCAGGAGAAAGAGGGAGCTAACCCCTCTGTTGCCAAAAGGGAAGAAAAAATATCCAGAGAAGAAATGTGATTGGTGTGGAGGATACTCGTTAGGCCAATGACCATGGACAAGGGGTTGAAGTAATATGGCTGACCAGGTCTGTGCCACCTAAGCTTATCTGGAAAAGAGAATGAGAAGCAGTTTCCAAAGGAGGAGAGGGGATACTTTTACCAGGAGGGTGGGAAGGTGGGAGGACAGATGAAAACAACAGATGGCTCTCTAGCAGGCACTGAAGTTTAGACATGTGGAGAGGAGAGAGAAAGGCATTTCAGGGAGATAGTCCCCTCCCCTAGGAAGTCTTTTCTGATGGCCTGATTTAGCCACTCCTCTTTCCACCCCATTAGCTCCCTTGCTTATTCTCACGGTAGCACCTGTCTCTGTGTATCACTGTCTGTCTCTTCCTGGTGGCTCCTCAAAAGTGGGTACTTCATCTTATCGATCCTGTATCCCTCCCTCACTGGTGTGTAGTGGCCATTGAATGTGTGGATGAATGAATGAAGGAACAGCAGGAACAAAGACACAGAAGAGGGAAGTCACCTCTGGTTTGGTTGGAATCTTGAGTGTGTGATTTAAAAAAACCCAGTTAAGTCCTGGGGCGCCTGGGTGGCTCAGTCATCTGAGCATCTGACCCTTGGTTTCGGCTCAGATCATGTGTCATAGGTCATGGGATTGAGCCCCGCATTGGGCTTTGTCCTCAGAGTCTGCTGTAGATTCTCTCCCTCTTCCGCTGCCCCTTCTCCTGTTCACACACATGCTCTATCTTTAAAATGAATAAATCTTAAAAAGAAAACAACAACATTCCAGTAAATCGTAAAGTGAGGGCAACGTTGAATGTTAAGTTAAGGAGTTTGGGTTTTGTTATGGAATTAGGGAGCTACTGAAAGCTTCTGAGCCAGAGTGGCATGATCAGATTTTCTATGACCAAAGTCTAGATCCTTTTGACTCCTGGCCTCTGTCTTTATTTTCCATTCTCTGGCTTCTCTATGATTCTTCTTGGCCTGACTCTTCATCGGTCTCAAATTTGGTCCATGTTACCCACCAGTGCTTCTCTCTGCCCCACCCCTTTCACCAGTCAGTTCTGGGCTGATTCTGGTCTTCACTGCGCAGGTGGAAAGGATGGTTTTCCCTGACTGGTACCAACTGGATGTCCTTCTAAGGAAGTTTCCACCTGAGCAGCTCTTGTCTGCCCTCTTCTGGGCACTCGTGGCTACAGCTACTTGCTCTTTGGAACTGGATATAAACAGGTCACAGCCTCATGATGTGGCTTGTCTTCTTATATTTGCCCCCAGGTCTCCCTTAATTACTTACAAACCAAAACGGAAGTTGTTGTTGTTTGAGTGACAACCATATGTGTAGGTTTGTCTGGTAAGAGCGACATATAGAAAACACTTCGGACTTTCCACTGTCTAGCTATTTTTCATTGTGGGCTCCAAGGGCTCTCATAAATGGCAGACCATTACTTTTTGCTAATTTACATGCCTCTTCTATTTATTTGTCTGAACAGAGGTTACTTTAGTTTATTTCACCGTTGGAGAGGTAATACATTTGAACTTTATAAATATGTAAGCCTTACATTTTTATATACCCTTGGAGAATAGTCTTCCCAATAAATCGCTACTGCTTTCATCCTAGTAGAGAAGTCCATGAACATATTTTTATCTTTCACAATAGAATCGAGGCAATGTCCTAATTAATGATTTTTATAAGAGGCAATTTCTGTTTACAGAGAATTTGGGCCTGTAACGTGGATCAGAAACTGTCTCCGGGGTTTTTTTGATCTCATGACATGATGGATACACATCTTCACAGAATACCTGATTGCATTCTTGGCCTCACCGTGGGTGATGGAATGATTTTTTTCTGAATATGTGGGTTTTCTTAGGCCAAAGCTAAAACTTGGCCTGCCCACTCTGGTTAGCAGACTCATTCAAATGCATTGGCTCTAGATCCCATAATTTCTGCACAGTCCCCAAAACCACATCTTGCTCTCCTGGGTCCACACTTTGAATTCCTCATTTTCCCTATCTATTCAAGTCCAGCCTTTCCCTCAAGACCTACTTTTAATATCCTTCCTCTGAGATTCCTCCCCTGCATCCTAATCTCTTCTAAACAGTAACACAGCTATAGCTTCTCGCATATATTTAACAAAAATCATGCATTATCTTGTGGCATCTTTTTACCTTTTTAATGAGTCATTATTTATAAATTTGTATTGCCATTTAACTTTACAGAAGTTTATGTCCCATGTCTTTTCTTGAATAATAAAAGCTTTAGTGCCAGAAACTCTATCTTACACTAGGTTGTTTACCCCACAGAATGTTGACTATCTATTGCTACATATTCAATAGTTGAGCAGCAAGTGCTGTTGATTGACGGGTTGTTGTATCATTTGCCTATCCTAGCTCTAATTAGTATACTTTCCTGAGAACTATTTACAACAGACAGATTGGCCCAGGCCATCATTAACACTTCCCTGAAATATTTTCATGCATTTAGATGCTTTGCAAAATGTATTGCCCAAATGGTGCTATGTGTCTATGTGTGCACATAACAAAGGGAAGCCAAATTAAAACCATCCTTTTAATTCACTGTTGATGCATGATCATTTTAAAATGTAGCTTTCATTTTCATCAAAGTTATGCACTTACATAATTTTAGGAGTTGTCTTAGTCTGCTTGGGCTACCATAACAAAATACCGTAGACTGGGTGGTTTAAACAACAGACATTTATTTCTCACAGTTATGGAGGCTGAGAAGTTCAAGATCGTGGTGCCAGCAGATTTGGTTTCTGATGATGGCTCCTTTCTGGCTTCCCTTCTTGCTGTGTCCTCACATGGCAGAGAGAGAGAGAGAGAAAGAGAGAGAGAGAGAGAGAGATTGAGAGAGAGACCTACTAATCTTTCTTCCTCTTTTTATGAGGATACTGATCCCATTATGGAGACTGACACTCATGGCCTCATCTAAACCATTGCTTGCCAAAGGCTCCACCTCCAAATACGATTGAATTGGAGATTAGAGCTTCAACACATTAATGTGAGGGGACACAGACATTCAGTCCATAAGAGGGGTCAAATAATTTCACAAGGTACTCTAAAATACAGCAGCTCCTCCTTGCTCCACCGTTTCCCTGCTTTCTAGAATCAACATGTTTGGCTACTTTAGATGCTTATTTTGATGTTATCTCCTTATCTCTATATTATGATTACACTACTACTTTCATTTTTCTTCTTTCAGCTTCAGGCATTATCTATTGGCTTGCCACTGTGTCAGCTCTCTTTAACCACCCACACTGTGCTCTATCATGTGCAGTTCCTGACCTTCCACCTTCCCATTTTCTTGCTACTGTTATTTCATAATTTTGCTTAAGTTAATATTTACTGTGCATATTATCCTGTCTATATAAACGTTATTCACAGCTGGACATGATTATTTTTGTTTTCTTGTATGACCATTAGGTTTTCCTGGAGTTAACAGTTGTATTGTTTTTTTTCCCTCCCTTGCTTTGTTTTCTAACCCCAATTCATCCCAAACTCTCTTCTCAGTTGTTTAAATCTCCTCTCAGCACATTCACTCACATCAGGTATTTCTATACGGCCATCTGTTTGGTCTTCCGTGCTCTTCTGAGCTATTGCAATCTGAACTATTTTCTTTCTAAGCTCAATGTGCAGCTGTTCTTCTTGGATCTCCCTTCATCTTCATCCCTGAGATTCCTCTGGCTCTTTCTTGGATTGATTCTTATATTTCCCAGACCCTATATCTTCCTTTCTCTTGGTTTACCTTCTAATTTTGGATGAACTTCCCAATAGCTTCTTGAGAATGGCTGAATGAAAGGCAAATATTTTGAGACCTATCATGTCTGAAATGTTTGTGTCCACCCTAACATTAAACTGATAACTTTGTTTGGTATGAAATTCTAGGCTGGAAATTATTTTTCTATAGAACTTTGAAGTTATTGCTCCATTATCTTTTTGCTTCTAGTGTGGCCACTGAGAAATCCATGGTCATCCTGATTTCTTGAGTGACCTTTTTAGCTTTTCTGGAAGCCTTTAATATTGTTCCTTTGTCCCCATTGTTCTGGAAATTCATGGTGATAAATGTTAGTATGGACTTGTTTTTGTCTATTGTACTAGTTATTTAACATACTCTTTCCATCTAGAAACTCATGCCCTCCAGTTTTGGGAAATTTCTTGAAATTTTTTTTGTATTTTCATTTCTTCTATTTTTTCATTCTCTTTTTCTGAAACTACTTATTCAGATGAAGGACTCCTAAACTGATTTTAAAAGTTTCTTTTCTATCATATTTTCCTTCTCTTTTACATTTCACTCTACTTTCTAAGAAATTTTCCTAACTTTATCTTCTGATTCCTCTGTTGAAATTTTCATTCTACTTCATTGAATTTCTAAGAACTCTCTTTTGGTTTATACTTGTTTTATTTTTGATAGAATTTTTTTAAATTAATAAATACAATAACTTCTCCTACTTCTCTGAGGATGTTAATGATAATTTCCTTTCAATCTGTTATCTTCCTGCATAGTTTTCTACCAGTTGCTTTCCCTAATCCTAATATTTTGACCTCTATTTTTCAAGTTAAAGAATTTCCTTGAGATCATTGGCTGATGCTCACATTTAAAATGGGACTCTTAAAAGCTAACTGGAAGCTCTTTGTGTGTGGGTGGAACTTGTTAATTGTGGACTTCGTTAGAATGAATTGTAAAGGGTAAGTTGGTTTGGTTGGTTTGATTCTTCAGGAGAATTATGATGTCAGCACGTGTGTGTTTGTGTGTGTATGTGTGTGTGTAGAGTGGTTAAGTTTTCAGCATATTTAAGAAACAGTAGAACAGAACCTTCTAGTTAAGATTCTCCAGAGAAATAGAACCAACCAGATCTCTCTCTCTCTCTCTCTCTCTCTCTCTCCTGTGTGTGTGTCATATGTATGTATATGTATATACATTTTCATATTTTTTTACAAGGAATCAGCTCATGTGATTTTGGAGGTTGAGAAGTCCTACAATCTTCTTTCTGCAAGTTGGAGACTGAGGAAAGCCTGTGGTGTAGTTCAGTTTGAGTCCAAAGGGCTGAGATTCAGGAAAGCCAATGGCGTAAATCCCAATTGAAGGGTAGAAGATCAATGTTACAGCTGAATAGGCAGAGAAGGGAAAATTCTCCCTTCTTCTACTTTCTTTGTTCTATTTAGCCTCTCAATCAATTACTGGGGAGGACCATCTCCTTTACTTAGTTTATTGATTCAAATGGTGATCCAGGAACATCTTCACAGGCACATTCAGATTATGTTAGCCAAATATCCAGGCATCCTGTTATCTAGTCAAGTTGACATATAACATCAATCATCTCAGCCAGTGTGGACTAAGAAGAGTGAGCAAGAGGAAGATGGGCAAAAGATGCTGTCAGATGGGCTAGGACTTAACGACAAAGGGGCTTATAGAACAAGATGAGAACAATAAAAAAGTTTGTTCTAAGTTAAATGGGAAGCCTTTGGAAGACCTTGAGTAGGGAAATGACATGATCTTATTTACCTTCTCAAAATGGCTTCTATCTACTATGTGGAGAATTTATTGGGCAGGTGGTGAGGGAGGGCAGTGGTGTGGAACTAGGGAGTCAAACTGCTAGTCAAATTAGTCAGGATGGGCTAAGTAATGCTGTAGTAACAATGTTTCATGTTTTTCTGTTCTGCCACACATCATCTTCACTATCTGGAATCTTACTGGTTTTATGGCTGAGACAAAAGAGATTATGGTGAATCACATGCTAATTGTGAACTCTTCTGCCTGAAAATGACACACATCACTTCTTTAAATTTCATTCACCAAATCAAGTTAAATGGCTAAGCCTGGTATCAGTGGAGTGGGGGAAGTATAATCCTCCACCAAGAGGAGTGGAGAATTTTGGAAACCTACAGGAGGTTATTGCAATAATTAAGGCAAAAATGAAGCTAGTGAGAATGGTAGCAGTCGAGGTGTAACAAGAATTCAGATTTGGGATAGAGTTTGGAGAACTTGCTGGTTTAGTAAATGTGAAGTATGAAAGAAAGAAGATTTAAGAAATATTCCAGGGTTTTGGTCTGAACACAATGGTCGTGTCATTTGCTGAGCTGGAGAAGACTAAAAGTAGGGCAGCTTTAAGGGGAAAAATTAGGAATTCCATTTTGGACACATTGGGTTTGAGATTCCCAATTAGAGAAGTGTTGGTGCTGAAGGTAAGATTTGGGAGTTAGCAGCATATAAGCTGCCTTTGAAGCCATGGGACTGGATAATATCACACGGAGAAAACTGGAAGGCTGGGATTGAGCTGTGGGGTAAACCAACATACAAAGGACAGAAGAAGAGGAGAGCCCAATAAAAGAGAGGGAAGAGGGAAAAGCCAGACTGGGAGGAGGGAAACAAAGTATGTGGGATGACCCAGAAGCCAAGGGGGAAAAGTATTTCATAAGGAGAAGGATCCACAATATGACTACTACTGAGATGCTTAGGTAAGAATTAAAATCCATTGTTGAATTTGGCTAGGTGCAGGCACTGGTGACCTTGACATGCCATTGCTGACCTAAGGGTGAAAGTCTTATTGTAAATGGGTTGAGAAGAGCACACTTGTCCTTCTGATTCAAAGTTCAGTCCTCCCTTGGTTTGCTGTGTAGAATGGAAAGTTCTCTTGTACAGAATGGAGTTGTTGAAAATGTCAGCGAATTAAATAATTTGTACCTTATTCTTTGGATCACTTAGCATGGGGAAACAATCCACTAAACACTTGAATCAACCATCCAAGCATAACTGGCTCATTGCCTTCTCTTCTGTGAGTCTATGGAATAAATGTTTGCAGAAATCTCTCTTTTCTCTCCATCCAGGCTCCAGGCCAAGTCTTTATAAATGATGGGGCGTGTTATAAATTTGTTAGCCCCCTTAACCATGGAGACACATGAGGAGGCAGGGAAGTAGGATTGGGAAAAATAGAAGTGTCTTGTTTACTGTCCAGCATCAAGTATAGGATATAAAATCTGCTTCCAAGAGCAATACATTGAATTAAATGAGGTGATTTTACTCCAGAACAATACTCCAAGGGGCATTCCAAAGTAATAAACCCGACAGCAAAAACTATGAAACCAAAGGAGAAAAAGGCAGGATATGGACAGGAAAAGGAAATGTGCACCTGTTACCTCGTGCATTTTTTGTTCAGCCTGTGGGGTATGCCCACTGAAAACTGCTTCTGGTTGTGCTGGAGATTCACCATGGACACATGGGAAGACCAGATGTCACTTCTGTGCCTTGGCCTCAGGTACTGATACATCCAAAGCAAGCCAGGTTTGTTGGTAAGGCCAGGAAAGCAGGGCCGGGGGGTGTTTTATATAAACTTGAAATACTTCCAACATTTTTTCAAAGTTGGTTGTGATTCTTGCCTTCCTGCTCTCAGTCAAGGGCAGTACTCCAAACATTTAATAACTAGTCAAGAATAGGCCTTCACTAATTAGAACAGACACCAGACCAATCAGAATAAGGGCTGTCTGTACCCAGCATTTTAGCTGAATACTAGGCTTGTTCTTCATATCTGGTGAAAAGAATAGGGACCAGTAAAAGCTGAGTTCAATCTTGGATGTTTCTTAAAATCTCTCGTACCTCCCCGTCTTTGAGCAGGTTCAAGCTTTGCTGAGTCTCATTTTCCTCAAATGGAGAGAGAGAGAGAGAGAGAGAGAGAGAGAGAGAGAGAGAGAGAAAGTATTTCCTTGTGTGGTTATTTTGAAAATGAAATGAAATGCGTTTTAATTACCTATTGCTATCTATCCCGTCATCTAAACCTAGTGGCTTAAACAGCAGTAATTTATTATTTCTCGGGATTGAGGAGGGTGGGGGGTGGCTCAAGAATCCAGTCAGCTCTTGGCTTTGAGGTCCTTCTGCTCCACATGGTATGGGCTGGAAGTTGCTCACTCAGCTGCATCCAATCTGGCACCTGGGTTGGGCTGGAATGTCCGGGAAGGCCTCACATACATGTCTGGCACCTCCCTGCTCCTCCACCTGGCCTCTTTCTTCCCACCAGGAATCTTCTCATTCAGGGAGCTGAGCTTCTTTAAAGGTGAGAGCTGGCTTCTCAGAGCCAGAGAGGAAGCTGCCTGGTATCTTCAGATTTAACACGAGAACTGGAAGGCATTATTTCTGTCACATTCTACAGGAAAAGGCAAATCATGAGGTGGGAAGATGCAAGGGGGCGGCAGGTGGGGGGAACATTGTATGTGCACAGAGAGGCAAGGAGTTATTGGTGATCATCATTGGAGGCTTGTGGCCTCACAGCTTCCACTTTGGCTGCACAAACCTCTTGCCATAATTCCTTCCACTTTTGTGTCTGTATAGGCTGCTCTCTGAATGAAAACGCTTTCCCCTCAACGCTCCCAACTCCCGATTATACTTCATAACTCTGCTTAGTGATGCTTCCTCCGGGATTCCCTGTCTCAGCCTCAGAGTAGCGAAGAAAGGTAGCTGCAGAGGGACAGAGAAGCAGGTATGGGGGGGTTTGCTAGAAACTCCAGACAGCTTTTTAGTCTTCTCATAGCCCTCACAAAGTACAATGGGTGGAATTGAGCACCCCCTCCCCAAAGATATGACCAAGACCTAACCTTTGTACCTGTGAATGGGACCTTATTTGGAAACAGAGTCTTTGCAGATATAATCAAGTTAAGGATGTAGAGATTAGATCATAACAGACTTAGGGTGGGCCCTTTACCCAGAAATTGGTGTTCTCACAAGAGAGAGCAGAGCGAGGTTTGAGACACAGAGACAGAGAAGGCCATGTGAGGAGGGAGGGATGGAAGGTTGCAGTCACAGGTCTAGGAGGCCACTGGTACCCAAAGCTGGAAGAGGCAAGGAGAGAGTCTTCCTTCCTTCTGAGCCCAGAGCTTTGGAATAAGTGTGGTCCTTAATTTCAGACTTCTGGCCTCCAGAAATATGGAGGCATAAACTTCTGTTGTTTGAAGCCATCTGGTTTGTGATAATGTACTGTGGCAGCCCTAGGAAACTAACACAGTAGGAGAGACATGGAACCTGAGATACCTGTGGGCCCAGCAGAGGCCTGGGTTTTGGACTGGTGTTCTAGAGCCTTCTTAACTGGAGGCACAGGGCCATGATTACAGATTTCAGGATGTGGTAGCAGTTCAATGCCTCAAAGGACGGTAAGGGACTCCTATGCCTGAGGACATGTCCATACTGGGCTCCAGGGTCCCAGCCTCACCCAGCGGCACTCCCTGGGGAGACTTGCATGTTCCTCTCTGGTCACCATGAGATGAAAATTGTTTCCAGTGTCCATCACAGAGGAAGCATGCGAGACCAGCATTCCCCTCCCAGGGACTCAGTTTGAAAGATGCTGGAGAGGACCGAGAAGCCTTCAGCTCATGAGTTCCTGCTCCCTTGTGGAATGGGGCTTATGAATACATTTAGGTCAGGGATAGAACATAAAATGGTGGCCATTTGGGGGTCATAATTTAACAATCATATATATAATTTATATATACATACAGTGGTATAATCATATGTGTATATATTTATACATATCTTATAATCTCGAGCCCTCTATTTTATTTTTTTTAAAGATGTTTTATTTATTTGAGAGAGAGAGATAGAGAGCACAAGCAAAGGGGGGAGGAACAGAGGGAGAGGGGGAAGCAGACTCCCTGCTGAGCAGAGAGCCCAACGCGGGACTCAATCCCAGGACCCCAAGATCATGACCTGAGCCAAAGGCAGACAGTTAATCGACTGAGCCACTCAGGCATCCCTATTTTACTTTTTCTTAAGTAGGCTCCATGTCCAGCATGGAGCCCAATATGGGGCTTGAACTCACAACCCTGAGATCAAGACCTGAGCTGAGATGGAGTCAGACGCTTAACTGACTGAGTCATCCAGGCGCCCCTTAAACTCTTCAATATAGTGACAAGAAGCAAAAGGAATTTTGTTTTGGAGCCGTGCTACAGCCTCTCAGCATGAGAAGAAAGCATCCTCAGTGGCCCAAAGGTTACGTGTGGGCTTGGTTCTAGGCTGTGGGATTACTTTCTGTGGCTTGTGAGGGAGAAGTGCAAAAGGGAAGAAGTGAAGTCATGTGGCATTTCTGTGCTGGGACTCAGACAAATTATATAATTGTCCTTTGCATTAAAATCTGCTCCACTTTCATCTGATATTTTGCTGAGAGGACAAGTGAGATTCCAAAGCTCCGTTTGCTGGAGTGTGCAAAATGGTAATGAGCTTCGTGGCCAGCAGAGTGGCAGAGGGGGCGTGCCTCTCTGGAGAAGAGAGGAGGGTGGGGAACCCCGGGCTGCAGGGAGGGAAGACGGGAGGAGTCTGGCTGACTCAGTGAGCCTCCTCAAATGCGCCTCCCTCCTCATTCTTTGCCACTGTGACCTCTTCTCAGGGGGTGAGGGGAAGACTCTGAACTGAGTTCTTTTTTTTTTTTTTTTTTTTAACCAAGAGAGGGAATGTGCCAAAGGGTCATTAACAATAGGATCGAGGGTCTGGCTATGAGATGGCATGTGGATGCCATGTGGGAGATGCTAATTTTGGGAAATGCGTCCTTATCTCTATAGATGTGCCATTCCAAGTCCCCAGTTAGATTTGAAAAAGACCTTGGACATTGTCTAATTCACCCCTCCTTCCCTGCACAGAGGCTCGGAGCCTGATGCCTAAGCACATGCTGAGCAAATATTTGTTGAATCAATGAATAAATGAATGAGCGAATATAGTTCAAGTGCTCAGTTTACAGGCGAGGGAATCGAGGCTCGGAGAAATCAAGGGATTGGTCAAGGTCATGCATCCAGTTAGTGGTAGCTTTAGGCCTCTGAGATCCGGCCCTCTGACCACTCAGCTGAGAATTTTCTTTCTGTTACATCTCGCTGCTAGGACAACTGTAGCCACCAGAAGGACGTTTCAATACTCTTGAAAGTTCTCCGGCTCAATGTTGCTATGATACAGTCTTGCAAAGAGCTGATTGCTCAGTGGCAAGGGCAAGTGCTATTTATGTTGGGGGAGTTAGAATTGCCGCCTTGCAGAACCATTTGTTACCGGCCTCCCTAATATTTGCGAGGAGGGTAACATTTTCTGTATGTACATATCTGACTGGGAAATTTTACCTTTTATGGGCCATGATATCCTTTTGCTATTTGATTTAAAAATCTTTCCCCTCCTTGCTACCTACCTACGTGAAGAAAAAAAAAAACAAAAACAAAACACCAACCAGCCGAGGGGAATATTTATAGGACCACATTTCAACCTTGCCACTCATTATGGCAATTGTGACCACTTTGCTTCTAATGCTTCCACATTGCCACATGGTCTCTGTTTTTTAAGGATCGGTCATCCCCTTCGTTCTTAGGGGGTCTGTCGCAGTGTCAGTCACGACCCATACAGGGTAACCACTGCTGAGCTGGCCGGCTATGCTGGTGCCCTGCCCCGTGGACATCCTGCTTATTGCTTTGGTAAATGAGGTGTCTTCTGGGTCCTCCTATGGAACCTCATTGGTTGCAGGTTTTTTGGCCTTAGGTAGTGGATACTGCTGCATAGCAACACCACTAACTGAATAGCTTAGGACAACCCACATTTATTATCTCACTGTTTGTGAGGGTTAGGAGTCTGGATATGGCTTAACTGAGTCCTTTCCCAGATTTCCCAGGGCCACAGTCAAGCTGTTGGCCAGGCTGCATTCCTATCTGGAGCCTGGGATCCTCTTCAAAGTTCATATGGTAATGGGGAGAATTCAGTTCTTTGCCACTGTAGGACTCGGATCCTGATTTTCTTGCTGGCCGTCCCCCAGGGGCTGCTTTCTGTTCTTGGAGGTGGCCTGTAGCTCTTTGCTGCATGGGCCTCTCACAACGCGGCAGCTGCCTCAGGCCAGCAGGAGAATCTCTCCCTTGGGGAGGCTAAGGCAGTATTATATAATGTAACAGAATCACCAGGGTGACTGACCCATCACCTTTGCCCTTCACCACTGGCTAGGAGCAAGTGACATGTTCCACTTGTACTCAGGGGAGGGGAGTATACAAGGGTGTGACTCATTGGGATCACCTTAGGGTGAGCCCAGCATAAGCAATATAACCACTCTAGCAAGGCTGCTTCTCTTAGCCCTTTTTGGTTTTTTGTTTTTTTTAAAGATTTGTTAATTTATTTTAGAGAGAGAGAGTGCCTGAGCAGGAGGGGAAGAGAGAGGGGGAGGGGCGGAGGGAGAGGGAGGGTCCACTCTGCGCTGAGCCTGGACCCATCTCAGGGCTCGAACCCACGATCCTGAGATCATGACCTGAGCTGAAACCAAGAGCCGGAGGCTTACCTGACGGAGCTACCCAGGCGCCCCTTCTCCGAGCCTTTTATCCCTCCCTTTGCTGTCCGTTGTAGTAGTTTTGGCATTTCCACCTCGCTGCCTCACTTCTCCTAAGTTTACGAGAGCCATCCAGGATGCATCTTTGTACCATCTCCTACTGTTCTTGCCAGGGTGTTAAATCATTCTTCCATGTCAATAAACTCTTCCTTATCCAACTTTCTAGTCTGTTCCCCCGGGACATATTCAGTATTCCAATCCTCTGTATACCTTCTTGGCTCCTGTTGGTGCATTTTGGCTGCTTTCCACATTTCCTTTGGCATGCCTGCCTCCTGTAGCAGGCTGAGCACTTCCCTGGGATAACTGTGGTGACTTGATGCCACTTCTTGTTCTGGCGGCCAGGAGTGAGATCTAGGGAGGGCATAAGTTGTCTGAGGAGGCGAAGGCCTCAGCATTCAGGCTGCCTTGAAGCAAAGAGGGGGAGCCCTGGAGTGTACATAACAAGGAGGGAACCCCAGAGGGTTCAGGATGCTCCAATGGCTCAAGGTTTCTGGGTGCACTGACCCAGTTGTCACCACCCAGTTGTCACTGACCCAGTTGTCACCACCCACATGTCAGAGGCCCATTCCTTCCCAGTCAGAGCTCTAACCTGGACACAGAAGCCCTGCTACAGTTGGGATTCCAACCTTCTCTGGGGGCTCTGCTACCTTATAATTAAGTCCTGGCTCTGATGCTCAGTTTTTTTTTTTTTTTTTCCTGCTCTCTGGCTGTAAGAGATGAAATTCTCTTTACTTGCTGCCACAGAGGCCCAGTGACCCTCACTCCTTACTTTTTCTTGATGATGAATCACCTCAGCCTTTCACTGTCCCTCCCTTAATGCATTTGTAGCACCTAGCAGCAGCCATTTGAGTCCACTCACTTATAGTGACTGCTTCTCTTGCCCTGGGCCTCCTGAATGCTTTATTTATTCACCAGCCAGCATATTTCCCTTCCAGAGGTATCCCAGCCAGCTCAGCACAGAGGACAACTTTAACAATTGCAATTCCACCACCATAGATGGTGATGGGGTACTCATTAGCAAGCTAAGCAGGGAATCCAACTCCCAATATTCCATTTGAGAATCGACTTTCTAGGACACCTCTTGCCAGCAAGTTGTAGTTCATGAAACAGAAACAGACTGTGAGGTGGAGATTTGCATGTAGAAGTTTTACTGGAGAATGCACTTGGGAGCAGCCCCTGTAGAAAAGCTAGAGAGCAGAAGTGGGCAGAGGGGGAGAGTATGCCATGATGTAGTTGCACCAGAGTACCTGCTGATCACACAGCAAACTCTGGAGATGCAGTAGCTTTTTGTGACTGTTCTGCTTTGGAGAAAGGGACCCAGGTCTTTGTGTCCTTGTACTGACCAGTCCCAGGATATAGGCTGCCCCTGGGGAGGGGACATAATGGAGGGTGGTGAGGCAGGTCTCTTTGACCAAGGGCAATCTCTAGAGGTGGGTGCCTTTGTGAGCAATCAGCAACCCAACATTCCCAGCTGCTGGGAGAATGAGTCTTGAGGAAGGGATCTGGGCCATGGGCCAAAGTAACTGCTATACCAGTGGTTCTCAACTGAGGGTGATTATATCTCCCAGGGGACATTTAGCATTATTTGGAGACAGTTTGGTTATTACAACTGGAGGGAGTGTTTGCTACTGACATCTAGTAGGTAGAAACCAGGGACACTGCTAAATATTCTATAGGGCTCCATCAAGACTGTCCTCTACCATAAAGAATGATCTGGCTCCAAATGCCAATAGTGCCAAAACTGAGAAACTCATGCTATGCCACGCTTCTTTGGATTAGCTCCCAAATAAATTACTTGCACCAAAATCCTTGTCTGGGGTCTGTGTTTGGAGGACAATGTGGGGGATATTAAAGCTAAGACAAGGGGGATGCTAAATCTCCAAAAGACAAAGTGATTTGATGGGGTTGCAGAGCTTGGAGGAGAGGAAGACAAGGATAGGAATCCCAGACTTTCTGTGTCCTGAGCCTGCATTCTTCTCTACATACCACACTGCAGAGCTGGCGGGTGGACCAGTCTCCAGGTCTTTCAGCATGTGCAAGACTTTATGATGGGGAGTTTTAGCATGTTCCTGGGCTTATTGGCAAATTCTGATTCCTTGACAAATCTGTTGGCTATTAAACAACCTTTCCAACTGGACTAAAGAACACAGACAATGATTAGGGTGACTATTTTCCAATTCTTCCAAAGTTGGTATATAGCTAGTACCATTATAGATGGGTCGAGAAAATTCATTCCTACAGTGGATGCCTTACAACATTAAACCTTAATTCCCTTGCAGAAACCTGATTGAGAATGTCTATGTGGGCAGAGATACTCTTCTCAAGTTACTGAGTTTCCATGTATTAAGGTATTTGTTCATTTAATTATTCTTCCTCTCATCTATTGGTTACTTCATTTAACGAGTAGTTATGCTCAGTGGTAGACACCCCATCTCAAAAGCATAGTATTTTAGAAGAGAAAGACTTGGGCTATCATTGTCAGAGATTATATAAATGATGGAAATGAGAAATCCAGAGAGGTTGAGCAATCTACCCAAAGATTTTGGAACTAATTCAAGACAGAGTCACGGATAGACACAGGTTCCAGAAGGGCACAAGAGTGCTGAGGGAAGACCTCAGTACAGTCTTTCACTGCAAGGACAGATCTATGTGACTCATTGTAATTTGCATCTTATTAATATGTATTTCATATTCATTCTCTCAGCCCACTGCCCAAAACTACAAGGGTGTAGCCTTTCCCTCTGTCTATAATTCTCTGGAAAGCTGTGTGCCACTGGGAGCTTTTGAACTGGTAGGTGTCATAGTCCTGGATTTGATTTAATTTGAGCCAAGGGAGCAATTTAAATCCTAGAAGTTCCTCTTCAAGCTGTAATTCAAAGTACAGGAATGTGAATGCTACCAAATCTCTGGGAAATGAAAGCTCTATCTTGCCATTTAAGTGAACAATCTGTGAAACTACCTGCTTTCCCCAAACATTAAGCCAAGCCAACATTAATTTTTGCCAACCTTAATTGTGTAAGCAGAGAGGCCATTGTCAGGAGTCCATAAATTGAGATTCTCCTCAGGCTTGGAACCTTGCTTAGAAACCATGTTTCTTTCCCACTCTGCCTCAGTCCCTGTGCAAACTTAATTTCCTTGTTCTTCTGGGACTGAGTTATGTACCTTTTGTTGCCAGTACAGTGCTGGGGAGAAATCTGATTTTGTTTTTGCTGACACACAGACTGAATTCAGTCTGTTTAATTCAGATTTGAGTATTGCCAATTCCCAATCTTGAAATCCTGTCAAGAGGATTATACTATCATTACCATGAGGGTGGCTTTCCCTGGCATTTGGCTGCATGCCTCACATCAGGGATTCATGTGGATTACAAAGCAACTAGTCCTAGTATCCAGTACAGGAAGTTAGAGGAGAACCATTTCCATAGTAACCACATAGGGATGGGTCAGTCATTGACTCCAAATTCACTATCCATGGATTTAAGCTTAAACTATTTAACAATGCGAATTCCTATAACTGATGTTTACATTTTTAAGTTTTTAAAAGTTCTTATGTTGGGCAGCCCGGGTGGCTCAGCGGTTTAGTGCCGCCTTCAGCCCAGGGCGTGATGCTGGAGTCCTGGGATCGAGTCCCACGTCGGGCTCCCTGCATGGAGCCTGCTCCTCTCTCTGCCTGTGTCTCTGCCTCTCTCTTTCTCTCTCTCTGTCTCTCATGAATAAATAAAATAAAATCTTAAAAAAAAAAGTTCTTATGTTTATGAGAACTCAAGGTTGCAGGTGAACTCTGCTAGCATTTGTTTCCCAGCAAGGGAGTTTCCTGGCTCAGGTAAATGCGAAGGTCATGGTTGAACCTGGCTTCCATAATAACTGGATTCAGGGACTAACAAGCTTGCAGTGCTTGGTCTGAGCAGTACCTGTATATTAGGGGTAAAATCTTCATTAATCTTGATGCGTTCTTACCTGTGGAGGTGGTATCAGTAGGCTAATACTTTGGCCTTTCCCTGTCCTCCACTTTGCAAGGAGGGTGACTTATTCCTTATCATAAATTGTGGGAGAACCGACTGGGTGTTGTTCCCAGCTCAGCTTTTCCCACTTCTTTAAATATCACTGAAGATTGTCCTTCTCTGTCCCTCCCACGTGCATGGAGGCAGGACTGTGGTCTTCTATTACGCCCAGGACTAGTTGGAAAAGTCTGCTTAACTCTGGAGGGTTTTTTTTATTACTTATTTCCTAATTCTTCTATGTTCCCACATGTAGAATCCCCATTCTCCAGCAGCACCTGTTGTTAGTAATGAAGGTAATATTTCGGCTTCTCTAGGTCTGATCTTGTCCAGCTCTCAAATAATTTTGAAGGTGGAGAAAGAAGGGTTATTTACCCAACCCTCTGTAATCCTATTATTATTCATTTATTCAGTAACCATTTATTGTGTGATCATTACGTGCCAGACATAGGCCCCCTAGAGACAGAGAGGAAAAGGAAGACTCCTGTTCTTGATGGGCTGCCAGTCCATGAGAGCCCCTGCTGATACATCTCCAGGGTCTTGTATGCTTGATACACATTTGTGGATTGAAAGGAAGAATGAAGATTCTGCACGTTAACATAGTAAGTGTGCGGTGGATGCAGTGATGTGTTACTGAGATCCTCCATCCCAGGTCCCTCCAGTGCCCAGTCCCTCCTGGGTACTCTTTCCTCCCTCCTGGAGTGTCGGCTGCTCGTGGCTCTCAGTTGAGACTCTCTCCAAGAATTGCCTTGGGTGGAAGAAAGCAGCTTCACTCAAGATCATGTTCTCTCTCCAAGGGCAGCCAGTGACCAGACATACAAGCTACAAAGGCTTGACCTCCATGTTTTGAAGTTGGACAGCTCTGAATGGCCAGCTCGGCTCCAGAGCCCTTGTAGGGTTGGGCGGAAGCTTTCATGCAACTGTATCACAGCTCAGCTTCTCCCCCTACCTAGTCTTGACTCCTGTAGGTGTTGATGCTGGGAGCATTCCCCAATAAACTTTCTGAGTGTGAATTTTCATCTCAAAATCTGTTTCCAGGGACATATTGTGGGATTACAGGGGAGAAATTCTCTCGTCAACCCTAGGCATTTGGAGAAGTGGAGATGGTACTGAGGTCAGAGGAGAGAATGGAAAGACTGGGCAAAGGATGAAGGGATCTTGCTAGAAAAAAGAGGGAAGGATGTGTTTTGGGAGAAGAGGTGGCTGGAGCACAGATGGGAGTGTGGAGCTCCTGAGACAGAGGGAGCACTGTGTATTGCTGAGAAGAGACACTTCCTATGGTTGCTCTCGGTTTACACTGTCCTCTCCAAAGAAGCAGTCCAGCTGGAGAGATGGAGGGACAGATGCCCTGACCAGACATTGCAGAGGTGGCAGGGTTTCCCCACGGCAATGAGGGAAGAGCAGGTGTGCCATCAGGGATCCGAGGGCACTGGAAGGGGCAGTGTGGCACATGAGTGGGGATTCCTGGGTGGAGAAGATCAGAAGGTGCCAGAATGTCGTGACTGACTCTTTGGAGGACTGCCTATCTGACTGACTTGGGAAGGGTTTGTTTAGCTCCCGGGGTTCCCTGACGTAATGCCTGGGCATGCACAGGCTGCAGGGAGTGGAGAGAGGACCTGGATGCCTGCGGTGGCCAAGCATGACTGGCCAAGATGAGCATCTGCTCCTTCTCTGGCAGGTGCCAGGGCAGAGGGATGAGACCAGTGAGGAGCAAGCTGCTCAGAGGGCAAGGGAGACACAGGGAAGAGCAAAAGCTCGAAGGGTGGCCCGAGGAAAGGTTCAGGCAGAAACAAAAGCCTCTGACTTTATTTTCTTGGTTATTGATGTAAAAAATCAGTACCCCTCCCCATCCCCTGGAGCTGCAAAAATGAAAAGCAAGTAATTTAGCTTTCTAGATGGCAAAAGGTTTTGATCATGCTCATTGCTCCTACCTAATATAAGATTTGTGAAATTAGAATCCAATCCAAATAACACTGCATATCTAATATATGCCAGGAGCTATGCTAAGCAGCCTGGCTTCATTTGCTAGTGATTATAATCAAAGAAGCAGTTCCTAAAATAATTAAATTTAATGAGAGAAGGATAAACAGAAATACCATTCGGTTACCATTCTGTTGGTTGCTCTTACCTTGCTGTGGAAGTTAGCTAGGTTGGTTCTTTAGCAGTGAATACCTATTTATTTCATACACTTATGAAACAAGATGTTATTAAATGTCTTCCTGGTGACAGACGCATGTCAGGTGCTGGAAACACATATTTCCCTGTATAATAGAAAGCAAGATGAGGCTTTTAATACCCAAGGACAAAGCGATTTGGTTTTGGATATTAATTCCTTTGGATTTGAACATCTTCGGAGTCAACTTTCAGGAGAATTTGATTTTTTTTAAAGGCAGATTTGATTTTTGAATGTGTATTTTATGCTAAGACTTTGATAATGGGACATCTCTGGGTTGTAATCATTCATTCTGTGAGTGTCTTCACGCAGTTCGTTATTGGTGCATTATAAGGTTGTCATCTAATCTCATTGTTGAATCTTGGATATGCTGTGTTGGACAGCATGACTGCACATATTGTGATTTGGAAAATGGAACAGAGAGGGAATTTTTAGCCTTGGGTCTGGCGTTGATTGAATTTCGGTTCTGTTCTGATACATTTCAGAGCCTTCTGGAAGCAATGTCTAAACCACTCATCTCTGGTCCCAGGAGAGGGTTCGATACTGAAGGTGTAGTAGCTTGGTGTCGTAGCCTCCATGTTAGGGTGCTCTCCTTCTGAGGGCCATAGCTACACTGTAGTTGAGCATGGACTTAACAATGAAGCAGGCTGAATCGAGAGCAAAAAGCTAAAGCAAGGTAGGGAAGAACATTTCTTCCTCAACTTCCGATGTTTCCTTCTGTGTTAAAGAAATTCAACTTGATTTCTGTACTGCTTTGGGGAGATAGGGTGACTTATCTGATCGGGAGCTGTGGGAAGAATGAACTGGGCTTGTCTGGATCATATTCACCTTGGGAATGAGCTTCCCTCAGGGAGCAGGTGTTTCTCTTGGTTCTCCTGGGGGAAGGTTTTCCCCGACCATTCCAGCTGCCTGGATTAGGATGGATAAGTCCACTTCGTTCACTTAGTCCACCTATGCCTTTTTTCTAACCATTTCAGAAAGTTCTGGAAGCAAAACCTAAACTGTACACCAATGGTCTCAGGAGATTCCCAAAGGAGCAGAATCTAGCCAGCAGGTCCATTTGGCTCTCACAGGAAGTCTCATCCTCCCATCTTTTTAGTAATGGAATATTTTGAACTCCCACCTAGAACTCCTATTTTTTCAACTTAGAATTCAAATGTGGAAACATGGAGCTATTTATTGTTCCCTCAAAATGCCAAAGATGGTAGAGGAAATTTGTGGGTATATGGAATGAAAATCCAGGCTCTTCTGTATGCAAAATTTGAGTGTAGGGTATTATTAACAAAGTGAAGGCAAATGAAATCAACTTTACATCCTTAATGATTCAGCCTGGTCTCATGTCCTAGTGTCCCTTGAAGTTCCCCTTCCCTGGATTCAGTTTGAGGTTTTCCTCCTCTATGCTTCTATGCCACTTTGTGCCTGTCTGTCTCACATTATACCCAGCACTACAAGTTGAAAGAAGAAAGGGAAGGAAGGATGGGGATAAAAAGCCAAAGACTATAGCATGGTTCTGAGAGAATTTTGGCCAGGCCAATGGAGAGCTGCTGAACCAAAGTTGTCTATTAGAAGAACCTCACACTGGGTAGGAATGGGCTGGCTTTGGTACCCCCCCCCCACCCCTTGCTCAGCCACTAGATGGGAGCACCCATGGATTTCATGATATCCATAGAGAGGGCAGCTGGGGGCTGTCAACTATGCTCCTTGCAACAAGTTTTCTCAAAGGGGATCTGAGCGGTGTGTTGCCATCGACACTATAGGCTCTTTAAGGGTAGGGAGTGTTCTTCCTCTGTATCCTTGGGGCTTAGACAAGGGCTGGATCCGGAGCACAAGGCACTTGATAAATATTTGCTGAAACATTGTCAGGAATGGATTGTGGAGGAATTTGAGTTTGATGAGTTGTTTGAATTATTTTAGCAGGAAGTTGAAGATTATTAAAGATTTTTATAACAGAAATCAGGGCTATACTTAGAGAAGAATGTAGAATGCACTAAAATAAGACTCTTTTTTTATTTTAAAGATTTTATTTATTTATTTATTTATTCATTCATTCATTCATTCATTCATGAGAGACAGAGAGAGAGAGAGAGAGAGAGGCAGAGACACAGGCAGAGGGAGAAGCAGGCTCCATGCAGGGAGCCCGACAGGACTCGATCCCGGGGCTCCAGGATCAGGCCCTGGGCTGAAGGCAGGCGCTAAACTGCTGAGTCATGCAGGGATCTCCTTAAAGTTTTTATTTTTAAGTAATCTTTACACCCAACGTGGGGCTCAAACTCACAACCCCAAGATCAAGAGTCACATGCTCTACCGGCTGAGCCAGCCAGGCACCCCAAGGGACTCTGGTTTTGGCAATAGTACAGAAATGTGTCTGATGGTAGGCATAGAAAGGCAGAAACTCTCAGCAAAAGATTTTGGACATGGTGTTTTTAGGACTTGGAAAATTATTTGGACTTGGGATATGGAAAGCAGGAAATTAAAGATGACAATGGGTTTTCTAATCTCAGAGACTAGGTGTATGGGGACAGAGGAGGAAGAGGAGTTGGAATTTCAGGGAAAAATGCTGAGCTTGGTATTAGATTAGCTGAGCTAGAGATTGTATTAAACATCCAGGTGGAAGTATTAAACTGGAAGTTAGGATTGCCTGTCCAAATCCTGAAAAGAGGTGCAGATTAGAGATACACATTTAGAAAAAGAAGCAATGAGATTAAGGTAAAAATAGAGAATGGAGTTCAAGTATTAATTGAAATGGACCTATTGAATATTTTTCAGACAGCTGCTAGGTCATTTGTGCATCCTTTTGTAGGTTTGAATAAAACAGAATGACACCATTCGCTTCTATTCCTTTGATTCTTTGGTGAGAAAGATGATTCTTCTTATCTTTTTTTTTTTATTCTGAGACCATAAGCTTCCCAAGACCATATTTTTATCCTTGATACTTGGAGAACAAACACAGTGATTTACACAAAAATTGTGAATTCCTGTAGGGTAGAGACCTCACTCATTTATCTCTCTATTTGTCTAGAATGGTGTCTGGACAACCGGAAGTGTTCAGTTAATTTATTTAATGTGTATAATGCTTGATAGTTAGTAAGTCCTGGAAGATACATTTAACACTGAATCCTCACAAGAATGCTGAAAACTATTATTACTCCCATTTATGAATGAGGACACTGAGCTTTAGAGAAGTTAAGTAACTTACTTGAAATCATACAATTAGTAAGAGGCTTTATCAGTCAGAATAGATTAAGTTATGCTTGGTAACAAATAACACTAACAATCTCAGTTGCTTTGCAACATAAACATTTATTTCTTACTTCTGTAAAATCTACTGTGGTTCTGGGAAACCTGCTGGAGAAGCTGTCCTCTAGGTGATGGCTCAGAATTTCAGGCTTTTCAAGTATATTAACACTGCCTTTACAGTTGCTGCAGAAGAGAAAAGAGAACATTAGAAAATCATGCACTGGTTCTTCAATGCTTTTGCCAGGTAATGAATCACGTTGCTTCTACTCACATTTCACTGGTCAAATAAGTCACAAGACCTCATCTAACTTTAAGGGAGAAGGAAAGGGTAACCTCTCCAATGTACTGGGAAAGAAAAATGGAAACATTTGTGAGTAGCTCTATTATCTACCACAAAAGTAGAATTAGGTCTTGAATTTAGACTTCTGATTCCAATGGCAGGTCGCATTTTAGTCTTTGATTCACATTTTTAAAATTTATTTTTAATTAATTAATTAATTAATTAATTTTTTCTTTTTTTTTTCATTTTTTTAAAAGTAGGTTCCATGCCCAACTTGAGGCTTGAACTCATGACCCTGAGATCAAGAGTCACATGTTCCACTGACTAAGCCAGCCAGATAGCTTCTTTGACTCACATTTTAATTTTTATTAAGTTTCTAATGTTTAACCTATCCTGGAAAACAATCATGCTCTCTATCCTTTTCTTCTGCTTTCTCTTGACATAGTCCTGAACTCTGTCTCTTAATGTTGGGTCTTAGAGTATAAATGCTCAAAGGAATTTAAGATATCTGAGAGAGACCAATTCCTTTCTTAAGGTTAAAGATGGGGTTTAAATATATGTAATGATGCTTGAGTATAAGACCCAGAAATGCCAGATCTTGCTCTGCCAATTCAATTACTCCTCTTTCTTATGAGGTTCTGAAGGCAAGAGATATCCAAATGATAGGACCTTGTTATTAGTTGGGATAATGATTCCTGGGACAGTCTTCCCCAGTAAAGCTCTATTACACCTCACACATTAGGCTTTAGGCCTATCAGATTTCCTATCTTAGAACAAGATCAAATCTATAAGCTGGGATATTATTTCATGATGTCCACCCTCATGGGAGCAAGAACCATGACCAGCATGCTTATGTGATGAGAAGAGTGATGTACCTGGGACTCATTACCAATACCGACAGAGGGGACTTTGGGATTTAGTGAGCTGGACAGATAGACAGATGTATAATCTATTTACACATAGGGAACTCCTCAACCTCTAAATGTGGCCCAGAAAAGTGTGACAGCTTGACCCACCAGGTCAGCACTTCTGGAGATGAAGCATTGCTCAAGTTGTTGAAAGCATTTTCTCTGACCACCCATATTCCACTTATAAGGAAGTGGAGGCTTCCTTAGATATTTGGGGTTCAGGGTTACTTAGAAGTTGAGCTGCTTCAACTCCAGCCCAGGATGTCTGTCCCTTTGACTTATGACTTTGAAAGGATCTTGAGGCAGAATATAGACTCCAGAATTTACCAGTAGGATGATAACAAAAGCAAGCATTACTGAGCTTTCATCTTACGCCAGGTCTAAGTGCTAAGGTTATTTTATTTAACCTTACAATATTATGGGATAGGGCTTTGAACATCCTTTTTTTAACAGATGAAGAATGCAAGGTCCACAAGGCAGGGATTTTTTTTTTTTTTTTTTTTTTTTGTCTAGTGCCTAGATCAGTACTTGGTATATATGAAGTGCTCAGTGTGTATTTGTTGAATGAACAAGCTCAAGATCACTGAGCAGAGGAGCTAGCACAGGAATTCAGGCAGTCTGATTTTGAGGCTTTCTCTCTGAATTGTTACATTATAAGTGACCTCCTGTACACATCTTCCCTTATGAGTAATAGTATTTGCTGGTCATTGTATGTTTATCAGCCTTGTTGTCCCTTTCCTGGACATTATGAGTACCTTGCGAGAAAGGGGTGATGCCCCATTCCTCCTGCACTTCCCCGCCCTCCGTTGCTGGGTAAACAGCAGGAGCAAATTATGTTTTGATTGGTTATTTGGCTGGCTTCATATGCCAGAGGTGGTGGGAAAGGCAGCCACAAGTTTTTAGTGGCTGGTTTCAACTTTCCTGGGCAGTTCCATCTCCCCACATGCCTCCTTTAAGGAGACCCAGCCACTGTTCCACTAGGGGGACCCAAATGCAAAGGAAAAACCTCTCTTGCCCTCCAAAGGTAATGCAGTCAGGCCCACAGCCCTCAAGGAGGGGTCAGCACAGGCTCTGCCAACCTCAAAGCTCACATCCATGCACAGCTCTGGTTCTCCTTTCTCCTCGCCTGATGGCAACTTTTACAGTCAGGGCGTGGGGAGTACATTCCACCCCTGTGGGGCCAAGGCTGCTCAGCTCCTGGGACCCTGGTCATTCCTGATGTATGGGCTTGTCCTAGAAGCAGAGAAGATGGGCTTTGAAGGGCTGCAATCTGGTGATGAGGCTACCCTGGCTTCACATGCGAAGCCTCAAAATACAGAGCTAGTAAATGAAGGATACTTCATCTTTTCCTACTCCCTTCCTTCCCTCTCTAAAAAATCAGGAGGCCCCAACCACTTCCATAGTTCAGTGTGAGGCCATTCAAAGCGTAGTGCTTCCTTTTCTACAGCTACAGGAACTGGAAATGCAGTTATCACTAGGGCAGACTGACTTGTTGAGACAGATAGAATGATCTATTTTGACAACGCATCTTACGGGGATGGATGTATTTGTGAAACGTTGGACAGTTTCTTTTTATTATTATTTCTCAACACTGTGCCGTGGAGCACTTTTTCTTAGTTTGAACAGCTTGCAAATGTGCTACCAGCATTTGGAAAAATTCTCAGTTATATGTTTTCTGTAATAAAATCTGATTTTTTTTATATTTCTTTTCTATGATCTCTAATTAAATCATTTGATTAAGTTTTTATTGCCTAGGTTTCATTTCTTTTAAGATATGATCTTTTCCTTGAGGAAGAATGAGGTAGATGTTCTCAGGGAAACATATTAAGTATTCGAGGGTTTAAAGAGGTTTTAGAAATGCTGGCATCCATCCCAAATGACCCAGGCAGAGAAGAGGTTCCTGGTCTCCTTGCACTAAAGATGAGGCACATAAAATGAAGAGGCATGAAAGCCAGGTGGGGCTAAATTATTTCACGACCTTCAGCTCTAGAGGAATCTTTAGAGATTTTCTCATTAAAACTTGTATCTGACAGACGAGAACACTGAAGTCTGGAGGGACAAATGACTTGCTTCATCACACAGCTGATTAGTAACAAAGCCCCACAGGTATCTGGTCATCACTCTTTCCAATATCCCACAGACTTTTGGTGTGAACTGAGGGTGAAAGTATTTTTTTCCCCATGGCCTTTCATCTTACATTAGTCTGCGAAGGAAGTGTCTGGAATAAAGGAAATAATGTAGAGAGAGAAGAGATAGAGGGTTTTGACCATTGTGTGATAAAGACATTCTGGTGATTCAGTGCCCTGTGACCTTGCAGATGCTGCAAAGGGGAAATGATGAGTAGCTCCGTTCAGGAGAACACGAAAGGCCAGAAGAATCTCTGGAAGGTTGTGTCCAAGGACAGAGGGCACACTCAACAAACTTGGTTCAATAATCATATAATGAAGCTGTTAGGTAGTAGATGCTATGGATTGTCCTAGAAAGCACCACCTAGTATTGTCTACATCCTTAACATTCTCTAAGCACTTTCCCACATATCTTCCCCTCATTTGACACTTTCTGTGTCAGCCAGGGTTCCTGGTGATTCTGGTTCATCTGGTCGTTGAGAGGACATTTTTAGAAAGGAGCCTGTAGGGTCCCACAGTGACAGGATCCAGAGCTGCTCTGGGACAAGAGAGTAGGAATGAAAGCGCAGTCTCTTCAGGGCTTTGCCTCTACTCTACATTGTCTTGCATGTTTTCACAGTGTTACTTTGCTTGGGAAACCCATTCCAGAGTGAAGGTGTCTGAATGGCCCAGCCTGGAGCACATGACACTCCTTGACTAGGGGAATATTGAGGCATCTTGATGTGTAGGTCCTTGAAGCCTGTATCCAAAGTAAATTCTAATGCTTTTGACAAAAGAAAGGGGAATAAGTAACAAATGTCCCCTGTAAATGAAACAATTACCTCTATGATATAAACTAGAAAGTTGAGGGCCAGAGAGATGAAGTGACTTGCCCAAGTCACAGCTATAAATGTATAGCTGAGCAAAGTTACATTTCCAGAACCTGTTCTTTCTACCAAAAAGAGTACGTAAAGTTTTGCTTTGTTTTGTTTTTAAGTAGGCTCCACACCCAACGTGGAACCCAATGTGGAGCTTGAGCCCTGAGATCAAGAACTGAGCTGAAATCAAGAGTCAGTCACTTAACCAATGGAGCCACCCAGGTGCCCCCAAGAGTAGGTGAAGTTTGTGTTTATGGCAGTCCCTTCTCCTTTTTCAGTGCTCATGTCACTCTGGTTCCTACCTCTCCTCCAAAGGGGTCCCATCACTCTGTCGCCTGCCATCTCTGGATTGTGAGGCTGATTCTCTTACTCCTTTTCTCTCCTGGATCCCCAAACTTCCTGGTACCAGTGTAATAAACTGAGGAATACCTCACACCATGTGCTAATGGAAAGAATCACCCTTGGGTGGGTCTTGGGACACTGTGAAAGCCCTTCTCACTTCTTATTCTATTGATAAACTTATTGCTGTGGATCTGGAACTTATTGTTGTGGGAGGGAAGCTCAAGGAACCAAGGAAGTCACCTATGCAGGCTTCTTTGAGATGAGGTCTGCCTACAAGTGTGGCCTGGCCATAGATTCATGGCCCCATCACAATACCACAGTTTAAAAATGGAGGAATCTTTAGGGACAATGATTAAAAAATATATGGTTCTCTATTGTCTACAGGAAAAGCCTGCATTCATTCCTTTGCTTAGCTCTATGATATGGCACTTCTGATGTCTGGGGTGCTGGTTATGGAAGGATTCTGAGTCTCTGGGAATGGTGGGAAAGAATTATGTGTTCCTCTAGTGACGTCTGCCGAGGGCAGAGAATGGAGAGGGTGGTGTGTGTGTGGTGGGTTCGATGTTCAAATTGAATAACCTACCATTCCCTTCCTCCTCAATACTTTCCCTAACCTTTGGTGCTATGGTCTGAAAATGGACATCAACTGAACTGTTTCTTCAAATGCAATTGCGTGTAAAAGCTCAGTGTGAAAAAAAAAAAAAGCTGAGATTAAGTGGGACAGGGCTTCGGAGCCTACTGTGGCTCTGCAGGTGTGCTTGGAATCCCCTGGAACCGTGCCTCTATCCACAATCCACTTTCTGCTCTTCCTGGAACAAAGTCCACTCTTCCCCCCTCCCTGTTTTCCCCCCTCCCAGTTTCGTAACCTGGAATGACGTCCTGTCAGTTCTTCAAGATCTTGGAGGTCACCTCTTTCCTAAAACCATCCTCAATACTCCCTGGATAGATGGATTCACTCTGAAAGCCAAAGTGTTTTTCTTGAACTTCTCTCATGGCTTTTATAGTTGCTCATGCCAGTATAGGTTGCCCTGATATGCTATAGGTGCCTCTGGGTAGTTTCCTGTGTGATGGGTAATCTGAGGCCTATGCAGTCAATTTTGGTAAAAATGCTAGTATTTTTATGTATGGATATTATTTGTTCTGTTTTAGAGCTTTTGCAAACTCTGTAATTTTCTGCCTCCTACCTCCACCTATGCTTCCCTTTTCTGGACATCTTTTTGTTCTTCGTAAAATTGGGGTAGTGGTATTAATGGCTCCATGGAGTACCTGACATGAGTTAATTTAATTTATACTAAGTGCTTATTACAGTACCTGGCACAGAGTATATGCTTGGTAAATGTTAGTTATTGTAGTTATTATTACCTCAACATCATTAGGATAACAACACTTCTCCACCTTGATATTATGCCTCGGTTCCTTCTGGAGGGGTGGCCTAGTATTTGCTAGTCACTGAGATGCAGGAATAAGTGAACCTTTTGACTCTTGGCTGGGATTCTGGGCATATGAAGTGAGAATTAGTCATGGCCTCATTCACAATCTGAGAACATTCACACTTGTCGCACCTGCTTGGAGAAGCTTGGATTCATTTAGATTTTTTTAGATTTTTAGATTTCTCCAGCCTTGGTCTGTGCTCTGGGAAGAGCTCAGCTTTGAAAGTCTTGTAAATGCCTCCTTGAAATGGCTCAGTGACTTCACTTAGGAACTGGCTCCAAAGGGTGGGGGATGGGGGAACTCTAGTGAAAGGAGGAAAAGGCTGTGTCAGCTGCAGCCATGTCTCTCCTTGGGTAGGGGTCTCCCAGAGTGCCTGTCCTTGTGTGGTCCCAGCACGTGTCTTTAAATTCAAGCAGCCAAAGAGTGTGCTTTTGCTAAAGATTAGACTAAGAATCTTTCAGGAAACTGCTCCATGGAGAAGACATGTTGGGATGCTAGGTTTTTGGTTGAATTTATAATGAATTTATAACCTGATCTGCTGTGAAGGAAGCATCCATCCTGATGAGAGGGCTTTGGCCTTTGGTTTTAGATGCTCATTTTTTGGAACTACTTTGCTTCTCTTTTGTCCTACCTTTTGCCTTCCCAATAGCTGCTCAGCCTACATTTCCTAAGTTTACCATGTTCTTTCTCATCTTTGGGTCTCTACCTAGAAAATGTACTACCTCTCCTTCTCCCCTACACCCTTAGGCTTCTTCCCCCTAAATGAGATGACCTTGACCCCAAAGACGTTTAGATTCTCTTTTCCTTTAGTACCATCCATGAACATGTCTACATTATGATTCTCCTAACTCTGGGCATCATGGGCTGTTTCTTTGTCTGTCTCTCCCACTGGAAAGTGGCCTGCATGACCCCAGGGACTGTGTTGTTTGTTCATGTGACTCTGGGGCCTGGCTGAGGACCTGGCCAACTGAAAAAAAAAAAAAAAAAAAAAAAAAAAAAAGCACGAATGAATGAAAACAATGAATAAGTGAATAAATATAAGAATCAAGAATAAATGATTATTTCTGTTTATCTCATTTCTGATGATCTGACTTAAGGATGAGAGGGTGAGAGGTGACAGAGAAGAACAGATTTTCAAATACTCTTCCACAGCAGCACCTTGTCAGTGGTGAAATTGTGTGCAGCATCTCAATTTCTGGAACAGATAAAAGCAGAACTTTTTTGTTTATAGGAGGAGTGAAGCCCTATGGTCTCTCTTTCCCCTTCTTCCTTTGGGAGACCTAGGCTCCTTGGGCAGAGTTTAAAACCGTTGCCCCAAAAAGGATAATGCTATTTAGAAAAGAACTGAGCAGGGGGACCACAATCCAGCTGGGCCCCTGATTTTCTTATTAGTTGTGGCTAATAGCACATATTATGCACATAGTCTGAGCTAAGTCCTATGCTAAGTGCTTTGTTTATATCAATTTTTCATCCTCACAATAATCTTATGCAGTATTTTCTGTGCTTATTTCTATTTTAGAGAGGAGAAAACTGAAGCACAGATTTAAGTAACATGCCTGGGGGCCCATGACTACTGAGCAGCTGAGTCAGGAATCAAGCTCTAGATTATCTGCCCCTAGGGGCTGAGCCCTGAGCACGCAGCCACCTGCAGCAAAGCAGCAGAACTGCCCATAAGAACATCTGCCGTCCACTGAGCATAGTTGCAGCTGGGCACTGTGCTAAGCCCTTCACAAGCATTAGCTCATTCGATCCTTACTGCACCCCTATGGCGTGGAGACGTCATTGCCATATTATCATTGGCACCAGCATCAGCTCTATTTACCCTTCTCAGTGGGTTATCAGCGTCACCTATTGCCAACAAAGGGGTCAAGTAAGAAATGATTAGCCCAACATTTGCATACATTCTGTAACAAGATGACCTTTTTCTTTTTCTTTTTAAAGAGAAGCACAGATTATTTGAAACCAACAATGCTAATTAGGCTTGGCTGCCTCAGCAGGATAAAATAAATCAACCAATCTACTTTTTGGAAGCAGAAGGTGGGAAAGAGGCTACTTCTGAGCTGACTGTGCACCAAGAGACAGATCCTTGTTTCATATAAATTGTCTATGAAAATTCCTCTAGATGAATGCAGGAGGGAAATCTGGCACAAGTCCTAGAGCAGGATAAAGATGTTTGAAAATCCGTTCAGAAATCATAACTTAGATGCTTCTCCCATCTGTCCCATTTCTGCCAAGAAATATGACCCTCTTTCTTATAGGATTTTCAAAGCACTAGAAGACTCCAGAATGGCATATAGAGTAAGAGGTATTACTGCTTCTAACAGTGGATAATCCAAAACCTCCTGGACCCTTTTCTGACCAGACTCTCAGGGCTGAGAACTCAGTGGTAAGAAGTCCAATGAGATGTGTTTATATTAATGACTTTCCCTCTTTTGTCTTCCTTTAGAGGATCTCTGTGTACTATGAAGGCAGAAAGCTTCATCCAGCATTGTCAGGAAGGAAAGGACCAAGGGCAATGGTATTCTTTTTAAAGAATCAAGAGGTTGAGATTATAAGGCTGTGGTGTTCATTAAGGCTGTTCATAGATATTTTGCTTCTCTTCTGGGCCATGGTAGGATTCTACTTCCTCAACCCCATTATAATTAGGCATGGCTCTGTGACTTGCTGTGGGCAATAAAATGTGAGTGAAAGTGGTATGTATCAGTTCTGGTAGAAAATGTTAAGAGCTAGCTAATGTGATTCACCATGTTCTCTTTCCCTTTGTCACAGTGACAGGCAACATTTGAGATAGTGCATGATTTTTTTAGACTGGATGTGATGGTTAATTTTATATGTCCACCTGGCTAGGCTATGGTGTTCATTGTTTTGTCAAACAACCAGTCTAGATGTTGCTATGAGAGCTTTATTTTTTATTTTTTGGATGTGATTAGCATTTGAATCAGTAGACTTTGAGTAAACCAGATTATCCTCCATAATGTGGGTGGGCCTCATCCAATCATTTGAAATCTTTTCAGAATAGACTAAGGTTTCTCAAAGAGGAAGGAATTCTCTTCCAGACTATAACATGGAGACTCTGCTTGAGTTTCCAGCTTGTCTTGTGGAATTCAGACCCAAGACTACAAACATTGACTCTTATCTCAATTTCCAGCCTGTTGGCCTGCTTTACAGATGTTGGACCTGCCAGCCCCAGCATCATGTGAGCCAATTCCTTAAGATAAAATAAATCTCTATGTATGTATCCTATTGGTTCTGTTTTTTTGTTTGTCTCTGACTATACATTTGGTGAGGATGAACTGGAGCAGAAACCCAGCCAGCTCATAATGGAAATGTAAAGAGAGCAAGAAATAAAACCTTTGTCATTAAAAGCCATTGAGATTTTGGGGTTGTTTGGTGCTGCAGCATAACCTACCCTATCCCTCCTGATATGGAAATTAGGTATAATTTGTCCCATTCATCTACGTGTTTTAACTTATACTTATTTTAGGAGCACAGCTGAATCTTAGTTGGACATCATGATTCACCTTGACTTAAATGAACTTAAAATCATTTTTAATGATTATCCTGTCTCTAAATATTAATATGAAATATCAAACCCAAGTCCATAACATTAGCTGAGAGGAAGAAAGATTGGAAGGAATTTTTTTTTTTACATAATCCATTTTTAAAAATTTTTTATTTATTTATGATAGTCACACATTGAGAGAGAAAGAGAGGCGGAGACATAGGCAGAGGGAGAAGCAGGCTCCATGCACCGGGAGCCCGATGTGGGATTCGATCCCAGGTCTCCAGGATCGCGCCCTGGGCCAAAGGCAGGCGCTAAACCACTGCACCACCCAGGGATCCCGATTGGAAGGAAATTTATATTAGCCAATGGCTTGCTTCTGAACCAGGTAGTAAGCCAGGTGCTCAGCATATAATATCTCATTTATTTCTAAAACTAGTTTATAAAGTATGTGTCTTATTATTCTATAGGTGAGAAAACTAAGGCCAAAGACAGAGAAATAGTGAATGCCAGATGTGAAATTTATTATTTTTTAGTTCTTTATTTTTTTTTAAAGATTTTATTTATCTATTCATGAGACACACACACACACACACACACACACACACAGAGGCAGAGACACAGGCAGAGGGGAAGCAGACTCCATGCAGGGAGCCTGACGTGGGACATGATCCCAGGTCTCCGGGATCAGGCCCTGGGCTGAAGGTGGTGCCAAACCGCTGAGCCACCCGGGCTGCCCCAGATGTGAAATTTAGAGCAGAATTATGTATTCTAAAGTTCATGGTAATTCTATTCATTAGGATTTTTAATGGCAGAAAGGGAATTTGTGGCAGTGGCATCAGATAGCTCACAGAATCAATGGGAAGGAATGGAGAACAGGTTCATAAATGGACAGATATTCAGGGCACCAGGGGTCTGAAACCAGGAATGTTTTAATGTTCTTACTAGGAAATGCTGATGGAAGGAATGTGGTTGTGCCCTTTCTGGTGTTTTATGTTTTGTTCCATTTTTGATCAAGTTCAAAATCCTGAGTTAAGCTGGCTTAACATGGCATTATGGGCTCACTCCTGGCAACTGTCCCAGTAAAACCACTTTACCATTGGAGATAAGTGATTCCTTAGAAGGATATTAGGGACTGTTGTCACAAAAACTCTGTGTGTGTGTGTGTGTGTGTGTGTGTGTGTGTGTGTGTGTGTGGTGTTGGGGTGTGGTGAAAATTAGGTAGCCAAAAAGAAGAGCAATTACTGGTATCCTCTGCTTTTTGAAAGTTCACGCTATGCCACTTCACTTTTAGGAAGGACCAACAGTAGTACCCCTATTTGGGGATGCCTGGGTGGCTCAGTGGTTGAGTATTGGCCTTTGGGTCGTGATCCTGGGGTCCTGGGATCTAGTCCTGTATCGGGCTCCCCATAGAGAGCCTGCTTCTCCCTCTGCCTATGTCTCTGCCTCTCTTTCTGTGTCTCTCATGAATAAATAAATAAAATCTTTTTAAAAAATAATAATTATAGTACCCCTTTTTGCTAACAGAAAGAAACCGGAAGATTTTCACTTTTGCGACAAAAGGCAAAAAAGCAAAAATAGCATTCAGCATTGATTTTGCAACAGCCGTTACTGAGGCAGCCCTGAGGGGCCGGAGCATCTCCCTGTCAAGCTGCCAGAGTGTGGACATGTGTCTGGTGAGCATCTGTGCTTTACCTCGATTTATTTTGTGCATCCATTAGCAAGATGTGTCCTAAGGTATCAGAGAAGCCCGGCAGAGGTTATTTTTTGGGTCTGGGAATACTCAAAAATGTTTCTGTATAAATTAATGGAAGCTGCTTCTTGGCTTTATGCCATTTTGATTTATCAAAGTTTTCCTAGGAATGCTCCACCCTTTGGTAGTGGGGAAAACCAACCTGTGTATGATTGGGTTTGGTTGGCAGAGAGCCCCACTTTCTGCCTGTTGTGTGATGTGATATCAAAGAGACCATCTCCATTCTTTAGAGTGCCCTCATTTGGAGGATGAATTATGGGGCCACTAAATAGCATCCCATATATACATAGACACTATTATTCACCTGAAGCCTTGAGTGCCAGAAATGGGGCATTTCCCTAGGCATGGAGAGCTGTTACAGAATTGTTTTTCTCTTGATTTGTTGTGATTCCGCTCCTAGCAGTGTATTTCTAAATTCCTGAACCATTAAAAAAATTTTGTTTTTGGTTTTAAGTAGGCTCCATGCCCAACATGGAGCCTGATGCAGGGCCTGAACTCATGACCCTGAGATCAAGACCTGAGTTGAGTTCAAGAGTTGGACGCTTAACTGACTGAGCCACCCAGGCACCCCCTAAAATTCCTGAATCATATTTATCTGCTTGGTTATTATCCAGTTCTACCAGCCAGAAATTATATGTGCCCTTTGCTGATGAAGACTTATCCTCTCTCTAGGTGACACTCTTCTTTCTGATGATAAGGACTAGGGTAACACATACTAGAACAACTTCCAAGGCTTACTTAGGATCTTGATTATTCAAGAGGCTGTACCAAGAGCATGTGTCAAGTTGGATATAACCATGAGTAGGTCGTACAGATCCCATTTCCTCAATATCGTTTGAATCCATGCATTTTATCTTCATTGCTAATATCTTGGTTCAAGCCACCACTATCTGTCACAAAGATTACCACCTCCTGATTGGCACAGAGCCTTCAGTGTTGGGTCTGCTCAATCCATTCACCCCACAGCAGTCAGAGTGATCTTTCTAAGGTGACAGCCTGATTACATCAGCTCCCTTGCTCTGATGGTTCCCCACTGCTCTTGGGTAAAGTCCAAATGCCTTCACCTGGCCTGCAAGGGCCTGCCTGAGTGGGCCTGGATTTTCTCCTCTCTTAATGCTTCCCACTGATGCCCTTTCCTTCTAATGCTCTGGCATACAGGTCTTTTGAAGATACTATTCCTTAGCTCTGGACATCTATTTCCTTTTTTCCACCAACTCTTGCTCATCCTTAAGTCTTCAGTTAGCATCGGTAATTTGAATAGCTCTTCTATACAGAGCACTTATTTATATGCCAGATGCCATGCTGTGTGCTTCACGGGGAATATCTCATTTGATCCTTTCAGCCATCCTAGCAAGTAGGTGCTACTATTATCATTAGCAGGCCTATTTGACAGACCAGGTGTTTGGGGTTCAGAAAAGATAAATGCCTTGCCAGGATATATAGCTCACAAAAGGTAGAGGCAGGATTTGAACCTGAGAAAGCAGATGTAAAGCCTGTACCCTTAACCCTGTGCTACTGGGCCTTTTAAGCATTTCCTCCAGGTGGCACCTGCATCTCTTGACTTTCTATGGTACCTCTGTTAAGGAGCACCTGCATTAGGTGCCTCTTCTCAGTGCTTGCATAGCTCAGAACTTTCTCTAGCAGTCTTCATCAGCCTGTACTGTCATGAACTCTTTGTTTTTCTTTTCTTCTGGAGCATAAGATCCATGAGTCTAGTGTCTTTTTCATCCTTTCAGTCAAGTAGGCAGAGGTCTTGTCACACAGTTTGTACTCAATAAATGTTGGTTGAGTGGATGATTAAAAATTAGGTATCAGTATTTAGGTCTTGAAAAGTTAACAAATACCCCCCCCCCCTTCCCTACCTTGTTCCTCAGATTATTCTTCATTGCCATTGATCTAAGAAGTATTTCTCCTACTGCATTAGCTTTTAATATCCCCTCCTCTGGGCCTTTGCCTGGGAAATTTTCTCCATGAAAAGCTCTCTACTTCCTTCCTGCTGCTAATTCATGTTCTTTTCACTTCAGATGCCCTTAGGGCATGAGTTTTCTTTGACTTATGCATGTGACTTCTCTTAGGCATTTCCCTTCAGCTAGGGACTTGAATGACTCGCCCTGGGTATGGCAGAGTAACATGTTGTCCCCCATATCTGTCTTCCCTTCATCATTAAGGAGATGGGCATATTGCCAATGATTACATGGCTGCCTTCCCCAGTCTCCTTGTAGCTGGGAAGGAGACTTTTGATTGATTGAAGTTTTGACCAATGATACTAGTTTTGTGAGTGAATTCAAGAAATGTCCTTATAGGAAGCATGTAGATCTTTTTTCTTACTTTTCCTTCATTCTGTTTTCAAAAGTATAAGCTCTAGCGAGCATCTTGGACCATGAGAGCAAGAGCTACACTCCAGAGATGGTGGCGTGGTGAGCTGGTAGGCACCCGAGTCCCAGACAACTTTGCATGGCTTCCATATTGTCCCTAGACTATCTATTCTTGACTTTTTTTTTTTTTGACATCCCTGAGCAATATGCATTTTTCTTTGTAGCTTCTCTGTTACATGCAGCCAAACCCGATCTTGTCTCATACTTTGGCCTATGGGAGTCTCTAACTGTTGAGCAGTTATGAAAAGCTAGATGGTGTGTCTAAGCAGCAGCTATCAAGAGTAAAGAGGCAGGTTTCTTGCAAGTATTTGAGACTTTGACTTCTGATAGTGACTCCTACCATGAATTGTCTATATACCCTTGAATGAGTTGTATCACCTTTTTGGACCTCATCTTCCCCTTGGGGATAGTTAGTTGGTGGAGGAAATTGGACCATGACCTTTAAAAGGTCTGTGGTGACACAGGCCATGTCTCCAGGATAAGAACCATTAAAGACAGAGACCTGGACCAATACAAATTGATTTAGCAGGAAAATTTTCTCAAATTTTTTTCTTAGCCCTCCTGTGCCTTGCTCCTTGCTCTTGCTCAGATAGCTCTCTGGTTCCTAACTTCAGTCTGGAGTGTGGGATTTGGGCTGGAGCCAATGTTAGTGCTGCTTGTGAGTGATAGCTCTGACTCTGCGGTTCAATCTTTAGGGGCCTCCCAGATCCCAAAGTCTGCTCCTGCTCTCTGTGCCTACCTGGGATTTTATGTCTGTCAAGTCCAATAAAAATGTTTCCTTCCTAAAATTCTCTTTCTTTAATAAGCTCTGAACAAAGGCAAAGCTGGTTGCCTCCTTCTATACATAATCATTGTGTAATTGTTTGCTCTTAAGATTTTCCTGACTTTTGTTTGCTCACTTAGACTGACTTCATAGGACTTAAATGTGTGTGTGCGTGTGTGTGTGTGTGTGTGTGTGTATTTGTGAGTGTTTGGAGGATATACAGAGAAGCATGAAGAGAGAGGGCAGGAGGTGAGTATTCTGAGGTTAAAATCCAGCTGGCCCTGGTCCAGAACCTTTCTGGATATGGTCCTGAGGTTCGTACTCTATTTCAGGTGTCTCTGCATTAGGAACCACTCCATCCTTGTGTATCTGGGCCATCAAGCCTGTATGGTAATAGTACTCACTCCTCCCAGGCTTGATCAGTGTCCCCATGGCAGACATTGGTGATCTCTGCTGCCTTTTCATCTGCCTTGGATAGTGTCTCACAAGTTGGTTTCAATGTGGTTTTTCTCTTCAGTGTTTACTATTGAAATCAGGTTGGCCTCAGTCTGCACCGATTGGCTCTGGTCTCTCTGGTAGAGTATGTCCCCTGGGCCGCAGGGATCTTGCCTGGTATTGTGCTGAGTGCCCAGTTGCTGAAAGCACAAGGTGAGCTGGTGAACCCTACAGATGCACTTGAATGACATTTCTCATCTGCACCAGACTCATTCTTTATGCTCAACTCCTTTTGGGATGCCCTCCCATAATCCAACAAAAGAAGCCATGGGATTGGGATGGATGAATTAGTTTGGAGATCATGTGAGTAAGAGTGATTTGAAAAATGTAACGCGCTGGTGATGGAAGGAGTCTAGGATCCAGAGAAGATTTGGGCTCAAAGTCTAGATTCTCCCTTTCCGGTCATGAAGCTATACATTTTAAAACTTTCCCTTAATAATAAAATGGAGGTGATAATAATGATTAGCTCCCAAACCATTAATGCATGAACACATTAATGAAGGAATGTTGGCTTTGTAACTGGAGGTCCTGTGTTTAAACTCTGCTTCTCTTCTTCCAGGTGGACAAATCTTAGTAAAGTCACCTATTTCTCTGAGTTTCCTTTTCCTATCTACTAAATCATACTATTTATAATGTCTACTTCCAAGGGGGTTATAATTATTCAAGGATTAAACAGATGAATGTGCTATGATAATTACGCCTTTATTGTCATCACCAAGAATGGCAATAATGAATTCCTTCAAAGTTCCGGTTACAACTGTTCATAAGTAACTCTTTCCACTTTGCAGGGGGCATGTCATGAGTCCGTTTTCCTGATATAGAGCAGCACAGGTAAGAGAAAGCTATATCATTTGTGGCAGTTTCCTGGCTGTTTAGGATGTTACAGTATTATTAGCAGTAAGGGACTCACAGAGGCAGGAAATGACACTTTGCCTGACAAGCTCATGGGCCCAACAACATTGTTAGCTCCACTCTGGCTTTTTCCCACTAAACAGTGAGTACAGGGCCACCTATACAGCATAGGCCATGCATAGACACATGGCAGACTACGATATGAATGGCACCTCCCAAAATGGTGCCGGGTACAATTTGAACAAAACTGTATGTGCTGGCTCTGGCATCTACTTCCAGATTTTCTCCCTTTGAAGTGGTGTCTAGACAAAGATCTGACTTTTTTGATGGAGTTTTTGCAGCTGGAGGCTATATTGGAAAGTTTTCCTCACTTCAGTCATTGGAGGACTCCAAGACCAAGGCAGCATGTAGAGGAAAGAATTGAGAAAGAGGCTGAATCAGCTGGTGAAGGTTCAACCCCTTGGAGCAGTCAAGGTTGGTCTGAAATTTGCTTTAGTACTCAGGTTGAGGTACAACGGCCTATGAACCTTCCAAGTTCAAGGGCCAAGAATTCAATTTGGCTCTTTGTAACAGACATCATCAGGCAATAGTTTATCTGAAAGATTTTATTTCTTCATGTTAAAGAAGAAGAAAGGTAGGCATGATGGGGCTGGTAATGGTGTCCTTATAGGATCATCTGGGATGAGAAAGCCTCCTTCTATCTTTCTGCTCCAAGGTTCTCATCTCAAGGCCACCTCAAGTTTCAAGATGGGTATTGGAGTACTGGCTGTTATAGCAGCGTCCCAAGTTCTGCCAGGCCAGAGGATGGCAGGAAGGACAAAAGGGGTGAGCTTCCTGGCTGAGTCAGCTCCTATAAAGCAATTCTTCTGGAAGACCCCATATTTCTGCTGACTGTCTTTGGCCACAGTTAGTCTCATAGCCACATATAACTGAAAAGGAGGTCAGGAAATTTAGAATTATAGCAGAATTATAGCAAGAATTATATTTCTTCCCCCAATAAAATTGGGGCATTGTTCTAGTGAGGAAGGGGAAAATGGTTATTATGGACAAATGACAGCCTCTGCCACAGGGGCCTTTGCATATCTCTTCATAGGACTGCTTGTGTTAGAATTACTCTTCTTAAAAAGCAGCTAGCAGGCACAGGTGATTGTGATGGGCATGTAGTTAACCGCTCAGAGAATGCCAACTGGGTCATTGAATTAGAACATTTGTTAAACCATTAAACTGATTGAAGGGTGGGGGAAAATATGAGTTCCTCTTTTTTGAAGACTTGGGTAGTTGGGGCCAGAACAAACATTCCCAGTAACGTGGGCCTGGCTTACAGAAAGGCTAACTGTTCCAAAAACTCAGCGTGGGTCAGAACTTGATCTTTCCTTTGTTGCTGCTTCACATGACAGTTCTTCATTAGTACATTGTGTAAGGTGGCTACCGGTGCCATAAGAAAGAGGTTTGTGACTCATGAAATTGCTTCTTGGCCAGAAACGTATTACACTAAAGTAATGAGGCAATTTTTTTTCCCTCCACCTATATTGCAAGGCATTACTTGCCAGTGATTGCTCAAGGAAACTTGGCCTTGACATGGCATACCAGCATATACCGAATATTGCAAAATTTTAGGGTCACCCAATAAATGGAAAAGCCAGACCATATGCGTTATGTAGACCATTAGAAGTTAGCTGGGTTGATTTATGCTTTGAAGTGTCAATCATTATAGTAATACAATTATTGAGCATATGTTGTGTTATAAATGTTTGGGGCCAGGTGAGTCGCTACAAAGATAAATGATTTTTTGGCTTTTAGAGACCTTGCCACTTAGTGTAGGAGGTAAGATGTGATGGCACAATTAGACAAGGTGGAGTGTGAGGAGGGCTCTAACAGAGAAGCACTTCTCTGCTAGAAGAGGGGAAACAGAGGAGGGTGGGGCGGGTTCAGATTGGGGCTGGCAGGTAGGCTCCAAGGGCAGCTGTGGGGAAATAGTAGAGAGAGGCCTTGAAGGATGGGGAAGTTTTGGGTGCATGGAGGCAAGGGTTAGGAGGATAGAGGAGCATTTACTATGAAGGGAGTAGCAGCAGCAGGAAGTATCTGGAGAGAAGACAGCTGGGGGTATCTTCAGATGCTACTGAGGAATCAGTCATCTGAATATGTAAATATATATTCTGGGGAAAAGGGTCCCAGATGCATGGGGGGGAGGGAAGGGGATGCTAGGGTTTTAATTAAATATTAGCATATTGAAGGCTCTGAGAAGGTCCTTTTTTTAAAAGGCAAATCTGTATCTATTTTATTTGTTAAGCAAGTAAATGAATTTGTATGTGCAGAAAGGACTTTTTTTTTTTTAACCCAGATGTCGAATATTGGAAATATGGTTTAACAGTGTTTCTAGGAAGAAAAAACAGGTTTACTGGGCATCTAGCTGGTCTCTGCTGACAAATATTCTACTCAAACTGATATTGGCTCAATAGCAGGATAGGCTTCTAAGGCCACAGTTCTTTCCACTTCCTATTGCAGTGATCATCCAACAAGAAAGTAAAAACCAATGTCCTTCAAAGTGTTTTCCTCCTTTATGCCCTAATTCTTAACTAAGTTTTTTCTTTATAATTTTAAATGATTACAGAGGACAAAATTTCTAATCCATTATAAATACTGAGCACATTATACATATTGAATATAAAAATGCATCACTCTTTTAAAGTAATTCAGTGGCCTGGATACCACAGGCATCTGATACTATCATTTAATTAAAAAAACAAACACACACATGAACAAACTTTTCTTAATAGCAAGAAATTCTATATCACGTCTTTCTACCTTAAAGATCACATTTCTATTCTTCTTCCATCACAATAAGAATTTTCTCTTATTGTAACATATTTTCATATTTGGAGGTCTCTTACTGATCAACCTATAACATTTTTCTGCAACAAAAATATGTTTAAACATTGAAACAAAAATGATTTCTTGAGACCCCAAGGCTCTAAGTTTCAAAACAAATTGCTTTTGGATTGAGTTATTATTATAATTATTACGAGTTCACAATCGATCAAAGTAACATATGTGTGGATACTGTACATTTTAACAAATAATAGTTGTAAGAGTAAAATATTATTGGAAACGCTTCTCCTAACGATAAATATGGGGTGGGAGTTATATTTCCCTATTCATGGAAGCTCTGCAAATGTCAGAATGTTGGATTGTCCCTTGTTTGGTGCTTTGGGTTTGTTGCATCCTTTGTATAGCTGAAAATTGTGCCTTTTTCCCCCAAGAAGGGGTGAAGAATGTGGAGGGAGACTAGGAAGGAATTGGCATGCTGCTTCAAAGTGCTTTCTCACATAGCTCAATTTTATAAAAGAATACCCACTTGAAGATTGTGGATCTGCAACTTGCCCCCTCTAAAACTAGTTTATTTCTGCCCATATATACATCGTGAGGTCATCATGTAAATACAGCCCAACTTGAAGACCACAGGTAATTGGAAAAGACAAATGACCCTGCTATCATGATACCTCATTTTTCTCATAACTGACTATATTCCCCTAAATAAGTTACATTATCACAAGGGAATCAATCTCCTCCTGGTTCAGAGAACACTGAGGTGCTTCTGGTACCCCTTTTCTGATTTCTAGGCAGCCTTCTGGAGGTGGAAGTGATTGTCTAACTGAAGCTGCATGTGTTACTAAAGATATCCATCAAACCATGTTTTCCAGGCAATTAGATTCTGTGGCAGTCTCATCTTAACATATCAAACAGATTTATGAAGTTAATCTTTGACCTTTGCAACAACTAGAAAGGAACATAGATGAAGGGGAACAGAGCTTTTGGGCATTTTCTTTGTTGTTGTTGTTATTTTTTGGCTTGATTAGATATCTGGTTTCCACAGCTTGCATGACTAATTCTGTGCTTCAGTGACTCTCTTATAACCTTAGCATGTAAAGATGGAAACATTCCCTTGACATTTTCAGGAAACATTTATTACAGACTATTTTATACGTCTGGTCAGAATGGGCTAACTGATTTTTCACAAGAACAGAATTTGGCCGAACGCCTGGCCTCCTTTAGTCCCTCTCTTGCCAAAAAACACTCTGGAGCCAACCTGTAGTCCTTGTGATGTCCCCCCATATGAGGGCAGGCCAAGAAAGGGGATAGGGTGGGAAGTAACTCTTTCACTTACAATGGAAAACAAGATCAATGTAGAGATAGAGGACCTCTCCCTACCTGTGTTTCTGGGGAATGCAGGGTAAAAAGCTCAGAGGCTTTCTCTTCCCGGAAAGGGAATGATGGCACATTATATATGGAAGATTGGGAAAGGCACAGAGAACAGAGACCAGGCCACAGTCCATCCTCATAACTAAGCAAGAAGAACAACATAGGAAGATGGTCACCTGCCCTTCAACTCTCCGGATTCCATGGTTTCCTGGCCCGGCCTCCGAATCACCTCTACCCCCTTTAGTGTGGCCACTTTGATCTCCATCTGAAGATTCAGTCCCATCCTGGCTCTAGGGCACAAATGCCGATGAGAGGCAGGAGGTCCTTCAGCAACAGGAAGGGTTTAAACTGGCTGTGTCAGGATCATATTTCAGTTTCAGATTTACTGCTCTAGCTGCAGCTGTGTGGAGGATGTTCAGGTTACTCGGTGGTGATAAAGTTGTCATTCTGCTGGAGAAACCCAATGAGTTTCACATGTGTGTTGCCTGTTTTATGCGGTGAACACTGACAGTACCTCTGGCTTGCAGCAGAAGGCTGTTATCACCTTTATTGGGGATGAGCAAACCAGCCTGAGTTGCTGAAAAATGGGTATTTTTAGGAAAATCTCCACTAAGCCATCTTGGTAGGCCTTGAGCTCTGGACCCAGACAGTCCAGGATCTGATTGTTTGCCCTTCTGCTTCCTGTGTGACCTTGGTCATATTACTGAACTTCTCTCTGTTCCTTATTTGTCAAGTGGGGAGGATAATTGTGTCTACTACACAGGATTATCATGATGCTTATGTTCCTAGCCTGTATAAATATTATGCTATCTATTTTCTTTCCTGAATCAGTGCTGAGGAAAGAGGGGAGAACTATGGTTAGAAGGAAAGAATGGGAAAGATGTAGGCATGTAGGAGGTATGGGAGTAGGAGGGTATGATGTCTCTGAGTTGGATGGGCAGAGAAGCTGCAAATTTGCCTAAGATTAGTGCTGGTTCTGTCTCAGTTCTAGCTCAGACATCCTAACTGATGGCTCATAGGCTGATTGGTAGTGGTCTAAACACATTTTTACTTGGCCTCCAGGATTACCTGGATCTGAGTAATGGCTGGTCCATTGAGGTCAGTGTTCTACAGAGGAACAAAACCAATAAGATATGTGTGTATGTGTATGTGCGTGGGTTTATTTTAAGGAATTGGTGATTGTGGTGCCTTGGCAAATCTAAAATCTACAAGGTAGGCCAACAGGTTGAAGATCCAGTGTAGAGTTGCGGTCTGAGTCCAAAGACTGTCTTCTGGCAGACTGCCTTCTTGCTAGAGGGAGGTTGGTCTTTGTTCAACTGATTAGATGAGGTCTCCTCACATTATGGAGGGCAATCTGCTTTCTTCAAAGCCCACCTATTCATTCATCCATTCATTCATTAATTCATTCATTCCTTTATTTAGAGAGAGTGCATGAATGGGGAAGGGCAGAGGGAGAGAGAGAGAGAGAGAGAGTCTCAATCCCAATCCCGACATGAGGCTCTATCTCATGACGCTGAGATCATGACCTGAGCATACACCAAGAGTCAGATGGCTCAACTGGGCCACCCAGGCACCCCAAAGTAGTCCACCTACTTATATGCAAATCTTATCCAAAAACACCTTCACAAAAACATCTAGAATAATGTCTAACCAAATATCTGGGCACCATAGACCAGCCAAGTTGACACATAAACTCAGCTATCACTGTAGGGGTGTCGGACCTAAGCTGTCTGACACCTGACCCATGCCATTCTTTCACTCATCTTCCTGACTCGGAGGTGTTTAAGTCTGTGATCCTTACTCCAGCATTGCTTTTCATGATTATGTATAAGACTTTCATCAGGCACTATGAAACCATTTGATTTGCTGGAGTCATATGACTTTCTGGGCCCATTCTTCCTTTCCTGGCCTCAAGTCTCTCCTCTGTTATCATGAACTGGCTAGAGGACAAACATAAAGCAGGTTGAGGTCTTAGACTTGGATGGATGTGCAGGGACTCCTATGAACTCAGGTGTGAGGCCTGTTGGGAATGTAATAGCCAGGAGGGAAAACCTGACTTAGCAGGTGGGTGCTGGGGAAAGTCAACTGGCAGGAGCAACTACCCTAGGATGTCCAGTGGATGTGGTGAGTTCTTGTCTGTTTGTGCAGGTATGTGTTTGGACAGGGAGGTCCAATCTGAAAGCGAGATCTCCTTGCCACAGTGGGAGGTTCCAGGGGGTTAGCAATACTCCAGGGCTCTGGGCAGCATGGTCTGAGGGCATGAGCAGGGTGGATACAATGTGAGCTACATTGGTATGGGATTTCATTTAGAAGGCTCAGGGTCAGAGAAGGGTTAAATGGAGAGGGGACCTGGGCCTAGGGAATGGTCAGAGCATACTACAGGGTCTGACATTAAGCTTCTGTGGTCTACAGGCCATATTGTGTGCCCAGGTTCATCCCAGTACCATTGAATCAGTTACAGGCAGCAAGATTCACCTTTGACCATGATGCCTGGTGTTGCTGTGGCTTTGCAGCCAACTGACATGGCCCTCATTGTTGACTGTGACATACAGGAGGAGTACCAACAAGTTTGTGTGTGTGTATGTGTGTGTATGTGTGTGCATGTGTGTGTGTGTGTGTGAGAGAGAGAGAGAGTGAGAGAGAGAGAGAAGTGTGTCAGTGACATTGATACCCCTTACTCCTGTCCTTAGGTGAGGCCAGAGAATGGAAGGGCATATGCTGATGAGGCAGAGGTTGGCTTCTCCATGAGATGGCGCTCATAGCTTGTCTTTCTGGGTGCCTCTGTGCCTTTTTATTTTATTTTTTTTTGTTGGCTTTGATAAAAAATGCATACTGTAAATTATATCCTGTTTTAGAATTCGTGGAAATATGACTTGTCTTTCTTAATCTAAAAAGCAGATTTCAAGTATTTTCAAGATTCCCAGAGGAATATCCATATTTCTGACAGTTAACTTATTTTTTTCTTTTGGGATGTGGTGACAAAGAGAGGTAGGACACATGTTCTTATCTCCCTTCTCAAACACCTCAGGATCTCCCCCTATACCCAAGAAGCTTACAGTCTAGCTAGAAGTGAAGATCCATCCACTGTTCAGATACAAGGTAGACTTTGAGATAAAAAAAAAAAAATAGTATCATTGGATGATGGAGGAAGAGGTTAATTCTGCTTGGAAGCTCCTTGAGGGAAGATTGAGACATCAATGGGGACCAAAGAAAGGATAATATTTATGATAGAACATACTTTTTCTGAAGTCTGTGACATAGGAGCATCCCAAACAACCCAGGTTGTCTAGTGATAGGAGTGTCCAAGGCAGACCTTTTCCTAAGATCTCGTTGAATGAAGAACTCGCTTGATGAGTCTGAACAGACCTGGACAAGGTAAGAGGGAGGGATAGAGCTTTACAGAATGCAGGAAGTGCATCTTCCTGCTGTTAAAAGGAAGGGATCAGGTAAATACTAAAGCGAAGTTTTGGCAATTAGAAGGAAATAATCTTTTGAAGTTATTTTGGGCAAGAGTTAGCAAGAGGTGAAGTAAAAATGCATAGCTCAGAATCAGTAAATAATGGCATATTTGTATCATCCTTTATGGTTTAGAAAGCACATTAACAATATAGGAATTTTTGATATTTTGCTTAGCAGATGAGGAAGCAGAGGCTTGGCTAATTTAAATGAATTGAGATCACATAAATAGTAGGTGGCCAGATTCTATTGGAGATGGGTTCTGGAAGAGTTCTTGATCTAGTTTTGGCAACTTGTGAAACTAATCTTTCATTATTAAACATTTATTGATCAACTACTATGCAGATATAGGGTATCTGATAGTTTTTGATACAGTTTCTTTTGTCTGGGAGTTCACACCCTGAAAGGCTCTGAATTGGGGACATTTGGCAAGGTTTGGAGATATTTTTGGTGGTTCTGACTGGCATTTGGTGGGGACAGGCCAGGGATGCTGCTCTGCATCATATAATACATGGAGCAATGAGCTATTTGGCCTAAACTGTCATTAGTGGTGAGGTTAACAAATCCTGCTTCAGTGCATTATTTATTTATTCATTAATTTTATCACTTACTCTACAAACTTCATGGGTACCTATAATGGACCAGACACTACTCTAAGCATGGAGAGTATGATGGGGAAGAAGACAGAAAAAGCCCCTGTTCTCATGTCATTTATATTTGGGTGTGGAGTGAAGGGTGGAGGGGAAGGGGATTAGGACATTAACAAGAAAATGAATTAGTATCAAGGAAAATATCAGGTGGCATGGTGTGCTGTGTGGAAAGTTCCGATGCTTTGGTACAGTTATGTGTCTCTTGGGGGTTGCATTAGGATGGCTCATCACAGATAACCTTTCTAAAGCAGTCATATTAATGATTGAATATGAATGACAAGAAGCCATCTAGGGAAAGCATGTGTCAGGCCTGGAGAACAGCAGGTACAAAGGCTCTGAGATGGAAAGGAAAATGGGATGTTCTTTGGAGGAACAGAAAAAAGATCAGGGTGTTTGGAGTGTGGAGGGCGAGGGAGGTGACACTGGGGAGGCTGGCAGGGGCTACATCCTATTAGAGCTTTGTTAGCCAAGATAAAGAATTTGGATTTCCTTCTAAAGCCTTCTGTGTGGCTATTCTCATGGGGAAAATGATCAAGATTATGAAGAAAAGGAAATAAAGTCTTGGGGACAAAGTGACTGAGGGGAATGATATTCAATTTGATGGCCAGAGAAGGCTTCTCTGAGACCTGGATGTTGAGAAGAAGATAACTATGGGAAGGTCTGGGTGACCTGGGGCTGAGAGTTATAGGCCAAATTGTGTCCTTCCCTTACTGCCATTCATATGTCGAAGCCCTGTCCCCTGGTTCCTCAGAATGCGACTTTATTTGGAGGTAGGGTCTTCAAATAGCTGATTAAGTTGTTGCAAAGCTAGTATAGAGTGAGCCCTAATCCAATATGACTGGTGTCCTTATAAGAAGGGGAGACTTGGAAACCAAGGAGACACCATGGGTTTGTGCTCACAGACGGAAGACCATGTGCAAACACAGTAGGAAGGCAGCCATCTACAAGCCAAGAAGAGAGCCCTCAGAAGAAACCAACCCTACCAGCACCTTGATCTTGGACTTTGAGCCTCCAGAACTGTGAGAAAATCAAATTCTGTTGTTGAGGTCACCCAGTCAGTGCATTTGTTACAACAGCCATCACAGACTAATATGTCTGGAGTCTCATTTTCTTACCTGTTGCATTTTCTTACCTGTTGCTGGTGGATGTCTAAGTTAACATTTTTCCACTTCTAAGAGCCTTTGATTCTAAGAAGCGCGTGAGCTCCTCCTCTGAGCTGCCCGCACTCTGTATAAGCCTTAGCTACGTGTCCCTTAATCAGAGAACGACAGAATAGTTCTGGGGAAAACAGAGGAGCCCTAGGGAGGAATTTGGAATTAGAGATGGATTTCCCATCCATTTCAAAGAGCTCTCGGGCTGGGAGGATTCAAAACCCTGGATGAGGATCCATGGGATCACGATGGATGGCACGTATGTCTCCCTTGGGGACATGCAGAATTCAGTGCTGGAATTTTCAGAAAAGAGATAGAACTTCAGGAATTTTGCCCTTGGAAAGAGTTCACCAGAGACTGGGGCCCTGTAGGGAACTTGGAGCTCCCTTGGTGCTAGCTCCACACACCATTCCAGGCACTTCAGGCTCCCTGCTTTCTCATTTTGTCCTTTTGGGCTTTTATCTTATATCTGAGAAGGAAGCTTTGAGAATCTGACTCCCTCTAAGACTCCGGAACAGCAGGGGCCAAGCTTCTGCCAATTTCACAGGTGCCCAGCTTTGCTGGAACACATCTGACCCAGGAAGCAGCTCCACTGTTCCCAAAGCAAGAGCACTCAAAGATGGTGGTTATTATTTGAGCAATTACCTTTGTTTCTAACTTTTTCCTTACAAATTGATATATATCAGAACATATTGAAGGGGCAGACTGTGCCTTGCTGCCCAGCCTTTCATAGTTAGCCATCTGTTCAAATATTATGAATCCAACAAATATTTACTAAGCAATTCACATTGCTTACAATTTTTGGAGAGTATAAGAGTGGGGAGGAAACATAGACACTAAGCCAGTATTTGACACGTGTACGTGTGTGTGTGTGTGTGTGTGTATGTGTGTGTGAAGTATTTGAGTAAAGTGACCAATAGGGAGTAGTTGCTCATTAAATGGGTGCTAACTGGATGAAAGAAGGAAGGAAGGAAAGAAGGAAGGAAGGAAAGAAGGAACAAATGAATGGACTAGGTTGACATTTTACACCTCAGATTCTATTTCTGTCTGCCTCCATGTAGTAAATTTCTCTGCTCCCCAGAATATAGGCTTTCAGATAGCAGAGGTTTTTGTTTGCACTGTTCAGTGCTGCATCCTTAACACCCAGAGACCACTGAGGACATTACTTGAGTAATCCAGGTAAAAAATGATCAATCCTGAGCAAGCAGAGGACACAGGGAGATATTTAAGAGGCAGAAAAGACCACACATGGTCACTGATCTATTGTCCAGGTCAAGAGAAGAAAATTTAGAGAATCTCTGAGGATTTTGCATCTATGTGGTTAGGGTGCCAATAACAAAGACAATGAGGAGGTAGGGAGGACCACTGACCAGCTACAAAGACATAGACATCTGGAGTTTACGAGGGATATCAATGTCACTAATAATAACTTGGAATTGTTAGCACAAGGTGCCAGCTGAAGCATGAGAAAGAGGAGCAGAGGTCTGAAGATAGAACCTTGGGGGAAATGTGACATCTAAATGAGGTGGAAGATTGGACATCAGGGGGAGATCTGAAAATGGGAAAAAAATGAGACAGTGATATGTCCTAAAATCAGGTTGTGTCTCTTCATAATGCTGTAGGCAGCCTGGGTCTCACAGAATAAAAGCCTTAAGTTATTAACATGTATACCTGGTATGTAGTAGGTGCTCAGGAAAATGGTGCTGAATTGGCAACTAATTTTTTGGATACACTCCTATAAGGCATTCTAGGCAAAGACCAGGTATTTGTTTTATGTTTTCCTCCTGAGTTGCAGGTCACTAATGGAGTTAGGCCACTTGGATAGCATGATATAGAAGTATTAGTCCTTCAGATTTGAATGGAAAAAGGGGAGATATTGAGAATCCAAGACTGTCTGTTAATTTGACCAAGGCATTCCAATAGGTCAGCAGGCTCTGGGATTTGGCAGCAATTTTGTGCATTTGGAGACTCAAAGAATTTACCAACCCCCTGAGAGCCATTTTTGCAGACTGTGAGAATTTTAGCTCATCTTGTCTGCATTTGGCCACAAGCAGCCTGAAGAAGCTGACGTCAATATACACCATTTAAGTATTATTTTTGTCATCTTGCCATACAGTTTAAACTAATAGTTATTAACCTCTACCGTGTTTCAGATGCCTGTGCCAAATAAGATTTCAAATAAGAATCTCTCATAATGCCAAATACCCATTTTACAGATAAGAAAATTGAGGCTAAGGGAGTTCAAACAAGGTCAAGGTCACACAACTCATAGAGCGCATTTGAGATTTAACCTCAGATTCTCTACCTTGATGTTTAATTTTTTGTTTGTTTTTTGGCTTATAAAATAGAAATAATAATGTCTGCCTTGATAAACTTCCAGGGCTTCAGGGAGGATTACATGAGTTTGTGTAAACAAAAGTTCTTATTTAGATAGCATTAAAATCAGTGAAGCTTAGCTAGAGTTTGTTTTTAATGCTTTCACCTGAAGACTTGAGAATAATGGATCTTTCTGGCATCCTAGGATCCTGATGGGGAAGTATATTCGGTGGGGAGTGTGGGGCTGCCCAACCACCTCTCACATTCCATCCTGGAGGAATGTGCCAAACCTGCCAAGATGCAGGCCGTGTGCTACCCAGGGTCCTCACTGCTAAAAATCTGATGGAAATAATGGCTACCATTTAGTGAATGCCCACAGGACTGCTGCTTTTCTTATATTATTTTTAAAAATTAATTACTTTGTATAATTATTAATGAGTACTTGATAAAAATACATTTATATTTTTTAATTATAACTTTTAGAATGTGACCTCCATATTATTTTAAATCCTGCAGTAAGATAGATTTTATTAGTTTCTTTTTACCAGACAAGACAGTGAAGTTCAGAAACTTGCCCAAGGCGACACAGGTGATGAGGGACAAGTCAGCTCTTGAATCCAAGTGTATCTGATTCTAAAGAGCAAGATTACCTTATTTGGTCATTGTTTTTTATTCTAATGGTTTATGGATGTGGTACTGGGTAATTCATTTCCCCTGATGTATTAGGATGACTTAGGATCTTTCAAAAAAATCAGTGTCCTTCCTTAGGTGAAAAGTCTGTGGTTTGCCAATTGTTTTATATACATTTTATTTATTTTTAAATTTAATTTAATTTTTTTTAAATTTATTTACTTGAGAGAGAGTGTGCGCATACGTGGGGGGTGGGAGGAGAGGGGCAAAGGGAAAGAATCTTTAAGTAGACTCCCCGCTGAGCAAGGAGCCAGATGTGGGGCTTGATCTCATGACCCATGATATCATGACCCATGAGATCACACCTGAGCCAAAACCAAAGGTTGGAGGCTCAACTGGCTGAGTTACTCACATGCTCCTGTTTTATATACATTTTGAAACACAGTTATAGCTGGTGTGGCTCAGGAGCTGAATTTAATTCTATTTGCATTGGCTATTTGCGCTTGTAATTTGAACACGAGTTGAACAAAAGCATTGAAAGATAGGAAATTAAACTGATGACAAGTCATTGCATCTTATCTTCCTCTTTGATCAAACAAAGCTCTGTAAGTTAGACATTTAAACATGAAAAAGGCAGATGGACCTTGGGTGGAGTAGCCCAGGACATAGGCCAGAGGTTGGCAAATTGTGGCCCATAGCCTGCTGCCTGTTCTTACATAGTCCTCAGGAGCTAAAATGGATTTGCATTTTCAAATGGTTGGAAGAAATTATGAATATTTGTTTCTCTTTTGTTATGTACACATCCCCATAATATCTTGATTTTGCTTATGGGTCCACAAAACCTAAAGTATTCACTGTCTTCTTACAGAAAAGATTGCTAACTCTTGACAAAGGCCTTTACCTCTCTGAGGTGAAGAAGGAAGGACGCACTGTCTCCTTTATTTCTGTAATATCTTTATTCTTTTCCTTTTGGTTCAATATTACAGAAATTCCTGTGCAGAGCTTTGTGCAGAAGCTATAGGGAAATGGAAGTAGATAAGGCCAATCACTCACAGGGGCCTTGGACTCCATGGCTTTGCCTTTTTCAGAGGAAGAGGGTTTTGTTCTGGAAGGAAAAGAAAATATTTTAGGGGCAACTCTTCTGTAGTGAGCAGAGAGGACTCATTTGTGAGTCCCTGGCTTCTAATCACAGGCCCACCATGAGCTTGCCTGAGCTGGGCTCCATTATTGTACAAAACGTCTGAAGAAAGTTTCGATTTTGTTGGGAAAAGAAAGACTTCCTATTTTTTACAGGGCAGAGAAATTAATGGGGGAAAGAAGTTCTGCTTTCTACATCAAGAATGAAAGGGAGTTGTTTGAACAGGCTTCAGGCAAGAATCAGCACTAAATGGGAGCTTGGCTGATAGCTGGGCTTTGTGGCTTCCCGCTCTATTAAAGCATTCCAGCCAACTCCTCCTGGCAGTCTGTCTTCTTCTGAAGGCTTAGATGTCTGACGCTGGACAGTGGGATGAGAGCTCAAAGGGAATATGCCCAGAGCATGAGCTCCTTCGATCTCTGCTTCCAGCCGGAGTCAGGCGGCAAGAGCCTAATCGCGAGCCAGCAAAGCGATGGCTGGATTCTTCCAGAAGGTGGGCAGGCGAAGAGACCCCAGGGCTTTGTGCTCTTGCTATCCATGAACCCTACAGGCTGCCTTCTCCTTGGTAGAGATAAAAGTTGAGTTTTTTTCACAGCAGTTTTGCATCCAGGCCCTTGCCTTCCTCTTCTTTGTTGGTTGCAGGTCCTCTTCCTGGGGGGGGGCCCCACTCTTGTCTCCGGGCTGCCTTCCCATGGCTACCTTCCCAGTCCTGCCCCAGTGTTCCTCTGTGTCCCTCCTCTGCCACTGCACTGGACTCCTGGCATTTAGCCTCACCTGTTGAATTGCCTGGAAAAGCAACATGGGGATGTTGGGAGTTCTTTTGCTTCCCTTTACTTCCCAGGTGTGGAATTTACAAGACAACAAATTTGTCCCCACCAATGCCCTCTTAATATGTCTAGGAATAAAAAGCTTCAATTTGGGTGTCCGGGGCTGCTCCAAACTGAGGATACAAAAACCAAGTCATGATAATGCCAGGGACAGTACTTTATTCTGGCTCTGACTTGCTTGGTCAAGTGGAGCCTCTAGGCCCTCTGAGAATTTCCTGCTTTGGGAGACTTGGTTCAGGCTTTGTATTCCTGAGATGATGTCCCCAGCCTAGGCTTCTGAGGGGCCTTGGACCCTGCTGGGCCAGCCTGAAGCTGCGCAGCCTGCTGAGCCTGCAGGGCCATAGCTGGGGTGCAGAGGCCCTGTGTCCCCGGCAGAGTGTGGAAACTCTGTCTTCTTCACCCTTGGGTCACCCTCCTTCACTTCTGTCTCAGTGTAGGACAGCCACATGTTGGACCCAAGTTGCGTGCCTGACTGGCTTCTAGAGATGGTGAATCTCTTTCCAGAGAGTTTCTCTGTCCCTTACAAAATAGACTCCGAGCTGTCTTCTTGCAACCCCATTCTTCAGGCATATCCAGACCTATAAGAAGAGAAAAGCATAGACTCCATCTAAAACCACTGCTACACACCAACTCTGTCTTTTTACGTGCTGTGTGAAATGGACCCCCAGACCCTCCTCTGCAGGTTCCTGGTATGATGATCCACAATCGGCAAGCTCTGTTCGTTTTCCTGATATGATGCCACACAATGCACATTTCGGGGATAACCACTGTGTCTCCAAGACAAGGTATTAGTCAGAGTTCTCTGGAGAGACAAAACTAATAGGATACATAAGTAAAAAGATTTATTATCAGGAATTTGCTCACGTGATCATGGAGGCCAGTGAGTCCAAAAATCTGTGGTGTGGGCCCGCTGGTAGACAGGAGACTCCATCCAGGCACGGTGCCAGGCATTGGGACTGCAGTGGTGAATAGGGATTTAGTCCTTGACCTCTTGGAATTTCCAGGCTGGTTTATACAATTATATTATCCTTTAGGATTTTACAAAGGGCATTCACAGATAGGACCTCATTCGAGTTTTACATTGGTTCTCTTCACTTGGTGTCATTTTGATGTTCATTTTAGAGATGAGGCAGTGGATACCTGGAGAGATTAAGTGATCTTTCTTATATTACATAGCTGATAGGTTGCAGAGCAGACTTGAATGCTGCTTTTTAAAATTCGAGAGCCCAAGCACTTGGGTCACACACATCGTTAATGAATTGGGAAAAAAAGCAAATACAATTTAGGATTTGATATATTTCTTATTAAGTTGCACTGTAATTGTATACAACATTGCAATTTTTCTCATACTTTTCTCTTATTCTCTAGACTATCAACAGGGACTGGGTCTTACTACTTTTTAAATCCTCAGAGATAAGCAGAATGCCCAGTACATAGTAGGTGCTTAGGAAACAGTTGTTGAATCAAGTGTTTCTAAGGGTTCTTTGTGAGCCAGATTCATTCTGAATTTAATTATGAGTGGGAAGCCAGGCCAGGAGGGAGGTTTGGGAGTGCAGGTGGAAGCTGTCAGAAGAGAGGCAGTGCTGGGGATGAGGTGAGGAGCAGGCTGGAGGGTCGGCGGTGCCCCGTGGTGGGCTTTGATATTCAATAATCTGGGCTTTAATTTCCATGCATGAGGTTCAATTGCTGCCTTTGTATATGGATTCATCAGAAGGAGGGGTAGCTTTTTCAAGTGGGTTTTTAAATGAAATCTGTATGGTGGGGGTAGACATTAAACCCATGGTTCCGGCTCCCTTCCCTGGACAAATTTCAGAGGAGATTCATGCAGAAGTCAGGGGTCGTCAAAGCAGAAACATGCCTGTGATTACTAGTGCCAGTCTGCAAGCTGGAAGGATATGTGTTGGCAAGCACTGGGGGCCAGGGGCGGTGGGGGTGGGGTGTGTTTCTTTCTTTTGATTTCCTTCCAGATCTTGTCAAGGTAGTCCATGGCCATGAGCCTAGTGACAGCGGGACTGCTGCGGGGGGTGGGAGGGGATGTACTCACTTTCTTACTAGAAAAGCTTTTGTGCCTGTTGGAAATGTGGGAGAACTGTCAAAATGACATTGACAGACCTAGCTACGTAAATTGGGAAAATTTAGAGCCATGGCTTCTACTGTTCTGTGACAACATAAAGTTGTAAATTGTCTTCAACAGAGAAAATGAAAAGAAAGAAAATTCACGAGCACCATGTTATGGAGACAGATGCCACATATTCAAGAAATCTGAATTGCTTGCCCCCCCCCCACCAACCCTCACCACCTCAGAGGGCCCTGCCAATGACCACAAGGATTTAAAGAGGGATGTGGTTGCCTTATTATGTCAAAAAACAGTTCCCCCTCTGCACATTTATAACTGCTCAAGTATATTCTGTGGATCCGTAACACTGATGCTAATAAGATGGTAGCCCTTCACATTTGGCCACTATGTGGTTAATTTATATTGCACGTACAGCCGAGGCAAATCTTTTTGGGGATCTCAATTTATTCAGTACCACTTACCACACTGATCAAATACAGAGTATAGTGGCAGGAACATTTGAAGGAGATTCAAGTCATACATGTGTTATTAATTAGCCGTGTGACTTTGAACAATAAATACGTCATGCTGGACATTTATTTCTCCATATTGGGGTGGATTGATGAGGCAAGACTGAAGGCAAGCAGGCCAGTTAGGGGTCCTTATCATACCTTGGGCAATTAAGGGCGATATTCAGGCTGGTGGTAAGGCAGGCCTGGGTTTGAATTCTGGTTCAGCTATTTGCAAGCTCTGTGGCTTTACTAAGTTATGTAAACTCTCTGAGGCTAAGGTTCTTGATTCTGCAGTGGGAATAACAGTTATCACCGTAACCAACTGGGCACACAGGGCTTCCACAGGCAAGAGATAAGGTGCTGAGTGTAGAGCGTTAAGGGCATGAACATCAGTAGTAACTGCTGCTTCGGGCTTTCTTTCTTTTCTTTTCTTTCTTTCTTTTTTTTTTTTTATAAATTTATTTTTCATTGGTGTTCAATTTGCCAACATATAGAATAATACCCAGTACTCCGGGCTTTCAAATTGCCCACAGAGGGCAGCCCGGGTGGCTCAGCGGTTTAGCGCCACCTTCAGTCCAGGTCGTGATACTGGAGACCCAGGATCGAGTCCCATGTCAGGCTCCCTGCATGGAGCCTGCTTCTCCCTCTGCCTGTGTCTCTGCCTCTCTCTCTCTCTGTGTCTCTCATGAATAAATAAATAAAATCTTAAAAAACAAAAAAATTGCCCACAGAACACCAAGCTCAAGAGGTGCTTACCGCAGGCCATTTCACAATAGCTTATAATTAAAAATATGGAATGGGAGGCACTTTTTAGGGTAGCCTTTGAGTTTCCAACTGAATAGTAAATCAAACTCAGGTCTTTTACCCAGGTGGTCTCTCTTCTTCCTTAACTACCAATTTCCTGGGGACAGGGTTATTTTGGAGGTTCTAGGTGGGGTCTAGTTCAGGGAAAGATAAGATGGGGCTAGACTGAAGAACTGGTTGGATTTGTGTGAGGAAGGGCCTCTGTTTAGACTTGTGACCGTCCTTCCAAATGAGCTAATGTAGGCAGGCAAACTGATAAGAATGAATGAAGAATGCATCCTCAGGGAACTGTCAGGGTGCCACCTTGCTTTGACAATTCTTCACTTCTTAATATTCTGGGATCTTAAAAATATGGCAATATCTGGGGCCTCCTTTGGTTTCCAGTAGGATCTGGGCTTAGATGTGCATGCCTATGGAGATTCCAGGTGCCATTCATGTAGCTCAAACCTATGCAGCTAATGGGGCCTGGCCACTTGGGAAGCAAATTTGTGCCTAATCCCTAAAGCTATGGATGTTTAAATGAAATTGCCCATCACACTTGCTTGCTAGGCCTTGGGCTGAAACATTAATTATCCAGCGGGACCAGAAATAAGACTTGGGGATATGTGGGGGAGGGGGTTCCTCCTTATAGTCACAGAGCCATATGGGGAGGAGGCTAGTGGAAGTAGCCAGCTGGGCACTGCTGACAAGAGGGGTGATGGCAGCTGGAGGAGGGAGGTGATCTCCAGGCTGTTGCCATTTGTTGGGACAGTGTACTTCTTATGACCCAAATCCTGGAAGTGTTGCAGGCAGGCACGCTGATTAATTATTTCCTTGGGGTCTCTCTAACAGAGGATAGAAATGATGCTTGGTGGGCGTGAAAGAGAGGCCAAACCTTTCAACTAGTAGGGAATTTGTTTCCTGCCTAACTGCAGCCACATGTGAAGGTATAGAAAACATATGTGCCTCTGATAAAAGATCACATTTAGAGACTAGAAAGAAACCAGCACAACAACATCCTGTTTCTCATCAAACACCAAACTCTGTGTTTCCAAATGCTCTGTGTTACTGGAGGGTATTCAGAAGCATTCCAACAGGGCTGGGCTCCGTTTCCATCAGCACATTTGGCGTGTTTCTATTACCCACTGTTGCTCTTCAGTGAAATCAGTCATATATCATGGTGGTTCCCAAGCCCGGTAGCCTCTGTGATCCACTGAATCAGGATCTGCAGGAGTAGCCACCGGAAACCAGAATTTTTCATTAGTCCTCTGGCTGATTTTTTTTTTTTTTTTTTTTTTTGGCTGATTCTTATGTAGCAAGGCCTTGAACCTCTCTGTGCAATGAGAGATGGACAACTACCGGTTAGGAGAGAACGAATAAGGGACTGTGCTGAGTTTCTGGTAGCATAGAAAGTGTCACATGAATTTTATCTGTTATATATCTCTATATATTTAGATATAGGTATAGACATTTATATATCTATGTCTATATGGGTTTTTCCTTACATACAAGTAAGGAAAGGGATGGGATCTGGCCGGTTTGCTTTATCTCTTTGGGTCTTAATTTCCTCTTGTGGAAGGAGGCATTGGGTCAGGTCCCATGTCAGTTATCTTCCAGCCCTGACATTCTGTAAACCTGGGACTCACCTGGACTATGTCACTTGCATTACCTAGATGGGAGAGCTGAGTCCTGAATCTCTACCTCCCAACCCTTTGCTGACTCTAGAACCCTCTGTGCATTGGAGGCCCTCATGAGGAATTGCATACTCTAGAGGATCTGTGTGGGTATGGATCAGCTCTGCACACCAGGGTTATCCCTATTCATGGACTGATTTTCCTATAGATTATTCAAGATGTTCTTTATAGAACACCTGAAATTCCCTCACCTGTCCCAAGCAGTACCTCTCATACTGGCTTGCCAAGGAGTCTGAGATGCTAATTTGAATTTTTCCCTTAAGGCATTGAAGGCTCAGTTCAGATGCAAACATAATTAAAACATTAGCAGCCATTAAAACCTTATTCGAATGAGCTTATCACATCAGCTCCCTCACTCTGATTTCTCTAGAGCTTTTATATCTATTATCCCATTTAATCTGCACAAGAATTCATTTTACAGATGTAGGAATTGAATGTTTTAGCAGGGGGGAAATCCAAGTAACCAGTCCAGCATCCTGATTCCCAATCCTACTATACTCTTTCCAAAATATCACACTGCTTTTCCGAGCGGGATTCTAAGGAAATGATAGTAAGGACAGATATATTTTGATAGAAGGAAGAAAAGAAATGAGAAGAAAGTCCCCCTACCCTCTAAATCAATAACTCCAAAGCTTGGTGAAATACTTAGAAGAGCAGCAAGCAGGACCAGCATGAAGACACCGTCTGCCTGTAAGGCGGTCATAATCGGACCTTAAGAAAGATTGATAGAGGGGTCTGGAAGGCCCATTTGACCAGTGCGATATCGTGGACTGGACTTTGAATATTTGGCAGTGTGGCCTTAGGGAAATCATTTAACTTCTCTGAGCCAACTTTCTTCCATGTTGAAAAGAGGGATCATAACAACCACCTTGGAGAGTTAATGTGAAGATGAGAAAATGGCATGGCCAATACTCAGAAATTGGTACCTTCCACTACAACTAGTAACAACATTAATATTACGTATCATAGGTAAGACTCCTGGTACACAAAAACTGCTGGCTGGCCATCTCCCCTGCCTCCCCCCATCAATATGATGGTTTATTTCCTAAAGGCACATAGACAAGGATGCTTAATTTGAAGGATCTCTTAATTTGTAGGGATGCATTATTTTCACCAGGTTGGGTCTGGTCCTTGCAGAGATACATTATTGGTATCTAGTAATGTCTTCTAGTTATTTCGTTGAGTATTGGTAATGAGGACTATTATTTTACTGAAGGCTCACAAATTAATAAGCAATAAATTTATTGCTGCCAACCATCAGGTGGGAAATGTACCTGTCTCATTTCCCCAGGGGGAAATCCAGACTGAAGATTTAGCTGGCCCATGTCAATACCTTGGCAGCACTACTCTCTCTCTCTTTCTTCCTTTTATTTGCCACCGAGAACATCCCCCTCCCAAGCCTGCTTTGCTGGACTCTGTTCCAGCTTCAAGTCTCAGTGTAAATGCCACTTCTGGGACACTTTCCTTGATGACCTAGACGAGGGTGGGACTCCTTGACTCTTCCATGAACTTCTCTCATCGTGATGCCACTCATACCCTGTGCTAATTCCTCTTTCTGTCACTTTTCCCCATGAAATTGTAAGGGCAGTGAGGGCAAACATGTCTCCCTTCATCACTGTGTCCCTTGCACTTAGTTTAAGCCCCAGCAAATATTTGTTAAATGGATGAGTGAGGATATTGATTTGTTCCAAGAAAAATTAGGGCCAATTTATAAGAAATGCAATAGAGTAAAGAGAGGAATGGATGTTCAAATACAACCAAGTATAGGAAAAAAAATGTTTAGGTCTGGGAATGGGAGATAGGATCGGGGAGAAAGTTGATACACAGATGCCAGAGGGCAGGAACAGTTGGAAGGTGACTAACAGCTGGTGGAGTGGGCAGGGAGGGGAGTGGTGGGAGATGTGGCCACTGAGGAAGGCAGGGACTAGGTCACATTGAAAAAGGAGCTTAGATTCTAGGTCTGGTGAGAAGCCATTGGTGGGTGGAGGACATGGAGGGAGGAGGAAGAAAGAGGATGATTTACTCGTGAAAAAGAATTAAATTTCTATTTCCAACAATAGAAAGAAGATCTATGTCTAAGTGGTGGCCTTCGAATATCAGGAATTGGGGGTAGGTTAGGAGGAGGACTGATCATGCTATTTTTATAGCTTACTTTAGTGCTGTTTGATTTTTAAACTTCAATGTGCATGTTTTACTTTCTTAGAAATCAAACATTTATTAAAAAAAGAAAAAAGAACAAAAGAAAAGGTGAGCTGCCTCATGCTCCACTTCCCTATCCAGAGTAGAGGTGGTTTACAGTGAAGCCAACAGAACTTCAGTTTCTCAAATTTCATCTGCCAGAGACTGGAGGGGTGCCACGATGTTCACTTGCCATTGATTTTTATAAAATTTGCAAAATTATGGTATTTGAATTCATGTGGATTAAGACCATTGTCTTTTCTCACTCTGACCCCCCTCTATCACAGTTCCTCCTGTAGGACATTGCTTGAGGGGTCTCAGGCATTATTGGGATCCAGTTAAAGGGAAATTGAGTTGGAGTCGCCTCTGCCCTGTACTCACTGGGATCCATTTATGTTGCTCTCAGCTACTTCTGTGTGTGCTTTTGTTTTTACTAGCTGACCCACCATTTAGATGGCCTCCAAACTATCCTTTGGGCTGACTCACCAGGTATTCTGACACAAAATCCAGGGATAGAGGTGATCTCACAATTGAAGTTGTCCTAGGGTTTCTGGCACAGGAGATGAATGAGCATATTTACATTTAGTCACTACATAAGAAAACTTAAAAGCTCTAAATCTCACAACTCATATATAAAATGCACTTAATAGAGGTTTCCTCAGATTTCATCACAGTCCTAAAATGTACACAACATTGCCAATGTTGAGTTGTGAGGCTGAAAGGAACTTTTCTAAATCGTCAATAAAAATACAGTTTTCAGTCAACATGCTAGATGGAGGGCTGAATTATCTTTCTGTTCCCTGTGTAGATAATATTGTAAAATAGAGGCTATCAAATGTATGTAGCTAAAAAACCCTAGAAAAAAATGTTACAGATATATGCCAGGCAATTAATTAATAAAAGGTAGCAAGCTGGTTTTTCAGTGGATTTTGTGAAGTTTATAGTATTAGCTTTAGAAAACTTGTTCTTTACTATGTTTTCTTTTCTTATGCTAATTAAATTATTTTTGTATCCAAATTTGTATAATAATTTTCCATTCTTTTCCTTAAATGGCTTCCCCAATTTTTATAAGCTTTAGTTCCCCAAATCTGATCTGCTTCTAATGGAGAGCTCTTTGTTTTTCCTGTGTAAAATATTGTAGGGATTAGGAAGATGTGTGTCTGCTGTGCAGGGGTTGATTAGTGTGAATAAAGGAAGAAGGCTTTGGGGGCCAGGAACACTTATTGTGGGTCTTAAAAACACAGGCTGAAGACTTCTGATTTCAATTGAGGTGAAATTCACATAATGGAAAATTGTCCTTTAAAAATGTCCAATTTAGTGGCATTTAGTACATTTGCAATACTATGCAACGCCCACCACTATCTAGTTCCAAAATATTGTCATCACTCAAGAGGAGACCTGTGTCCATTAAGCAGGCACTTCCTGTCCTCCTCCCTCCACCCCCAGCCCCTGGCAACCATCAACCTATAGTCTGTCTCTATGGATTTACCTATTCTGAGTATTTCATTTAAATGGAATCATACAATATGTAGCCTTTTTAATTTTTTTTTCACTTAGTGTAATGTTTTCAAGCTTCATCCACATTGTAGTATTATCAGCGCTTCATTCCTTTTAGATGATATGCTGAGGTATGTAAGTGCATGTGTGTGCATGTGTGTATATGTGCAAGTATGTATATTTCAATAGAGCTCACTTGGAAACCATTTTCTATTTCAACATACTTGAAAACATTTATTGAGAGCCTATTGTGTGCCAGGCACTGAGCGAGACACTGTTTTATTTTCTTTATAACTACAGTTTTTGGATGAGCAAGAATAAAACTAGGGGTTTTCCCTTATATCCAGAAGCCTGTGCTAAACCTCTTGAACCCTAATGCCATGACCTCAGCCTTATAATCCATTCTAGTTCTCTATGGGATTTTTTTCCCCCAGGATCTTTTGTCGTCCTTTTACCAATATTTGGGGAAAGAGTCAGGGGAAGAGTTGTGTAGGGAAGATGTACAATTTTCATCAGGATAACTACCCAGGGTTGAATTGATATAGGAAAAGTAGGCAATAACATATAAATTTCATGACAGCACTTGGAATTCCCTCTGACTCAATGAGTGCCAGGATATCTCCTCCTTGGAGGGATAGTGAAGCAGCTCATGTGGGCAACCACACAGCCAGGCACCATGCTGTTGTCTTCTCCTTGTGTTAACCTTTATGACCTTTCCAATTGAGCTTGGGATAGGTTAAGGCAGTGTATGAATACATTAATATATGGTATCATGGACTGAATGTGCCCCTCCCCATCCCCAGAACTCTTACGCTGAAGCCCTACTTCCAATATGGCAAGTGGGGCCTTTGGAAGGTACATAAGTAGGTTTAGATGAAGTCATGAAGGTGGAGTCCCCATGAGAGGATCAGTGTCCTTATAAGAAGAAAAAGAAACACCAATTTCCTCTCTTGGTCACGTGAGCACAGAGTAAGAAGGCAGCCATCTGCAAGCCAGAAAGAGAGCTTTTACCAAGAAGTGATTGTGCTGGCACCTTGATCATGGCTGTTCCAGCCTCCAGAACTGTGAGAAATCAAGGTATGTTATTTATGTCATCCAGTCTTTTGTTACAGCACCCCAAGCTGACTAAGACACAGGGTGAGCAACACATTGTGGACTGATACCACTCTTATCTGCTCTTAGCTTTTCCGTCTGTCTACCTTTCTGTAAACACCACCTGGGAGGTACCTCTAAAGCTGGTGGGCCAATGGGAATCAGAATCCAGTGTGAACTATGACCTTCCAGGCTCTTCTTGTATTTGCCTTTGTCAATTGGTTTTTCCTGTGGAGAGAGAAAACCGATCCATTTAAGAGCCAACCCTGTGTGTTGAGCTCTCTTGGTGAGTTGAGTCTTGTGCTGGGCACTAATGCTGCTTTGTTTATTCAAACCTCACAAGTACTCCAAGAAGAAGGATTATTATAATCTACATGAAAGACAATGAAATCAAGACTCAGGAAAGTGAATGAGTCTCTCAGAGCTCACAATTAGTAATCAGCAGAGCTGGAATTCAAGCCCAAGGCAGCCTCCCTGCAAGTATGATGTTCTTGATTTATATCCTAGCTAGGGAATACAGCCTGCCCCTGGAACTGCCAGGGGTTGAAAGAAAATATTCTTTTGATTTTGGAACTCCTTAGGCCCAAAGTTGTTATTGCATTTTGTATGTGAGGGGATTTTTAATTTTTCTTTTAGATTTGGGAGGCATTTCCTCATACAAGAAACAATAAAATTTGGGTTTAAGCGTCAATTAATGCACTGAGACAAGGAACCCCAAAGTACAGCTGGAAAGCGGGAAAGCTTGCCAGGCAAGGCATTCATCTTGGAAGTAATCACGTATTTTACTTGGCTTTGGCTTTCTGGAATGAGATCTTTGAAAAAAGGCTTTTAAATTTTACATCACATTCAATTCAGTGGTGTGGACTAGGCCTTTGCGTGAGCCGTGGTGGGGACATTTATCTCAATAGAGAACGGAGAGTTGATGAACCATAAATTCTCCCACTCAGCACCGTATGTTGGGTTTTCCTTTCTCACAGCTCAAATGGGAGCTTCCCTTCCTCGACTATAATCACTCAGGCTGCAGCCAGCGAGGGCCTGGAGAGGCACTGGGAGAGCATGAACCAGGCCCAGGAGGGAGCACCAGCTCTTCCTACTGGGAAAATGCCACATATTTCCTGCTCTTTCAGACACTGTCTTTCTGCCCTGCTTGGGCAAGTTATGTGAAGGAAACACTGAATCCCTTACTCTTCTGCGTCACTGTCATATGGCAGATCTATAAAGTTGTGAGGAGCATTTTGGATCCTCTTAAACTGTGCACTCATTCTGGACCCCATGTTTTCCCCCAAATGTTTGGGGCCAGCTCTGTGCAAACAAGTATCACTCCTCAGTGCTTCTTGTTGGAGTTTTCATCTCTCCTGGAATATTTTCTTCCCTCCCTGCCTTCAGGTATCTAGCATCCTTCTGCTTACTTTCTTACTTCCTCTCCCCTTACCAAAATATACTCTGCCAAAAAATTCTTCATTCAAATTGAAATAGACCAAGTTTAAACCAAGTTTACCCAAAAAATTCTATAATCTGGACTCTGCCTAACAGCTTTGGTCTTGATATAACAGCCATGCCATACTCTGGACAGCTTGAATTGAACATTGAGTGAAGTATTCTCTTTACCCTGTCCCCTCAGGGCCTTTGCACATGCTGTTCCTTCTGCCTAAAATGACTTTTCTAGCCCTCCTTCACTTTTGCCTGACTGCCACTCTGTTTAATCTTCATGGATGTCCCTTCCTCATAGAATAAGAAAACGTATTCTCACCCCACCAAGGCTAGGCTGAGAGCTCATTGTTCTCTACTCTTCTCACTCAACATTTCCAGTTTTTTTCTAAGTCACCTTCACTAAACTGGGAGCTCCTGAAGAGGAGGGATTCAAGAGGAAGGATTGTAACCCTTGACCTTGCAGAGTCATCCATTAAATGTTTTTGAATAAATGAATAAGAATGATGCACAAGTGACCACTATTTCTGTTTCTTTCACAAATCTGTACTTCAACAGGCTTAACTCTAAGGTGAGTTTGAAATCAATAAAGGAAATTCAAATTTTCCTAGTTTGTATTCAAGTCTTTGGAGAGGTGGTGGCTCCAGAAAAGGAACTCTCCAGAACTCAAGGGCACCATATTGCATTTTACTTCAAAAAGGTCAGGTTTGATGTAACTGACCAAACCAAGAAAATTGGTGCAAAATTTTGGGATGGAAAGTGTGGACAGTAAAGATGTTTTGAAGGGTTTGCAGAATGTAAATAGGACTCTTCTTGCTGCATTTGCTGCCACACAGCTGGACACAGACACCAGCAACCCTGTGACAGTGGCCACAGGGAAACCCAACTTCTCCATTATTGAGTGTGTCAGAGGAGGTGCAGCTGTGCTACTTGATGGCCTTTTCTGTCTCCCATGTCTTATAGGGTGTTTTCTTGGGAGAAGTTGGGTCACATGGGAAATCCCAGTTGCAAGGGGGTTTGGGAAATTAAGCCTTTAGCTGTCTAGCTGGGTACATGGGAGGGTACCATTCATGGGGGCTGAAGGACTGAGTGGTCAGTTTGTAATATCTGTTCTAATATGACATGAAAAGTTCAACTGAGGATGTGAAATTTAGTATAATTACCTTTAAGCTAGCCCAGCTTCATATTTATAAAATAGTAGTTGTTATTCAGTGTGACCCCATATTAGAGAGAAAAATGTGTGCATATGTGTTTGCATAAACACTGACAAAAGTGTACTTGTCTAACCATCTTAGCTTAGATCATGAAGGCTGGTCTGGGTTTGAGTATTGACTAAAACAATGACCAGACTTGACTGGGTTCCTTTTAGTTCATTCTACTGCCTGGATAGCAGACCCATGGTCCAAAGCACATGATTGAGATCCAGGATGTGTGATGATATAAGGTTACTCCTAGGGGATCCCAGGGTGGCTCAGCAGTTTAGCACCTGCCTTTGGCCCAGGGCGTGATCCTGGAGACCCCAGATAGAGTCCCACATCAGGCTCCCGGCATGCAGCCTGCTTCTCCCTCTGCTTGTGTCTCTGCCTCTCTCTGTCTCTCTCTGTCTCTCATGAATAAATAAATAAAATCTTAAAAAAAAAAAAGGACACTCCTAAAGGAACTCCTTAGTTCTTCAAACGAAGTAAGGGCCTCAGTCAGGTCAGAGGATTCCAGCCCCACTTTACTTCATCTTTTAAAGACAGGGAGGACTTTACCTGGACCTAATGTTCTAGGTTTTTAATTTCTTGCTACATCACAGCGACGTAACTAGAGGCTCCATACTTTGTTTCTTGTTTTGCTATACTCTTGGGCCTCCTTGAGTTTTGAGTATAATAGTCCTACCATGACTTTCCACTACAAACACTGATGTTCTAAAGTGGGATATGAGGAGAGGAGGGAGAGACTATTATTGTCTAGTTAGACATTACAGATGAACTTTTCAGACTACCTAGCATAATAGTCATATAATCATAAAACTTTTATCTTTAGCTTTCCCAAATGATATAGTTGTAAATAGTTAATGGCAGAGAATTTCAACAAAATAACCTACTAGACTATTTTTTTAACAGATTTATTTGTTTATTTGAGAGAGACAGAGTGAATGAGCACAAGTGGGAAGGACAGAGGGAGAAGGAGAGAGAATTTCAAACAGATTCCACGCTGAGTGTTGAGCCCAACATGGGGCTTGATCTCAGGACCCTGAGGCCATGACCTGAGCTGAAATCAAGAGTGGGATACTTAGCTGACTATGCCACCCAGGTGTTCCAAAACCCACTGGACTATGAAAAATGTTTTAGAGCGAACGTCAGATATCAGAATCATTAGGTTTGGATGGGATAGGAGGTAGAGGAGAAAATTCAAGGCAATATGACATGTTACATTTACATTCACTGAAATGATGAGTGATAAAAGGAGCTGATCTGAGAAGGGAAGAACATTCAAGAGGCAGCTGTTTGACTACTCCTCTTTTAAGGCTACATGGTGTGCTGGCCAACAGCACGGGTTCTGGGTTGGACCAGTAGGCTTCAAGTCTTGGTTTATCATTTATTAGTCTTAAGGCGTTGGAACATTCACTTAACCTCAATGTGCCTTATCTTTAGAGTAGGGTTATAATAAAAGTGTTTTCTTCAAAGAGTCAGGATGAGGACTAGATGAGGTAATTTGTATAAAAGTGTTTCATCTAAAGCCTGGAACACAATAAATATTCTATATATCTGGATGTAATTGTTAGTGTAATAAGGCCTTTGGCATGGGAAGAAATTTTGTGCTAGGGTCAGAGGCATGGTACAGATATCTGGTCCTTGGAGAAAATAGACACCTAACACTTATAAGACCAAGTTGAAAAAACAAATGAAAAAATCCACAATTGATTGCAATGGCTGAAGAAGAGACTCCAAGGACCAAGGTTTTTTTTTTTTTGAGGAACTTAATGAATCATAATCATTTTTTTCCTAAAAGGATTTGCAGCATAAAATAGAGGGTGTTTGGGGGCGCCTGGGTGGCTCAGTCAGTTAAGTATCTGCCTTTGGCTTAGGTCGTGATCCCAGGACCCTGGGATCGAGCCCCATGTCAGGCTCTCTGCTCAACGGGACGCTTTCTTCTCCCTCTCCCTCTGTGTGCTACTCCCCATGCTTGTTTATGTTCCATCTCTCTCTCTATTTGTGTCAAATAAATAAATAGAATCTTTAAAAAAAAATAGAGAACATTTGTACTATATGTTTGATAAGCCTGAAATCTGACATTAAGACAAAAGAAAAGAGGAAGGATGTAAGTTACAAAGTGAAATAGCTGTGATTGAATTTCAACATTGTATCAGATGATGTCTCTAGGCTAATGGAACACCTTACCTATTTTCAATTGAGTTTTTATGGATTGAGGGTATAGAGGAAGGGGGTGAAGAAGGTAAGGAGGACAGAACAGAAGACTTGTTTGCCACAGCTGAGGAAGCAGGAAAATCATGTGAGGCTGGGGCAGGGGGTTGGTTTAGTAGAAGAGGTAAAGCCAAATTAGTAAACTGAGTGGTGCAAATGTAAAAGTGATTTTAAATTTAATGACTTTAGCTGGATGGTTTGTAAGACTGACAGCAGTGATGAAGTCTCATCCTGTCCTTGCCCTAATTACATTCCTCACCACAATGTCCATCTTGGTTATCATGGACTGACCTATCTATCCATTCATCCATCCACCCATCCATCCATCCATCTCCATGTTTAGTCTCCAAGTAAAATAGAGAATGCACAGAAGGATCATGTGGTATATGTGCCAAAACCAGCATATAGTTCTTTGCAGGGCCATTGGGAGCCACCCTTTTGATGTCAGATGAACTCTGCTTTGGAACTGTTGTTTTCCACTCAAATAAGCAACTCTTCCTGCCTTTCATCAGTTCCTTCCTTTAATAGGGGTGATTAACAAAAGTGTGATGACTGATGGAATAAATACATTTGATTGAACAATGAACACTTATGTGATTAATCCCCTTCCAAGGCCTTTTCCCCAGACCCCATACAATGGCCTCACCTCACCACTGCTTGCTGAAACACATCTGAAACTCCTCTTTTGAAGTCACCTTCAAACAGTGTGTCGGTTGGAGCTGATTATTTCTGGGGTGTCAGGGATCCTTCCTTTTATGGTCCTTTTTAATTTGAGGATCAGCTGGATGTCATGAGGGGACAATTAGGTGAAATCAAGAGTTTCAGTGTGACATGAACATTTTTTACTTGCCAGAAGTTGGAAGATGGTGAATATGATTTTAATGATTGATTCGCTTTATGCTGTTCAATATTGTTGCTAACATGAATAAAGCTATTGATAGACTGGAGTAAATCAGTCAAGAGGTGATATTCCTGATGGAACTTTCCTGGAATAAACCTTATCCACTGAGGTTCTCCCTTTACCCTGATCATTAATCTTTTCTAACTTCTAGAGGCCACCTGCATTCCTTGGCTTGTGACCCCCTCCTCCATCTTCAAAGCAAGCAGCAGTGTCTCCCCAAGTCTTACCCTGACTGTCCTGCTTTCTTCATTCACTTATGAGGGCCCTTATGACTACACTCAACCCACCTGGATAATCTAGGATATTCTGTTTCTTAAGACTCCTAATTTAATCACATCGGTAAATTCCCTTTTGCCATGTAAGGTAACAGATTTAGACGTTCAGCGATTAGGACATGGATATCTGGGCGGCCCCGGTGGCTCAGCAGTTTAGCACCTGCCTTCAGCCCAGGGCCTGATCCTGGAGACCCAGGATCAAGTCCCGCGTCGGGCTCCCTGCATGGAGCCTGCTTCTCCCTCTGCCTGTATCTCTGCCTCTCTCTCTCTCTCTGTCTCTATGAATAAATAAATAAAATCTTAAAAAAAAAAAAAAAGGACATGGATATCTTTGTTTGTGTGTGTGTGTGTGTGTGGGGGGGTGGTTTGCCCTATCCTATTCCTTCTATCACTCCAACCTCAGATTTTCTGTTTCTTCCTGGTTTCCTTTACTTAATAATCCACAGCAGTAATAACCTAAGAGCCATCAACTCTGGGAGACACCACAAAATACTGGGGAAATTTAGCTTTTGTGTCTTGGTCTATAAGGTCTGTGCTCTTAGCCTTCGGCTCAGGCCTTTGATTTTACCTCTTTTCAGTTAATCTTCTTTTCCTTTTGGGGATCTCCATTTTTAAAGGCATTAAGAAAAGTAACAAATTTTCTGTACTAGAAGACAGGATGGCAGGGATTTTTGACAGATACAGTAACTGAAGTTTCAAAAGATTGAACAACTTGTCCAAACTAGGAGTGGTTGAACTGAGCTCAAATCTTTATTGGCTCTAAAGCTTCTTCTCTCTTTCTCTTCCTAACCTTGAGAGTTCACTTTTAAGGAAGAACATAAGAATTACTATATAAGCAGAGACTAAAGATCTAGTCTGATATTAGTAATAACAATAGAAACCTTTGAAAAATAACTTTCCACTCATAAATCAAACAGATTTAACTGCAAAATTAAGAAGCAGGAAACAAACTCCTCAATATTAAACATATTTAAATTTCTGGAGAAAGACAAATGGTATTATTTTTCTTCTATACCTGTGTTTTTCAAATTTCAATTCCTCTTTTTGATGAACATAAACATGTATACTCCACAATAACTCTGTCTGCTTGAGAGTCATGGCATCTTCTGTTCATTTCCAGCAATTGAGAGGGTATTGTCAACTTTTATTGTTTATATTCTGTACTTTGTATTTTGGAAATACACCTTTTCCCACTGAAATTATTAGATTTTTTTTTTTCAAACTACTTAGTGAAGAATCTCTGCCCTTTCAGGGCTGAGATGTGTATTTCTGCATGATTCAGCCATGGTACAGTATGAAGGTTCTATGCTTGGCTCGAGTGTAAATATTTTGAGGGTTGACATTGTTTGCTCTCAGAAAATATAATTTACTGCTTCTGGAGTAAAAACAAAATTAATAAATGATACAGCACGCAAACTCATCTTGGCCTTATACTGCTTAGTGAGTTACATTTGAATGAATGAGAAACATATGGATGAAATGTCCCTTGTGGTTACTCCTGGACTCAGAGATGGATGGGGGTGGGGGGTGGGAATGTGCTTAACCAAACGCACCATATTTTTCTGACATCGTGTTTGAGAACGTATTTGGACCTATTCTCTGGAGCTAGTGGGAGACTGGTCTTTCTCTTCTGTCCCTAAAAGTACCTACTGGCAAGGTTGGTGGAAGTTCCCCTGTGTCTGAGTCTTTGGCTAGGTGTTGGGGATAGGATGGGATGGCTAGGTGTTAGAATGGGGTGGTGGCAGGATTCTCGAGGCATGATAGTAGTGAGTGTTGAGTTGGAATTGGGCTTTATTTCTTCATTTTAATATGGAATTATGCTCAGACAGCTGTTCTGGAAAGTAGAGTTCTAATAAACCAGTGGGATAGAGGGACATTCTCAGAATCAGAAGACAATGAGGGAAACTCTGTAAGCCAAAGTTCTCACTAGGTGGAATGATTGATCAGTTGATTCTGCTGAAGATTGGGAATCTAGGTGGCAGGCCTTTGACATCATTTCAATGCTTTAGTGATAGAGGCAGGCCTCATGACTCTTTGCTTCAACCGAGGTTGATATTAAAGCTTTCATGCAATTCTCTCTCCTCTACACTTCACACCAAGCTAATCAAGGCAAGGGCTGTTACCTGACTTCAAAAGAAAGAAATTGCAGCTAGAGGAGAGAAATGATCCACCCAGCATTGTCTAACTAGTCACTTTCAGAGGTAGGCCCCCACACAGTTTCATCTGAGCCCCCATTCCCACGATCTTTGCTCTGCACCAGGCAAAACAGTCACCCAGGTGGCCCCACTTAGCACTTAAGATGCTATGACTAAACCAACAGGAAGCATCCCTGTTTTCATCTCTGCTCTCCCCTGGGATAGTCACTCTGGTCCATTTCTTTCTTTCCCGTCTCTTTTTTTGCATGGTGAGTCACCTAATAATACCAGTCTCAGTGAATAGGTCAGTGTTTATAATCCACTTTATTCCAGCAGGAGGGATTTCAGGGTGAAAATCCCATGTAAGAAGGTGAACACAGGTACGTGGCTCAGAGCTAGATTTCTCTTAGAAGGACGGTGGCCTTCATCTGACATCTTTCCTTGGCTTCCCCCTGTTTTTCTCCAGCTGGTCACACTCACCTTCATAAACTCTGAGAGATCCTTTCTGCAGTGTGAGGATATTACTCTTCAGTTTTAGGTTACAAGAACCCCATGAAACCCCACAGCTGGTTACTGGCTTCTCCAACAGAGCTTCTGGCCAGAGCCTGCAGATCCTCTCCCCTGAATTAATGCATCCCGATTGGCCCAGGCTTCTTGTCTCTTTTAGTTTTCTGACATTTTAGTCTACTTCCTTGTTTGCTTTCTGTGACTCTTGCTTTTTGCTTTTGTTCTGGCTTTTCTGTGCTCTTCATTCTCAGGTGGTATCATACCTGGCCTTTCCTTAGTTCTAGTCACCTCTGCAGGTAAAATGGGCTTGGGCTTTAAAATTTTTCATCTGTAAGTGGACCTAAAGCATGGTGGGACAAAAGTGAGCCAACATTTAAAGTATCTGTCACTTTGTCATCATTTGAATGATAAGTGGATTTCCCCCGCTCTTGCCATGAAAGAAAGTTGCAGAAGTTGAGTGGCACAGAATATGGTAGATCAGTGGTTCTCAACCAAGGGTGATTTTTGCACCCCCCCCCCCCACTCCTGAGACAATTAAATGGCAATGTCTGGAGACATTTTTGGTTGTCACAATGGGTAGGAAGGTGTGCTGACATCCAGTGGGTGGAAGCCAGGGGTGCTGCTGAATATCCTACATTGCACAGGTCAGCCCTTCACACGAAGAATCATCTAGCTTAGTATGTCAATAACGTTGAGGTTGAGAATCATTACCACAGATGATAAACAATAGACTTTGAGCTCAAAGATATATATGAATGCTGCTTTGACCTTTGTAATATTGATGTCAATATATACTGATAATATATATTATATATAATATATACATTCATAACAAAATCAATATTATCATCAATAATATTTAATACAAAAACTTTAATGAACAACTTACTGTATACCAGGCAAATATATTAATGGGTTTAATAATCGCAATATCCCTTTTAAATATAATTACTTTTGTCATCCTTTTTTTTAGGTATGATGAAAACAAGGCTCAGAGAGGTTGAGTCCCAAGTCATGTTCACTAGAATATGTGCCCGGACCTAATTCATATATCACCTTAGTTCTTGATGGCAGTAGAAAGAAGTTTGGGACAAAACGATCAGCAGGAGGCAGTCTAGGACTTCCAAGGAGACTGTTAAAGTTCCCTCTTCAGTGTGATGGGGGAGAATCTGGGGTGATCAGATCTGCCCCTCACTCCTTGGTGAATTCTGGCCTCTTCTACCGGATTTCCCCCTTCCTAAGGGCTGGTAGGGACTCTCCGGTTTGGGGGGCAAGTTGGAGATCCCCTGGTTGTTGTAGTAAGTCCTTTTGGAGGAACAGTTACTGTTAGGAGGGCCAGAAAGTGGAAGAATGGTAGACACAACCTGAGATAAGACAAAAAGGCTGTCATCAAAACAAGAGCATCTCTTCCCTTTTTTCTCTGGTGCAGGAGCTGGTGCTTGGAGGCCGTCCCACAGTATTGCACACAATGATGGCAAGGCAGAGGACGATGGTATCTCCATTGGTTAATAAAAAGGAGTTGGGGAGGAGGGTGCACAGAGAGTTCCCAAGTCTTCGAATGCTTTCCTTCCCAGAAGTCGGTGACTCTCTAACGACCCATTCAGGAGGAGGAAAATCTGCCTGAGTGTATTTTTGCATGGGAGTACTTCCTGTGGCAGAAAGGCTCACATGGATCAGCAGCCTCTGTTCATTGTACACAGGCCTCTGGCCATCTGGACCACCCAGGGGCCAGTGTTTTCTTAGGGAGGGCAGGATGAAGGCGAGGGGATTGACACCACAGCCCCAAGGTAATTACCAGATGGCAAAACACTTGTTTGCGCTGGATGATTCAGAACAACCAGTCACCCCAGGAAAGCTAATCTGATTTCATCTTCAGCATCAAGCTTTTCCCCCTTCCAAGATGTGCTTTTCTCTTTCCCTTGACAGGCAGCAGTGAAGGCTCCTCTTAAGGACTGGGAAACAATTGTCTGAATCAGAGCCACTGCCATTGCCGTCAACATCCATCCTGTCCTCTGGGGTGGTCCGGCCAGTCTGGGCTGTGATGTGCGCTCAGGGGGCCAGCACCTGGCTTCAGCAGGCAGCGGCTGCGTGACTGTGGGCTAGTTACCTACCTGTTCAGAACTTGACAAGACGGGGATGGTAATTCCTTCCTTAGAGAGTTCAAGAAAATACCTCATGTGAAGGGCCTGCCTCTGTGTCCACCCTCAATAGACCTTACCTTCTCTTCCATTATGGAGCCCCACTGGCCTTATTAGCAACCATCCAACACTTCCAGTTGAGACACCTCAAACGTCAGGGCATTTGAACTCAGCTGTTTTGAAAACTTACTGAATCCATTTATTAGTCTATCAGAATAGGTGTGCACGCGTGCATGTGTGTGTGCACGTGTGCAACGAACACTGTTCTTTCTGTACGTACTCCAGGGACCTCCAGCTCCTCCTCTGCCGCGCAGTCCACTGCCTTACCAGCCCAGAGTGGATTAAAAGAGGGGCATGGAGAGGACAGTTCCATGCACAGCACCTTGCTTGGAAGAATGGCTGAAGGGTTTTGTTTTACATTTTTAAGTTTTAATATTCTTCCCTTAAGGCTTCTGTTTTTTTTTTTTTTTTCTTTTTTTAAGGATTCTGTTTTACTCAGCTTTGGAACCCCTGCCATTTCTGCTCCTCCTTGTTAAAAAAAAATAAGAAAATAGGGCAGGCACCTAGGTATTAGGGAGATTTTGCTGCAAATTGCAGATTGACACTCGGGTTCTCTGGCCTCCCCGGGCTCCACACCCGGGCTGCAAGCGCCTTCCCGGCCGCTGAGGCCTGGGCCAGCAGAGGGCACCAAAGCACAAGGCACCGGCGGCGCCTACGGGACCCAGCGCTTTGCTGGTTGGTTGTCTGCGGCACCAGCTGGGCCTTAGCCAGCTGACTTGGATCTAACCCTGTGTGTCAGCCACCTATTCCCTTCTTCTCGCTGGTACTTCCTCTGATGGGTAAATCACTTAGGGGGCAGAATGGCAGAAGGCACATACGTTTTCGAGCAATGTCTTGAATCTCGTTCCTGATCTGTCAAAAAGGGGGTAAGGATCCTAGTGACCCTTTGCAGAGTGCTTATGTTACGCTCCACACTTTTTTTTTTTTTTTAAAGATAGAAGCATTAAAAAAATTAATATTTATTACTTATTTTTAAATATTTTATTTGAATTCAATTTGCCAACATAATAGTATAACACCCTGTGCTCATCTCCTCACGTGCCCTCTTTGATGCCCATCACCCCGTTACCCTACACTGTTAAGGGTCTTCCTGCAGGAGGAGGTGGTGCCTGAGACGAGTCTCAGAGAATGAGTGGGAGTGAACTGATTTCAGCCAATTATTCTTGAAAAGGTGATAGAAATAAGTTTAGAAGTATTGCCTGGAGTCTATGAAACCCTTCACCTTTATTTAAAAAATATGACTTAACACTATTATAGAAAGAAATAAAACCTGTATGATTTCACCCCTGTGATTTAAACCTATATTATTACGATTTTTTGGTGTACTATTATTGGTTGTCATGCAACCTCGTACAGATTTCCAAGTAATTGCAAACACAAGGCTTACTGCATTTTATATCTTTTAAATTTAATATTTCAACATGTTAAATGAAGCATAGGGAGTAAAGTCATTGCCTCTCAGTGTGCTCTGGCTGAGTGTCTTGACTGTGCCCTTTATAAACCTAGGGAACTTGGCTGCATTATATAACTGCTCTGTGCCTCAGTTTCCCCACCCCCAAAACAGAGCTAACAATAGCAATTGTCTTCTAGAGTTGTTGCAAAAATTAAATAACACGTGTAGAATGTTGGTTCTTGACCAGGGGTGATTTTGCCTGTTAGGGGACATCTTTGGGATGTCAGGGGACATTTTTGGTCATCACAACCAGGGGCTGGAGGTGCTACAGGTACCTAGTGGGTAGAGGCCAGGAATACTGAACATTTTCTACAATGCCCAGGACTGTCCCCCACAGCAAAGAATGGCCCAAAATATCAGTAGCGCCAACAACGAGAAATCTTGCTGTGGGTTGGGAAGCAGTGTCTCGCACATGGGAAATTCTTACTAGATTTTAGTTATTATTATTTCCTACAGCTTCCAAAGTGTCACCTGACATTCAAGGGTGAGAGTGATGACAGCCAACCTCTCTACATTTCTTTCCTGTTTCTTCTTTATCCGAACCACAAACTCTAGGCAGCTGGGCCTGCTCACCGTGCTTTGACTGTCATGTCCATCTCTCAGCATGGGTCTCAGTCCTTCTACCTGGACCTCCTCTCTTCTCAGCCATGACAATTCCCATACTCCTCCCAGGGCTGTCTTCTCTGTGAAAGCCCCGTGGTGCTTTCTTGTGCCTGGGGCCCACACACTCCAATATGGCTTCATACATTTGGTCCTGCATGCAGGTTTTGTTCCCTTCGCTGGGCCACTCCAGAAGTTGTGTACTCTGGGCCAGGAGCTCAGTGTGCAAAGCTCTGAGTACACAGTGTTTAACAAGGTACAGGCCTATCTGAGAGGGGTGTGCGCTATGGCGTGCTTCTTCTGGTGTGTTGTTTAGGTGCTCTTTAATCACCTGATGGGGGCTAGGAGGGGTCAAGCAATGAGTTCTGGAATCTGGCCCACTTGAGAAAGGTTCAATCTAGACTCTGATCTCATTAGCGCTGTGACCTGTTCAAATGACTGATCAAATGACATTCATTTATAATGAGTGTGATAAGAGGTATTTCAGGGTGTGTGTGTGGGGGGACGGGTTGGATACTTAGACATGGTGTAAAAAGTGTTAGCTCTTTTTACCCTTCTTGGCTGGTTTGCTTTACAACTGCCCATCTACTCACTTGTCTGAGGGCACTCCCTTAGCCCCCACCCCCATGAGAGCCACTCTCTGGGGTCCAGCCTTGTTCTAGTAAACATTCACCCTCTGACTCAGACTGCTGCTCAGTCTTTCTGTTTAGGTTGTACATCTGTGGTGTTGAGCCAGTGCTCTTAAGTAGAATTCCAGGAAAAGTGAAGCCCTCGATGGAGCTGTACTTGGCTGAGTCTGTGTGTTCCCTGCCCCCCCCTTCCATGTAGCGAAAGTACATTCTGATTCTGAGGAGATTCCTTCTGGGTTGTTTCCACACAGTTGGGGGTAGAAAGAGCATCCCCAATTGGGGAGATGCTTAATGTATAGCACAGATGACACGTGTTTTGACTTAGAGCATGTATTGTCTGCTTTGCCGAGTCAAAACCCATGCAAATGTTTCTGGTTAAGCTTTCATTAGGCTCTGCAAGGAATAGAGCTCAGTGAAAGAGGACAGAAAGGCACAATGTGCTGACACGCCAGAGGTGACAATGCTTTTATATCTGATTGTGGCATGGATGTTTATTAGGTGACTCCAGGCAAGTCACTTACTCTTTCTGGGCCTCTCAGAGGTAATTTAGTGTAAGAGTTAGAATTAGACCAGCCTGTATCTGCTGTGTGACCCTGGGCAAGTTACTTAATCTCTCTGAGCTTCAATTGTCTCCCTTGTAAATATGTTGCTATGGAAATAGCAACAACATGAAGGATGACAGGATTCCTGTAGGGATGAACTGAGGTAAAGCTCAGAGAACTCTTAGCACAGCACAGTAGACACAGTGGGGGTTCCACTCACTCCCCTAGTCTACTCTGGAGGTCGCCTGCATACTGACAGCTTCCTGTCTTGGGAAGATGTTTAGTTCATATGTGTGGCAGTCTGGAAGGTTAGAGTGCCAAGGACTTACTGTCCCAGGAGCAGTCATAGTGAGCAGGATTTGGTGGATAAGTACCTCAGTCTCCTCACCCCTCAGTGGGACTAAAATGCACTCCACAATTCCCTGGAGGTCCCCACTAGAATTGTGTCCCAGTTGCCCACAGTGCCTATTTGCTAATGTGCTGTTTTATTGGTTTGCCTCTGTTCCCTGTCTTGCTTTCCCAATCCTTCTCAATGTTCCCTGAGATCACATCTCAAAGGAACTATATGTCCAAATTACTGTCTCAGGCTCTGCTTTGGGGGAAGCCATAGGTCAGGGATGCCTATGCCCCATGCCTGCTGTTGGCGTTAAAATGTGGAAGCACTTGGAAAACATTCATACACCCTCTACATGTAAGTATTTTTAAAAAATTTTTATTTATTTATGATAGTCACAGAGAGAGAGAGGAGAGAGAGAGAGAGGCAGAGACATAGGCAGAGGGAGAAGCAGGCTCCATGCACTGGGAGCCCGATGTGGGATTCGATCCCGGGTCTCCAGGATCGCGCCCTGGGCCAAAGGCAGGCGCTAAACTGCTGCGCCACCCAGGGATCCCTACATGTAAGTATTAATTCCATTTCTGTGAAGTTAATATGGTGTTGTTATTATTTGATCAGTGACAGAGAGAAATGTCTATGTGACCTGTGATAGGCTCATTGCAGCAGGTGGGACAGTTGTAGCATGGCTCCCTGTTGGAGGCCTAAACTGAACATGCATGGACCTTGCAGATGTGAAGGTTATGGCTGAGCTTCAAGAGTGCTTGGGATATATGGTTACTTTGACTATTTTGATTTAAAAAAACTCTCTTATGATAGTATATATAATATTTTTTTTATATGGAGGGTAAAATAGCTAACAAGTGATTTTTAAGAGTTCATAAAAAATGAGAACAGGAATAAGGGGTATATGTGTGAACATGGCTGATTACAAGTGTCCACAAATTCTTCTCCCATGGCAAAGCAGGATCTAATTCTCCCTCCCTCGGGTTTACGCTGGCCTTTCTGACTATAGCCAAGAGAATGTGCAGAAGTGGTGCTATGTCACTTCAGACACTAGGTTAGGAAGCATGAAGCTTCCAAACGTGTTTATTGGAACACTTACTCTAGGACACTACCAGCTTTTAGGCTGAGAGATCCTCAAACCACATGGAGAGGCCACATGGGGTTGCTCTGGTTGACAGTCTTAAGTGAGTTCTCAGCCTACTGCCAGCATCAACTGCCAGCCATGTGAGTGACATATTTTGGGCATCAGCCTTCAGATAGTTGTAGCCCCAGTCAAATTCAAATTGTGAAGTAGGTGAGATCTCTAGCCAGAACCCCCAGAGGGGCTCTATCAGAATTCTAGATTCACAAAATCATGAGCATGGTAAAATAGTTGCTTTGAGCCACTGAGTGTTGGGATAATTTGTCATGCAATGGTAGGTAACCAGATGGAGAAGAATGAATGAAGAGTAGAGTAACATCATAGGAATATTTAATACATGTAAGTTAATTTATAAATTTTTAATTTATGTAAGTTATATTTTTGTAGTACATGAATGTGTGTGTGTGTGTGTGTGTGAGAAATTTAAAAATGTGGACAATTCCATTTTTCATACTGTCAATGAACACATGACATGGAGTAAGGATAACATGAGTGTTGTCAATCTTATTAGTGATTTGATTTTCCATCCTTCTATATTGGATAGGATTTTGTCATTTAGAGTTGTATATTTTCACACAGTATGGCCCTATAAGCAAGCTGGCTCTTTCATCTGGCATTCAAACAAGGAAATAATAAAATATGTTCTTAAATTAAAGGAAATATGGTGGTATCAGTGTTTTTGGGAAATGGTATGCTAATTTGGAGGACAGATATCCTTCAAAGGGAATTCCAATTTGAAATTCTAGCTTCATGATCTGAGTTCAAAGTACTCTTTGGCTTAGATTTGACTTGCTGAGTTTATTGTTCTTTGTACCATAGCACCAAAATGGTGTCTTCACAGAACAGTTGTTTGATAAGTATTGGTTGATGAAATGACTTTTGGATTCTAGGAAGAGCCCGGTAAGAATATCCATAGTGAGAGTGTTGGTTCATTGCCAGTATTCTCACTACTGTTAATTGCAGTAGGGAATTTGATGCCTCCTCCATTCTAATGACTTTCACTTAAAATAGGATTTTTCTATACTCAAGAAAACTCCGATCACTGGGGGAATAACTACTGAAGACAGGGAAATATTATGGAAGAGTAAAATCGTGTAGAGTTCAACTAAGATGCTTATTTGAACCTTCAAAGTAAGGCTATAGGATGCAGGCGTCATCTTGACTCTCCTAGAGCTAACAATTTAGTTAGGAAGGCAGACAGTGAACAAGTATTTATAAATGTGATGAGTCTTATCCAAAGTGGTGCTATGGGAGCATAGAGCCAGAGATTTAACTTTACCTGGGTAGTAAGGGAAAGCTGCTCTCAAGAAATGATTCTGGAAGATGAGAAGATACTGGCCAGGTGAAGGGAGATCAATGAGTGCATTTCAGGCAGGGAACAGTATGTGTGCAATCTACATCAAGGGATGGCAAACCTTTTCTGCAAAAAGCCAGGTAGTAAGTAAGATAGTATTTTAGGCTTTGTGGGCCATATGGTCTCTGTTGTAGCTACTCTGCCATTAAGGCACAAAAGCCATAAAAAAACCTGTTTTAAAAAGGTGTGCTTGTGTCTATGTTCCAATGCAACTTTATTTACAAAAAATAGCTGGTTGGCCAGATTTGGCCTGAGGGCCACACCAATTCCTAATATGACCCTATGTTTTATAGATGAGATAAGAGCACAAAGCTGGTAATCAGGAGACCTAAAATTCAAATCCAGTTCATTTTGACTCCAAAGCCTATGTTCCTTGAAATCTAGTATGTATCTCCTTTCCAAAATGTTCCCAAAGGTTCCCAGAGCAACAGAGCTATGTAACTGTTGATCATAAAAATGCCTGGCACATTGTGCTACTGTGCTGACCACAGTGGCTTGATAGGGATGGCTAAATGGTCAGGGTTAAGTACTCTTCAGATTCTATACAGATTATTCAATATATATTTATCTTGATATACATATTATTTTCATTCATTGGTAGTGACTAATTTTAGCTCTGTTATGGTTTGCTGTCCTATCAGTAAATCACACAATCCAGCCATTATCCCAAGCCTTCGGAGAATCAAGTGTTTTTTCTGGCACGGCTCTTTATCTGATGTTAGTACTATTGTGAAAATACTCTCGGAAGTCATGGTATTTATAGACATCTTGTTCCTTTGGTGGATGTCTGGGAAAGATCAGAATGTGGCTGGCATTGTTGGAGTCTTTTGTTCCACATTAATAGTTTACTTTGATGACATTCTCTAAGGAGTTGTAGGCATTTTATCTCATATGGTCAAGGTTATTTGGTTTATAGCATTCTAAAATTGATTTTCATTCATGTTTAGACAGTTATCTATAGGAGCACCCAGCTCTTTGGATATTAAGCTGTAAATGTTTCAACATGCATCTCTGGGGTTGAGTGAATGGGAAGACTTTGGATAGGAGTTGTCAGTGCTGTGGTAGGGCTTCCTGCTTCAGTTGGAGGGTGGACCAAGTAACTACTGCTGTCACTTCACACCCTAGGGACAGGGTGGTGATGGGGTCAGTTTGGAAGTGACCTAGACACTTCTCTGTCTTTCTGAGTTCCTTCATTCATTCCATGAATATTTGCTGAGGGGTGTCTGGGTGGTTAAGTGTCTGCCTTTGGCTTAGGTCATAATCCCAGGGTCCTGGGGTTGAGCCCTGCATTGGGCTCCTTGCTCAGTGGGGAGTCTGCTTTTCCCTCTGCCCTTCCCCTTGCTCCTGCTTTCTTTCTGTCACTTGCTCTCTCTCTCTCTCAAATAAATAAAATATCTTTAAACAAAACCAAAAACAAATATTTGTTGAAACCGTGTGTGTCTGGCAGTGTGCAAGGTTATTGAGCAAAAAGAAAGCTCCTGATGGAGCTTATAGTCTAGTGGGGAAGTGAGTGATGTCAAATAGTCCTATCAATGAATGATATTTGCAGACTGAGATGAGTCCTTTGAAAGAAAGAAATGCAGTACTGAAAGCCAGTCTGTCTCAGATGCGGTAGTCAGGGAAGTTTTCCTGGGTTGGAGCTGCTTAGGCTGGATTTAATGGGTAAAAGAGGTTAAAGGTAGAAGAATATGGGATAATAGAACAGAAATGTCTAGAAAAAAAAGGAAGTAATGAGCAAAGACTCCATGCAAAAAATTAAAAGGAAGTGGGTGGGCTCAAAACATGTCTCCCTGCTCCTAGGGTGAATTACCACTGGAAAGCCTATCTCCTTGCTCCTTGCCAGCATCCGCTGGGCAAGGATCCAGTCAAACCACATGAGGATTTGTTGGCCTAGTTCATCCATTCATTACATTGCTTATGCTCCCAGATGATGCCAATATTCACGAGAAGTTTGTGAAACATTCTTCTGCCTGGTAGGGGCTTAGAGCTTAGAGCCTTGACTGATGAAAGGCCTCCTAAGAGCTTGCATTGAGCATGGGTATGGGCTGCAGGATGGCATGCACACAGCAAATTGAAGGTGGCTTCTGGAAGACTGTTTGAGTCACTCTTGAGGTTGGAGGGGCTGGGAAGAAAGTTAGGAATACTGACAAGAATGCAGTTTTAAGGTAAAGGGTGCGAGGTCAAGACTACTAAAATTTGACAAGCCAGAGAGAGTGGCTGCATCCATATTTTAGAGGGTGGTTTTGGTCCTTGGCAGGGGTTAGAGGAGGTGGGGAAATATTAGAGTCAAGTATAAAGGCTAGATTTTAATTATAATCAGATTTTTCTTAGAAGAAAACAAAGCTCAAGTGTCTCAGTAAGTTAAGTGTCCGACTCTTGGTTTTGGCTCAGGTCATGATCTTGGGGTCATGAGATTGAGCCTCACATTGGGCCCCATGCTCAGCATAGAGTCTGTTGGAGATTCTCTCCCTCTCCTTCTGCCCTCCCCTATCCCAACTCTTAAATAAATAAATAAATTTTAAAAAATCTTAAAAGAAGGAAATAAAACTTTCTTAATCTCTTCAATTCCTCTTGGCTCTATCTACCAGTTGGTCAACTGGTAGATAATTCCACCAAGGGTTCTAGTTGAATAATTCAGCCCCATTAACAGCTGTCATTTGATCCCACAATGGTTTTACCTGTAACAGCCCCTCCCTTCTCCCTTACATTTCCCAAGTCATCAAACATTTGTGAATTTCTATTTCCTATTCCCTCTTCTTTTCCCATCTGTGTTACTGGCTTTGAAACATTGGTTGTGTTTTGCTCTCCTCCTCTTTCTCAAATGGGGACTTCTTTAGTCTGATTTCCAAAAAAAGAAAAAAAAAAGAAAAAAAAAACAACGCAGCTGAAAGTGTCTTGAGCAGTGGCTAGAACATCATCTGTGCTCAATAACTATCAGCTTGCATTCCCTGGAGTTGGGTTGATTCGATTCTCATTCCCTGTCTTTACTCATTCCCTGTGGACCTTTCTCCTTCCTGTGATTGTCATCCTTGCCCCATGCTGCTCGTCCTCCACAAGTGTTCATGCTGACTGTGGGCTGTCTGCTGGATTCTCCACTAGGCTGGTGCCCACTTCACGAAAGCTGCAGCAAGATTAAAGCCAAGGCATTTACAGATGGAAGGAATCTTCTGTGCTGCTTATCCTTTGTTTAGAGATACGGAAAACAAGGGCTACAGAAGAGAAAGTACTTGGCCAGGTATGTACAATCAGGTAGTGGCAGAGCCAGGTGAGCACCTCCATCTCTGTATAGCTCCTATTCCATGTGTAACTGTCCTGTCCATTAGTTTGATTGTTTGGTTTTTGCTGTGGTGAGTCTAGATGAGTTTACACTTCCTGTTGCTGCCCCTGTTGTATATATGAGCTGGTTTCATTACCCACCCTCCTCCCCCTTCCCTACCTCCTTCCCTTTTTCTCCTGTTTCCCCTCCTTCTCCTTTGAACAGCATGTATATTGGACATGAATCCATAAGACATTGTGCTTGTCGCTATGGGGATGGACAGGGAAGGACAAGGTAGGCTACTTGTCCTTAAAGAGCTTGAGGTTTCCAGGGCAAAATAGCAGCACCAATAACATAATAAAAATAATGATAAAGATAACTGCTAATATTGAGCACTTCGTGGTGTCAGTCATCAAGCTAAGGGCTGCAGATATACTGATTTATTTAGACTTGACCACAACCCTCTGAGGCAGGGACTATTATTTCCCTATCGCATAGATGAGGAATTTGAGACAAAGGAAGGTTAAGGATATTTCCCAAGGTCAAGGACACAGAGAAAGGAAGTTGTGGCAAAAAGATAGGTACCTGAGAGGATGAGGGAAGGAAGGGTAGAGTGCCTGCATGTTACTTTCCCAGGCCACCCTGCGTGTTGGCAAGTGGACTCTCCAGTCTCCAAGCTGCTGCAACCTCAGGAAAAAAAAGAGAGAGAGAAGAAAACTGAAGCTCCAGAGAGACTCAGCAGGGCTTGAGGAGAGCTCTCCTCTCCTCTTCACCAGCCTTCTTACAGGGGGATTTGGAAGGCTGGGAGTTTAAAGTTGTAGCCATTTACAACCTTTGATGATTATTTGGGGGGATCTGAGCAGGTTTAATTAATCAGTCTAAGGAATTTGCCCCAGTGCCTTGGTGGCAGGTCCATCGGAGGTGTGTGGAAGCTTTCCTAGGTCAGGGGCCACCAGCCCTATGACTGGGATCACCCTCCAGGATCTAGAGTCTATCCTGGACCCCGATCTCCTTGGGGAGGCCCCATGGCTATTATGCTAACATCACCTTTGCTATTTCTCAGGATTTCTTTTACCTTCTGTGACCCCCTCCCCAGCCTCGTGTTATGGTAAAGATCCCCAACCCTCCCCTGTGGTTTTTCCTCCAGCTCTGCCCAGCCAGGCCATTCTGAGAAGCTTGGTTTGGAAATGGAAGACATACAGCATCTTTTTCCAATAGAGTCAGGCTGTCTATATGTGAGCCAAAAAATGTACGTACATCTTGGGGCTTTATAGGATTAAATATGTTTTGGCAAATACTCTAAATACAAAGAGAGGTTGGAATAAAGGCAATCTAACAGGCTTTTAGGTTTCTATCATGTTCCCTTCCTGCAGAATGGGTGATCATTTCAAGATGGGTTATTTTGTTCAGTGCATCTTTAAGGAAACAAAGTCACTATTATTCATAAACAACCAGAATGAGAAACAACCATTATAATCAAGACACACACACATGTATTGGGAAATGTGCTTTCCTTCTTCCTTCCTTTTCTTTGCTCTACAATGATGGCTGTTCCTGGTCTTCATTCATTATATATAAACAGGGTTAACACATTTTGGCATCTGTACCCTGTTTACAACCCAACGTTCTTGTCCAGCCCTTGAATGCTGCTGTGTGGTTTCTGCTGGGCTGCCTTCAAGTGATGAAAACAGGAGGAATCATGGGTAGTGGGATGAATGGGGGTGGAGGGTGGGGGTTGTTTGTTTCTTTGGGTGGTGCCTCTCTTGGGGCATTTTGTCAGAGAGCCCTTCTCTTCAAGGCCACATTGCAAAGTTTAAAGTGATAAATAGCCCTACCCATCACAAAGAATGAGAAAGTTTTGATCAGTGAGCTCAGTGAAGCGAGTGGCCAGTGGCTCGGGTGGGGCTGTCCACGCCAGGAGGTCATAGCACTCCGAGTTAGCATGCAATCACCCTGCCCAGGGACCCGCACAGTGAGACCAGGCAGGGTGCCTGAGACTGGTGGAGACGAAGCCCACAGGGGAAGGGTCCAAGAGGGAGTCAGTCTTGGACAATTATCCTTTTCCTTTAAAGCGATAATCATTCTCTCTTCTGTGTATTCTACTTTTCCTTGCTACTGGATCTTTCTCGTCAGCATTTGAACGTACTCAGATTTCTCTGCTTTTTGAAAAAGTAAGCCTCCTCCTAGCCTCTATTCTCCTTTGTCACCTGCCTCTCTCTCCCTTCATCATCAACTTGGTGAAAGAATTCTCTAACTGGCTTTGGACATTTTTCTAATGTTCCCCCCTTGTACATTTACTCCAGGCTGCCTCTCCTCCAAAACACCAACAAGGCTTGGTATGTTCAGAGTCATTAGCACAAGGGTCTGCCTCTGAGTCCTGAGCTCACAGGCCCCCTTAGCCTCAGTACATGCTGCTGCCCACACTCTATGGGAGTGTTTTCTTCCTCTGTCACCCCTGTGACCAGCCCCCTCTTCTTTTTCACCACCTCTGAGACCAAGGCACAGTGTCTTTTGGTGGCTCATCTTGCAAACTTAGGCCTCAAAGGCTGGTATTTTTCCAGGTTTTGTCGTGGGCTCTTTTCTGTGGTATGCACTCTGCCCTGGTGGTGACCGCTTCCCCTGACGGTGTTAGTTGACAGACTTGTATATCTACCTTTCTTCCCAAGCACTTGGTTGTCTCATAGGAAATTCCAATTTAGGGTATCGGAGCGATACTCATCTTCCCACTCCAGTTAGTCTGTTCTTCCCACTGTCTCTTTAGCAGTAAATGCCATCCCTATTTTTGTTTCCCCAAGAAGAAATCTGAATTGGTCTTTTGACTTTCCCTTCCACACACACTCTTTCATCAAGTTCTATTAATTTTACTTTTTATTATGTCTAAAATCTGAACACTTCCCCTGATCTTTACTGCTCCTATTCCAGGTGAGGCTCATTCTTCTGCATTAGGGTACCTCTAATGGGTTTCCCTAGCCCTTCAAATGGAGGCAATGGAGGTCTTTCTAGAATGTAAATCTGATAATATTACTAAGGCCTGTTATAACATGGTCTTTTTTTTTAAACCTTTCCTAACCACTTCTGCCTCCTGCTGTACTACTAGGCAGCTACTAAACATCTTTAATTTCCTTACCCAGTTTTCAGACTTCACTTGCAAACCTCTGAACATGCTGATCCCAGGAATATTCTTCCTCCCTCTCTCTTGACTCATTCCTACCCACCCATTCTTTAGTGTTACACTTGGATGATTGTGCTTAGGTGTCCTATTCCTCTGGGAAGCCTCATCTTTACTCATTAGGCAGGGTCAAGTGCCTCCCTTCTGGTCACTTTGGGTACACTTCTACAGTGAACGCCCCCAATCTATTCACATCTCTCTGTCTTCAGGCCCTGGGTGTCCTGTCTCCAGGCAGTGTCCTCTCACATTGGCTCTGCACTTGGCCATGTGAGACAACGGCAAGTGTCACACCAGTTAAAGACTTGAAAAAAGAATGCTTGCACTTGGGGGTTTGTTCTCTTCTGCTGCCTACACCATCACTGCATGATAGTTCTTTCCTGGACAGACCTTTTCTGATGCCAATATAAATCAGGTCTTCTGGCACAAGGTCTCATGGGACCTTTTACTTTTTCTACACAGCAACTTATATTAATGCATTTAATTCTGTGATGATTGGCTTAACCAATGGTAAACTCCATTGGTAAACTCCAACGGTAAACTCCATAGGTCTTTATCCCATAGCTCCTTGTATTCCTTCAGATATTGAATGAGTGAATGAATGAATGAATAAATGAATCATTAATGCTCAGGGTAAGAACTATTGCAGTAGGAAGGGAGGCCAGTAGGAAAGACAGTGAGCAGCTTTGCATTTCTTGCTGGCTTGGTTTCTGCTGTCACCCTGTAGTGTATCTTCTTACTTGTTTGCATATTTTTTGGTTATAACCATAAGTCACACACCTAAGGTAAATGGTCACCAATTCTAGAGTCTTTAGGATTTTCAGGACTTAGGGTCTCTTGCCCCAGTTTAATAGCCTATTTTCTGGCACTTCAGTGGTACTAGAGTCACAGCATTCAATCCTTTTCCATCTGAGATGTGGGCAGAAAAGAATGAGGAGCAAGGTAATCTGCAGGCAAGGGTTGGGGTCTCACCTCTGACAGTGCCCAACTGTGTGACTTTGGTCAAATTCTCAACATTTCAGGACCTTGTCGAGAGGACCACATGTAATAATGTAGGTAAAACGTGTAAGACTGTTCAGTCATGCATTTGTCCATTATCCTCTCCCTCTTTGCTGTTTTTTAAGGCTCTTCCCTCCTTTTTTTTGGTTTTTCTTGGTTAACAACAGGCACATGATAAATATTAGTGCAGTGATTGAATGGGGGTGCTGGAGGACTGATAATTTCCTGCTTACCATCTTCTTCCTATTAACAGCAAGTTTAGTATCTAGCACATAACCTGCGGGAACATAGCTTGGTATTTCTTGCTCTTCAATCTGTTTCTCAGCAGGAGTCCAGTCATCTACTTCTGACAGATTTTCTGTAATCTATACGTTTGCTACGTGCCAGACCTATGGCATAAACCTACACAGTCCTGTTTGTGCTGGAGTTGACAAAGCCAAGGACATTACATTCCATCGTTACTGGCGGCAAATCCTTCATTTCTAAACTAGAATCAGAGGATGATACTTAAAAAAGAATTCTAGTTGGCTAAGTTAAGGAGTCAGAAAAAAGTCAAATTCAAGAAAATTATTTGGCTCTTAGCCCAAAGCTTTTATGTTGGAAGATAAATTGGATACTATGTCTTTTGCTTTTTTAAGTCTTTACCTCTCAGGGTCCTGTTTTCCTGAAACAATCACACACTTGTCTAACAACCACTTCAGTGGCCCCTGGATCATGGGGCTGGGATTGTGAGCCAACTTCAGGGGGATGAGGACAAGTCTCTGCAGGCCTGACAGTCCCCTCCCTCGCTGCCTCTCACCTGTCTGAAACCTCTCAGCAGGCAGGGAGGCCTTGGACAGTTAGCTAGCCAAATGATGAACTATGTCAAGCACTTGGGAAACATGTGGAGAGAGTAACTCAATCTCTTCTCTGGACCTGGAAGTGGGTTAGGAGAGAGACTCATAGTCTCCAGGACACCCTCAGGTCATGGAGGGTTGGAGCCTTGAGACTTGAGGAGACGGCATGTCCTCTCCTGGTCTGATGACTTAATGATAGACTTCCCATTCACAGAACATTTTGTCTATGTCAGAAAACAGATTCTGTACACAAGAAGGTGACTGCTATTTCCATGACCATTTCTACTTTGGTTTCCTTACTACTTATCACACATATTGCTTATTAAAAGTCAGTCTTTCTGATTGATTTAAAAGCTCCATGAGAGTGGGGACCATGCCTGTCTTATTCTTAGCTATAATGCATAGCTCTTAGCACAGGGCATGACAGAGGGGTGGTTGTTGAGTTGAATGATTTATAAATCACTAGTCTCATCTGTGTACAGCATCACCTTTAATGTATGAGGCTAATAATGGCATAAATAAATATATACGAGAAAAGAAAGAAAAAAGATAATGATCTAAATTTCCAAACCAAGATTGCAAACAACATGATTGATTATTTATTCAGTGAATACTTACCAAGCACTGTGCTTGAGAACATTAATGGTCCCCATGTTTCACCCTTTTCTGTAACTCCTTCTTTGCCATGTATCTTTCCATTTCCTCTCACTGAAGAGGCAGAGATTAATTCCCTACCCACTGAATCTGGGCTCAGCCATGTGACTTGTTTTGACCTGTATGAGACAGAAGTGCCTTTGTGCCTCTTCTAAGTCTTGCCCTCAGGAGGGCTTGCAATTTCTAATTTCCTTCTTCTATTCTGTCATTGTCATGCCTTGGCTATGCTGCTGGTCCTAGAAGAGGTGCAGTGGAGAGTGCAGTGGAACTTCTCCAACAAGCCAGCCTAGAGTGGGGCCCCCAGCCTGGCATATATATATATATACATATATCTATCAGCTGAGATTCAGTTGAATGCAATTCAAACCACACCGCTGCAAGCTTAACAGTAAATGATAATATAATATTTATTAAGCAAATTAATTTTATGGTGCTCTGTTATACAGCATTTTTGCAGCAGTAGCTAAATTGATATAAGCATTTACGATATGCTGAGCACTCTGATAGAGAGGTGTAGCTACTTATGCCAACACGACATAGTTGGTTGTTCCAGGAAAGCTTTGCCTGGGAAATATAAGACTACAGATAACTTCACTGTTGGCTTCAAGAAATTCCTACAGATCAATTTATGAGACAATAGCCTGCTCACTAGGGCAAACAGTTTGCTTATTGAACAAGGATTTACTTGATTTGTGCTAGGTCCACCAATGTTAAAATATATCATGAGCTTTGCCCAATTTCTGTACCATGAAAGACCTACCTGAAATCATTGGAGTTCTGACCCCAAAGCCCTATGAACATCCCATTTCTGACTTCTCTCTCTGAGGCACTTAAAACTCTGTCAAGGAGGTGTCTCTACTGAGGTAATTTCTAATGAATCTGGCTTTAATGGAATATCAAGTTATCTTGTGATATTTTGGGCTGTTCAATATTCTTAGTGTTTTTAAAATTGTCCTTAATTTTTTGTTCTTTGTCCATTTCTTTGTTTTCTCCCTGCTTTGATGGCTGGTAAGGTTTTCTTCAGTCTATGATGCAAAAAATTTTTCCAGAATGGCTTAGATATAATTTTCTTTTATTAACTTTTTACATTGGTTTTCAACCCTGCAACATCAGAATCATGGGAATGGTTTAAAACACACATAGCCATGGGCCCCATCCTGGTGAATCTGATTAGAGAGATCTGGGAAGAACTTCCCTAATTCTATAGATTTTAAAAGGAACCCAGGTGAGAGTCATAGTTCTAGAGAAACAATCAAAGAGAATTGAAAAGTACTTTTTCTGAGCCGAATGTAAGGACTCATCATTGACAAAAATTGTAGTGTCCTTAATCTCACCTTCCTTGGTGATTTGCTCATCACCTAGAAAATGGCACTCTCAGCAGTTGTAATTTTCTGTGCACAGGGACTCTTGTCTGAGCTGGCATCTTTTCAAGTGCCAGTAAATCTCTACATCCTCCCTCTCTTGTCTTCTGATAGATGAAGGGCATGTGTTTGTCCTGAAGCCATGCCCAAAATGGGCTATTGGGTCAACTGTGCAGTTGGAAACAGTCTGTTCATGAAATTAAAATAAACACAACAAAACAATGGAATGCTGCCCTCCCTCTATGGTGCAGTCATTTCATTAAATTATTTGGCTTATTTACTCATTCCTCTGACCAGCAACATTTTAATTTAATTAAATGCATAAGATAGAGGCTAATGTATTTGTGACACAGCTTATTTATGAAAGTCATACATAAAAATCTATTTTGTGTCCATGTGATCTCATTTCATACATACAGCAGTGATGACCTCTTACCTAATTGTTGGTCATTATTTGTGATTGGTTATATGGATAGGACTAAGGCACTATAGAGCACACCAGGAAAATATCTCCAGAACTTTCCAGAAGAGTCTGGATGTGATAAAAGTGCAGCTTCCTCTTCCTTAGTAAAATACTAGCAACTGAGAAGAGGAATTGGAAATTATTATCTGAATTCCTCTACTAATCTTTATTATGTATGTGTGTGTTTCTGTGTGTTTGTGAGAGTGTAGGGTATGTACACATGCCCACACACATATATACATTATGTGCACACTAAATATAGCATATATATGTGTATACATATATACACACACACATACACTATAGATAGTATACATTTTCTCAAAAGTAATAACAATAACAAGTAATGTACATAGGCACTATTCTAGTGCTTTGTTTGTATTCATTTGCTTCTCACAACCCAATGAGGCAGGTACTATTATTACCTGCCCATTATAGATGAGGAAACTGAGGCATGAAGGAGTTAAGTGACTTGCTACTCACTCAACTGATAAGTAGTGGGTGGAGCCAGGATTCGAAGCCAGGCCACTTCATTACAGAGTCCCTGCTGTTAACCAGGCATCATATCTAGCCTGCAGTCTGCTTTTGTATGATGTGGGAGCTAAGAATTTTTTTTTATTTTACATCTTTAAAGGTTTAAAAACAATAAAAAGAATATGCAACAGATACTGTATGTGGCCTGCAAAGCTTCAAGTAAGTATTTACTATCTGATTCTCTTCAGAAAATGTTTGCTGACCCTTGTGGGTCTTCACAAGTGTGTTCTGCTGCCTCTGAGTGAATATAATACTCCTTTAGACTGTGGGTTCAGACCTAATAGCTGTAGATAATGTTTCATTCCTAACACTTACGAAATTCTTCTGCTTTGTCATGAAGTTCCAGGAGAAGTCTTCTTCCCAGTTGTATTCTTTCTATAGGGTGAACATATGACCCCTTTTGCCCAGGGCAGTATTAGTTTACTCCTCTTGTCCTGACTTAATTATTCAATAGCAATGCCTTTCACTTTTTTTTAAGATTTTATTTATTTTTTCATAAGAGACACACACAGAGAGAAAGAGGCAGAGACGTAGGCAGAGGGAGAATCAGACTCCATGCAGGGAGTCGGATGTGGGACTCGATCCCGGGACTCCAGGACCACACCCTGAGCCAAAGGCAGATGCTTAACCGCTGAGGCACCCAGGTGTCCCAACCTCTTTCACTTTCAAACATGTCCCCGGTCTGGGTGCACTCTTTTGATGATGATAATTGGTTTGGAGTTTGTACTTGCCCACAGCAGGGCACCTAAATCCCAAATCTTTACCTATTTATAACTAGAGACCATTTTTTCCTCTTAGTTAGCTTGGGCTCCAAAGCCCAAGATCAAGGGGCTGGCACATTTCATGTCTGGTGAAATCTCTGCCTGGTTTGCAAATGATCGTCTCCTTGCTGTGTCATCACATGGCAGAGAGAGAGAAGGAGAGAGAGAGTGAAAGAGAGAGAGCAAGAGCAAGTTCTCTGTGTTTCTTCTTGTAAGGGCATTAATTCTATCATGAGGGCTCTACCTTCATGACCTCAACTAAACCTAATTATTTTCCAAAAACCCCACTTCCAAATACCATCACATTGGAGATTAGAATTTCAACACATCACATTGGGGTGTTAGTGTGTTATATATGGATTTTGAGGACACAACCATTCAGTTGTTAACACTCTCCAGTAGAATGGTGTTCTGTACAGATGGGGCCTGCTTGCTTTATTAGGTAATGATAATTGACTATAGGTGCTGCAGCCAGTTTTGTATCTCTTTCTCCCTTCTCGTTTTTTCTACTCTTTTTTTTTTTTTGAGCAGGGTAAGGGGTGTCTGGCTCTTAACCTACTGTTAAGATCAGAGTCTCTACTTGTTCCTGGGTTGTCAGGAATGCATTATCCCCCCTTCAGCAGGAAGAGTCTTCTGCTTGGGGTCTGAGCTGCAAAGTGGTCCCATTGTAGAGTTCTGTGACATCTCCTCTGGCATGTGTCCCTTCCCCATCTTGCTTTGACCCCAGTTGCAGCAACAACTGTAGTAACACCAGCAGGTTTTCATGAACCTTCCTGTTGAGTTGCTTTTGAAGCCATTCTTGCTTATACAGAGGACTGGCATTACCTGGGAGCTTGTTGGAAATGCCAAAACTTGTGCCACACCCTCCTGTTCACTCTCCAGAACTACTGAATTAGATGGAATCTGGTGATTTGTTTAAATCTTCAGATTTGAGACCACTGGTTTGTCTTACCTGATTCTTAGAATAACCCTTAAAGATAGATAGCGTGATCCCCATTTTACAGATGAAAAAACTGAGGCCAAGAGAAGTAATTGACTTGAATAACATCCAAGAGACAGAATGTGGTGGAGCCTGTGTTTCCAGCATACACTACCGCCTTGCCCGAGGTGCTCAGAGCCTGAGTCTTATTCCTGCTCTGCTCCTTCTTAGCTCCATGACCAAGATCTTAATTTCTTCATCTGTATAACAAGTTGCTTGTGCCAGATGATGCAAGGTTCCTTCTGGGTTCCAAAATCTGTAAATTTAATGGGGGCCTGTTTTATATATGTTCATTTTTGAAGAGTAGGAATCCACTGAACTTGGAAAATAAAAGGATTTCAAGGTCTGTTATTAGTAGAAGGGGAATTGCTCTTTAAACAGACAACATTCCTTTGCTTTGCATTACCAGGTGGTATGTATTGCTGACTACTGGCCAGCAACTGTCTGTTAAATATAATCATGATTTCCTTCCTTCTCCTAAGTGACAGGGGGAGATAAGTCACCCTAGGGGGAGGATGGGAGAGATATCATTTTGGAACCATGAGAGAATTCTAGCTAATGGTAAGAAGGGGTTGGTGTAACACAGAAGGAGATGAAATAAGCTGTGCCCTTATTTGGGCTTTATCATTTTGTGATGATCTTTGGTAGAGAATTGTAATCATAGCATAAATAAGAGCCTTCTGTAGAGTAGCTAATTTTTTTTTAACTATTAGAGTTATTGGTGATTTCATACATATGGATTGTTCTCAGGCACAGTAGCAGAAAGGAGGAGTAGGACCAGCAGCTCAGAATAGTAGATGATGTAATGCTAGGGTGAGGCAGGACCTATGGTATAGATTCTTTTTATGGTTGGGAAAAAGGTCCAAAGGAAGTTGGTCAAGTGACTCTGTGTGACACCGCTTCAGCTAGAACCCAGGACTCTGACCTCTGGTGCCCAGCCCACTGCAGCGGTGTTTTCACAGTGCAGGAGATTTGCCATAAGGCGATGCATATAGTCAAAATGGTACACAAGTGCATTCTTTTCACTAGTAACATACTTATTTTTCCAACTTTACTTAAGATAAATGTCAGTCTTGTTTCATGTAGCACTACAGTTTTCTTTGATATTGCTACACTTAGACTACAACCACGAGCAAGTTAAAATGCTAATTAAATAACAGTATAGTTGGTACACAGATAAGTGACAATTATCAAGGTGGCAAAAGAATGTCTGAGGCTTAGGAAATGTTGTCAGATTTGCTAAATGATCCACAAGCTCGAGGTATTTGTTCTGTGTTCTGTGGAGGAGGGAAGAAGGAGCCACACGTTTAACATCACAGTCATATTTGGCTCAGGGAGGTGTTCAGTTCCCTTTTCCTCTCTTGTTAGTGAGCTAAGGTGAGAATCAGTCTGGCCTACAATAACACCACATCTCCATGGATGATGCCACTGGGGTGGGAATATAATCCTCTGATAAAAATAGGCCTGCCAGGGTGGCAGTGAGTATTTTAACAAGCATATGATCTACCACTAATTAATTAATGTTAACAAGCCATTTGGTGAATAACACATGTCAGTAACTGAGAGTTACTTATAACTGCCTTATATATTGGGATCCTTCAGATTGTGGTGAAATATCTGATGTTACTATTCCTACCACATGTGAGTCTCCTCCCTAGGGTCACATCATCCTACAGGCAGTTGGGTATGTCTCTGCTGGCTTCGGAGATTACTAAGTACTTTTAGGCTTTTCCAGAAGTGGAGGATGATTGAGTTGTCTTAATGTGGTTTTTCTGTCTTCAGAGAATTGGGGTAGGGAAGAACAAGGATGACCTTGCCAGCTCATACTCCTACACCATACACGTCAGTTATCATGACCAATGCTGACTCAGTACAGTTGTAGGTTTGTATTGATGGACTCTGTAGCCTATTTTTTCCTCACCTCCCTCTCCTACTTAATAGCCTACCAGTTACACCAGGGTGGCCAGTCCGTGACGTGTGATCTAAGTAAACCTGGCTTCCTCGAACAATCAACTAATAAACATACCATAGTCTAGTTTAACTTGAAAACATTGACATTCATAAAAATATTAATTTATATATTTAAAAGGTCTAAGATGATTAAGGCATGCTTTAAAGAAATTTAAAAGCCTTAGATGGCCTTCCCATCTTTTTTCCAAGTTTTCCATCTCAAGATGAAGTGAATGTTTGCTCTCCTTTTTTAAAAAAAGGATTTATTTATTTTTATTTGAGAGCGAGCAAGAGAGGCACAGAGGGAGAGAAGAGGGAGAGAATCCCAAGCAGACTCCCCACTAAGTGTGGAGCCAGACCTGCGGCTCAGTCTCATGACCCTGAGATCATGACCTGAGCCAAAATCAAGAGTCAGATGCTTATCTGACTGAGCCATGGTCACGCCAGGTGTTTGATTTCTTCAAGGTCTTGTGTAGATGAAGTCAACCTAAATTCTTCTTGGATTCCAAGTGCCTTGAGAACACAAATTCAGGCATGGTTTGGCCCCAGCTCTTTGGGCATGTGGGTGGTAGCAGCTTTCTTTCCACACTGGTTTTCACCCCAGAGTGAGTGATCTGAGAGAAATGTAGAAGCCTTGTCTTTGATGACCTAGCCTTGGAAGTCACTCCCCGTTTTCCTCAGGGTCCTGTTGATTTCACAATTTAGTCCTAGTGAAAGTGGAAGGAGGCTACAGTGGGCAGGGAAACCAGGGGGTAGGGATCACTGGTGGTCTTCTTGGGGACTGGTTACCACATCCAACTCAGGCCCTGTTTCTTTCATTTTAACCTGCTATGAAGTTCACACCTAATAATATTCTCTTCTCTGGACTTCCTTTGTATTTTCTCTCTGAACTGCTAATATGGGCTATCAGATTCTGTTCTGAATTGTTTCTGGATTAGGTGTTTAAGACTAAAATGCTTTAGATTACAAAGTA